>NC_137465.1:93440636-94640636 GCF_964235325.1 Thermobia domestica
AAATAATTTATTTTTGATTTTTATAATAATTAAATTAATAAGCGGCTTAGGGCTTTGTATGGGCAGTGTGGTTATTAGCTATTTTTTATTTTGTTTATAAAGTTTTGGGTTTATAGTTTAAACTTAAGTTAGTTTAATTGATTTTAGTTGAAGCTAAAGATTGTTTGGTTTTGTTAACAATTGTTTAATTTAGACATTTTAAGAGAAACTACTAACCTGGTTGTTGTTGATGTACTTCAGTTTTGGTATGGAAGTGTTGAAGTTATAATTACTAAAAATATATAAACTTGAAAGTTGAATTGTGAGATTTTTTTGAAATAAGGGTTTAATTAAGACTGCTTCTTTTAGCTTTACATGCAGGTTGAAAACTACCTTTTGTATATTTTGGAATATTTTAAATTTTTATCGTTACAATTACCTTTTAGGTGACTTGATTGTTTTTGTTGTAGCAAGACTTCTTTATACTTGACTTTGGATTTTTACCAAGTGTTTTACATATTTTTTGGTTGCGAAGTTTAAAAATGAAATTTTTGAGTTTTACGTCCCACGGTTATGCCGGCTAGGCTAAAGGAGACGGTGATGATGAGTAATGAATGAAATGGTGGAATGAAGAAAGTGGGAGGAAACGGAAGAACCCCGAGAAAACCCACGCACACGGTTTTTGTCCTCCACAAATTCACTTGGCGGGAGCAGGGTATGAACCCAGGACCCCATGCACCAGAGGTGAACGCTCTACCACTGAGCCACCGCGGCCCCCGGGTTGCGAAGTTTATAGAGTAATATGCATATAGACCCCTCTATAGTATTTTTTAAACGGAAGTTTGGCTTTAAGCAATGTAAGAGATTTTTAAGTTAATGTAATTATACACTTATACTATCTGACCTGCCAATTAATGTATAATAATAATAATAGTAATAATAATAATAATAATAATAATAATAATAATAATAATAATAATAATAATAATAATAATGCAACAGTTCTGTATTTCTCTTAAACTTTTTCTTACTTTTCATTTATGAACAGGTTTATCTTAAACAAACTGCATTGTAGCACAAAAGAATTAAAAAAAAACCCTTTGAGACACATGGAAGGAAAGCTGTCTGCTACGTATATCACATAAGAAAAATATCAAATGGCAATGAGTGTATCGTTCTATACATTAGCGTTATAAACAGGACGGAATCGAAATTGTAATACCATTTAAAAGTGTTCTTTAACCCCTTGGGGATCCTATGGTACAATTTGTACCATACGCATTTTTCATGGTACATTGCGTTATTTCTCTTATATTTGAGGTACCGCCTGAAAGGCAGTTCTATTCAGAAGGGAATATGGGCGACACATGACCCTAGGGTAATTAGGGATGTCCCAGGAATACTTTTCCCTGAGATCATAGTGTTTTGTGCTAATTTGGGGCATGGTGGGAAATTTTGATAAAATTTCTCCCTAACTTACTATTCAAGATAGAAACTTGAAATTTGGCACACACATTCAGTATACCAAGTACTATTTCTCAGATTTTTTTAGATGGCTACGTTCACACATGGGGGTCCAGGGGGCCAAAGTTCGAGAAAAAATTCCCTCCGAAACTTTCACTTTGACATTTTTTCCCGCTTCTGGTATATGGTATGAGCATCCAAGTGGTACCATTTGAATGCCAGCTCTATTCTGAAGAGAATGAGGTATGAACCATGATCCTAGGATAAATAGTGACGATACAGTAGCTGCTTGACTGAAAGTCTAAAAAATAGCCCAAAAAGCCAGGATCCGGAAAGGGTTAATTCCACCTTGTACCAATGGCATGTTCTTAGAATGATAATAACAACGTAATGCCCTCAGTTTGGACATTGCATCAAAGTATTCTGATATAAAAGAACCTCAAAAAGGAAAAAGTTTTATCAAAAAGTGCTTGAGTTTTGGAAGGGTACATCTTTCAGGACCTCAAGCTCGATACGTCTTTGATTCAATGTATTATATTTATTTCTTACAAAACATGATTTTTAGATGCGTAATATGTAAAATTATATCATAGTTGGACTTTTAATAGTTCCCTTCTCAACACATCCATAAATTCCGGCGTTCTGCCTGCCTGTTTTATGTCGGATAAGCGAAACTCTACTGTATTTCCAAAGATAACATATACACAGGGGCTAGATACCTGTACGCGCCAGAATTTTTAGCCTGGGCCCGATATGGCCCCTTGAATCTATAAGAATTAGCGGGTTAAGGGAGGAGCCAATGAAGCCCATGCTCCGGGACTCCAAGCTCAGGGGGCCTCTTAAAATTCCTCTGTTTAATACTCAAATATAGCAATCAACTTATTATATTATCGGCTTCAGACATATGCCAAATTTCTTTCCGTTCGTTACGCTTGCGATATCGGTAGATTTTAGTCTTTCCATCAGGAGTATTTAACTGTTAATAATGAATATAATTATTTTTAACTGTTAATAATGAATGTAACTAAATTAATTATTATAAACTTGACCACCTTAAAATATTACAGCATAGTTCCTGGTAGTTCGATAAGTCTATGAGGCTGTGGAAGGCAGCAAAGAACATTTATGCGCTGGAACTATTCGTAACATAGGGCCCCCTTAAAATAGTCGGCTCCAGGTCCCCAAAAGCCTTAATCCGCCCCTGTCTATAAGCAATATTTCACGAAAAGCTGGTATTTTTAACAAATGAGTTCGTTATGAAGTTTTCATAAAGTAGTCCATTTCTCCTTTAAATAATTTTAGAGGCCGCGGTGTTTCAATGGTAGAGCGTTCAACTTTTGTGCATGGGGTCATTGGTTCCATCCCTGCTCGTGCCAAGTGAATCTTGTGCTGGAGAAACACCGTGTGCGTGGGTTTCCTCGGGGTTCTCCCGTTTTCTCCCACTTTCTTTATTCGACCATTTCATTCCTTTCTCATCACTGTCTCCTTTAGCCTAGCCGGCATAAACGTGGGACGTAAAAGTTAAAAATTTCATTTCAAATAACTTCAATCAAAACAAAATTGCAAGAATCATGTAATTTCCAATAAAACTAACTACTATATACAATTCTGAGTATATTATTTTTTAATGAAATTCTCGCGAACCTTATTTGTAAGTCGAAGTGTAAAAAGATTAAATTCACTCTCTTATTATTATAGATCCGTTTCGAGTGAAGCAGTTGAAATACTTGGGAAAAATTAAAAAGCCATACACTATATTCCAGTGTGTGCCTATATCGGTATAACGCGGCACACTGGTGTGTCCAGCAAGAACAGTATGACACAAACTTTTTCCTATTATTTGCAAGAATATTTGGCGAGTTTCTGTCATTTATTAATATTATTATCAACGGTTCTTCCATGGATCAGCTGTATGTACACAGTTAAGCAACCACAAGTATCATATTGAGGGAAGGAATATAATTATTCACTTTAATAGTAATAATAAAGTCTATTTGCTTGTACATTCTACCGGGAATAACTGCATCCGTCTAGAAAGTTAGGACTAACAACAACGGGATCCGATGTTCTGACCACACACAGCCCCAAAGTCGTGAGTGTCACAAGTTCTCTTCTACTCCTTGGCACAATAAGGGCTCTTACGTCCAGAGAGGGAAAAAAAGAACTTAATTGCATTGCAGTTTTATGGTTTTATGTAAGTGATCGTATCGTTTTCTGTTTATTACTATTACTATTACTATTATTATTATTATTATTATTATTATTATTATTATTATTATTATTATTATTATTATTATTATTATTATTATTATTATTATTATTATTATTATACATTTCTTAACACGATGATTGCCATGTGTATGGAATTCCATACACACGGCTCTCCCATGCAGCGCCGCGTGATGATTTTCCATACACAAACAAAATAGGTGTCCAAGTTTGATGTGTTCTTTCTATAGCTACGTACGAAATTAGATGTATATGGTGTAGAAATCAAAATTTAATATCCACGCCACGTATATGCTAAATCGCATGCAAAGAAATTTATGAACAAAGGCATTGAGTTTCAGTTTAACATCTCGTTCAGCAACGAAGATATATGAGACTTCGACCTACTGATTAACGTGGACTCCAAACCATGTAAGCTCTCTCCGAGTCTCCCACGCGAAAGGCGCGTACGGTAACCGCTTAGCCACGAAGGAACTCATGAACAAAGACATTTATGGGTTAAAACAGAGGCGAAAACAAAGATATGTGATGTGATTTTGAGTTTATCGTCCGTTTCAGTAGCTAGGCAATATGAGACATCGGCCTACAGATTAACGTGAAAACCGAACCACATGAGCTCCCGCCGGGCGGAAACAAAGAATTACTAGAGGATTGCTCTCCGTGATGCACAGGTGATAACAGTCAACAGTTTTAAATTTAAACAAATATAGTTTTAATTAAGCGTGAATTTAACTTACAGTGTACAGTGGGGAAGGCTCAGTAGTTCGTAAGGATCGTTACAATAACAAACTCCGCCAAATACACTGCAAACCTGTCAGCAATATTCCCTATCAATATTAAACAGGTATTGTGTTCTAATTTTCACTTCAATGTTAACCTATGTAGGCCTACGGGCTTCAATACTCGCCCTCAAACTAAAGTGCAGACTATCCAGGATTTGCAGTATTAAACTCTCCCTCACCCTCTGTATTCTCCTAACAGGTCTCCAAGCGATTACAACATTTTTTGGTATCTGAATCATTTCATAGTAGGATAGCTTTATGTAGAGGCTAGTCATTAAATTGGCATTGTATTTTTCACTTTTCTACGTTTAAAATTGACAATCATAGTTTGGACATTTCAGTCGCACCTACCTAATATTAACAATGTTTCTTCGATAATTTCGTAATATTGTATTATTTCTTTGTATTATTGATTAGCTTGGTTAAGCTTATTTAAACAGTTTTTTCTTTGCACCGACGTGTCATATCTCTTGGACGAAAATACATTAGCTCTCACTGGAAATCAAATCTAGAACCAACGCACTTGAACCATTTGACCAGAACAAAGCACATTTAAAAAGAAGTTTCAATTTTGTTCGGAAAATTGTGATTAGGTGTAACATTTGAAAACATTTTTAAGAAAGGGTATGGAGCAAACGCACTGTACTTTCTCGCTCGAATTTCTTACATAGACTCATGTTATGCTGCAGCTATTATTGAAACATTTATTTGGGAAATTGCGAATAAAATAATGTGTTTTGGAAAACTTTGCTAGAAGAAATTTTAGGCCCAGAAGTAAAGTACCCATTGATCATATTTCCGTTAGAAATAACTTAAGCCATATATTAGAATTATTAAGGATATAATTGTGTGTGAACTATAAGATAAAGCGTCTGAGTAATTTCTGAGAAAATCATAAAAAAAAGTCACCCCAAGAGTCACCCCAAGAATAAATTATCCCTTGTGGATCTTTTCAGGACAAACGAGCTATATGCTACATTGTTAGTGTGTTCATAAAACATTTATTTATGAAATTGAACACAATCGCCTGAAAACATATTTAAGAAAGGGTATGGAGCAAACGCACTGTACTTTCTCGCTCGTATTTCTTACATTGACTCATGTTTCAGGATGAGGGAATTATACCATGTAGCTAGGTTATTTATGTAACATTTATTTATGAAATATAAACAACAAACATAACCCGAGTTGTATTTGGGAAGGTAATCGGAAATAACTTGCCCCCAAAAGTAAACTATTATATCTGTAACTTTGAGGATAAACAATTTACACCATATTGTAAATTATTTATAAAATCTGGTCCAAGGATATCGAGTAATTTTTAAGCAAATCGTTGGGAAAAATTTCACTGTCAAAGCAAACTATCTCTCTTGGATTTTTCTTTTCGGAACAAGCGATTTATACCATATTGTATGATTGCTACAGAAAATATTTTTACTGAAATTACAACAGATTTGTGTCAGTTATTATTGAGAAAATTGTAAAAAAAAATCAACCCTTGAGAAATCGTCTCCTTCTGTATGTTATCGGGATAAACGATTTATGCTGTATGTTATTTTATTAATGAAACATTTCTTTACGAAATATGAACAAAATTGCCTGAGGCGTTAATGGTAAAATCATCGGAGGAAAGCTCACCCTAAGAGTAAACTACTCCTTCTGAATGTTTACATGACGAACGAGTTGTCATATTCTTAGGTTATTAATGATACGTTTATTTATGAAATGAGATTGACAAACTTGTGCAAAAAGAACGCATACCATACAGTAAATTACAACATATATATATATATATATATATATATATATATATATATATATATATATATATATTCTGAAAAATGATTGATACTACAGTGGAGAGTTGTTAATAAAATATATATTTATAAAAAATAAATAAAATCGTCACAGCTGTTTTTTTTTTTTTTTTTTTTTTAGAAAATTGAATTATTTTAAATTTTCGTCCTTCAGTAAACTATAACTCGACAAGTTTCAAACCAAGATGCGCAGATCGCCGCGGAGCACTTCGTATTCCGCCGTCCTCCCCACTACTCTTCCTTCCACTGGTCTGGCTTTGTAAGTTCCAGTGATACTAACTCAGCAAACTTATGTTATAACAAATATCACCTGCTAAAATGTTTAAAGTCCGAATCTTACTTTTTTTAGTAGGTAAGCAACCTCATGATAGAGGTCTGCACGAGCTCGGGCCTATTTCTCTGGACATAATACAACAATATTTTCTGGAGAACTTTTTACGCACACCTAAATTTGTAACTTGAGACGCCCACACTTAAAATCACTGTGCAATTGAGAGAAAAGCTGTGTAATAGAGAGAGAGAGAAAAAAAACTAAAAGTAACAGAAATAAATATGCTTAGCTTGTCTGAGTGAAAATACTGCTTCTTACACTGAATTAAAGGAACAAGAGCATTGGGAAAACGTGTCTTGGTTTTTTCTTCAAGACAATGTCAGTTTATATTATATGAGAATTTGTATAATGACTTCTTTTTTTAAGAGAATTCATAGTTAACTAAATGTAAAGGATATCCTTTATTTCCTTGTAGTCTCTGAATCATGAAAGCTTTTAAACTGCAAAATTATACATTTAATTGTTGCAAATAAAAAAATACACTTTTGTCTTAATTGTTAAGTTTTGGTAATTCGGGCGTATTTGGGGCTTATTTGATTATCACATGGGGCCTGGCCTAAATGCTAAAACATATTTTTAACTCGGGTCGGGCCTCATATTATTAATTCACGGGCCGGGCCCGTGCAGACTACCTCATGGATACACTGTAAGCAGTGAGCTTTCCGACGGGGCGATCCCTTCACGCCTTCTGAAAGGAAAATTTCTCTTTTTGTTATTATTTTTTTATTGGTACGAACTGGCACAGTCAATATACAGCTTTTACACTCAAATGTTGTAGGAAATCCTCAGACCATTCCGCTCCCTGCAGATTGCAACACTACAAAACATCATCGTCGCGGAGAAGGGAGTGGGGAAATGTAGGATTAGGTGCGCAATAGCTAGGCTGCAGCGTTCTGTTTACAAACTTTTTTACTTATACCCTTACCTTTAGGTGTCGAAGGATATAAAATTCGAAACGATAGTATGTTATTAAAACGTTATGTCTATAGAATTCAGTCCAGATACGTTGAACAGTATGGCTTCTATTTGAGTGCATGTTAAAGCATGAAGAACAGATAGACAAATAGATGGGCAGACATCGATAAGTCATTTTTTCGATATGAAGGGCCTATGTAACTTGAATTCATGGAAATCTCGTATTCGATTTTTATGACTATCACCACATTTTCTCCTTTCATCGCTCGAATGTGAAAACAAGTAGGCCTACATCGACACGTAAAGTGATAATTTGTAATCCCCAAAATTTAATTTGTTATGTTTAATGTCTTGTCACGCTAGAAAAAAAACTATGCCTGTTAGATCATTTTATTATCAGTTTTTCACGCTACTGTATAATTCAGAAGAACGGTATGATTATAGTTAATACCCATGGCATATTTTGGAAGCATTCGTGTTCCTCACAAATAGAGCTATATAATTTAGTTTTGTTTAAAGAAAGCATTCTTTATTCCTTACACAGACTTTGATTACATTTCTTGCATAGTTGTATTTCTTGCACTTGTGGATACGAAAAAAGGAAGGACAGAGTGAGTCAATACTCTACAAAGAAACACACACACACACAAACACAAACACTAGAAAAATAATTTAACATCAGCTTTTCTTTAGACAACGAGCTATTCTACTTCATTCGCTGTGTCTGTAAGGCTGCAGGTCGCGCATGTTTTTTTTTTTTCTGTTTCTGACTCGCAGATGCACTCGAAGTGAGTTGATGTTTCTTCCACTGTGCAAAAACGAAGAGGGTAGGAATAGGCATACCATACCATTAACTGAAAACAATCGCTATTACTAATACAGTAGTACACAAATTCTGAATAAATACGTTATTAGAGGAAGTAAAAAGTTATTTCCTTATTAAATTGTTTCGGTTCTTATTAACATAAAAATTATACATTTTCTATAATCTTTTGTAAAAAAAGAGAGATGGGATGGGATTCGATCTGGTATCAAAACATTATAATAACTAGCAGTCCGCCACTCTAACCACTTGACCACAGAGGCCACGTTTTATTTTTTTAACAAACAAATGGTCATGGCTATCACTTCTATAGAGCATATCACTTCTAAACTTAAGAAAACAGTTTTCCTCTTTGTTTCTATATTTCCGTACAACATCCTGGTTACAGAAGCTAATTTATATTTGGCAGACAATTTACACCCTTGTTTTAAACCAATAAATGAAATATTTTACTCCACTTTCAAGTTCCTTGATTCAACTTCTGGATACTACGGTACTATCAACGTGAAATTCCCTCTGCAGTCGTGGTCTGCTACCGCAAAAATTTCATCGAAAGCGTTATTGCCAGTATACACAAAACCGAACATAATTTTGATTTTTGCTTATATTTTTATCATTTTATTATCTTTTTTAAGAAATATCTTCTTAGATGAATTTCTTTCTATTATCTCCACTTACTAATAACTAAATTTTACCCATAAACGTAAGGAAAATGGAATAATTGCAAAAAATCGTGGGTAACAGTATACGCGCATTTTTTTTTTTTTTTTTTTTTGCATGAGGGTAAATTCGTATACCATTTTTAGAAATACCTCTCATCATTGTATTTCCTGTGTCGTATTACGGCTCCAATTTGATCATCTATAGGTATATTTAAGCACTTAAATTGTCAAATTAAATGGTGTAAGCCTTTCCTGACCAGGATAGTGTAAAGATGATGAAGAGTAGTCTAACGTGATACATAAATACAAAATGATGTACAATTTCTTTACCTCTAATTAAAAAATACTTTTTCGCTCTCCTATCGTCACCAGAGTTAAATAGTCATGTGCAAATGCTGCATTGTGTAATTGTTCTATTTCTAAAAATATTATAATATATTATAATATTTATCTATATATGAATTTAACTCTTCTTAATTATAAATTATAATGCTGTCTTGTTCCTGAACTTGAAATAAATTTAATATGTACATAATAAGGAAAAGCACACTCGATTAAAAAAAGTATAATATCTTTAAATACAATTATTCCTTTGTTTCTTTCTGTCGTAATGAAAGATACTCTCACCCCAGTTACTATTTGAGTTAGTATAAGAAAATTTGAACTTCCCAGAGTTGATATTACATTAAAACAGATTTTTTGTTCTTTGTTTAAAATAAATTGTTTCATTTTTTATATTCAACTATTGAACCTAATAACTACGTTTTGTAGAGAATTTTGAAGTTTAACTTAATAACAACATTGCACTTTTTGAAGATCCAATCGTAGTATAACATAGAGTTTTACACTAATAACTTCGTAAAAGAAAACATCTAATTATTTTATCTCTTTAAACAAACATTGCTTCTAATTTCCATTATACGCAAACAGTTAGTTAGACTTGGAAACTTGTCTCTCCTTATTATTTAGAAGAAAGAAATTTTATTTAAAATATGTGTACATACATACATATTTTGGTAAAAGTTGAAAACCAAACTCCCTTTTAAAAAATGTCTTCGCAGTTACCCAGGGAAGCTTTTGCAATTAAGTGAAATCCGAGTATAATTGGATTAAACGAGGAAAAGGACTAACAAGAGCTCCCCCAAACTATACTTCTACAATAACGACTCCGGCTAAAACCTCTCTCTCTTTCTTTCTCCCTCTCTTTCATTCCTTGTGCTCCATCCTTTCTTCTTAGTTTTACTCTATGTGTGAATGTATGCGTGTATTATGCGTCTGAATGGAACTCATTAACAACAATACTATTGAACCATAGAACAAGGCTCGAAAAGGGTAAGGAAATGGATGAAGATGAAGAACAAGAACGATAGAAAGACGACGCCGAGCAATGCATACTTAGAAAGAACAGAATAAAGTTGTATACATCTGAGTAGTAATGAATGAATAGAACAGTGGTTTGTAAGGCTACGTAAACTAGTCATAAAGGAAAAAAGATATCTTCTACACAGGATCGAGACTGACTGCAGATAGGTTTGAGAGAAGACTGGATAATCTTACTCTCGAACAAGAACTGTGAACAGAACTAATGGCATGCCCTCCTTAAAGGATTGGGTAGATAGGAAAAAAGGAATACTAGCTAGGCTTTGCACTACATGGAAGAGCAAAAGTAGGTGCTGATACAAGCGTTACAGTGGTGGGTAGGTTCCTTCTTACGTTTGGGATTAAGTTAATCCGTAGACCTTCGCTGTCAGCACTTCTTGCCAGAGCCCCAGAAGTGGAGGAACAAAATGTACTTCTTTCCTTCTTCCGTGCTTCACTTCTATTGAATTCTTTCTTTCCAAAAGAAAAGCAACCTATTTTGTCATCATTTTCACTCAGTTGTGTACAAGATTACGGATGAAGAAGAATTTCGAAGAACTATTTGTGCCGGGTGTAGTGGGCTTGTCCATTGTCTACTTGATTCGATAAACTCTAAAAATGAGGCAATTGTCATAGCTTTGGATTTAAAAAAAAAAATCTGTTTCGTTAATGGATATAGAAAAATTATCCGATTTACAACGGAGAAGTTTTCTTTCTATGAGATGATTGTAAATCAACAGTTTTAATATTGTTCTACTTGCTAAGATATTCATATATATACTATAGTCACAAATATATAGGGTGTTCTGAGAACAAGGGATTCAAGTCCAATTACCAAAGTTGTGAGAATGAGAGACAAAGTTCGTATGCTCCGCTTTAATACATAGAATGTAAATATTATTTTAAAAACATAAATAGACTTATTTACCATATCTAGAAATGAATATTGTTAAGCAGGAAAAAGAACTTCAGTTAGAGATTCTAAATATGTAAAATGTCCGAAATGATCAAAATTGAAAAGAATTCCTTGCGCACTAAAAACATCCATATGTGCAGAATTAAAATTACACGTATAACGCTGTAAAATTTGCCTATGTTGTTAATCGTCCAATCAATTAGTAAGTGTGGCCAATGGGAATACTATTACTTACTTACTGATGAAGTGTAAGTTCTTTGCACAGGAGGAATAGGATGTAAAAACATAAAACCGGAAATTTGAATATGGACACTGAAACACCTGTTCTGTGGTTTTTAATGAAGAGACTTTCTTTAATGGAATTTCACACCCTAAACTTATGCGAATCTCCAAATTAGTCAGTTTTTAAATAAGAAAAGATAAATTTCAATATTGTTGAAATATCTTCCCGTTTCCCCTTAAAAGCGGACTTTTCGACAACAATAAAAGCACACTTTTCTGATTTTTAATTAGACATTATTTATCGAATGTTATATCTCTTACTGAAGTGAATCTTTATACTGGACACTCTATGAGTGAAGAAGATAATATTTGAATACTATAGAAACGATTCCTAGTATTCACCTCAGGAGTGGAATTATCAAAAAGAGCGAAATTCATATCCCCTTACTATCAGTGGCGGATCTAACCCGGGTGCCGGAGTTGTGGGCCCCCAGTTTTTTTAGTAACAAAAATAATTTAAGCTATTATTTATATATTGTTAAAATTTTGTTGTAAACTCATGATATACCTATCATAGTCTGGGTGCTGCTACTGACTGCCTCCCCCCCAGTATTTACCTTCTAAATCCACCACTGCTTACTATGCTTTGAAACTATGCTACGCTAAGTGTTGGCAGACTTATAGAACGCGTCTGACTGTCTGTCAACAGGTGTCAGAGTAAGGCCGAGAAGAGATATCGAGAAGCGGTCTTTTGCGATCGATTTTGCTTTGCACGAACGAGTTACATTTCTTTGATTAACATTATTTCAAACCAGAAGAGGTTCAAATTAGCAATTTCTAGTTTCAACGTTTCAGGCTGCAGAATGGAAGTTTTTGCAAACGATTCAGCGTATCAAGGCAACATTCACGACTATCTGCAATATTCTACTGATACTGGAAACGGGTAAAATTTACTGTTACTTCCTGTTTGAATACTTATTTCTATAGAGCAAAAACGATAAAATATATCAAGAAACGGTTTGCTGCAGTTGGTTCAGTGACCTAAGAGTAGGTTCAATCTCCTGCGTTAACCTTTTATTCAAACCAGAAGTGGTTCAAATTAATCATTTCCGGTTACAACGTTTATAGCTATCGGTAACGGTAACAGATATCGAAAAAACTGTGAAAGACATGTGAAGGAGGAAGGTCACTAGAGACTATGACGTAACAGCAGATTTGCTGAAGGTATTAGGAGAAAATGCAATGTAAGCGCTAACTTCACTTATTAACAATATCTACCTGAGTGGAGAGTAGCCAAAGGATTTCTTTGATGTTACAATGGTTTAATATATATAAAGTTACAACAAACATTGTTCGGGTAAATACATCGCATTTTCATCAAAGAACTGATAGTTTGGTGACATCTGTCCACATATCTTGCAAATGTGGATTTTTTTTACATTCAATTATTTTTATTATTCTATTGTTCGCTTGTATCTGTTGTACTAGAGAAGAAACACCTCTTCCAGTCCCCTTCCAGGCGGCAACGTACCAAGAACTGACGAAACGTAGCCACGTTGGACCGCAATAGATATACGTTGGAATAAGAAGGATGCTGAACGAACATCTCGAGAAACGATAGATATGCGTCTGCCTGCCTCTCTAATAAAATCAAGGCTTCTAGAACCCCATGCTCCGCTGGTCTCTATAGCTATTGGAGCAAATATAAATTTATCGAGGAGATCATTGTATTTCCTTTCCTTTTCTGCCTCTCTACTTCCTGACTGGAAGTATATTTGACTTCCAATCAAAATGATCATCCTAATGAAATAGGCAATTAATACGATTATAACTACCGGGTTCCCCAAGAAAATGCAAACAAAGAATTGCAGTGATCAAGGAACCATTAGTCTTATTTCCCATATTGGAAACGTTATTTCCGGAAAAGGTGTTGGAAAGTAAGATGGACATTGGAGAAAGGTTAATATGGATTCCGGAGGGGAAAAGACATCAGCGATGCCACTGGGTTACTGAGAATTATATCAGAACGAGTTTTCTATCAGTTCAAAATCTCTTGTCGTCGCGAATTCTGTCGAGGAATTTGAAGCTTAAAATATATAAAACGATAATCATGCCTGTTGTTCTGTATGGTTGCGAAACATGGTCACTTACTAGGAAGAAAGAACACAGATAGAAAGTATTTGAGAACAAGATTCTAAGACGAATATTCGGACCCAAGAGGAACGGGAATGGGGAATGGCGGAAACTTCATAACGAGGAACTACATACTGTAATTTATATGGCTTACTCAACATTTGTTACGATCATCAAGTCTAGGACGCTCAGGTAGGCAGGTCATATAGCCAGGATGGAAGAAAGTAGAAACTCTTTCAAACTCTTAACTGGAAGACCAACAACTGGCAAACGATCATTAGGAAGACGTAGACGCAGATGGAAGGGCACTATTAAGATGGATCTCGCAGAAATATTAATACAAAGTGTAAAATGGATCCAGTTGGCTAAGGAAAGAAGACAGTGAAGAGCTTTTGTGAACGCGGCATTGAAGCTCTAGGTTCCATAGGCCATAGAGTTAGTTAGTTCTTGATGTGAAGGAAGAGTTGTGTTTTCTGTTTCATCGACTGGCAAGAAGGTTTCAACTTGGTCAATTAGAAGAAACTTCCTGAAATATTTAAAGAAATCGGTGTCAAATTGAGGGACCAACAACTCATTCGCAACCTGTAAATATTACGAGTGAAGTTCCGATTGAGTGGAGGAGAAACCAATAGTGTAAAGGTTGTAAAAAGAGCCAGACAAGGATGTGGTGTGTCGCCTCAATTATTCCACATTTACAGTGAATGTTTAATGAAGGAAACATTAATGGAAATTAGAGATTTTAAGATTGGAAGGCAGATCATTAAGAAAGTTAGTATGCACATAATATGCTCTAGAACCAATGAAGGACTACAAGAGAGATTGACAAAAAGGTTGACAATGGGAAACTGTATGGAATGGAAATCAACATCGAAAAATTGGGAGTCTTGAGAATATCCCGTGGAAGCGCGTCCTCACGGGTCAGAGTAGAACAAGAACTTAAACAGGTCAATAATTTCAATTATCTGGTATCTTGACGAGAAACGCTTATTGCACCAGACATGCGGTTAAGAATTGCCATAGCCAAAGAAGCATTTAGCAAGAAGAAATCACTCTTAACTAGCAGGCTTTATAAATAAGAAGTTGATCAAGTGCTTTATATGCAGCATTTGACTTATCTTTCAGAAACTTAGACATTACGTAAGTTCAAGAAAATTTATTTAGAGAACTTCGAAATATGGTATAAGAGAAAAATGGAAAAGATAAAATTGACAGAAAAAGCAATAAAGTAAGATGCTTTAGAACTGGTAAGAGAGAAGAGGACGTTTCAGCCAGCATCCTTTGTAGGAAGACCAATTGGATTGGGCATATCCTGCGAAAAGAGTCTTCTTCACACTGCGATAGAAGGAAAGATAGATGTAAAGCGAGTAGTGGGAAAAAATAGTACACAACTGATAGACGATTTGAAAAATAGAAGAAAATATTGGGAGTTATAAGAGGAAGTTTTAGATCGAGAAACATGGAAGAAACACTTGCAAGCCCTAAAGTGAAATAATAATAATAATAATAATAATAATAATAATAATAATAATAATAATAATAATAATAATAATAATAATAATAATAATAATAATAATAATAATAACATTAATATCAGGACCTGCCAAAATTCAGAATATTTAATAATAATAATAATTTAATATGGCGGAATCCAAAGTATCTGCCATGAAGTCCACGCATTCATTTAATTCAGTTTTCGTATCAATTCCAAGTTGCAAAATTTGATTTTCCTTTGTTCAAGCTTATCGTTATTACTGGAGTGTCGAAATACTTTTGATTAACTCTGTATATAGGTCCAAGAACTATCAACTCAAAAAATTCAGGTACTATTCACAGAATATTTTAAATCTAATATTAATTTTTATACTTTGATCACAGGCTTTTTTGACTTGAGATCCTTTGTTACCCGAGCCATTTTAACCCGGACCTTTTGATGCTAGATCTTTGTGACTCTGCTCCTTTCGTCGCGGGGTTCTTTGACGCGGGGTCCTTTTGATACGGGCCTTTCTGTCCTCCCTGTTTGTTCGATATCTTTCGACATGGCATCGAAAAGCACTGCTCATCTTCCCTAATTCAAATAGTCTGCACTATTGCCATTTCCAACCCTCCTTCGCAAATTCAAATCATTATAAACATAGGTTTAAAGTTGCTACGGATTTAGCTATATTGCTTATAATTGATTTTTAGCTATTATTACATTAATTTAAAAATAATTAAAAATTACTTACGAACGTCATTTCAGGTTTTCAGATACAATTCAGTGAGTTTCGATTTGCAGTTTAAAACTACGGTAGACTTCTAAACTATGCGAATTCAATACCTAAAATTCAAGTTAACACTTTGTACATGGGTTTTCTCGGGGTTCTCCCGTTTCCTCCCACTCTTTTCATTCCACCATTTCATTCATTACTCATAATCACCGCCTCCTTTAGCCTAACCGGCATAAGCGTGGGACGTAAAACTCAAAGATTTCATTTCATTTTTAAAATTCAAGTTATATATCTATAACTACTGGTTACAATACAGAAATAAGATCACGTTCATGTTCATCAGACTAAATCCATATGAAAAAGCCTGCTTCGATCCCTGGCCAAGTAAGTTTGTGGTAAACAACATCGCATCTATGAGTCATCTAGGGGTACTCCCGTTTCCTCCCACAATCGAATTCCAGCAATTCTTCCACTTGCCTTAGTCATCCTCTCCCTTAGCCTCAAGGCCATATAAGTGGGCAGTTAAACTAAAATGTTTCGTTTCATTTCAATTTGAAGTTCCATATCTGAAACACCTAGTGGATTCACTTTCAAATATAATTCAGCAGTTATTCAAGTCAGCAGTGATGTAACTAGGTATTAAATAACACATAGTCTACAGACAAGTTGCATTTTTCTATCTGGTATGCTCTTCTATCTGATAAGGGTGATGTCTGATCACCACAACGTACCCTAAGGCCATTGTTCTTTTATTTTCTAGCTAAAGACAACGAGTTGATAGTTCAAACCGCTTCTCAATTGTCTTATAATCTAGTGGTTTAGGTAGTAGAAATGAACAATAACTGGAGCTATACGGTTAATAGGAAAGAAAAGAAAAGCTTAGAGTGTTATTAACTTTATTTTTTAAAATAACCAATTGATAACTATTAATTGATGATTTTTTTTATTTAATGGATACCAAGATGGGATATTGGTTGGTATAGTAATTTGGGTGTTTCTATTAGAAAACCGAATGTCTAAAGTGACTAAATAAATGTTAGAGCCGCTGTCGTAACTTAATTTATCGAATTTTATGAAAATACTACTTAAGGAATGAGTAACATTGGAGATAGCGTGATTATGCTGATGCATGTCGAAGAGATTAATTTGGAGAAATCTAATCGAAATTAGTATCTTTTCGGAAAAGGTAGTAAATTTGTCAGAGTATAAGTTGTGCGATGAGTGTTGTAAAATAATCCACAAATTTTACGAAAACAGAAAACAAACGTGTTTCATATTTTGAACCGCTAGATGTAGACGAACGGGACGTGGAGCTCTGTCCCATGAACTTCTTGACCACTTCTAGAAATTGTTTTCTACACTCATGCTAAAAAATTAAGGATAATTGCAGATTGTGGTACTACATAACGTGGCACTACACAAAACTGTCACTAATAGCATAGGCACATAGTGAACACAACATTCGAACAAACGAAACATATTCGTACCACGGTATTGGTGATATCCACGGTATCCACGGTATTGGTGATAAGTTGAGAAACACATGTGCTACATAACGCCACTGTTTCCTGCGCATGTACCCCGACATTAATATGGGATATGATCACCATGCACATGTATAGTGTTGTAAAAAAACGTTTTTTTTTCTGTGAAGTTTTCCTTTTCAATAAAAACATCGTTCTTTTTCACGTTTTTTTTCAAATGTCTGTTTTTTTCAAATGTCTGTTTTTTTCTGGTAACTATTATTTATTGATATATGTTGCAAATTATTGAAATAATCAACAGAATTTGAGTAAGCCCTCGTAACTTCCAAATCATTTGTTTCTTTGTATACACGACTCCAAAAGTGCATTACCACCTGCGATTCTCCTTTTCCTGCAATAGCAGGCAACCCAAAAAGCTCGGCGATTGGGTTGGTTGCGAATTCGAAAGGCGTTGGACAAAACCTCAATTTTGTAACAAGTATATCAGTGTGGCAAATTGCAAACAACAGAATAAAACGAATTATTAAAAATGACAATTTTATTATCGTGGCGGAGTTGGACGACATCAAAAGTTACAACATGATCTTACTTAAGCAGTTCAAACAAGATGAATGGCAAGAAACAGAAAAGCATTTCTCTCCTCCTCCGCATCGAAAAATAATCTCATAAAAAGAAAAAAGTTATATAATGTGAAGGTTTAATATAAAAGCCTCACCAAATATTTTGAAAATTGACAACGGAAAATTCAAGAACAACTGAACCGAAGTGCATGCGATTGAATTGTGCACAGATATTGCAGACGTAACATGAGGATACGGGTTTCGTATTTTCCTAAAAAAAGGTTAGGTGGGGCACGAGCACCTCCAAACCTTTGATCACGAAATATAAAACGTGCTAGTAACACTATGTCAAATGTGTGTAAAGGACATGAAGAATTGCAACGAAATTTTGTGTATGGACAATACGCCAAAAATAAACGAATACGGGTTTTTATGTTCTGTGGAAAAACGATTTTAGGGGGCAAAAGTCCCCACGCAAAATGTTTAAAGCTGACGCCCGAAAGGCAAGGAGAAGTGAACGAAAGTGAATGAAATTGGGAACAGAGATTGCAGACGTAAAATGAGGATAAAGGTATCGAATTTTCTTGAAAAAAATGTTGGGTGGGGCACGGACCCCTGCAAACCTTTGATCACGGAAAATGAAATGTGCTAGTAATACTATGTGAAATGTGTGTAAAGGACTTGAAGAATTGCCAGGAACCTTTACGTATAGACAAGACGCAAAAAACCAAGGAATACGGTTTTTCATTTTCTGCGGAAAAACGGTTTCAGGGGGCAAAAGAACCCACCCCAAAACTTTGAAAATTAACGCCCGAAAGATTAAAGAAATGAACCAAAGGGAAATGTGTGAAATTTTGCACACATATTGTAGACATAAAATGCGAGTATATGGGTTTCGTATTTACCTGGAAAAGACGGTTAGGTGGGACACAGGCCCCTCCAAACTTCTGATCACGAAATATCGAAAGTGATAGTAACAGTATGTCAAATGTGTGTAAAGGGCATGAAGAATTGCAACGAAACTTTGCGCATGGACAATACGCCAAAAATAAACGAATACGGGTTTTTATGTTCCGTGGAAAAACGATTTTAGGGGGCAAAAGTCCCCACGCAAAATTTTTAAAGCTGACGGCCGAAACGAAAGATGAAGTGAACCGAAGTGAATGAAATTGTGAACAGAGATTGCAGACGTAAAATGAGGATACGGGTTTCGTATTTTCTTTAAAAAAATGATGAGTGAGGCACGGACCCCTAAAACCCTTTGATCACGGAATATGAAATGTGCTAGTAATACTATGTCAAATGTATGTAAAGAACATGCAGAATTGCAACGAAACTTTATGTATAGACAATACGCAAAAAACCAAGGAATACGGTTTTTCATTTTCTGCGGAAAAACGGTTTCAGGGGGCAAAAGAACCCACACCAAACTTTTGAAAGTTGAGGCCCGAAAGATAAAAAGAAGTGAACCGAAGTGAATGAAATTTTGCACACATATTGTAGACATAAAATTTTGGTATACGAGTTTTGTATTTACTTGAAAAAGACGGTTAGGTGGGGCACGGATCCCTCCAATCATTTGATCACGAAATGCCAAAAGTTCTGGTAAAAGTATGTGAGATGTGTGTAACGACATGAAGAATTGCAACATAGCTTTCTGTATGGACAATGCACAAAAAATAAATGAATACGGGTTTTTATGTTCTGTGGAAGAACAATTTTAGGGGGCAAAAGTACCTACGCAAATTTTTAAAGCTGACGCACGGAAAGCAAGGAGAAGTGAACCGAAGTGAATTAAATTGCGAACAGAGATTCGGACGTAAAATGAGGATACGGGTTTCGTATTTTCCTTATAAATATGTTGGGTGAAGCACGGACCCTTCTATTTACCTGGAAAAGACTGTCAGGTGGTGCACAGACCCCTCCAAACCTTGATCAATTCTGTTTTTATAGTCTGTGGAAAAACGATTTTCGGGAGCAAAAGCTCCCACCCAAAATGTTGAAATTTTTGCCTGAAAGACAAGCTGAAGAGAACCGAAGAGAATGAAATTGCGAAAAGATATTGCATCTAATTAAGGAAAAGACATCTAATTAAGGAATACGGGTTTCGTATTTTCCTGGAACAAACGCTTGCGTGGGGCATGGAGCCATCCAAACATTTGATCAAGAAATATCAAAAGTGCTAGTATCAGTATGTCAGATGTGCGTAAAGGACATGACGAATTGCAAGGAAAGTTTGTGTAAGGACAATACGCCAAAAATAAACGAATACGGGTTTTTATGTTCTGTGGAAGAACGATTTTAGGGGGCAAAAGTACCTACGCAAAATTTTTAAAGCTGACGCACGGAAAGTAAGGAGAAGTGAACCGAAGTGAATTCAATTGCGAACAGAGATTCAGACGTAAAATGAGGATACGGGTTTCGTATTTTCCTGATAAAAATGTTGGGTAAAGCACGGACCCTTCCAAACCTTTGATCACGAAATTTGAGAAGTGCTAATCACACAAGTTTATTTACTGTGGTTTTAGGGGGCCAAAGCTCGCACCGAAAATTTTAAAAAGTTGACGCCCGAATGGCAAATAGAAGTTAACCGAACTGAATGGAATTGTGAACAGATATTGCGGACGTAAAATGAGGGTACGGGTTTCGTATTTTCATAAAAAACGGTTGGGTGGTGCACGGACCCCACGAAATATGAAAAGTGTTAGTAACACTAGGTCAAATGTGTAAAGGACATAAAGAATTGCAGTGAAACTTTACGTTTTGACAATACGCAAGAAATAAATGAATACGGGTTTTATTTTCTGCGGAAAAACGGCTTTAGAGGGCAAAACTATCACCCAAAATTTTGAAAGTTTACGCCCGAAAGGCAAGAAGAAGTGAACCGAAGTGAATGAAATTATGCGCAGGTATTTTACACACGAAACAAGGGAATACGAATTTCGTATTTTCCTAGAAAAAGGATGGTTGGGTGGGGCACGGAGACCTCCAAACATTTGATCACGAAGACATTGTAAGCATTATAGGTGCCGCCCGAAATATTATAAAATACTATATATATTGTTTGTGCTTACTGTTGATCTTCCAAATGTGAAAAATCGGATGGATACACTTGTGGAACACGAAAGGTCTTATTTTACATATCCAATATCTACACACAATTTCTTTCGCTTCTGTCCACTCCTTCCGCTACCAGACGCCTCGGTCCACCCAAAAGTTTTTTTCTTTGCAGGAAAATACGAAACACATATTCCTTCATCTTACCTCTACAATATTTGAGCACAGTTTCATTCACTTCGGTCCACTTGTTTTTGCCTTTTGGGCGTCAATTTTTCAAATTTTGTTTGTGGGCCTTTTCCACTTTACCGTTTTTCCACAGAAAATAAAAAAAGCATTAGTTATTTTTCACATATTATCACTACACAAAATTTCGTTGCAATTCTTCATCTTCTGTAGGCCCTTTGGCATACTGTTATTAGCAATTTTGGTATATCGTGATCAAAGATTTGGAGGTGTCTGTGGCCCACCTAATCTTTTTTTCCAGGAAAATACGAAACCCGTATTAACTCATTTTATGTCTACAATATCTGTGCACAATTTCATTCACTTCGGTCCACTTGTTATTACCTTTCGGGCGTCAACTCTCAAAATTTTGGGTCTGGTTTATCGCCCCCTGAAACAACTTTACCGCAGAAAATAAAAATACACGTATTAGTTTATTTTATGTGTAGTATCTACCTACCAAATTTTATCAAAATCGGAGTATTACGCTTGGGAAGGGTTACTTGTCAGTCATTGTAGAACTATTTTCCTTGTTTTTCCATCAATAAGAAATTGCCTGACATTTAAAGGGTCCAAATGGATGAATCGAGTTGCGGGATGAGACTTAGTGCGACTGATAGAGGATATGGAAATATGTATATGTGCAAAGTTATAAGGGCTGAACGCCATAAGAAACGGAGGGGTGTCAAAATTGATGGGAGGAGGGCTATGCTATGCTATTGAAATACATCAAATAAACTATTGAATCATGAAAATAGTGAAAGATAGACAATGCAAACGGTGATAATTTCTCATATTGACAGAAGAAGAATGGGCAGAGTATATCGCGAACCTCTGGCGGCACCTTCAAATCCGCTATTTTGAAATCTGTGATACTTTTGGAAATGGAAAGGTACCATTTTCTCACAAAGGAAACTCCACGAATCCCACATTCTGACCGTTTGTACTTCTTGTATGTTGGTTTATCACAAACATTATTTAGTATATCGATACATCTGTCAGAATAATAGTGTTTCCTCCAAAGTAGGGGCAGGTGACTTTGTGATGGTGCGGGATGGACCTCGTTCGATCCCAGACTTACAGTTTGTAGTGGATACCATCGTACCCGTGAGATTTCTCGGAATTATCCTGTTTTCTCCTACATTCTCATTTCACGAATTATTTCCCAAAAATTAGCTTCCATCTATTACCTCTCTTTATTATTGGATCGGATTTCAGTTTAGCATCCCTTGGGTAGCAAAATTACATGAGATATGGAGCTACGGATTAACGTGAGATCCGAAATGCTTGCGCTCCCGCCGCGAATCGGAGCCGGGTCTCCTATGCAAAAGTCGCAGACGCTACCCAATATCCATGCGTGATCTCTCTGCCTTCATTAGCCTAGAAGGCATAACATTTAAACTTTATGGACTTCATATAATTTCAGTTCTTCCTCGATAGCCAATTCTATACTGAGACAAGGTAGATCAATCAAATGTGTCCATCTTCCCTTTTTTATAATTTTAATGATGTTCTTGTAACTTTGACCGTGTTCTAAGATTTCTGTTAGTTGAAATATCTTATTTAATTGTAGTTAACTTGCCTCGGTCAACGTTTCATAAAATATCCCCATAATTCTTCAATTTCTTTGAGGTGACCTTTGTGCTGCTCCTGTACCATATCGAATTGTGCCTTAAAGGAAGCCATGGCTAAAAATAATATACATTTCGTTTTCCTCGACTTCGATCCGACATTTTGTTCTCAAGTTATTGGTGTTTTGGGCATTTTTCCGACTGGTTTTTGGCCGGGCATAGCGCCAAAAGGAAGCATTTGTGCACCCAGGTTGTCTTATCATGGTGTCACGAATCAGCTCCCAAACGTTGTCAGTGTTGTTTTGAAACACGCTCTATATTTCTATCCTGTTTCTGATTAGCTTCTCTTTACTAGTCAATTTCCAGTATTCCCAAACAAACCAAAAGTGAGCTAAATTCACTAAATCGCCTACCCCCTATGCTTTCTTCTTGTATAGTACTTATTATATATTTATATTGTAGTTGACAGCGATTGCCAATATTGATTGAAATATCTGGTTACAATGCTAGTAGAGGAATTCCCTCTTCAGTACAGAAATTCCCTCCTTGCACCCTACCGCAATTTTAGGCGAGATGGGATTAAGTAAGATGGGAATTCTCATCTCGCCTAAAATGATAGGCATTCTTATCTTGAAGATATAAGTGGCTGATAAATCGTTAGGCTAAGTGGGATTAGGCTAGATGGGATGGAATCATCTGAAAAGGTAGGGGGACGGTAGGTAGCAGCATGGCGTCACGCCGTACCCCATGCCTATCTTTGTCCATTGTAAAGTGGGGGGTCGCCGTACCCAGTTTTTTGGAGGTGGGGATAGGGTCCCCCGCGTTCCCACGCACTTTTACCCTTGCTGCTATGTATTAATTGCTGTGAGGACTAACGAAAATTATTATCTAATAATAATAATAATAATAATAATAATAATAATAATAATAATAATAATAATAATAATAATAATAATAATAATAATAATAATAAAGGATCTGAATGATAAATATATTTTTTCAACTTTTATTACAATTGCTGTCTCTTCCCGTGAATCTGGTTATATTAGTTTTGTAAGGAATAAAGAGGCTTCAAACAACAATATGATTTGTATAAAAGAAAAAAAGCCTTATTAGTTGTATTACAAACGACAACTGACCTTCTGTCTGTTTTTTTAACACAATGTTACGAGGCACAGAAGCCACCACGCCTGCGGTGTGCTTGCTTTTTTGCCTCAGCCAGCTTCGGTACTAAAATTAAGACTTTCATTCTGTCAATTTATGTGTAGCTATCAGTCAGTCACACAGGTTCTTTGCAACGCTGAATTTTACAAGAAAGGTTTTGTTCATCGGATAGGAAGCGAAGCCCATCGTACGTTGTAATCCCTTCCCCTCTTTTGCACTGTGAAATTTAACTTGTATACTGTAGTAAGTTACAGAAAAGAGAATGCTATTTTTTTAAAAAATGACATTATCGAATAAGATTGACCATTATTACAATATATTCAAGATGAAAAATATTCATTTAACAGTCGTCGTACTTAGTTGTCTGCACTGAAATTCCCATAATGTGCTTTCTTCTTTTCTAATATGAGCTCCGAGCTTCTTCGTGGCTAAGTGGTTAGCGTACGCGCCTTTGGCGTGAGAGACCCTGGTTCGATTCCGGTGAGAGCTCATGTAGTACGGATTTCACGATTAATCAGTAGGTCCCATCTCATATAGCCTCGCTGCTGAAAGAGACGACAAAATCAACTCAACTCATATTCAGCAAAATAGGAGATCTAACTCCGAGGGGAATTTTGTCCCTGGAAAACCTCCCAAAATCATCAACGGTACGAAATATGTCTGCAATGCAAGATGTCAATCATTTCCTACTCTATGCTCTGTGACCTAGTTTGCTTTTCATGTTTTCAGTAAACTAGACAGACAAAAGGAAGAATAGAGACTTTCTTCCAGAAAATTGTGTTCGAGGGTGGGGGGTCACACAGGCCCGTATCCATGGGGAGTCTAGGGGGAAGGGATCACCCTAAATTTTTACATGAGAATGATTTATGAGCATTAAAGTAGTCAGCCATTAGGATTTTTTTTTGTTTTAGGATGATACTAGATTCGACTCCTGGTGTAAGCTCAACTTTCAGTACTGTCATTTGCAGGTCTCTTTTCATACAGATTCGTTGAAAAACCTCTAAACATGTGCTATGACTAGTATGGGAACTAAAGTTTTATTTTTTTAGCAAAAAAGAGAAATATCTTGCTTTAGACTCTGCCCTGTAATCCAGTTTTTCTGGAGGCAAGATAGTATGGTTGGGAACGGCCAATCAGATTCAAGTTCCGAACCCACATTAAAAAGAACGTCCTTTATAACCTTGATGTTGTATAAGGACGAAAAACTAAAATATACTGATAGCTCCAGTAATAGATATTATGGGAAAGAGATTTAAAAAATAGGTGGTTTCGAAATAGAGAAAGGACAATACCTGAGCTTTATTAGTATGACTAGCATATATTACCCGCTTTGCTAAGTTGAAATGAAAATAAAAAAGCACAACTCCGTATTTCATGTGTTTAGTGCCCGTGAAATATGCTGTTTTCGTTTTTAATGGCATCGATTTAAACAGCATGGAAAAGATCATTGATCATCTCGGCGACCCCAAAAATCGTGGATTAGTTAGTTTTCTTGGCTTTGGACATGTTCAACTTACATGTGTTTTCGTGATAGTCCAAACTTTCAACATACGAGTATCAGTCTCCTAGATTTTCGTAAATAACTATGAAGATTATCCTAAATCTAACAACTAAGTACAGATACCGATCACTAAAGTTCATAATTGACTTTTGAGAACATGCTGGCCCTAACTGATATATCACATCGCTACCTTTCCATTTCCAAAAGTATCACAGATTTCAAGTATCACGGATTTGAAGGTGCCGCCAGAGGTTCACGATCTACTCTGCCCATTCTTCTTCTGTCAATATGAGAAATTATCACCGTTTGCATTGTCTATCTTTCACTATTTTCATGATTCAATAGTTTATTTGATGTATTTCAATAACATAGCATAGCCCTCCTCCCATCAATTTTGACATTCCTCCGTTTCTTATGGCGTTCAGCCCTTATAACTTTGCACATATACATATTTCCATATCCTCTATCAGTCGCACTAAGTCTCATCCCGCAACTCGATTCATCCATTTGGATCCTTTACTTGTCAGGCAATTTCTTGTTGATGGAAAAACAAGGAAAATAGTTGTACAATGACTGACAAGTAACCCTTCCCAAGTGTAATACTTCGATTTTGATAATATTTGGTAGGTAGATACTACACATAAAATAAACTAATACGTGTATTTTTATTTTCTGCGGTAAAGTTGTTTCAGGGGGCGATAAACCAGACCCAAAATTTTGAGTGCCCGAAAGGTAATAACAAGTGGACCGAAGTGAATGAAATTGTGCACAGATATTGTAGACATAAAATGAGTTAATACGGGTTTCGTCTGCAATTCCATTCACAAAAAAATGGTTGGGTTCATTCACGTTCGTTCACAATTCCATTCAGTTCGATTAATTTCTATTTGCCTTTCGGCAGTCAACTTTTTAGAATTTTCGGTGCGAGCTTTTGCCCCCTAAAACAGTATTCCCGCAGTAAATAAAAAACTCATATTCGTCTATTTCTCGCGTATTGTCCATACGCAAACTTTCCTTGCAATTCGTCGTGTCCTTTACGCACACCTGACATACTGATACTAGCACTTTTGATATTTCTTGATCAAATGTTTGGATGGTTCCGTGCCCCACCCAACCGTTTGTTCCAGGAAAATACGAAACCCGTATTCCTTAATTAGATATCTGCAATATCTTTTCGCAATTTCATTCACTTCGGTCCACTTCAACTTGTCTTTCAGGCATAAAATTTCAACATTTTGGGTGGGAGCTTTTGCTCCCGAAAATCGTTTTTCCACAGAATATAAAAACAGAATTGATCAAGGTTTGGAGGGGTCTGTGCACCAACTAACAGTCTTTTCCAGGTAAATAGAAGGGTCCGTGCTTCACCCAACATATTTATAAGGAAAATACGAAACCCGTATCCTCATTTTACGTCCGAATCTCTGTTCGCAATTCACTTCGGTTCACTTCTCCTTGCTTTCCGTGCGTCAGCTTTAAAAATTTGCGTAGGTACTTTTGCCCCCTAAAATTGTTCTTCCACAGAACATAAAAACCCGTATTCATTTATTTTTTGTGCATTGTCTATACAGAAAGCTATGTTGCAATTCTTCATGTCGTTACACACATCTCACATACTTTTACCAGAACTTTTGGTATTTCGTGATCAAATGATTGGAGGGGTCCGTGCCCCACCTAACCGTCTTTTTCAAGTAAATACAAAACTCGTATACCAAAATTTTATGTCTACAATATATGTGCAAAATTTCATTCACTTCGGTTCACTTCTTGTTATCTTTCGGGCATCAACTTTCAAAAGTTTGGTGTGGGTTCTTTTGCAGGGATCAAAGGTTTGCAGGGGTCCGTGCGTCACCCAACATTTTTTTAAAGAAAATATGAAACCTGTATCCCCATTTTATGTCGGCAATTTCTGTTCACAATTTCATTCACTTCGGTTCAATTTTTCTTGTCTTTCGGGCGTCAGCTTTAAAAATTTTGCGTGGGGACTTTTGCCCCCTAAAATCGTTTTTCCACAGAACATAAAAACCCGTATTCGTTTATTTTTGGCGTATTGTCCATACACAAAGTTTCGTTGCAATTCTTCATGCCCTTTACACACATTTGACATACTGTTACTATCACTTTCGATATTTCGTGATCAGAGGTTTGGAGGGGAACGTGTCCCACATAAACGTCTTTTCCAGGTAAATACGAAACATGTATACCCACATTTTATGTCTACAATATGTGTGCAAAATTTCATTCCCTTCGGTTCACTTCTTTAATCTTTCGGGCGTTAATTTTCAAAATTTTGGGGTGGGTTCTTTTGCCCCCTGAAACCGTTTTTCCGCAGAAAATGAAAAACCGTATTCCTTTGTTTTTTGCGTCTTGTCTATACGTAAAGTTTCCTGGCAATTCTTCATGTCCTCTACACACATTTCACATAGTATTACTAGCACATTTCATATTCCGTGATCAAAGGTTTGCAGAGGTCCGTGCCCCACCCAACATTTTTTTACAAGAAAATTCGATACCCGTATCTTCATTTTTCGTCTGCAATCTCTGTTCCCAATTTCATTCACTTTCGTTCACTTCTCCTTGCCTTTCGGGCGTCAGCTTTAAAAATTTGCGTAGGTACTTTTGCCCCCTAAAATTGTTCTTCCACAGAACATAAAAACCCGTATTCATTTATTTTTTGTGCATTGTCCATACAGAAAGCTATGTTGCAATTCTTCATGTCGTTACACACATTTCACATACTTTTACCAGAGCTTTTGGTATTTCGTGATCAAATGATTGGAGGGATCCGTGCCCCACCTAACCGTCTTTTTCAAGTAAATACAAAACTCGTATACCAAAATTTTACGTCTACAATATATGTGCAAAATTTCATTCACTTCGGTTCACTTCTTGTTATCTTTCGAGCATCAACTTTCAAAAGTTTGGTGTGGGTTCTTTTGCCCCCTGAAACCGTTTTTCCGCAGAAAATGAAAAACCGTATTCCTTGGTTTTTTGCGTATTGTCTATACATAAAGTTTCGTTGCAATTCTTCATGTCCTTTATATACATTTGACATAGTATTACTAGCACATTTCATATTCCGTGATCAAAGGTTTGTAGGGGTCCGTGCCCCACCCAACATTTTTTTTAAGAAAATACGAAACCCGTATCCCCATTTTACGTCTGCAATTTCTGTTCACAATTTCATTCACTTCGGTTCACTTCTTCTTGTCTTTCGGCGTCAGCTTTAAAAATTTTGCGTGGGGACTTTTGCCCCCTAAAATCGATTTTCCACAGAACATAAAAACCCGTATTCGTTTATTTTTGGCGTGTTGTCCATACACAAAGTTTCGTTGCAATTCTTCATGTCCTTTACACACATTTGACATAGTGTTACTAGCACGTTTCATATTTCGTGATCAAAGGTTTGAAGGGGCTCGTGCCCCACCCAACCATTTTTTAGGAAAATACGAAACCCGTATCCTCATTTTACGTCTGCAATATCTGTGCACAATTCATTCGCATGTACTTCGGTTCAGTTGTTCTTGAATTTTCCGTTGTCCGCTTTCAAAATATTGGTGAGGCTTTTATATTAAACCTTCACATTATGTAACATTTTTTTAAGATATTATTTTTTGCTGCGGAGGAGGAGAGGAATGCTTTTCTGTGATATGTGTTTCTTGCCATTCATCTTGTTTGAACTGCTTAAGTAAGATTATGTTGTAACTTTTGATGTCACCCAACTCCGCCACGATAATAAAATTGTCATTTTCAATAATTCGTTTTATTCTGTTATTTGCAGTTTGCCACACTGATATATTTGTTACAAAATTGAGGTTTGGTCCAACGCCTTTCGAATTCGCAACCAACCGAAGCGCCGAGGTTTTTGGGTTGCCTGCTATTGCAGGAAAAGGAGAATTGCAGGTGGTAATGCACTTTTGGAGTCGTGTATACCTATATACTAGCAAAATTATGTGATTATTCCTTTCGGACCCAGGCCATTTTTGGCGTTTTCCTACATTTTCAATTACTGACTTATTGCTCAAAAACCGTTTATTCGATTGATATAGTTAAGGTCTTGTTTTTTGTTTTAGAAAATGGATGTGGCTATTTTTTGGTGTAAGTTACATTGCAGTCATCCTAACGGGTGCGAAATTATTGAGGGAAATATAGAGGTGAAAATTTACAAAAAATTCCCTAACCGAATTTCAATATTTTTGTATCTAGCACCACTGCTGCCATATGGGTTCAAGTCACCTAAAAAAATCTTCGGTGTGTTAACAAGGTACAGTGAGATCCTGAAGACGCTGGCTTCCATTCAAAGAGGGAAACAAAAAATTCTGTTTCATCATACACAGAAATTTTGACACTTTTTACGCCTCAGAAGCAAAAATCAACAGATATGCCGGGGCTACAGCTTCCCTAATTAGCCTATTGAAACTTTCTATGCTGCGTTCTGTAGTCCAAAGAGGAAGCTCTCAGGTAGTGGTGCGTTTGTTTCAATATAGCCAGCAAGAGGGAAATAATAGAGGGGAAAGAGAGATTTTCCGAAATTTTCACCTAAAATCGGGAATTAATTATTTAGGCTGGAAACACTGCCATCAGACAGACGAAAACTATCTGAAAATAAACCTTTGTACTCCAAGAATATATCCTACAAATATCATTGCGATATCTAACATAGTAAGGATGAAATTTAAAAAAAAAATCTCATATTACCTCAGCAATTCACCATTATCTTGCCTTTTACAGAACATGGTTTATTGTGAACCTCAACTGTACTTTCTCTAATTATTCGAGTGAAACTTTTTATAGTGCGCTGTGTAGGCTAAGGACGAGGCTTTTAGCCACTGGTAGGATTGTTCAAATGTAACCAACAAGAGGGAAATAATAGATATAAATAGGAATTTTTTAAAAAATTTTCACCTAAAATCTGGAATTAAAATTTTCTGTAGCTGGCAACACTGCTATCAGACACACATACACACAAACTATCTTAAAATAAGCTTTGGTATCCTTCTAATATATCCGACAAGTATTGTGACGATCTCTAATAAAATATGCATGTCAATAAAAAATATTCTACCTAAAAAAAATCACTGTTATCTTTCTACTTCGAGAACAAGGTCTACTATAAACCTCAACTGTACTTCCCCTAATTATCCTATTAAAACTTTCTATAGTGCGTTGTGTAGGGCAACAACGAGACCTTCAGATACTGATACGTTTGATCCGATGTAGCGAACAAGAGGGAAATAATAGAGAAAAACTAATAATTTTCCCAATATTTCCCCCTAAAATCTGGAATTATTTTTGTAGCTGGCAACACTGCTACCAGACAGACGCAAACTATCTTAAATTAAACTCTAGTATGCCACTAATATATCCCATAAGTATCATGCCGATGTTTAACGAACAAAGCTTCTAATTAACAAAAAAGTATTACGGTAAACAGAAAAGTAGGGAAAACTAGAAAAATTAAGAGTTAGACCCTAAATACGAATTTTCCGTGCACCCCCTGATTACCCCATTGTAACGATCTGTACCCGCGTTTGTTCAGTAAGGACAAATGTTTGACTGGCGTAAGTTCACTTGCACTCGGACGTATAGATACGGATTTATAAACAAAAATTTCGATTTTTTTGTCCAAATTAAAGGAAATTTTAATTTACCTAATTGGCAACACAGCGCACAGGCCCGTCCAATTGATGTGGACAATTAGGTATCTATCCGACGTATCTACCTGGCAAGTCTTAAGGAGGTCTCTCTACAATGAAGGAAGCTCCAGGGAAAAAAGAAGTAAAGGAAATTCGAAATTTCTCGAATTTTTGACTGGGCTGAAATTTGAGAAGAAAATTCGACCCCGAGAAAAAAAGAAATTAATATGATAAACTATGGTCCAACCATATTTCACAAAAATATTATCACGATATCTTAATTAGTGTCCACACAGGAGCGGATTAAAAAGTGACACATCAGTGTGTGCCACTTTGGACACCTGGGTCCGAAAGGGTTTCGACTGTACATTTGATTACATTTTTTTTTTACTACTAACTCGTGTTGTTGTAGTAGTTATAGTCTCGACTAATAATAATATCGTTGTTGTAAACAATAACTTTATAAGGAATATTTTTTTCTCATTTTTACATCTTAGTTCCAATATTGTTGTTGAGAAATGCATTGTGTTTCAAAATGAATATCGAGGTTTTAAGTCTTCGTAGTCCTTATTACATGTTACGTACAATTATAAACAATACATCAAGTAAAAGAGCACCTCAGGCAGTCTTTGCTACAAGTGTTCGATGTGAGCTTCATTTGTCACACGGCACACATCTAGTCGATAGCCGAGAAAGGCCCATAAATTTTCCGCCATATGGCACAAAACATTCCATTTAGGGGAGTCTCGTTTCAACTGTACCATCTCCTGAGGATTTGCTGACCGGATGCGAACATTATGAGTATTCACAGTAGCTGTTAAGTGAAATGTCGATTTATCGCTGAAGACGACACGATCTAGAAAATCTTCATTGTTATGCAGCAATATTTCTTTTGCGAAATTGGCACGTAAACCGTAGTCTGTAGGCTTTAGACCTTTAGCAACTGCAAACGATAAAAACGTAGTTGCAAGCGTCTTCTTAATATTCACACAGGCGGTTGCACTGTAACTACAGATTCAGTCTTTATTAAAACACAAACAGTTTTCTGCTCTCTCGTCTCCATCTCTGCTACTAAACGGCGTGACAAACATCTTGGTATTTGAAAGCGGCGCTCCAAGTTCCCTTTAAATGCTGCTAGCAAATGAGAGGCCAGCGGGATTGCCACGTTTATTTTGTACACATCCACGTCTATCCTCTGCCACCTGATCGCGCTGTAGTTCGTCTGCTTAGCCATAGCCACACCCCTTAGCACTTGGGAACGTCACGTCAGAGCTTCCATTTTATTCGTTTAGATGAAATGCCAACATGTTTGTCACAGGCTTTAGCTCTTTCTAACAGCAGACAGAGGAAACAACGCATATGTATGCGTGCGTACAATACTGTTTGAGTTGCTCTTTTATTTGATAATATTTATAATTGTAAGTTAATTGTAATAGATACTACAAAGTCTCAAAACCATAATATTCATTTTGAAACACCCTGCATTACTTCAAATTAAGCCATCCGATATTCATACATATCATCCATACCATTCATACATACATATACATATCATATGTATATACATATCATCAGGGCCAGCCCTAGGCAATTTGTCGTCCTGTGCAATGGCATAATTTGCCGCCTCCCCCTTTCTCCATAAAGAACAAAACTTAAAAGTCACGATTTTAAATATGCTACTTCAGCATGAACAACGAAGGGGAAGGTAAGTACAGTTGCACTCAGAAAGGCTTAGATACTTACTAAAAGTACAATCTCCTTGTGTCTTTTTTTTTTTTTTAATATTAATCTGCAATGTTAGTGAGAGATAAAGGAAACACACCTGCAGCGGAAAGATGGTAATCCTTTTTACAGAATTCAATATCGAGCTTCAATCTCAATGTATCAGTTTGCAATTCCAGTGCAACTAAATTTAGTATTTTTACCTTTATTTCTTGTTTTTTCTTCTACATCTGTTAACATTTTTTTAAAAAAAGGTTTCTATCTTCAACTATCAGGAACTTGTTTGTGACTAAAACGAGACTACAGTGCCTGAGAATTATCCTGGCAGTGACGTAGACTTCGCTCTTGCTCAAATGCCATCCCACTGCTTAAAGCAGATGCTTCGTTCAATTCAATGTCCAATCCTGGGAAAGAGAAAATGCGGGAACACAAATACCAACTTAAAAGCACCCTCCGTTCTCCACAAAAGAAAAGCGAAAGGAAATGAACCGAAATGGGAGGCTCGTTTTTGATAAATATACTTGTCATCTTTGTATAACAATAACTGAATTCGAGGAGACATTTTTTGCTTTTATATTTATATAACTTTCATGAAGAATATGGTATTTTATATTTGAATTTTATATTATAAGTATGTGAAAAATAATTTTAAATGATAGCCATTTATGTTTATTCTGTTCTAACAACACTCAGATTTCAACATGCTTCAAACTTCCGTTCTATTGAAGATAGACAATAATATGCAGTGGGCGAAATGGGAAGGGAAGTCCAAAGTTTATTTTAAAGAAACCCCCATATCTTCACCTATCACGGTCCTTGAGTTAGAGAATGATATGTGAATGTGTTTCCTGGTCGCGGAAACAGAGCGTGGGGGTTAATGAATGTAGCTTCGAAAAGTATAACATTTACCAATAGGATATAAGAACAGCACTTCCAGGAAAAACACACAAACAAATTAAAAAACAAAAGCGAAATGAAATGAACTGAAAAGCGCGTGTTTTCTTGGTGTAGGGCTGTACAGTCTGTGCTGACTGGTGAAAGTTGTCAATCCTTTGTTTTCTCGTTCTCGAAATTTTGTGTATAAGAATGGGTGATAGTACCTTAAAGAAAGGCAAGCCGTTGCATTGTGATGCAGGAGACATTGTTTTTAATGTTCACAACTTTTCTTGCAGCAAACAATATTAAATCTGACAGTGTTCATGAAACCCCCCGAACAACATGTGTCAGTGAGAGATCCGTGTAGCGAATTGTGAAAGAGAAGGAATAAAGTCTGGACAACCCGTCGTAACACCCTGTAAAGCAAGGCCAAATACAAAGAAAAGACAAACAAATTTAGATTCTTTCGATGAAGTAGTATTTCGTAGAACAATTCACAATCTCTATGCTGAAGGCATTGTCGCCACCTTAAATAAATTATTGTGCGAACTTAAGAAAATCATTGACTTCAAAAGTTCTGAGTGGGCATTACAACAAATACTGCGCAAGTTGGGATTTAGGTTTAAAAGAAAATTCTATTGGAATTGCGAAGCGTTCAGTGCGCCATCTAAGCACTATTTGTAAATAGTGTAAGTTGGTAGCCTTGCAACTGATTGCGTTGACGTCACTGCCAAGATAGTTCTCGCCGACTGTAATTGTCATATCAAAACTGTGATAACTAACTAAATGGAACAGATATTCCCCACTATTCGAGAATTGAGTTCTTGCATTTGACAACAATCAAGCAATTTGTACTGGGATTTATTTGACCATTTGTTTTGCATTGTCCATATGACCTTAAAGTAATGCGACCTAAACATAATTTATGAATGTAGTATTCAAATATTAGGTCAGCTTAGTAAATGTAACTACCACCATCATGAAGTCTGTTTCGAACAAGAAATATTTAATTCAAATAATATACTTATGACAGATTTTGCCGGACCCTCCAAACTTGCCACTCCATGCAAATGCACGTGTTGCACATATGATAGACCAGGCTCTGCATATCATATATATCTAGTCAACAAATTGTTTATATATTATATTTAGAAAAATACTAGTAGGCAAATTAGTATTATCTTTTACCTTTAGACAAGTTATTTGAATTTTATACTGTTCGTGACATTATTTTTATACTTTTTAAAGACCTGCTTTCACGAAAAAAATAAAATTTCATTTCTACTTTTACTTCTTAGTTGATGAAAACGGCTGAAACCCGAATTGTTAGTAGGTATGCTATTCATATAAATTGTAAAATATTTGTATCATATCAATGTCTGGCGTTTAATTTATGTTGCATTTTACGGTAATTATCCCTACATAAAAATATTTCATACTTAAGTAGACGTAAGATGCATTACAAATGAGTATTTGAAAAAAAATAGAAGAAAAAACGAGAGGCAATGTCTTTTTCTTAAAAAAACATACATTTCTTAAAAAAATACGAACGTTTTTTTTATTTACAACACTACACATGTACACAGGCCGCACAACGGGTTGGCATACTCTGGATCAGGTGGTCGAGCAGCTGTTGGGGTATAGCCTCCCATTCTTGCACCAGTGCCTGTCAGAGTTTCTGAAGTGTCCTAGGGGTTTGAAGACGTGCAGCGATACGTCGACCGAGAGCATCCCAGACATGCTCGATGGGGTTTAGGTCTGGAGAACAGGTAGGCCACTCCATTCGCCTGACATCTTCTGTTTCACGGTACTCCTACACGATGGCAGCTCGGTGGGACCGTGTGTTATCATCCATCAGGAGGAAGGTGGGACCCACTGCACCCCTGAAAAGGCGAACATACTGATGCAAAATGACGTCCCGATACACATGACCTGTTACTGTTCCTCTGTCAAAGACATGCAGGGGTGTACGTGAACCAATCATAATCCCACCGCACACCATCAAACCCTTCATACAGGTCCATTTCAAGGATATTATGGGGTTGGTAGCTGGTTCCTGGTTTACGCCAGATGATAACACAGCGAGAATCACCGTTCAGACTATACCTGTACTCGTCCGTGAACCTAACGTGGGACCACTGTTCCATTGACCATGTACTGTGTTCTTGACACCAGGCTTTACGGACTCTCCTGTGAACAGGGGTCGGTGGAATGCACTTTGCAGGTATCCGGGCGAATAAACCATGTCTGTTCAGTCGTCTGTAGACTGTGTGTCGGGAGACAACTGTTCCAATGGCTGTGGCAAGGTCCGGAGCAAGGCTACCTGCTGTATTCCGTGGCCGTCTGCGGGCACTAATGGTGAGATATCGGTCTTCTTGTGATGTTGTACACTGTGGACGTCCCATGCTGTAGCGCCTGGACACGTTTCCTGTCTGCTGGAATTGTTGGCATAATCTTGAGATCTCACTTTGTGGTACACAGAGGGCCCGTGCTACGACCTGCCGTGTTTGACCAGCCTCCAGTCGCCCTATTATTCTCCTCCGCATAACGTCATCAATATGTGTTCTTTGAGCCATTTTCAACACACAGTCACCATTAGCACGTCTGACAACATCTGCACACTTATACGCTGCACCGTACTCTGACATTCACCAACACACCTTTGCATATTTGGACTGCTGGCACCGCCCCCATGCGACGACCGCACCGCATGCATCGCACCGAATGGTCAAATGCACCGCATGGTGATTCCCAACCGAAAACCGAGCATTGTTTCACCATGTATCCGCATTATCCTTAATTTATGAGCACGAGTGTAGTTGAAGAGTATGTGAAGAACGAAGGTGATTTGTTTTCATTTTATTATTGTCGATATTATTGTTAATTTCGGTCATCACGTACTCAAAAAGAAATATTAATTATGATTTGGAAACTTATTGTAATTGAGTTTAAGCTATGCTGTAATTCAGGCCGCAAAATTCCCGGTCGCCATTGGCAACTAGAAATTTAGAGCTGGCGACCAGTGTTGTAGGAATGGTTTCTGCCTAAACTCACAGGAGTGTGTAGTTTCTGTTTCATACGTAAATAATTGTTACTGAGTGAGAGAAAACACGGAATGTGAAGTCATAACGGACATGGAAAGTGAAGTCTTCAGAACGTTGTAATTCGCTCCTCCTTTCCCACCCTCAATAGAAGTGGTTTGCCTCCTGGCGCGTCAACGCGAGAGATCGTTTCTCCCGCTCTTTGAAGCTAGAACAGCTAGGGAGGAAACCCCAGTGCCTAGAATAGATCAACCAATATGCCATGATGTAACCTTTTTCTTTATCAAACCAAAGGTCATGTGGGGAGGGGGTAGAACCTCTCATAATTTGTACGTGAGAGATACTGGCGACCACCATTTTTGGATTGGCGAGTGCATCTGACTTCGAAATTTTGCAACCTGGTGTAATTAATCTCCTTTCATAGCATTCAGAGTCCTCTATCTCGCTGTGCTAAAAGTTAAGATCGTCCGAGAAAGACAGACAATTAAGGTAGAAAATTCCTGGAGGTCAAACATCTCAGGAAATTTTCTTATAAGTTGTGGAAGTTTCCCGATAAAATGCAGTGTGTCCTAGATTTCATGCCTTACTTTGAAACATATAGTTACTCTTCTTTAAATTTCGTTTTTCCAGTTAGAAGAAGATATGAAGATTTAAACAAAAGTAATGAAAGTTATCATTGTAAATATTAACAACGAAGTGAATCATTCCCGAGTAAATTAACTTTTTTTTTTTAATGAAGTTGCCCGGAGACCTACACGAAGTCCCACAGCCAGCGAATTTATTTGCTGTTCTGAGAGAAGGAATGTGTTGCAAGAAGTACCTTTTTTCTCTTTTGCGTAATGTGTTGTTTTCAAATAAAGGATTTGTGAAATAAGATGGGTTGAATGGACGTGCATTTGAGTCTGCTTTCTGCTTAAAATAATGCTAAAAGCAAAAATAAAAAAGTAATTGAATTTAAATCAGTGATTAAAGACGATCAAGTTGTTGAGAATCTTGTATTTTAAGCGGAAATTAAACAAATAATTTGTAACAATTAATTAATTGTATTGTGTTAATGCTAATTAACGTCTTAAGCAGCGAGAGAAGTGAAATGGAGTTTGAAGTAAGTCAAATACTATGAGTAAAGTAATTATAAAATTTCGCGAAAACTAAAACGTAATAAGGTTGCTTAATTGAAATGTGTAGTAATATAAACAGAAACCTAATTCGTTAAACGCATTGACGGTGCTTCGTATTTAACAAAATCTGTATCATAAAATTGAAAGTGACTATATTTGTGACTTAATCAGTTAAACCACGCGACCTATCTGGATGACATTTTCAACATTTATGAGGTTCGGGCCTGGGAGTGTTTTTGTCGTTTCACTATTACGGTAGAACTGAAGGAGGGAGAGGAGGGGAATTATAAAAAAAGTAAAATTTAGTAACTCTTGAATTAAAGGACTAACCTGGATCAAATTTTCAACATAGACGAGGTTCATGCCTAGGATGGTTTTTATCATTTCACTTTGACGGCAGAATTTAGTGGAGGGGAAGGGAGGAAAAGATGCATAAAAATAAACAAAACTCATGACCCCCCGGACTCATCTCGATCAAATTTTAAACCTAGATGAAGTTCGAACCTAAGATGGTTTTTGTCATATCACTTTGACGGTGTAATGTTAGGGGACGGGGAGAGACATTTAAAAATGATCAAAAATGACCGATATAACTGTCGAATCTATAGCTTTTGGGGTCACTGAGATGAAGAATGCCGCTTCCGATGCTGTTTAAATCCAAATTCAGCCCCGGAACTTGTTGGCGGGGAGGGGAATATATATATATATATATATATATATATATATATATATATATATATATATATATATATATATATATATATATATATATGATCGAAATGACCAATATCTGTCGAATTCATAGCTTTCGGAGTCGCTGAGATGAACGATGACACTTTCGATCACTAACACTTAAAAATCATCGAAAATGGCTTATATCAAAGAGTGCTTAATCAAAGAATAAATAAATTTAAATGCAGTTGTGGTCCTCAAGGGAAAGTTTATAGACAAATCTCCACTTTAACCCTTTCGTGCATAACGTCCACTGGAGTGGACACTGCTGATTGGTCACGATTGTATTCCGTCGGAACTCTCTACCCACACCCCAAATACATTCTTTTACAGTAGAAGTTACTTGGGTGGTCTGACGATCTGAATTTTTCTGCCACCTAGAGTGAAACTCTGAAAACAGGGGTGTAACGTCGTCGGTGCATACTTGAAACAGGCAAGAAAGAGGCGTGGAGAGTTCTTCTGAAATATCTGCTGACATCTTCTATGGAGAGTGTGCCAAGCAGGTGATATATTTTTCTTTTCTTTGTTACAATGTCTGAAACAAGCTGACATCATAATATGATCTGGTTTTGTTTTTGTATCTACAAAAATCATCCAACATACATGTCCCATGTAGTGGACAGCATGCACTTGAAGCACATTTGTCTGCAACAATCTGTCACTGTAGTGGACTTCATGAATCTATTGAAGGTATGATTGTTTTTGCAAAAAGAAGGTGCTTGCCACTCACAAAAATATAATTGGAGCCTTTATGACAAACAATGAGCTCCTTCAAGACTTCTGACTAATATATGTGTGAAATCTGGGTTCGATTTCCATTTGGTGTCACCACACTTGACTCCAACATGTTATGGCAGACAAAATTGGTATGTTCAGAACACCTTCCAAAAAGACCATCTTTCCTGAAATCAAACTGAAATCAGGAACATGTAGACCTGTACACACAAACTGCCTTGAACATATATTACTCAGTATGCTGAGGACGACGGAAGTGAATTAGCATAAGAGAATGAAGAAAAAGAAACTAAATATCCTCCTCTGAGTAGAAGCAACCAAAGACGACAACAAGCAAAAGTGAGGTGGTCAAAATATGGCAATAAATTTTCTCAGAATGTTTCTCCATTTCATAAAAATAACAATGTAAATATTACAGGAAATGAACAAATTGATTTGTTTTCGCAGTTATTTACAGATGACTTTTAAGTGCAGATAGCAGTTGACATTGTTTCGGAAAAATCTGTATGCGAAACAAAATGGCAAGGAACACAACAGTCAGTGGCGAATTTACGATTTTGTTTCGGGAGGGGCTTTGCTAACTTTCGGGGCAGCTTTGCCTGGAACTGTGAAAATTCTGCAAGATATTTCATTTACTTTACTATACTAAGTAAGATTTCGGGGGGGGGCTTAAGCCCGGAAGCCACCCCCCTAAATACGCCACTGACAACAGTGTTGGTCTTACGACGAAGTTTTAAGTTGTAAAGTTGTAGCTGACGTAATGTCAGTAAAGCGGTTTGACCTCATATGGAGATATCTTCATTTATATGATAATTCACAGCCTCGAGATGCAAACAACAAACTTTATGAGTTACGATATGTACTGAATAAACTGAAGGAGAGATTCGAATTTGCTGTGAATGATGAAGAGTATGAATACATTGACGGGCAAATAATGCCATTCAAGGGTAGATATAGCATATACCAATATACTGTATACCCACGAAGACGAAACCTTGGGAACTAAAATTTCGGTAAGGGCACAGAGTAGTGATTGCATGTACGATTTTGTTGAATATGTTGATTTTTAACTCTTATTACTTGTACCAAAATCATCCTTGTAAACATCCTTGAATCGTTAGATTTGTTATTTGATAAAGTGCTAGAAAGTTGTACAATGGCTAAAATATTACTAAATACCACTTATCGCATCACAAATAGGTCTAAGTTTGTTTTACGACTAACTAAACCAAACTACTTAACCTGAATTGAAACACATATATTAAGATGACGAAAAAAAGATGATCTTTCGAAACAATCAAATATACTTGTAAACTAAAAATAAATAAATAAATTTTATTTATTTATTTTTAATAAATAAATAAATAATAAAAAATAAATAAATAAAAATAAATAAATAAATAAATAAAACAATAAATAAAAATAACTTTTTAATAAATAAAAAATAAATAAATAAATAAATAAATAAATAAAAATAAATAAATAAATAACTAAATTTTACATACAACATTTATGTATGTAAAAGAATAATGAAAGCAGAGACGAACATAAAAAAGATAAGTTAGTAGATAAAAAAATAAATAAAAAATATAAAAAAATATTTAAAAATAAAAATAAATAAATAAATAAATAAATAAATAAATAAATACAACTATAAAGTTAAATTATTTTGCTTTACAAGTTGCAAGATAAACAAACTTACGATTCATTGAAAGGTGTTTAGTAGTCACATAAAATACTAAAATATATGATCCAAGATGTTATAAGCTCGGACGCCTCGTAATTGATACGGGCGAGACAGTTAAAATTAATTAAATATTTCCTAAAATGTTTTTGTTTTCTCTATTAAAATGTTGACAATGGAAACCTAATATAAAAATGCTTACTTTTACCAGGAATTACAACTAATCAGAAAATACATGTGTGACCAAGATAAACTCTTAGATGTTTTCCGTTACGGGTGGGACACAGCAGCAGACAATACATAAACTTGGAGAAAAAGCATACAAAAACTTGCTTTTCATAAATAGTTCAGCAGAAGTTAGGCTATAAGTCTTGCAGTTTCTTTCAGACACATATATGGTATCCTAACAAAATAACATCGCCATATCTAGTGTTGCCAAGTTAGATATGAATTAATCTTCTTAACGAATCACGTGGTTAGCTACGTTATAGGCACTGTAAAATTCATTTTTGTTTTAAAAAGGAGAATCCTTCTTTCAGATTCAAACGATTCAAAGTTTTTTCTACCATTCACATAAGGTAATATTCTACTTAGAGAGGTTTCGAAAAATAATGTTAAGGTTTACCTTGTCGTGGAATTGCCCTTATAACTTTGTTAAAAGTTGAAGTTTACATCGCTTTACAGTTGCCATTCCAACAAATAATAGTAATTAATTAACTCCAAAACAACACATGTTTTGCTTTTTTAAAATAGTTTCAATTACTTAGTCAGTAACGCATCTGACTCTAATTGGACGACCCGGGTTCGAATCTCAATGTGAGTGGAATTTTTTTATAAATCTATCTTCATTCCAATGCGGCTCTGAGGCTCAATCAGATGGTTTAAAATGAACACCATGGGCAATCTAGGGAAGTAAAGGTGCCAGAGGGCGGTATTGCCTACATAAGGTTCGAAGTCTGGAACTGTTATGTCCATCTGGCCGATGTATGATGTATCGGTGGGCTTTCCGTAACCAGACCAGAGCGAACAAGTGTTACAAGTAAAGGAAGAGAACGAAATAGGTAGAATTGAATATATCTATTGCTGTGAGAGTAGGGCTATTAATGAAATACAAAATACGTTGACGTTCTATTGTTCTTCTACCCAAAGAAATATTCGACAAGGAGTTCAGCGGTTTGTCGTAGGAAGTTAGAAAATATTAAGGACTTAATAAAGATATGGGAAAGTTTACCATATTCACCCATTGCTCATTTAAACTTTTGAACCCGTCTTTTATAGATTTGGAGTTGTAGATTTCTTACTATTCTCACAATGATTTGCTTTGCATTTTGCTATGCTCCAAGTTACAATGCTGAAGTACCAACTGAAAGACATTTGAACACAGCTGGGGAATACGATTTCTCTTTTACAGGAAATTCACTGATATGAAATCGCATATATCAGCAGAACTTTCTAAGTGCAACTCATACCCATGTTTATAACATACAATTTAAATTTGTACTTCTTAAACTATGAAAAATTCTAATAAAATAGATTCATTTAAGAAGATTAAATAAAAGTAAGAATAATGTATATGTGAAAATAGTTTCATCCATTTACGATATTTTAATTTTGGAACTTGATTGTCTATAACAATGAATAGTAAAAATGTGTTGAGTCAGTTAGCTTCAAAAAATGTATTGAGCATTTTAGCATAATATAGCGTTAGTGAATCAAATCAAGGATTTGAATCGCAGCGTGTTAGGCCTAACGCTATTTAACAGGTGATAGCTGAAGCTAGTAGAAATGCAAACGTGTTTAAATTCTCATGATCAAACCTAAGGTATTACGACGTGAAGATTATCTAATTTTTCCGCAAATCTATGCTACATTTTATAATTTAATTTCAGTAGAGACGCAAATGCACACAGGCCCTTGAAGAGACTTGTTCTCTTATGAGAAAGATATAATATCTAAAAGCAACAGCTAAAGTATTGTTCAGTCGCCCTGTGCGATCAATTCCAGAAAAATTTGATGGATTATCTTCGGACTGAAATCGAGTAGGCAACCATGACATCATCAACGACTTAAACATCCGTTCACAAACAAGAAAAAGCAATAGAGAGAAAGTTGGCTACAAACAGAAACTCGACCTACAAACTAGGAACTTACAAAACGGTTGCTCAAGGGTGCTGCCAAGTGAATAGTATACGACAACAAGGTGCGAAAAGATCGTAGTGAAAGTGAGGATCGGCTCTATAGTCTGTGAAAAATCCAACACTGACACAAAGGAAAGTTATACTGTGCATTTGATAAGATTGGAGCTTATCGTGCATCATGAGCTGCTGCCACCGGGCAGAATGATAAATTTGAACCTCTACTGTGGTCGACTGCAGCGAGTATGCCCTTTAAAAAGTTTTAGGAATTGGGCAACAGAAATAGTGCCATACACGAAGCTTAAAATGCAATATCCTTTACATCATAAACGATCCCTCAGAAGTCTCGAAAACTTGGCTTGAAGGTTTTAATGTATCCACCGTTTAACTGCGACATGGTACTTTAGGTTATTATTTGTTTTATTCTGATCTGAATTCTCTGAATAATTTTAGATTATTTTGAAACGATTCTGGTTAAAACCACGTGCCACTTTTTTCAGAAACAACATAATTCTATAGCGACGGTATTATGATGTTGCCTGACAAATAACAAGTTATCGAATAGAGTGGTTATATATGGTGTTTCACAATGTTATTTTCAAACAACAATTTCTTCTTAATTTGGACCTCCAACTGCTCAATAGTTTGTAGACAACCTAATATTTCCAAATCCTAACCTAACGTAGCTTGGATATTATTCTTCTCATTTTTTTACGATGTACCGTGTTATGTTTGTTACTGTGTTACGTTGATTGGTTGACTAAATAGTTGAGATTTAATTATCGTTTATAGCAGCACTTTTGTAGACGAGAGGACTTTAAATTGCAGTACAATACAGTAGTGAAATTCCAAATCAAGTTAGCCATCTTTAATTTCACAAAAATTGATAACTCCATAATTATAATAGAAGTGACTTAAATACTTCTTCATTCACTTCTACAAGCGTTATGATTCTGCCATTTCAAATTGTGTGACAAGAAACAAACGAAGAATTTAATTTATTGAAAAAAAATGCGGAATGATATTATGTTACGATTCAGAAGCAACAAATACGCCACCTCTAACTGCTTACGGAAGTGTGCGGAGGAGCTCAGGCATTTTTCGGGTGCTGCAATATTTTTGTATACCGAAAATAATAATTTTATGTTACTTAATCTACGAGTAAACTACAATACAACATGACTAAGAGGCAGTCGCAGGAGAGGGTACCACATATCCCACTCTTGCCTGGTCATTGCTCAGGCCATATCTGATTACACTGTGTTACAGTGGTTTCCTTTCCTGGAAGTTATTCACTGATTGTAGTCGTATTTCGTGATCTGATCTTAAATCCATAAGTCGTTCATTTGTATCAGACTCCATTTTCCCAAAATTGGGGGAAAGGGAATTTTTAATAATAAATTTTCCCTCCTCTAGTTGGCAACAGTTTCTGCTGTGTAGTTGCAACATTGTGTAAAAGTATTTATCAGTGGAATTGTGGTCCACTATTTTGAATTTTTTATTTGTGATTTTGCTGCATGTGGAAAGAGTGGGAGGGTATATACTGGAAATATACAGCTCTTATTGTTGACAGCTGAACTTGTTGGACAAAGATAAAAGTTTGTTCCTGGATATTGCTCTAAGATTTTTTCTTGTAAAAAGTGCTTGTGCGAGTGTTGTGTGCTGTGAGTGACTGTTAAATCCAATATTACACAGATAACACAGCTTGTGAAAAGAGCTTATAAATTGTACTTCGAGATCAATTTTGGAGATCAGGAAATAAATGGGCATCGCATGTAGTTGTAAATCTTGCAAAGTAAATATTCGTGGGTGGTTGATTGGAAAACATAAAGCAATGCCATTTGCCGTACCATAGGCGTGCCGTACCAAAGACCACACACGTCAGACTGTTATTTTTATTTAACAAACGTAAGTAGAAAAATCTCAAAAACCAATAAATCAGTCATATACGCAAATTTACCTTCCGCTGTTCGACCTCTCCTACACCTGTGCCTGTTCCAATGAGAGAATACTTGTTGGATGATTCTGATGCATGTGCTACTTCCGTAGATCGTGATTCCGAAATTGAAGAAGAGGAGGATCCATTCTATACTGAAAAATCGTCGGAGCAATTAATATATCAAAGTAAATTAAATGATCTTGTTAGAGATTTGCACTTGTTTAAGTCTCAGGCTGAACTACTAGCTTTGAGACTACAAGAGTGGAACCTTTTAGAGAAGAACATAAAAGTAACTACGTATCGCTTTCGCTTATGTGATCTAGTGAAGTTTCGCGACTCTCACGAAGGTTTGGTCTGTACAGATGTTTGCGGACTCATGTCTGCATTGATTACGATATGAATGATTGGGATTATTCATTGATTTTTCCAAAGTCAATCTAAAAGCCGAGTTATTACACAATAGAAATAGCCACCGTGCTATTCCGGTTGCGTATACTGTAGATATGAAAGAAACATAAGGAGATATGAAGCTTTTACTTGGAAAACTTGTGTACGCGGCACATCGATAGCACATTACTGGTGACTGTAAAGTCCTTGGCCTGCTTTTGCGGACGCAATCGAGATATACGAAATATTGTTTTTTGTGTTAATGGGACAGCAGGGCAAAAATCAACACTACAATGAAAACAATATCCTGCAAGGAAGTTTCTGACTCCCGGACAGAAAAGTGTTAGTTACGAACCTCTTGTCAAACCGCAGAATAATATGTATTTACCGCCATCACACGTAAACTAATGAAGACTTTCGTCAAAGCTTTAGAGGATGGTGGTTTCCGTTGGCTGAAGCTATTATTTCTCCTCATCACAGATGCAAAACTTAAGGAAGGGATATTTGTTGGACCGGAAATAAGAAAAGTGATGAAAGATTCACAATTTGACGTAATCCTGAGGGAAAACGAGAGAAGAGCGTAAGTTGCGCTGAAAAATGTGGTAAATTCTTTCCTGGGAAACAGAAGATCTGAACAATATATCCAAATTTTTGAAGAAATGATACTGAGTTTTCAAGAGCTGGGTTTCAACATGTCTTTGAAACTTCATTTCCTGCACAGCCACTTTGATTTCTTTCTCGAGAATTTAGGTCCAGTTCGAGATGAACATGGTGAAAGATTTCCAGCGCAAGAACCAAACAATTCGTGTGCTGGAAGAAAAATACTCGGAGAAATGTGATGGGGAGTCTCTATGCTAGCTAACTATTGTTGGACCGTGCAAAGAGAACATGAGGATGAGTTCAAAAGGAAAAGCCGATAACAACGTTTATCAGTTTGTGAAGCAAGACAGTTTTCTTATTTTGTTTTAGTAACAGAGAAAATGAAAGTGCCTACCAAAGATAACGCCGATAAGAACAGTTTGTGAAGTTGTTCAGTATTCTTATTTTATTTCATTTCTGTATTTTATGTTTCACTAATTTCGTTTCAATACATACTTTATGTGCACTTTAAGTTAATGTTTATATTTACATTTAGGTCTTTGATTCATTATAATGTAACTATGAGGAATGTGGATGAACCTACTCCCAACAGTTGTCTGTCAAACAAAAAAGAACATTCTCAGACGTATGGACTTTTATAGTATCTTTCCTAAGGGAACAAACCCCTGAAAAGTACGCAATTTTGTCAAAATCATTCAAACTGCAGATACAATTGCATAATACCAGTTTTTCAAAGTGACAATCCAGGGGCAAATGTCCCCATGAGGCACTCACGGTCAGGCAGTAATAGGAATTTGTATCTGCAAGGTGTCCTCTCGAGGTCTGTAATATTTAACATAGAGTATTAATAATATTATATACTAGTAAAACTTTATTTGGCTATTTCGCAGAATTGCAGGCTGATACAGAAGTTACATCACTGTAATCAGCGTAAAAAGTTCTGTAGGGCTCAGTCATTCTTTTTCAGAAAAGAGAAAAAAAAGTTGAAAATTTGTTGCACAGTGTTATTCATTAGAGTTCAGCATCTCTTTTAATTGTGACCCTATTTGAGACATGGAATACAACTCAACGTTTGATCCGAATCATATGTGCTCCTACCGAGAAAAGAACCCTGGTGGTGGAGAATAGAATAGAACACTTGAGAAGATAGTAACAGAGTAGTAAAGATATTTGCTTTCAGCTATGGCAATTTAAATTCACAATTCGTATAATATTGTTTCCTAATCAAATTTGAAAATAAAGGAGTTGATAAAGGACCATTGAAAGAAATGTTCTTATCTCTGTGTTAGGAGCACGAAATTAAAATAAAAGAACAATACAACCTAACTTTCTATGCTATTTGAACGCATGATTTACAAAGTACTTTCCTGCCCCGTAGACTGTTTGGCTATTGCTTACATTACCTCACTTGTCAGATCACTTTTGTATGAAGTGATGTCTGTTCCTCACATTGTTCTATTTACTACCAGAAACACGTTTTTCACGTAAGTCACATTTTCTTTCGTGGCAAAATAACTGAAACAGGTTTAATCTCTGAAATGGTTAGGGTTGGACTGATCATTATAAAATAATAGAATTGCAATAACAATTACACTAGCCTGCGATGGTTCTGTTTTTCAACATTTGATGATGGATTCTTATGTATCTTGGTGTGCTTAATCCAAAAACGACCTTAGTTTGTATCCATCACGTCAGAATTGTTTGCAAATGGCAATGTACCAAATATAGTATACGTCGAAAATTATCACAAATATGCGACTTAATGACAAAATCGGTTTGTTATGTAAATCATGTGGAATTGTGGAAGAAAAGGAAGAACATAGAATATAATATAACATAAAAGAAATACTCACGAGTTAAGTCATTGTGTCCACGTCTTTTTAGACCAATCATGCTGTGTTTCTGGTTTTTCCTTTCGTGCTCTTTGTTGGGTTCATCTCGATGCTGGAAACATCCAGCAGTTGTATGTCACAATTGTTGTATTTCATCGTCCTTGGGAATGCTTTTCCATTTCTTGGATGTCCTGATGGAATCTCTCACCCATCTCTCCACTAACAGCACCCAGGTTCTTCGGGAAGAAGTCCAAGTGGAAATGTAAGAAATGAATTTTCAAACTCATGGAACAACCTACCTTTTCGTACTTCTGCAGCATAGTATCAACGACAGACTTGAAATTCGGATTATTCGTGTTGCCGAGAAACTTGGTTATTATGTCTTTAAAGGCGACCCAGGCTTCTTTTTCAGCAAACTCCATGTGTTCCTCAAAATGTCTATCTTTGCAGAGTTATCTAATGTCCGGACCCGTAAAGACATTCTCTTTTAGTTTTGCGATTGATAAGGCTGGAAATTTGATAGACATGTACTGGAAACATGTACCATCCTTTGTTAAGGCTTTCACATATTGCTTCATCAAGCCTAAGTTGATATGTAGAGGTGACAAGAAAGCTTTCGTCGCCTCGACGAGAAGCATTTTGAGTACATTTTTTACTCCAGATTCCAATTACGCTCGTTATGTATAATCTTCCCGCTTCCAATGATTGTCCCTGTCACTGCTATCCCATGTACACAAAAAACATGGATACTTTGTGTAGCCGACTTTTGATAACGAAAGATACGTACGAACGGTTGCACCAGTTGACAGTTACACCAGTTGCAGTGTACACCAAGTTTAACGGTGCATGTGCTGCCATCTACCGGTTTGTGTTGACAACGAATCGTTTTCGTCATAAACAAACGGATGGCAGCATTTCTTATGTCCTGACATCTGTCCGTAGTCTCATATTTGTGACGTTTTTAGACATAGCACATTTTGACACATTGAGATTTCCAAACAATTCCGACGTGATGGGATCAAACTACGGTCATTTTTGGATTAAGTGCATCAAGTTACATACAAATCCATCATACAATGCTGAAAAACATGACACAACCGAAATAATGCAGGTCTGTGTTATCTAAGCAATAAAATTTGATGAAAAAAATTATTACACTCAACTAATGATTGTCTTTTTATAGGGCCTTAGTGGCTCGTTGAGATTTATACGAAAGAATTTTAACCACCTAAAAGCTTCTGTGGAAGTTGAAGCACTGATTAGCGTAGGTAAGTAGTTATCATATTGGATTTTCACTAAGAAGAATGAGATTCGAATGCACGCAGGACCAAACTTTATAACATGTTTCAGTTTTAATTTCAATATGATAAACAAGATCTCCTGTATAAGAGGAGAGGTATGTTAGAATGAAGGGGTATTAGAGTAGGAGCATGAATGAAGTTAAACCTTTACGAACTTAGTTTATGCAATTATAACAGATTTGATATTTTCAGTTTTTTTCAACCTTTTCTAACTCAAGTGTTGCTTTCTTTCTTCTCATATGCAGTATGTGGTAAAATAATATATTATATACAACGAGTTGTGAAGTGTTTGGTATGTGATCCTCATTGGACAACAAGCTCCAAACAATAGAGATAAATCCTGAAATGGCGGTTTTTCGTGCATTAACTATACTCTAAATGCTGTTTCAATGCTCTACGGGCTCACCAGCTATCGTCACCGGCTCAAAATGTTAACGTGTAAGTTAGGATGCATCAGTCTAGATGTTTGCGATACCAGCATAACTACTGGATCCAACCTGACGGAATTACAGCAATCAGGGTGCATTACTTCTGTTTGTGTTGTACAGTAAGGTGACAAGTTTCACCAAAAGAGAAATACCATGCATGCACTACGAAAATTTCACTAAATCGTTGTTTCAGTTTTTGAAGAAATTGAAGAATGGCAGAAAATAAAATATATTATTTTTGACATAAAACCTAAGTTCTCACACCATATTTTGAAAAAGTGTAAAAATCATTATTTTAAAAATATTGTGGAAATCTGTTAACCATTCCTCGGTATTTGAACGGTTAAAGCAGGAAAAGTGCGTTAAAGGTATAACTGTGTTAGAAACATTTGAAATTTAAAATCCTATAAAATTGTAGTTCTCATTCAATATTATTAACAACAGATAATAAAATATGAACACTTACTTATTATGGCATACTAGAAACTGATGCTCATGCGTTTAACATTTAATATAATGGTTCAAATTTACACGAATACTGTTGACTATTTAAAAAATGAAAAGAATGAATGCATGACTTGAAGATAATCGTATATTTCTGTGAGTTCGTAAAAATGAAGTCCTGAATATTCCACTTGTCTGTTTTGAAAGAAACTTCAAAGAAAAATGTAATGTTATTTGTATCATGGGGTGTGTATTTTTGTCTGTGTCTATTGACTTTTCTTTGCATGTTGGCCTCCAATTTTCCACCTCCTTCTATAAAACCTATCTCTTTTCTGTCTCTGCTTTGCTTTGTCTGTCTTATAGATGAAAAAATAGGTTTCTACATATTTTATCTGTTCATTCACATTCTCCACAACTATAAACTAAAAAGTAATAAAAGAAAGAAACAAGGTGAATGTACTTTATTGATATGATATTGAAAACTATAATTATAAAATAACTATTATGCATTTGTTACTGTGTTGAGTAATTGAGAGAAATTAATGAAATAGACATTTAAAATCGTAATATTTGACATTATAATAATTTATCCTGGAGACATTTTAGAATTGCTTTGTAATTTCAAAAATCACTGTCACTACTTTTTCAGTGTGGAAACTTTGGAGCTAAATTGTGAAAACCAAAACAGTATTATTTTTCAATTCAGTGACTTCAACAACACGTGTTGTTTTCACAATGCAAAGGTGACAATGATAATGCTGCACTCGTCTGGAAAGAAAGGAAACTTCTTATTAAAAACTGAAAATTTTTCTTTCCATTATTTTTATAGATATTTAATTTATTTGCATATTTCACTCTTTTGTATATGACAATCTATTAGATTAATCGGTTTTAAAATGGCAAACACGCAAAATGAAAAATTGAATGCCTGTTGCAAATTTTATATAACAATTCAATCACAATATTCCATCAAGTATTCGAGTATTCGAGTATTCGAAAAATTCATCTTGGATTTTTTAAATCCTGGTGTTAATATCACTGGTCTCTGAAAACTGGCTATAACCCCACTATACTGTACATAAAGATTGTCAAATCCATGGTACGTTATCATTTCAGCATCATCTGAAAGTTTAATAGAGCTAATGTTAAAAGGTACTCTCTGTATTCAAACCTTTTTCTAACATTCAAATTTTAATCACTTTGTGAATTTCTTTCTAAATGAAAATAATAAACACACTGAAGGGCTCCTTACGTTTAGAGTTTTATATGAGTGTCATGACGAAATATTTTGGATTATATGCTGCTCGAATCTCACCTAACTTCATAGGCGTTTATATTTCGAAAATATCTTACAAGAAGCCAATGAGAAAAGAAAGTAGAATTTTATGAAGAAATTAATAAGTTTAACGACAGAAAGAAAAATGTGTGAATATTGTTGTAGGGGTCTGAATCGTCAGAGTCAAAAAAGAGATCAAAAATAACTTCTGGTATGGAACAAGATGAACACAATAAAATTTTAATTAAGTTTGCCACAACTGAGAAAATTTCGTCTTCCAAAAAAGCCCTTCATAAGAAGTGGACATGGAGACACTGAAGTAGATCGTCTGATTGAAGCTACCATTTCCGGCAACAAGGCTACATAAGACGACATTCCGGTAGAAGAATAATCGAAAGTGACAGTATATCAAAGTTAAAAGATATCTAAGCTTCAATGTTTCAAACCGTAAGATGTAAACTGTATTTCAAAGACTAAGTGTAAAGAAAAATGCTGAGAATTCAAATCCCTCAGCGTTCTTCCTTATACTTCATCTTCAAATTCAATTAAACCTTATATTCAGGACATTAAATCTTAAATCAAGATTCTTTTGTCTTTGATATGTTGGTGTCAGTTTAATTATTACTCTATTTGAATGTCGTCTTTATTAGTTAAATTAGTAAATCGATAGAAGTGACAATATTATCTAATAAATAAAGATGATGAAGTAGACCGAACAGAGAAGAACAAGGTAACGATACGTAACACATAAGGCAAAATAAGGCAAATATAAAAGCGATCCTTTTGGAATAGATACAAGGAGATAGGAAAACACCCTAACACAAGATAGTATGCCGCATGATGAAAAATCATATCAAAATATGAAGAAGAATTGGCCATTTGTCCTAGGATAGAAAAAGTAATGCAGAATTGAATTGAAATTGATAAACTTTATATGCATAATGAATTATTTCATATTATGTTACATAACATAGAGAGTAAAGATTCACTTTGTAGGCTAAAGGTGATGTGTGATTCATACAAGTAAATATTAGTGGAAGGATTGGAGAAATTGAATGAAGAAGAAAATCATGAATCGCGAGAAAGCCTTTGGCAACGATCTTGTCTTACATCAACAATTTTAGACTGTATTTCAATACTACAGAAAATACAGGTGTCATGTATCCAATCATCATATTCTTCCAAAATAAACAATTTCCATTTCGTCTGCTATTCCCATCTTCAAAACAGATTGGTTTCTATTGTGGACATCAAAACGTCGTATTTCTTGATCTGGTGAGTTAATATATCAAATTACATAATTGGTGTATTATTCGATTAAAAGAGTTAATACTTTTTCAGTTAGTTAAGTCTGAAGCAGTTAGTCAGAAAATAAGTTGCAAATCTTACAAACTAACCCAAAAAGAACTTATGTCAATTAACTAACAGAGTGATTTGTTCTCTCTCGTTAGATCATTTTTAATTTTGCTCTTTAACGTTATAGAAGAGATTCTTCTTATATACTTACTTAAATCAATGTTTACTTTTGGCAAGGCTTACTGCACGGTTAAATTCTATTGAATCATCATCAGTATTATTAAGTATGGAGTAAAAACCAAACTATATGATTAAATAAACAATATCAATGAACTATCAGCTATGTGGTTTTTAAGTTACACTTCGGTAATTTTTCGAATTTGGCAAGTTGTTGAAGCAATTTGCTCTTACCAACATTCCGAAACTGACATTGATGATATGATTCCTGCATATTAGTTTCTCAGACTACAAACTAAAATCACTATCCGTAAATCCGAAACACTATGCGTCCATCAAAACGCGCATATTGCCCATTAAATGCAAAATATTATACGTATCATTTTTAGGTCCATCTGTTGGAATAAAAGATAGCAAGGTTAATTGCAGGTTTAATTTGTTGGAGTTTAACGTCCCTTTAACTATATAATAAGATAACTGATACTATATAATGAGATATACTATATAAAATAGGATTCCACCGGAAGTTGTAGCCAGAACAAAGTGCACAGAAAGCACGCGCTTTAGCCCCTTGGTCACCGACGGAAATGAATCAGAAAGAAAACAGTGCAAACCAATCAAATTCTACGTTGCATTTGATTGCTCTTGTTATAGTGTTTTATATATTATATCCTTACGCATAACATACTTTGTTTTAATGTGAAAATCGAATCACAAATAAGTTTTACGTGAGACCTTAAACCTCAATAGAATAAATTAAATTCGAAGCGACTCGAATACAAAAAGTCACTCAACCGAGCCGGTTTGTGAGATGGAGAGTGTCTCTTTAATATACCCTGTCTTTTTTACATACGTATTTGTAAATCGATACATTTGCAAACGAATATTTACATTTATAGTTCATTTGCATAGCAATATTCAAATATGCTATTTGATATTATTATTACATTATGCATACTTATATGTGATTCTCTGTCACATACAACTGCAACTATCAAAGATTATATCTTTGTATATAGTAAATCAATATTTTTGAGGGTTTTTAAATATTTTATTACTAAACGAACGTAAAATAATATGTTACTATATCAGGAAAATATATAGTAGATACAAAATATAGATTATTTTTTAAATATAAAATCAAATCGAAGGAGAACAGAAAACAGACATAAATATTGTATTGAAGAAGAGATTGAGCTTTAGTTGGCATTTTTTTCCATTGGAAGATACAGAACACTTTCTACTTTTTGTCGCCAGCTCAATTGTTCAACACACACTGTAAATAAGGATAAATTGGAAAAGGGTTTACATGTGTACGTATATGTAGCTAAGCCAGAGGAAATAGTGGTTAGTTTGTACCACGACAATATTTCGTCAAGGAGTGGCGCACAGGGCATTGTCTTGGGATGTGTTCTCTCTGCTTGCAACTGAATGTGAATATTTAGCAATATTTAGCGCCTTCCGAGAGCTTAGCATCTATCTCAACGAATTTTAACAGGATGCTTAGGCTCCAGAGCTTGCTTCTTGCTTCCATTGGAAATCGAAAATTTTATTTTGGTATCAGCCACAGTAGAAGACAAATAGATGCAGTCATATGAAACATAATTATCTTAGAATGTTTCCGAATAAGAATATTGTATTCTATCGCGCGCCTCCTCCAAAAGGGTGATTACTCTTTGGTTAAAATTAGGTAATAAACCATTCATAATATTTGTTCTGTGGGGATGCGATGGATTCCTGGAACAGCCCTCTCTCTCTCTCTCTCTCTCTCTCTCTCTCTCTCTCTATATATATATATATATATATATATATATATATATATATATATATATATATATATATATATATATATATATATATATAAATGGTGATCATTTATTATGTAACCAAAATCCAACCCTCTCATCTTAACAAATAAAAGATCCATATGGACATAGGGAGAAAACTGCCTTGTTTCAAAGTTACGCGATGCCGGAAACGAGGAAAGTGTCATTTTGAGGCTGCCTAGCTCAAAAACTGTAACACATATTAAAGGCGGTTAAACGAAAGCACAGAAACTAGAGGGACCTGAGATATGGCGTAGTGATGTGAGGTGGAAAATTTTCCAGAAAATTTTCCGTTCTAAACAAATATCAGTGATCAAGTAAAAATTCCTCATTAGCCATAAAATTGATTGAATTCATGTACATATATATTAAAAAGGTGAAAGATTGTTAAAAGAATCTCAAAATTTTCATGGCTCAGAAAATTTCCAATAATATGTAGGAACAAGTGAAACTATTTTTCATGAATCGAAAAATTTTCTGTTGTGTATGGATAAATTGAAAATTTTTTTATGAGTTTCAAAATTTTCATCATTTTGAAGCAAAAAAGTAAAATAACATTTTATGAATTGGAAAGCTTAATTGCTCTGTAGAAACAAGTGAAAGGAAATTTCATGGATCGGAAAATTTTCATTACGATGTAGAAACAAGTGGAAAAGCTTTTCATAAGCCAGACAATTTTGAATATTATGTACAGTGATATTAGGTGGAAAATTTTCGACTATATTTTACTGCACATTGAGCTGTAAAATTGAATTCCTGTAGAGAAAAGTTAGACAGCAACAAATTATAATTTTCAAATTCCCTTTCAGGAAACGGAAAATTTTCTTATATATCGAGTTGAAAAGTAAAATTCACATAGTCTCTCTCACTCTCTCTCTCTGTGTGTGTGGGTGTGTGTGAAAAGTGCAGGGAACATAAATCGGGTTCATATAGTACAAATATCCCGTTCCATTGTTTAAAATGTAACAAGAACGCAAAAAGAAATCTTTGTGTATTTATTAGTTATTTCAATAGCAGAAAATTCCACTATTTCTTCACATATAGGAATATGTAATGAAATAACTACATGAAAGTTCCTGATGAAGAATATTTTTGTAACGGAAAAGAAGAAGACATTTTTTGATTTTATTGTGTTTACACTCGTAAATTGTAAGTTCAATACAGTAGGAACTACATAAGTATGATTTAAATATCCGAAACAATGCAACTTGTTTCTTACGTCATGAAATGGAGCTTTTTTTCGTCTTTTTTGTTTGTTTGTTCGCTTAGGTAATGTAGGTGCCGCGGCAGCTATCACAGATAATATCGTCACATGCTCGCTCTACATAGAAAAATAAGCAGAAACGAGGCAATCTGATAAGTTTCCGTTGTGCTTTGGATTTTGCAGAAATGAAGAATCCTTACATTTTCACTTCATGATACTTTTTTCGGACAATATTTATTATAAATAAATTTTACTACTAAACAACGATATAGGAATAAATGGAGCATGTTTTTTTCTTTTAAATCTGAAAATTTTCATCACTGTGTATCGGAATCCTGATTTAAGCACTGCTAGGAAAAAAGAAGATATGTTGTTATAGAAAATGTCTAATTATCGGTTTATTAAGCTGTTATGTAGTGTACATGAGTATTAGCATTTGTAAATTTCCCATTATCATTAATTTTCGTATTTGCAATTATACAATCACACATAACACAGTTTAACGTCAAAGAAAAGTGGCTGATAACACGTGCAAACTAAATTCTAACAATAAATATAATTTGATGACAGTGACTTAAACAAGATAAACGTCATACAAACCAAACGTGATAAACAAATAATTGCAGAGATACAGAAATCCGAAATGTTCTCAACACGAACACAAGAGCAAAGAATTCAAAAACTACTTTGCGAAGGGCGTAGGTTCTGTAATTCAGAAGAATGTTACATTTATATTTACAAAGTATGCATATGCATGCGGTCCAAAATGAAGATGGAAAAATTAGTAAGAACAAAAAGGAAAATAGTCTATTTAAGATGACAATTCGTTCTACTTGTGTGAGCATGTAAATACAATCTAGAATGGTGTAAATGGAAAGAAACGAAAGCTTAATTTAATGTCACGGTTTCTACCTTTAAGGTTCAGTAGTAGTTAAGTGTATGTTGTAAGTGAATGATTACGGAAACGTCTGTGAAATATGAAAATAAGGGGAAAGTGAGTAAGTAAATTAGATGTAGACAAGATATTGGTATTTCTGTGAGAGTAAGGTTACGTTTAAATGCAGATTAACACCTTTAGAGAAAAGTTCCATTGTCTCGTTTCCTAACGTTTCATTTCTTTAAAAGGATACATTTTCTAACACGTTATGACCATTCGATTGTACACTATTCCTTTCTTTCAAGATCAAATGAAAGTAACTTGTGGATTCCGGAACCTCATTGAACTCTGAATAACAAGGGAAAAATAAATTAAGCAATTTATGTATAGAGATCATAAACATAGTAAACAAACCTTGTATTTTGTAAACGAACCTGATATTGTTGTATTTGGTGCATACACCTGCGCTTGTTTTCTAGTCGTGTTTGATTTTGCTGTAAGTCTCGTAACCACTTTCATTGAATAGAACATATGGTGCAGTTTGTGGTGTTAGATGTTTTGGTGTATGTTCATCTTGTGTATGGTATTACTGAAATTGGATCAATGCAGGCGTACATGCAGGCGATCAATGCAGGCCTTAATGAATGATATGCATCTTATGTATGGTCGTGTTTACAAGAATAAACATGAAGCACAATGACTATATCGTGAATATTTTCCAAATCGTGTAGTTCCCAACCGTAGTACTTTTCCTCCTATCGACACAGCTAATACCTTTGCTACATATGATTTAGTTGGGTACCCTCATGCAGTCTTGACTCTTGATTGAGAAGTGGGAATTCTTCATATAATTAAAGATCCTTGTACCAGTACAAAAAGGCTAGCAATGCTAGAAGGTGTTTCCCATGGAACCGTGTGGAATGTGTTTCGCAAAAAACAACTGTATCCCTACTAGTTTGCACCGTGTACAAAGACTAGAAGAAAGAGACTATCCTCCACAAACACACTTTTGCAAGTGGTATCTTAATCGGTGTGTAGAAAACCCTCTGTTTCCTTCATTAATCGTATTTACTGTGAGGTTGGGTTCACGCGAGATGGTGTTCTCAACATGCACAAAACACCAATTGGCAGAAGAATATCCCAACGCATAATTTGCCTACCCGAGACTAACATCAATTCTCAATTAATATTAGGACAGACATATTGAGGGAAAAAGTGCTATAACCATAAATTTTGTAACAACGTCTCACAGGTGCATTATACCTACAATTCCTTCAACAAAACCTTCCAAACAAGAATGGTTGGAAAATGTTATTTTCTCGACAAAGTCTCAACTTCGGTTTATGCACGATGGTACTCCACCACATTTTCTGCGAGACGTAAGTGTATTTCTTGATGTTTAGCAGAAATATAGGGAACAAGTGACTTTCATTTTAGACGTGTATCTACGGTAGAGTTACAAATTATTGGTGCTCAATATTGAAACCGAAATTTATAGATTTATTGCTTTCAGTCGTAATACGAAGATATGTCAGTTATAGTATCAAAGATTCTACCATTTCAAAAAAAAAAAAAAAAAGGAATCTCTCTTTTAGAAGCCGAACCCATACAAAAAGTCGTGTTTTCTGTTATCGCTTTTGTTCTGATAACTGTCAAGAGATATACTGGCGGGATGGAAGATAGGCATATTCATTGTTTAAGTTATTCCATTATTATACACAACATAGTCTGGAAGTTCAATATCTACAGCAGTTGAGTAGATGTACTGTTATCATTCCTTTCCTCATGTGGTTTACAAGGATATAACAAAATGGAAACTGGGACAAAAGAATTAGTAGATGAATTGAGAATTAGAATTTGGAATACAAAGGAATTAAAACTTTACTTAATATTTATTTGAACCAATTAATTGATATTTTTCCAACATTGCAGTGAAAAAGACAGATCAATAAAGTAATAAATATGGCCAGAATGTTTATAAATATTTGTATTTTGCACTTTGTTTCCTTATTGTTTAGGGCAAAATTCTCAAGATTGTGAAAGACACAATATTTTGTTCTCATTACTAAATCTTCAGTCACATCTACAAAGATATAATGCTATACACTGCTATTTAAATTGCTGCTTAGTCGAATTTCAATTTCAGTAGTACACATTAGATCTTGCTTAACCAATGACTTCTTAAGCAAATTAAGTCAGTTATGAAATGCTTTTAATCTTCCTGAACTCCTATTTTGTAACAATAGAAAAAGAGAGCAATACCAAGAGACAAGATATTGTCCGACCTTATTTCAATGGTTCATTATTTGTAAGTATAAATGATAAACATGGAGTTATTAAACTGAAAGAATAATCAGAATCTTTGTAGAAATTTAAATAAATGTAGAATTTAATATTCTGACGCAAAACTATATGGTGTATAAATATTCAATATCTGAAAAATCTCCATATCGCATCATTTAGTACTTCTCAAAGAAGCTAATGGTAGAATAATAAAATCAAATATAACATTGATAATCCCATTGTTCTTTTTCACACTAAATATATTTATTGTGAAAGAAACGTCTCAAAGAAAATATCTTTCTTAGAATACCTATCTAACGCACATGCTGATAGAAATAGTATATTGAATATTATTTTTTCATAAATTTCCAGTACTGAGAAATAAAAACTGTGTTTGGTAAGAACACGTGGAGAATGTAAAGAACCGACAAGCAGAAAGAGAAGAAAGAGGAAGAGTGATAAGCAGCCGACCGACCCTTCGAAACTAATCGACCCTGATGCTCGAATTTGTATGCTAGAGCAAGTGCACTTTTTCCGTTCCGATTTCGTTGTCGATGTGGATTCACCCCTGCCTTGCCTCCCGCTAAAACATTGGCTGACGTTTTCTTTGCTTTAAAGAAAGAACCGTCAATGAACTAGATTCCAGTTCCAATGATCAGAATACAATGGTTCAACGTGTCAAACTCACTACATTAAATACAAAATTCTGGTTATCTCTCAAAAAGTATTAACAAACTGTATTACCTATTGTATATAAGAAAATGTAACTTATAAAATAGGTACGCACTTTTACTACACATTAAAATACCTAATATTGCCAAAGTTATTAGGTTTCTAAACCTTTATGTCCATATTGTGGAAAACTGAATCTCGCATGAAAAAATCAGAACTGTAATTACAGAGTATCAAATTTTGGATATTGTAAATTTTATTGTTATTATTATTATTATTATTATTATTATTATTATTATTATTATTATTAGTAGTAGTAGTAGTAGCAGTAGTAGTAGTAGTAGTAGTAGTAGTAGTAGTAGTAGTAGTAGTAGTAGTAGTAGTAGTAGTAGTATCTTCAGATAAATTTCACTTAAACTATGTATAAGTAAAATTACTATATGAGGTGTTGTGAAACAAAGATTCTCTTCTTTTAAACTTAGAAACGAAACTAAAGAGTCAATCGCATCACATGTGTCTCTTCAGTTGTTTGATAAGAGAACGGAAATAATATTTCCTTAGTCATTCGAAACAATAGTAGAATTCACAATAAATATATTTAAGCTTCGGGTGTTCATGTTGTGTTTATTCTTCGTCTGTTGTTTTCTAACATATTTATGTTTCTGTCTTTCCTTCTTTTTCATCTCTTCTTAAAAATAAAACGTGTAATAATACATGTTAAAATATTTTAGCTTCTTGGTGTACATGGTTTATAAATCTGGATTGCTGAAACTTGAGGCCAAAACTCCCACGACCTGAGTATAAATTATTGTGTTTCTCCCGCATAAACAATTATCACAAAAGTAGTATACATATACAGGAGTAAGAATTTAATAGAACAACAAGATTTATTATAGTATACTTTTCATGAATAGTCCATTGGAATACATTTCCTTCAAATACAAAATTTACTATAATGTTTCTCTTTGAGATAGGTAACATATAATATATTTTTACAGGAATAGTATCGTATATTACAAATAGAACCTGTAAGTGCTTGTATATATATATACATTTGTTTAATCAATGTTCGAGTATATTTGATCACAAACTCAGTGTTTCTGGAAAGCGTAATTCATATACAAAAGATAAAATCTGTCTAGACATATTCTTAAGATTTCCTTTAAGTTTGTATTAGAATGAACAGAAGAAAATAATTGTAAAACAAGTAACACGTCCATTAAATTATTAAACACCATGTAGACGATTAAGTTTTAGTAAATTTTAAAGTATCTGCATAATAAAAATGGAAAATCGTAAGATAACATAGCTAAGAGGAATTCCATTTAGAGCGGAACTGCAACCTAAGTGCGGAATTCATACGACCTGTTTCTGAGACACTGTTCCAGCACCTACATGTCACCGTTTGTTGCTTTCCTACCCAGTAACCGATGAATTCCAATACAATTACGCAGCACATCGCATGCCACAAACATGGAATGTTTGGCGAAAATATTCAGTATCACACAGAAAAATGATTGATAGAAGAGACATGTTATTGATAGTTTTGTGAGTTCCCCTAAGTCAACCGAAATAGAGGTATCTGCATACGTATCCATGTTTGACCTTGAAAGTACTTACACTCTAAGTACTTATACTTTAATAACTCTAGGTACTCAAAGAACACAAAGAACATACACTCTAATTGCCCTGCTTATCTATAATCTAATTACTTTCGTTGAAGTAATGGATATTTTGATTACTCTAAGTACTCTCTTTGAAGTAATCAATATTTTAATTTTTCTAAGAACATACACTCTAATTACTCGAGTACACTCGTTTAGTACTGAATGTTTTAATTGAAGTACAAGGGCCCATTTGTAATTGAACTTTATTGTTACGGCTTTTCTACCGGTACTTTAGGAACAATTACTGATATGTAATTGCACATGCTTATGATGACGATCTTTTGGACTGTAGTCTCATTACTCTATTGTTGCCTTCTCTGCGTATGTAATATTAAAAGTACTTAGTTTATGTATTTACACTCATTACTTGTAATTAGTATTACTATGTGTATTTACTGTATTGCCTTTGAGCATATGTAACCTCAGAAATACTTACACTTTCATTACTCGTATGCAACTTATCTTTTAAGGTATGTAGTTTTATTTTTCGAACTGTAATTGAAGTTCATAAGTACACATAATATACCTTTTATTTGAATTGAACTTGTGGTATTATGCTAATTACTAACCTTTTGCCATTAATATTAATATACGGCTGAAGGACACTTATCCTTCATACTCACCCTTCCAGGAGACCAGGAAGCATTCTTTCTTCTTTAAAGACCATTAATTTCCAAGGTCGAACCTCATCAGTTTAATTGCTTCGTACGCTCTTATATTCATATACTGAATTGGTTTGTATGTAAGAAATATTATTTAGTTATTTTTGTAATTGTTTGGTAGGAATGATCATATTTCTATTCTTACATAAGTTAAGAATTATTTTGTTGTGTGTATAACGACATTTAGGTACATAGGATATGTATAAAGAATTAGTAATAAATTAATTTAATATTTAATTGTGTTGTTTCGACATAAAACAGGACAGTATTATCTTAATTTAATGGAAGAGAGGAAAAAACTTGAATGAATTCTTTAGGCGATCAGCACGCGGAAAGACGGTATAAAAAAGGAAGGATTCATTTTTACTTTCTTTCATATTACTCAGTAAGACCGAGCGTTTTATGTTGACTTCTTTTCTGTTTCGTGTTGTCTGAGAGAAAACTTACATCTTTGAAAGTTCTGCAATAATTAATTTATACGGAATCATGTCCTTGTACCACCATACTCGCTTAGTTACATATATTAAGAAAAAGATTATATAATAGCAAGGGAAAGCTAATTGTTTTTTCTATAACAGGTAGCAAGGGTCTTTATAAAGGTAGGATGTTTCTGTTTCTGTGTGTGTATGTGTGAGTGTGTGTGTGACCTTCAGAATTCTCACAAAAGAGTTTTTAAATTGAATATTTTTCTTCGTCTTTTAGGAAACATAATATGTTAAATATGAGGCTAAGTAGTAGGGATATTATGGTTAAAATACAATATATTCCTTATTAACTATTTGTGAGTTTACGGAAACAAATTCATTTCGTTAACGAAAACTTACGTATATGTTTGTATTTTTTAGTATTTGTTTTGTCCCGTGATTACATCTCTTGGATAAAGAAGAGGGATTAATAAAGTACACGTTTATAATTTGGCGGAACGAGAATGTAGGAGGAAACGGAACAACTTTGAGCACAAAGTTTTGTACTAGAAATACAGTCGGAATGAAGAAAAGCATTTCGTTTCAGAAGTGACTTATTTTGATGGACAATATTATTTACTGTTTAGAAAGTTTTGGTGCCAAACATTTTATAAGGAAAGAAAAATATTGTAGGTAAATAATGTTGCAAGTGTAATATGATACAGTTAACGGATAAAATTCTAAATATGGATTTAGATTATTATCTATCTGTATATATAATACATTACGCTGAAGGAAATAGATCGAAAATAATAAGTTATCTTGTATTATTGAAGTTGATTGCTTGGCTGAAAGAGAGATCTTTTAACACTGAAAACCCATAATTATTTTCCAGTGAAAGTTCAATAGCGACTACGTATATGAAAATAGTAGATTAGTAAAGGAGATCTATGTAATAACAGATAATTCACATTAGGATGACTTTAGTGTAATCTAAACAGTGTAGGTAGCGACATTAATGGTGATTTTGTTTTTATTAGGATTAGCTTTATATACAAATTGAAACCATCGATTTATAATAAGGGATACTACTTTGAACACTATAGATAACATTGTTTAACCGCGTCAGGTAGAAGGAAAGAAGCAGCACAATTGGCAACAACTAATAGCCTGACTGTAAACTGTGGAATTTAGTGTGAATGAGAGACCAAGATGTCTTGTGTATATAATAACAATAAGTATGATTATCTAATTTTGACACCTAGGAGATTATGCAATCAAAATTTCATAACTTGTTTTGAAGGTTGCATATGATATTCACAGGCAGTTTGATACGATGTTAGTTGAGAAGTGTGCTTAAGTATTGTATTTGATAAACTATTTTCTTCGTGCTCTTGAATCAAGAATAGAATATATTAGGTAAACTAGAAAATATTCTCACCCATTACTATGCTATTGGATTAAAATACTGAACTTAACTATTTTTAGGAAATTGTTGAGTTATTGTTCCACAGGTTCTTTGAATGATTAAAATTTAAGATTAAAGCTACATGAGAAGGGCGCTGTTGTTTAAAGTGGAATTTGACGTATTACTGTGATTTGTAACCGAGGAAAGTACGTCCATTGTTAAGTTTTCAGAAATAGGAAGATGTGGACTTAATTCGAATCAAATAAGAAGTAGCTTGTTTTTAGATAGCACTGGGTAAAGTGTACCCTTTAACTGCCCTACACACCGTCTACAAAAAGATGTAATAACTATCAAAGTACCTCTATTAAGAGTTAGGACTGGTTGCATTTTAGATATAACGAAAGCTTTACGCAGTATACTTGACATTTATGCTACGTACAACTAACGTATTTTTTAAATAATGTTTTATAAAATATTTTGTAAATTTGTGATTTCTGCGACAAAATTTTCATCAGAAAGCGTTCTGCAATCTATTTTGTATTTGTATAATTATTAATATAATTATGTTTGCTACAATTCAAACAAAATTAACGAGACTTAGGCCTAATAAATGACTGCTGATTATTTTATTTAACAAAACATATTGTATTCAGATTGTTTTATTTGAAATGTATGAAAACTATACAATTGTGTTCTTATACTTGGTATAAGAGGAATTTTCGGGTGTACTGTGATCATAAGTCTTCTAAGAAGCAAGGGAAGAATAGCAAGCGAAACGAAAATGGCGCCAATTCTGTTTAGATCAGCGATTTACAACTTTTAATGCAAGGTGGCTACTAGTGTGAAACTGGCAAATTGTCAGAATCTTGCAGATGCCCGCTCGCTGCTAACTTAGAGATCAGAGAACATTTTAAAGCACTGAAATTCCGCAAATCTAGTGCAAGTGAAGCGCGAACTTCACTATGCTATGTGGGATGTGATAAACTCTGGAATGAAGCAGGAACGGAGCTGGTGGGTCACACACCTAGACAGATGAAAGATGGATGAGAAATGTCATACATTGGATTTTCTAGAGATAAGAAGCAATGTACATAGAAGGCAGTCGAATACAAAATTGATAGATATAACCATTCGTTTAGCAGAAACTGAATAAATGGAAAAGATCAGCTGACCGAACATGTGAAAGAAAATGATGGAGACCTTCGTTCAGCAGATGATTGATATCACTTGAATACGTATGAAAGTTAAGCATTTTATATTTAAGCTGAATGTTATAATTTTTCTGTAGTGTTAGGGAAGTGTTCTATCAATTGGCAACAATAACGAACGTTAAAACGAATCTTTTAAAATTATTTTACACAATTTTGTCTGACATATCCAGTTAAAAATGCTCATACTATTAAGAAGTAATGTAGTTATACATGTATTTCATTACATTTAGTGGTATTTTGATACATTTTTTAAAGATATGCCTGAATATTATTTTCAACGATATCTAATGGTTTTCATTATATACCTGAAACCCATTCATACTGATATGTATTTTGGCTATGTGTCTTGTTTTCCTAGGCCCTAATACGTGATATAAGATATTTAGCATTTCATGAACTTATCTCGTTCATCCACTTTTTGTATGCATTAAATTTGTATTAGAATTTTCAAAAGAAAAAACATATGAAATGTAAGCATATCAGACATAGCTAGCGTTTTGGCACATTGTATGAAGTCACATGATATTCAACTGACATGAATTCTATGAACTTTTAACTTTGTTTATCTATACAATTATTTTATACTTTTAACTGGATATAAGCTAAGACAATGTTTGATCATACGGAAAATTCACAAATAAAGTACGAATTGAGTTTATATTATTAACAGGAATAACATTGATTGATGTTGAGTTACAATTTTGTTATTTGAAGAAAACCTCTGCAACATCCTTGTATCTCATCGTTAAGTTTGGCTCTTATTAAGTTAGTATGTTTGTCATTTTGTTGCCGATTTACTTGTTATTTGATTCTTGTTTGCATATCTGTAGTGATTTCGTTTGTAATATTTTAATGTTAATGTTATTTGCATTCTGTTCTCACGTAAAATATTAAATTACACCCATTAGTTGCACATTTAAATCACTAAGTTATTAATTTATGAACTAACTAGTTATTTATAAACCAACTAGAAATTTTAATTTACTGCAACTTACTGCAAGAGAAACGTTTCTGGAATTCGGTTTAACGAAAAAGGTTTGAAACAAAATGTTAGTAAAATATTTTTAGTGTAAAAATTATTTGTACAGTGTTGTAACAAAAATGTTACTGAAAATTTTAACTATTTTTAGTTTATCAGGAAAGTTATAAACAATATGTAGTGTATTTTCCTGCAAAACAAAGGTTTCTGGAACGTAGTTTTTACAAAAATTTGGTAAGAAAATGTACTAAAACAATTTAGTGCAAAGTTAATGTATATTGTTGTAACAATAATCATTATGCAAATTAGTTTATCAAAAACGTTACAAACAATATGTAGTGTAATTTCTGCAAGAAAAGTTTCTGGGATTTAGTTTACAAAAAGTTCGTAACAAAATATGCTAGTAGAAACTTTTAGTAAAAAGTTATTTGTATAATGTTTAACAAAAAATGTTACTGGAAAATTCCTGCGTCAGAAAAGTTAGAAACAATGTGTAGTGTATTTTCCGGTAAGAAAAAAAGCCTCTGGAATTCAGTTTAAGTCCGGCAAGAAAAAGTTAGTAACAAAATATGTTAAAAATGTTAATGTATAATGTAGTAACAAAGAATTCTGGAATTTAGTTTAACAGAAAAGTTAGTAACAAAATATATTAGTAAAAATGTTTTAGTGCAAAATTAATTGTATAGTGTTGTTACAAAAATGTTACTGAAAAGTTAGAAACAATATGTAGCGCACTTCCCTGCAAGAGAAAAATTTCTGGAACTCAGCCTAACATAAAAAAAAGTAAAATACGATAATAAAAGACTTTTTGATACAGTGGTTATTGTATAATGTTGTAACAAAAATGTTTCTGCATATTTTTGTTTTACAGAAAAAAGCTTTTGGAATCTAATTTAGCAAAAAAGTCAAGAACAAGGTAAAATAGTGAAAAATAGTGCAAATTTTTTTGTATGGTGTTGTCACAAAAATATTTCTGAAATTTTTTAGTTTAACAGAGAAGTTAGAAATAGTATACTGTGTAATTTGCTGTAAGGAAAAACACGCTTGAATTTAGTTTAGTAGAAAATAATGTCCAAATAATGTATTATAAGTTTCTTTATGTAAACGTTGATGTATAATATTGCAACAAAAAAAAAGAATATTTAAAAGTTTCTACATTTTATTTTATCAAAAAAACTTAATATATATTAAAAATTTTCTACAAGAAAAAAGTATTTCCGGAATTTAGTTCACCAAAACGTTAATCACAAAATATTGTAGGAGTAATTTAGTGCAAAAGTGATTATGTATTTTCGTAACGAAAATTAATCTTACTAAAAATTTTGTTGCGAGTTAGTTGTTGGCGTAAAAATTTATAAACTTTATGGGGTGTAATTTCTTCTATGAAATGTTACTAAATGTTTTGTGAAGAAAGCTGACAAAAATATCTTAATTTTTTATTGTTTTATTTAAAATAATAATATCCAATTGCAAATGAATTTAATGGAAAAGTTAAATTATTATAAATCAAGCTATCGAAATAATGTACAAATTTTTTGACCGAAACTTTTGTCCACTATCTCTATAACTTGATTTCTAATAATGGTAGAATGTCTAATAATGGTTAAATACTAGTTGTGGTAGAATGTCTGTACACAGTTGCCTTGAAGTCTTAAGAATCTTAAGAATCATAAACATCGGTATGATCATCATCCATGTCGTAATACAGCTGAATTCTGCGCTAAATTCTCGCAGATGTTTCGCAGAGATACTCCAGAGTCACGAAGGCAAAGTCACATCTAATTCAGGTAAATAGCTGTTTCCAAGCAGAAAACAGCAGAAAACAAATGAACGTGAACAGCAATGTTGCGAGGCAATGCCAAGCAATGTTACTAGACAATACCAAGCAATGTTACCAAACAAATGTGGGTGAAACCTAAAACCGTCAGAAAATACCAATTAGGGGTACTTCCGGACCACGCTGTACAATGCATTTTCCTAGCAGGAAAAATACTTAAAGTAACAGGTTTTAATTTTACTTTTTAGTTTCCTGATCTGTGGTAAAAATTCCTCTTTGTTATTTGCATATTTTTCGAACAACTCAAAAAGGGAGATGATTTTATTTACACATGCTCACATACACAACTAAAGTGCGTAAATTTGAGCAGCGAGAAATATATTAAAGAATTTAACATATGAAACATCCGTTCGTTATTATTAAAGACTAGAAGAATACCTGTTCCTCGCACGAGGAGAATATGTTTCATTTTGGACATAAAGGACACCAAAACTGTCACCAATGAATTTAGGACTACCAAAACTATGATTTCGACACTAGTATCGGCCATTTTCAATTATTTTCATATGTCACTTTCCTCTTCAGTAGTACTATTGGGGGCTGAGTTTGGATTTAAACGGCATCGGAGTGTCACTGTTCATCTCAGCCCAAAAACTATGAATTTGACACTAATATCGATCATTTTTATATATGTACCCCTTCTCCCTTCCCCAAGTTGCGGCGTTGAATTTGGATTTAAACGGCATCAGTAGTGTTACTGTTCATCTGAGCGACCCCAAAAACTATGGATATCGACTATTTTCAATCATTTGTATATATCCCCGTTCCCCCTCTCTTAAGTTGCGGGTCTGAATTTTTATTTAAATGGAATCGGAAGTGTCACTGTTCATCTCATCAACCCCGAAAACTATGGATTCAACACTAATATCGATCATTTTATATATCTCCCTCCCTCTTCCTCCAAGTTGCAGTGTTGAATTTGGATTTAAGCGGCATCGAAAGTGTCATTGTTAATCTCAGGACCCCGAAAACTATTATAAAATTTTGTCCCGTATAGGTATAGATAGAGCGTTAATAAAAACAGTGTCCGGAATCTAACTCTCATTACCAATTTTATTACAAAATTTCTATATAAAAGTATTTTCACAAAATACTGTACAAATCTCTGGTATCAAAGGTTAGTCATAGGTTGTCTTTGACCGTAAGGTAGCAGACAGGATCTCTGCAGAGCCCCGAAGCAAGCTAGGCAGAGTGGTATTAGGTGCCGAAAGCTCCGAGCAAGCAGTGGGTAGGGTAGTTGGCCAACAGAGCCCCGAAGCAGGCTAAGCGGCTGGGGTAAGGATTCACAGTCAGAGCCCCGAAGCAGGCTAAGCCAGAAGAAAGGATAAGCGTAGTCCCGAAGCAGACTATAGGCTCTGGGGTTAAGTTACTCCTAATGTTCCGAAGCAAACAATAGGAAGGACACCAGAAAACTGGTACCGAATTGCCTTCGCGTATCCAATTTATAGGGTTCCTTGGGTGGCGGTGGCGAAACTGCTCCGATGTTGTCTTCTGCTCCGTGGGAGGGGCTAGAAGCCGTCGTCTGTAAGTGATTGTAGATCCATCTGGTGTGAAGTCCTCTTGCCGAACTACGTGGTGGTGTTTGTAAACACTGACATGTGGAATTGTTTGTTTACAACATCACATGGGATATTACACTATGTATTCGACACTAATATTGGTCATTTTCAATGTGTATCCCCAGGACTGAACTGGCCAGGCCGGCTACCTGGCAATCGCCAGGGGCCAGTGCTGAAAAGTGAAAACAATGAATAACGGCGAATGCTGAACATAGAAATAAAGTGGTGTAAAAAAAAAAAGTTCTTAAAACCACTTGCTTGATTTTAGATACTTAAATTTTTCTTGTAGAGGAGGTGATAGTTACACTCTCATTAACGTAAATCAAATGAAAGAAAGGGAACATAAAATAGAAACCGTAAATTAGTTCTAAAGAGGTTGATAGATATTATTGTGTTTGTTGGTAGGCAAGGATTAACATACAGCGGCAATAAAAATGAAGGAGCTTATTCCCTTGATTCTGACAATAAAAATGGAAATATCCTAGAGTTAGTCTTATTAGTGTCAGCATATGATGAAATTTTAAAATCTCATGTTGACAAATGCACTGCGGAAAGTAAAACGAACATGTTGTCTTCTTTGAATAAACATGAAATGGTGAGGAAGGCGTCGAGTGGGAAGAGGATCTCTTCCAACATTTTTGTCCAAAAATTTTATGAATAAAATGGTGAAAATTGTAGCGTCACAGGGGTGAAAATTGTAGCAAAACTATTTTGAGAGATCTTAATGAGAATGTTTGGTTTAGTTTTACAGTAGACAGTACTCAAGACGTTTCAGTAATACAACAGTTAGCTGTTTGTGTTAGATACATTTTTCAAAGGAAAATCTATGAAAAACTCCTGGAATTGTGCGCCGTACAGGATTCGAGTGGAGAGACATTTACAATGAAGTCGTAAGTAAACTAGAAAAACACGGAGTTTCGAGATCAAATCTTATTGTTTGTTCTTTCGACGGTGCAGGAAATATGAAAGGATGCTACAAGGGTCTTCAGGCCCATCTGAAAGCTAAGAATCCTAATATAATTTACACTCATTTTATGGGTCATGTTTTTAATTTGGCAATGGCTTACTCAACCATTGTTTCTTCCAGACCTGTCTTTGGGGGGGGCATTGCCTCCCTGGGGCCCTAAGAGTGCCCCCTGGAGACCAAAATAATACGTCTATAATATAATAATAAATAGAATACTATCAGCAGTGTCCCCCCGGAATACCAAGTGTGTCCCCTGAAACATTGTTTCTGAAAGAAACACTGTACTCAACTATCAATTGTCCTGGACAGAAAATTTATTTAGCCTTGTAGAGGGATTTGCAACTTTCCTGAACCATTAATACAAGAAGATATCTGTATGGGAAAAAGAGACAAAGAAGCGTCAAGCAGGGTCAGAAATATTGTACAGATTACAGAAGATAGGCGCTACACGATGGTGGAGCAAATATAAGGCCTTTCAAGCCATTGTTGATTTCGATTTACAACGAGACTAATTTCAATCAAGTAAGTAATTTCAGTAATTTCTTTTTAGTTTTATTAGAACTGATAAATGAAAATTTTGATTGCAAAATTAAATTTACAGTCCGAAATTTGAATTGGTAATGGAGCAAATTTGAAAATTTGTAGCATTTGTTTTATTGGATCTTTTTTTCTGTGATGTCACCTGTGTCAGTGTTTCTGCAAAGCAAAACACTAGATTACTCAAAAACATGCATTTGGTAAGTACGTTGCTGAGTCATGTAAGCAATAAAAGAACAGATGACAACTTTGAAAACATTGAAACTTTGAAATTTGGAAAGTACATTACGTTCATTCAAAGATTTTTTTTTTTTTTGAAAACAAACACGTCAAAATGGAAACAGAAATTTCTCTCCGAGAAAAAAGAATCCCGCAAAAGAAAAACTGAGCGGTGAACTCCCTGAAGATGATAGTAGGCGGATTTCTCCGATTCTAGAATTGAAAACAATATATTTTAATATTTTAGATTCGGCTATAAACATCGTTTCTGATAGATTTGTTCTAAACAAGCTTATTTTGATTGTTCTCGGTTAGACTCCCAAACATATGATTAGATTGTAACCAACGAAGAAAGCCCTGAAAATGTGTGTCAAAAATCCTGCACACTCACGAAATGCAGTAGATTGAAACTTATACAGTAAGTGAAGCAGTTTATCATGTATTACTCTACATTTCTATAAACTGAAAACCCCTTCAAAGGAAAAGGAAGATTATGAAAACAGTGAACATGATAATGCCGAACATTGTGATGAAGTTCTATATCAATACCACAGCCAAGAGAAGAAGAAGTGCTCAAAATGTTTATCGTGTGAATTCAAAATTGTGTATGAGATTTCTTCCCAGTCAGGTCTTTTTCCAAATTTGTATTCAACATTAAATATATATAATGACTCAGCCCAGTATGCAAGTAACTTGCGAGAGGATTTTTTCCAAACTGAAAAAGGAAAAAAAGCTTAAGGTCCTTCATGACCAACGAGATGCTCTCTCATTTAATGCTTATTGCAGTTGAAAGAGACTTCTTTTCAAATATTGACAAAGATTTGGCGAGTATGAAATAGCCAAATCAACCGACGAACTGAAATTGAAGTTATTAGAATAAGTACTGTAACGTGAAAACTATTAATGTTCTAATATTGCATTGATTCTTGGTCAGTTTTATGTTTCTAGGAAATGTGTGTTTTACCTTTTTGAAACTTGCAGTTATGGAAATATATTCTGTGCTGTGTGACTATAATCCATTAATAGGCTGAATAGAATATCACATTTATATTTTGCGTATGTATGATTTCTTTGGTGTGTAAGAAAACTTCATTTAAATATAACCTTTTAAACATTGGTTGTGAGTCTGGTTTTAGTGGTGATACGAAACGGATCATTAGGGGTCTACAGAAAGTTACTTGCTCATTTACATTTTCCTAACAGTGATTTACAATTTAAATGTAAAAATGACGTTACAAACTGTTTGTGGGGCCCAAGCAGCTATCAGCGCCAAGGGCCCTCGACGAGGCCAGTCCGGGACTGTATATCCCCCTTCCTTCCTCCAAGTTGCACGTTCAAAGTGAAATGATAACAACCATCAAAGACCCGAACCTCATCTATGTTGAAAATTTTATCAAGATCGGTCTGGTGGTTCAAGAGTTGTTAAGTTACAAATATAGTCACTTTCATTTTTGCATATATTATTTATCGCACTAGAAAACAGGTATTTGTTTACATACAAAATTTTGTACACGAAGTTAATATAAAAGTGTATATTAGAATGTTAAATAATAGTAATTAAATATTTCAGTGTATGATTATTAGTGAAATTTGCCTAATGCTCTCTCTTTTAAGAAGTAACTTGGTTAAAATTAACAAAATTTCACTAGACCAAAGAGCACATTAAGAACTCAGTTTCATTCAAGAGCGCTATTTGTTGCAACAGAAACGATTCATGATGGTAGCTGTGTGTGCAACTGCTAAAGTTCTGTATCTGATGCATAACCACTAATAAATTACTATAAAGCACATAAAGAAATTGAGTGCAGACTATTAATTTTGAAGAATAATTATAACAGTTTTATTTTCGAGTGCTTCTTTTTTAAGTATTCGAAATATTGAAATTTTTCAACTTACATTTTTCACGCGTTCGAAAAAGAGAAACGGTTGCGCAACTAGTAAAATTAACCTAATGCAAAGAGTTTTGTTATTTTCTTATTTTTTCCATTTTTTCCGGAATCACTATCATCATCATCATAGGTATTCTGCCCTTACTGGCAGGTCACTTGCAGCAGCTGAGAAGCTTCCATGCTCCACGGTCCTCCGCTAACCTTTTCGTCTTCACGTATGATCTTTCTGTTTTTATACCATCCATTAATTGTAGTCTCCTTCGCCCCCTCCTCCTCTTTCCCGCCACCATATCATAGGACCTCCCTCATGATATAATTTCTTATTAGACAAAGTCCCAACCAGTTTCTTCCTCTTCTTAACAATATATAAAAGTGTTACTTTCTCCCACACCATTTCCAACACCCTCCCATTCATTTTCCGCTCGACCCAACTAATTCTTTCCATTCTTCTCCACACCCACATTTCGAAGGCTTCCGGTCGCTTTTCATCACTTTTACGTCATGTCCATGTTTCCGTCCCATATAGTACAACACCACACGAAGCATTTTATGAGTCTTTTTCTCAACTCTCTATTCAAAGTCCCACAAAACAGACTTTTCTTCCTCCTAAAGGCTTCTTTCGCCATTCCTATCCTTGCTTGTATTTCATGTTCGCACTTCATGTCATTACTAAGAATACCACCCAGATATCGAAAACTATTCACTTGTTCTATTTGCTCCCCTCCCACTTTTATATTTGACACAGACTTCTTCCTTCAAATCACCATGGCTTTTGTCTTTCTAACATTCATTTTCGTCCCATATTCTTCAAAGTGCTTCGTCATTTTTTTCTAACAATTTATTGATTTTCTTTTCAGAATCGGCAAACAAGCGCCATATCGTCTAGAAATCTTATGCATCTAACCATTCTGCCTCCTACCAAAATGCCGTCTTCATAATGCAGGCTCTTTTTCACTATCTCTTCTAGATAGACATTAAATAGTGTTGGCGAGAGGCAGCATCCTTGTCTAACTCCCCCTTCCAATTGCACTCTCTTCCGTCAGTTCTTCCCCAATCCTAACATTTGCTTGTTGGTTCATGTATAAGATTCTTATGAGTCTTTGATCTTTTCATTACAACCCTATCTTCTTTAGAACTCCCACCAACTATTCCCAATTGACACGGTCAAAAGCCTTTTCTAGATCAATAAATACAACACACACCTCTTTCCCTTTTTCTATAAATCTTTCACCGATGGCCCTTAACAATCCAATAGCATCTCTTGTGCCCTTACTTCTTCTCAACCCGAACTGCTCCTCCACCTCTTCTTCATTAGTTCTTCGATATAATCTTCTGTTCAGTATTCGGAGGAGAATTTTAGCTGTATGAGATTTTCTTAGCCATTGGTACCATTATCGTCTTCAAGAAGTCATTTGGCCACTCCCCTCTTTCATGTATTTCATTGTATAGTCGGAACAATTTTTTCTTTCAGTTGTCTCCTATATTTTTAATGAATTCGATTGCTATATTATCTATTCCGTTTGCCTTTCCATTCCTAATCTCGGATATAGCCTTTTCAAACTCATCTCGAAGAATATTAAATCCTTTATCATCTTCGCCTACTTCATTTTCTACTTCAACCTTTAGCTTACACGGTCTAACCCTACTCTCATATCAGTCTTTAACGTATTCTTTCCACCTTCCTATGACCTCATTTCTCTCGCTGACTACCTTCCCATCCTTATTTTCTACTGCCATCGTAATACTCCCTTGTTTCCTCCGAAATTCCATAGATTTCACATCCTTATACATTTTCTCATATTTCACAACTCTTTCTAATTCTTCTATACCCTCGCATTTTATTTTGTAAAACACTTGCCTCGCTCTGTCTGTTTCTCTCCGTAACTCATTGTTTAACTTTCTGTACATCTTTCTGCCCTCTTCTGTATCAACCTGTTTCCACGTCTTCCTTTCCCTCATTTTCTGCAACATCTCCTCTGTAACTCATGGTTTCTTAGCCGATTTGTGTTCGCTGTAACCTACTGCTTCTTCTGCCCCACCGTGTGGTAACAGCTTTTTACCATCAGGTTCAAAATTTCCGGAAACTTTACAACACTAGTTGAGGTACAGTAGCGTATGGTGAAATTTTACTTTGAGTAAGGAATCGTATGAAACTTGCTAGACTATTTTCTGTAAATTCTAAAAATGTTTAACATTTTAACTGAAAAACTGCTAGACATAACAACTACTATTGTTATAACACAACTAACATTATTTCACTACTAGCACAGTATTGTTATTATTACTATTGATATTAAAAATAATACTAATAGTAAGAATGCAATAAACATTATCTGAAGTTAGAGCTAATTGAAGTGTAGTTCAATCCTTACTTGTTACTTGTTAAAATCATTGATGACTTGATCATAGAGGTTTCATTCTTTCTGTAGCTTCAAATGTAGGTCCTTTTCAATATACATTAATAATGAAAAATTTTTCAATCTTGTCTGTACGAATTGCAAGCATAGTTTTCTATTCGCTTTAACACGGAAAACCTTCTTTACATCAAACAATTTATATTAAGAATAGCTAAAAGAAACTCACATATTTCACTACCTCTCCGTATGATTCCTGCAGATTGTTTTATCTAAGAGAAAACTGATTTACTAACACTTTTTTATCTTAAAACCACCAGAAATGTATGTGGTCATTAACTGCAACCGAAGAGTAAAAGAATCAAACACATTGAAATATCACTGTTTAAAGTATTCCAGAGCAGTTTCAGGAACGTAGTTTTGTTTTCACCTGAATTTACTGGATTGGTGGATTTCAAGAGCCATGATAATTATCTAATCTATTGTTGAGCTGCTACACTACCGAATCAATAATTTCACAAAATATTGAGACATATTAATATCAAGATTATCATATAATCTTAAGCTATTTTTCCCTGGATCGCATACATACCCAGGTATTTGCGCAGCATTCATAGTTCTATTGTCCCTCCGGATTTGTAATCCTTCAAATAATGAAATAAGGTCCTTACGATATTCCGATACAGTAGCCACTAAACTAGAGATGGCCAAAATTTTCCAGAATCCGGATTCCGGAAAATTTATTTTCGCAATCGGAAATTTCACTTTCCGAATTTCGGAAACTTCCGGAATTCGGAAAAATCCTTAATTTCCGAAATACCGGATTTTTCCGGTATTTCCTTAGGAAATTCCGGATTTTTTTCCGAAATACGAAATTTTCCCGAAATCCGGAATTTTTCCGATTTTACTTTTCGGATTCTGGAAAGTACAAATTTCGTAATTGGCCATCCCTAAACTAAACGAGAAATATAGTTCTAGCGCGTAACAGACACTTTGGGCAGCCGTTTCCTAATTTCAGTATTCAATGCATGATTCCTCTTCCTGGACGGAGTAAAAAATGGTTCCAATCCATTTAATGTTAGGAACAACAATTTGCATTCCTTGATGTTAAATATCGGATAGGATACCAGATTTAATTTGTGAGCAAAGAAAGACACGGAAATGATAGTAGGATATAATATTGTAACCTTCACCTGAAGCCGATTCAAATGACTGAAGAAAAAGAAAACGCCGAACCATCGTAAATTTCTGATCCTAAATTTTAAGCAAGTTGTACTCATCATGCAATTAGCAGACAATATTGTGAAGGATCTCAACTGAGCGATTTTTATAAATAATAACGAAGCCATTAATCTCTGCTCAGCTATGTCGTAGGTGCTTGCGTAAATAAATACACAAAAGAGCTGAGGGAAATTACTTGCATCGCCAGCTTCATATAAAATTATTGAAATAACACTAGTTTCATAATTTTCGTGATTTAAATATGAAAGCAACACATTAGAAACAGAGTCTATAAGTTCATTTCTGAATGAGTAAATATGATCGTAATTGCTAATTAGAATTAGCGCTTGCATAGAATTTCCTCTATTTAGAGAATCTGTATTCTTATTATGACCCCTCAAAGCGTTTTATTGTTTGCCCAGAAAGCAAATATTAATGAAACATTTCATAATGTCTCTGGTTTTACGAACGAGTCCATTGTGTTACTGATCATTTATTTTCTTTTGTGCATCAATCATGTATTCAACTCTAGATTTTTCTAAAGTTTTCCCTAATTACTTTTTTCAGATGCAGTTGAGAAAGAGTGACTTTTTAAATATAGTGTTCGTTATTCATGTGACTATATCCTCTACTGTTCCTAATATTCTTATTCTTATCAAAATTATACAGTCAAAATTACTTTTAGTTCCACCGTGCGCGTGGTTTTTCTCGGGGTTCTCCCGTTTCCTCCCACTTTCTTCATTCCACCATTTCATTCATTTTTCATAATCACCGTCTCCTTTAGCCTAACCGGCATAACCGTGGGACGTAAAACTTAAAGATTTCATTTCATTTTCATTTACTTTTAGCTCCTATATGTGTCCTTATTTTACAGGCTTCTTACTTCCACTGCAATAATCAGAAACTGCCAATGTGCACCTCCCTCCCATACAATACCCAAATTTCAAGTATATTAGTAGGCCTACATCATTAAAAAGAACATATAATGAAACAGAACTCAATAATGCATTTTTGTAGTATTTTAGTATAACATTGTTCAAGTGATGACAAGAGGATTGACACTTTTTTCACAGTCTTTCTGTTTTTACTTTCGGCACAGATAAACAAACAATACAAAGAATTGCTTCCAGACTCGCAAGGAGTATCAACGGATAGCACTAGAGGACATGTTTATTGCTTATGCCGTTGTGACAATATCAATAACTCACAACAAATATACCTAGGTAAAATTCCAATGCCAAGGAAACAAAGCAAAGGATTGGATCAGTTGGAAGAAAATAACGGTATTATGACTGTGGACTTTATGTTTCGGTATTTATTGCTTATCATACATAAAAGGTGCTTTTTCAGAGTGATACAATCTTGAATTGAAATAAAACAACACAAACACATTAAAAATTAAATTTGAAGGCAATTTATTTTTATTTGGAATATAATTTTCTGGCATTTAATTTTTGATAAATTTTCTGCATATGTTCGTCACGACCAACTTTGATGAACCGGATTCGATAAGTCTAATTTTGAACCACTTTTAAAGGTGATTGAGTACGTATTTCGTTCATAACACAGGTTATGTTGACTTCCGGAGCGTCAATTATTGCTGTTTATCAGCATAACCAGAGACTTTACATGTCTCCAAAGAAAATAATGTAACGTAGTTTGGTCACATGATCTTGGAGGCTTATTCGTTGGTTATTTTGTGAAATATTTTTGTCGCTAAATTGTTTTTTCAATAAGTCTATTCTTTCGGTAGCAGTATGAGTTGACGCACCATCTTGTTGAAACCAAAACTGTTGCAGGTCGATGTTACGCAAATTTGGAAGCAAATACTCACTGACCATTGATCTATAACGATCATCATTGACAGTAAGACATTCTGTGGCTTCATTTTTTAAGAAATAAGAACCAACTATCCTTCCAGCGTGTAACCCTTCAGAATGCAATGAAGCCTCGTGAATTTCCTGAGGATTGGTCTTACTCCATATGGCAATTGTCATTGTTGACATAACTATTTAACTAAAAACAAGTTTCGTCAATAAATACATTTTCTCGATCTAAAAAAGTGTATCAGTTAGGCACCATTAGGCACCATTAACCAAACCAACGACACTTAATATGGTTTTCTGCTTTAGTTTTTACACCAATTTCTTTTGTATGGATGTAGACTTAAGATCTTTACGTAAAATTTTTCATGAGGTGGAATGACAAAATCCAAGTTGTTTAGAACGGTGACGAACAGTCACATTTCAAATATTTTGCAACATTACTGACAGCAAATTTATTTTCTTCTGTATGTTCAATTCTTTGTGTGGCTGTTGGTTTTTCATCGAAGAGAGTAAATGTTATTCGAAATTAATCAATTGTTCGGCGAATAAGTTGTTCTGATGGAAGAGTATGTGCTCCATAAAAGTTACGAAGTGCACTACAAGATTGGCAAACAGAACATTAATTTTGGAAATTTATTGTCACCATCATAGAACCTACAATTAACAATAAAAATACATATTCATAAAAAATACACGGGGTCCCATATGAGCATTGGGAGGCCGAGGACTCCCGACCCCAGGATCGGCGCCCTTGCGTCTTTATACAGCAGATAATTGATAATGGACGTAAATCAACCTGCTAATGGTAAATTTGAACCTCATTCATGGTAATTGGAAAAGTAGATTTGGTGTCCACGTCCGGCAATTAACTCCTTCTTGGAATCATCAAACAAAGCTAATATTTTTAAATATAACTGTACTATTTTAAAACTACGACATTAATACAAATATGTTCTTTATAAAATAATAGCTTACAGTCTCCTGCCCCACGTATTTATGCTGTATTTAAAACTGTGTACTGCAAATATAATTAACGTATAAACATTATATTTTTATATTCAAACTTTGTGGTTCACTGCTTGTTACAAAACAATACTATCTGAAACCTCAGAAAACCACTTAACGGCATTAGTATTAGAGATTTGCACACACTTGAACTGTAAGCGCTAAAACTCACTTTCAGAACTATCGATTTCGTATTATGTTGTTTTGATAATACGCAGCAGATGTTAAAAGCGGTTTCGTGCATTAAAGTAGACCCATTCACATCGTTAAGTCGAGGAAAACGAAGTGGACGCGTAAAATTCTTAGGAATTACTTTATTTGTTTTTCCTTGCCATTTCTACCGCAAAACCTAATGGAACAGAGCGCTTGCGCGTTCAGGCAATCCTACGGAGAACGAGGTGTTACCATCTTGTATTATCTTAAACTTTAAATTAGATAATTATAAATATATCACGTGTTATTATTTAAAATTATTAGTAACTTCATAAGAAAAGCACTGTTCTATTCTCACCGTAGTTACAATAACTATTCGAACTATGACAGAAAATGTACTCAATAACTTAATTTTCTTTTTGGGATGAAAAATTTATCTCTAAAATTAATCTTTTTTTTTTTTTTTTTTTTTTTTTTTTGTAATGAACATGGATCTAATCAATTTCCAATAGTAAAGTAGTCTTTGTACCTCAGAAACGTTAATATATTATAAAAGTTAGGTTTAACACAATAATAACCTTTGTTTCAGTGTTTGAATGAATAAACATCCGTACGAGTCATCGCAGCTTGAAATAGTATTTACATTAGGCCCTATATAACTTCAGTCCTCATTGATGTGTTTTCACTAAATACAGACTCCATTTCCAGGGTTCGATAAATATTAATGTCTTAGATTTAAAAGAGTTGCTTGTGATTTCTCTTATCTTAAACGAACACTTGACTTAAAATTAATGATTAATTCTGAAAAATAGTGAACTGAAGAAGTTAGATATAGTACGCATATTAAAAAAAAAAAAACTATTTGCTGAGCAAAACAATATATTCACATTTAAAAACTACGTACGTGTGACAGTTTCGCCAACTAACACCTTGGCTTCGTCAGACACTATCTGATGTTTCATGAGGCCAAAGTGTTAGTTGGCAAAATTGTCACACGAGTAAGCGGGGGCAAAACTCCGCAGTTTGGTGCTTGAATTGCGGTGGAGCTGAAAAATATAACGGCAAAATAACGAATTTCGCACAGAGTTATAAGTGAACATTCCTCTATATTTTGAAGATGCTAGAAAGCCTACCAATTTATTACTTAATAAGGTACACCAATTTAAAAAAGGATGGACAAATTCAGTATAGTGGGCAAAAGTCCTATCGCAATGGGGCAAAAGTCCTCTGAAATACACGAAGTAAGAAATCGACATACATACATTTTTATTGAATTATTTTGTTTTCTACAAAAATCTTAACAGAAACAAAGAGCACACGAAGCATGCAGTGATTTTTCGTATTTAAAAAAAAAAGTTAGACTAAGCAAAACGATAAGTTTATCGTACTTGTGAAAACTTAAACATACAAGGTATTTTTTATTTTATTTTATTTATTTATTTGTCACCTATAACAGGACGGCTGTCCCAATTACAATAGGCTTACAGGAATTAAGTTATATTCAAATACTTATATACATGTACAATAATAAGAGTAAACATAAAATAAAATAAAACTAAAAGAGAGGAAAAATAGAAAGAAAGACGAGCAAATAAAAATAAAATAAAATAAAGAAGGATATACATTGATTGGCATTGGTGTAAAGAAAAACAAAAACAATGTTACATCTATAACGTAACAGAAAACAAGAACTATGTATACAATGTGCGAATAATCATCTGACACACAATGATCACATTACTTGTCTGATATCTGTTTCAACAATTGCAAATATAAAGGATATAATAGAGAAAAATTATACAATATATACAATGTTTTAATAATCATCTGACATACCTCTTATCTAATGTTTGTTTTAATAATTTCAAATATAAAGTATATGGCAAAGAAAGATCAATCTCTGGACTTTCCTTAGATACATTATTATAATTTCGACAAATTCGAATTAGGGGGCAATTCATATGCATAGAAGTTCTAGATTTTACAGTATAAAATAGCGTTCTAGTCCGTAAGTTCACTTTGGCAGTATTAAAACTTAACATACTTATGCATTCATGATTATCTATAATGCCATTCACCAATTTAAATAAAAAAAAATCAATTGAGATATTTGTCTTCGTGTAGTTAATGGCGAATATTTAAAAATGTCTAATAATTTGCTGTAAGAAACTCTCATATCATAGGAATTCACCCTGTATATTTTAAAATACAAATATCGTAAAAACTTCTTTTGTATTTTTTCAATATTTCTTTCCTGTTGTTTATAGTAAGGAGTCCATACTATTGACGCATACTCTAACTTGCTACGTACTAAGCTATTAAACAAAACCGTACAAGCTCTTATGTTAGTAAATTCATTTGTATTTCTAATTAAAAATCCTAAAGATTTGTATGCCTCATTAATCATTTTATGTATATGCTGATTAAAGCATATTTTAAAATCTATAAGGACGCCTAAATCATTTACATGTCTAACTCTTTGTATTATAATGTTATTCATAGAGTAATTGGAATTAGGTAGGGTTACCTTTCTCGAGAACGTTATTACCAAACATTTATTTATATTAAAAGACAATTTATTGTCAATACTCCATCTGTAACAGCTATCTAAATCCATTTGTAACTTGATTACATCATCGATGTTCTTTATTTCTTTATACAATTTCATGTCGTCTGCATATGAAGTTATTCTTCGTATTGATAAAGTTAAACAAGAAAAAAAGGAAATTATCTCACTTATTTACGAATACCACAGGAAAACACAAATCATGGATATTTCTTCGTATTGAAAAGTTTTACTAAAAGAAGAAATTAGACTATCTCAGTTATTTATATATTTAAAAAAAACGCAAAAACACACGAAACATGAAGTTTTTCTTCGTATTAAGTTATACTAAAAGAAAAAATAAGTTTATCTCCTTTATTTAAGAAAAACTCAATAGACACACAACGCATAAAACTTTTCTTTGCATCAACAAAGTTAGAGTAAAAGAAGAAATTATCCCACTTATTAAGAAAAGCACATAAAACTATAAAGTAATTACAAAACCAGGCTAGGTTCTGGCATTTGTCACATACGAACTGGCTTCCTTCATAAGCTGTGCAACCATGATGCTACCATTCTTTGCACGAATTACACATTATCCAGTATTCATCCGGTGGATCAACATATTTGCCTTTACATAATGGACATACATATTCCACTACGTCCTTATATATCGTTGATTAAGAGTTTCAGATCTTTTGCTTCCCATTCTCACTTATTTCTTAATTCTAGGAATAAGGATTATATCTGAAGGCGACACAGATGATCTCGATGTCGAAGTTTTTGATTATCATCCACGCTCTCAACTGCAATTTCTTCTGGTGATCTCGTTTTATCGTTTGTTGTATATGATGTTGAAGGTAACTCCTGGCTCTTCCTCGAGTCAATAACAGTTTCTTCTCTCGGTACACTTACACTACAGTCTTCACTGGAGATAATCTGGAACCTGAACCTTCAGCTGTTTGTGGAATGCGTTCCACCATGTTGTTTTGTGCTGAGTTTTATTCATTGTATATTGTATATTTATTTTGCCTGTTTTAACTTACAATAAGGAGAGTATCTCCTATAAGTTCCACAGTTGTCATATGTATATAAACGCAAATTGTAATTATAATTTATTACACCATTTGTAGTACAAAATTATAAACAAACATCACATGTTAAATTTGTTACGTCATTACATCATATTCATACATCAATATCATTTGCAAATTCCTGAACTGAATAATATGCTTTAGAAAGTAACAGAGTACGAATTTTGTTTTGGGTATTAAAATTTACCTCTTTATAATGTGATGGTAACATATTATAAAGTCTCGTACAATTTAAATATATATATATATATATATATATATATATATATATATATATATATATATATATATATATATATTTGGGGGGGCGTATTTGGAGTAATTTTGTTGTACTACGTAAATGCCGTTTAATTGCCGCGTGTTGTATGCATGAATATCTCTTGTTTGTATAAACATCTGTTTCTTTTGTTTTACGAAGTGTATAGATTTATATATGTATAGGCTTGGAAGAGTTAAAATTTTTTGTGATCTAAATATTTGTTTACAGGATGTTCTTTTATTTAGTCTGAAATATTATTCATAGTATTTTCTTTTGTATCCGAAATGTTTCCTGACTGCATGCGGCGGATCCCCCAAAAATAATTCCAAAACTGAGGGGTGATTGACCTTTTGCATAGTATATCAATAATAAACTATTTCGTGAAACTGTATCACGTAACCTAAAGAACGCAAAACTTAAAGTAGTCATTTATTATTTAATGTTTTTACATTGGTTTGCCAAGACAGATCATCATCGATGTAAAGACCAAGTAATTTTGTTGCATTAGAATACTCAATTTGTTTTCCATTAATGTTTAGCGAAGGGAAGAATGGATTATATCCTGGAAAACGAAAGTTTATTGCGACCGTTTTATCTGTATTTAGGAGAAGGTTATTTGCATTCAACCAAGTAACTATTTTGCTTATAGCCTTTTCTGCCTTTACCGATACTGAATTTGGGTCTTGTTCAGTACTAACTATATTTATATCATCAGCATATAACATGCATTTTGTGGGGTATAAAGATTTTATCAGATCATTTATGTAAATTATGAATAGAGTAGGGCCTAAAATAGAGCCGTGAGGGACAACTCTGATAATTTTTGTTGGTTTTGAGAAGAATGTGCTGGATCGATTTGATTCAACTTTTGTAATTTGAACAGTTTGGCATCTATTTGTTAGGTAGGATGAAAACCCCTGGTTTGCTACGCCACGTATGCCACATTGAGACAATTTATTTACCATAATATTGTGATCAAACTGTGTAACCCATAGAAGAAACAAATCATTGTTAATGTATCCAGAATTGGAAATCAACATTAAATATCCAAGGGGAGCACCATTCATGAGTCCAGCTTTTCTCTCTTTCGTGGAAAGATTATTGCAGGAGGTATAATTACCACTTGCGCTCATACAACACACTAGAGTTAAGAAGGTTCCTCTTTCTACAGATGATACTTTTCTCACACATCTTTCAGACTTTTTACAAACAACTTTTGGTACGTTATTTGACACGGTTGAGAAACCAGATTCATCGACATTAAAGATACTATGCGATTAATATTGTTTTTTTTTTCATGATTTCCTTAAGGTTATCAAGAAAGATGTTCACTTGTTCCTTATTAAAGTCAACAATACGGCCAACACTCGTGCTCTGTGTTTTTCTGAGAAATAAACCATGTCTCTGCATGAATGATCTTGCCCAATCAACACCGGCCAGTTTAGATTCTGAGTCAAAGGAATTACTTATGTTATTTTGAATTGTGTATTAGTAAAACAGTTTACCTAAATGTGTGAAGGTCAATCCATAATACATTTTGCTTAAATATTCGCAATGTCTTGCTAAATCTTCTTGTTCAGGAGTAAATGTTCGTTTAAACCTTCCTAATGATGTTAAACCAAAATCCTTTTTCAGTCTTTTTCTTAAAGTTGATTCATTTCCAAGTGATTCTGCCGCTTTCTTTTTGGGCATCCCTCCGGCTATTTTATCCTTTTCATTCTGGAGCATTTCAGGTGTCACTGCCTTCTCTCGGTCTCCTTTTTGTACTTCCTGCAAATGAAAATCTTTGAGTTTTACGCCCCACGGTTATGCCGGTTAGACTAAAGGAGACGGTGATGATGCGTGATGAATGAAATGGTGGAATGAAGAAAGTGGGAGGAAACGGGAGAACCCCGAGAAAACCCACGCACATGATGTTCGTCCACCACAAAGTTCACTTGGCGGGAGCTGGGATCGAACCCGGGACCCCAAGCACCAGAGGTGAACGCTCTACCACTGAGCCACCGCGGCCCCTTCCTTTAAGTGAAAAAGAAATAAATTTATTAGATCACTTTAAAGGTAAATAACATACAATTATCAGTATGCAAATTAACGGAAAGAATGAGGAGAAATCCAACGTAAAATGGATATCCGATATGTTTAATTTCTCTCAGGTTATTTTCTCCATTTCATACCCTAAAGGTCCCATTAATTCACACACTGACAATTACTTATAATATAAATCAAAAGTACACTAACTATGTATGGGGCATACGCAAGTCTGGTGCAAAATTTGTCTCCGATAACTTCAATAGTGTGAAGAGGAAATGTTTTGAATAGCATAAAAAAATCGAAACATGCAGTGTTCATCAAAGAATAAACGCTCATATTTCATTCTCTTCAGAATTAAACAGTTTCAAAATATATCATGCTCTTATATCAATTAAAGTCCATCTATACATTGCACATGAAAAGATAAATTAGAAATGATCTTAAGAATCCCTCCGAAAACCTCTAAAAAATTTGGGCTCCTCGGAATCACCCAGGCTACAGATCTCGAACGTAATATACCTCAAAAAATACTATGAGAATGAGATATTGCTAGTTTGTGTGCCAAATTTCATTGCGATATTTTCAAAAGATTTACGGAACTGAAATATTTCGCTACAAGTGAATGTGAGAAAACCAAAACAGGTTAAGTCCAAAATAACATTTTTTCAGGAGAAGGTAAAATATTCTCTGCAGTCTTATACCTTACATACGAATCTACACTTGACTAATGTATGACTATGATACGATCACCTATGGACTACCTACACACCTGTTAAATATATTTCTTGTATGTAAGGTATCAGGACGTCAGAAAACATTTTTTTCTTCTGAAAAATGTCATTTTGGACTTAGCCTGTTTTGGTTTTCCCTCATTCAGTTGTTTTGGACGATATACTTTCAGCGAACCGAGCCCAGAACAGCAGTGTTTTTATTCTTACCTAACCACATAATGCACTGAATTTAAAATAAGACATATTTACTTTTTGTTATTATAATGGCAGATCTAGAAAAGCTTTGTAAAATAACTCTCTCAAATAATAATAATAATAATAATAATAATAATAATAATAATAATAATAATAATAATAATAATAATAATAAATCAATAAATAAAAGTTAGTTCGGAAAAGTTAAAGAAACGTGTTGGAGAGGGGAAAAGTGGGAGGGAACTATTGTGCTCACATCTTAATTGTTGTTCATGAACCGTAAACGTAAACTGCCGGCAACAAAGCTCAAAACCGCTTTTCTTTGTTGTTCAGAAGAACCAGAAAATAAACTACCACCACTTCCATTAAAAAAAAAAAAACTTGTATTTTAGGTTCAGAGTCAACCATGTCACATTCGGCCAACCAAAGCGACAACGCATTTTTTCTTTTCTTTTCTTGATCTTCCGATAAAGATAAGCTACATAGTTCAGGTGGTATCTGTTTAAACTTAAATAACATTTTTTCGTAGTGTTTCTAATAGCAAAGGACAAATCTCTCCCAGCACCGATGAACCAAATGACATCAAGAGCACTTTCCACACCTCAACAGATGGATCGATTTAGCTGGGACAGTCCTTTCTTTTCAACTCTTGTCCCGACTTTTTTGAGACTGCAGTCGGGACGCAAGAATGTCCCGATTTTTAAACATTCACCGAGACACGTTAAGTGCCCTTCGTATTGAAAAATTGTAAATAATTAGAAAATAATCCTTCAAAGGCTTTCTTTTAAAAAACTTCTTCTTTTATAGCTTACCAGAACAAAGAAATCGTACAACAATAACACAACCGCTTTTCAAAGTCAAACATATTGTTTGCATTTAAACAATCACGAAACTGTGCCGTTGTGAAGTCTCCTTTGTTGATAAGCTGCTGTGTTGTTGATTGTTGTCGGATCAAACGTCAAAAACAAACAATGGGAATGAGAAAAATATCAGCCGTAACTATGGCAGGACCACTAAAAGCTCAAATTCTGAAACACGGTGCAAAATTTGAGTAGAATTTGAGCTCTCACAAAAACCAACTCCCAGAATTTGAGCTTTCAATTTAAAGGCTCTAAGTCCATTTGAAGGGTGGTCCTGCCAACTTCACGCTGCAGGACCACCGAAAGCTCAAATTCTCAAACTCAGTCCAGATATTCACTAGAATTTGAGCTTTCAAAAAAACCAACTCCCGGAATTTGAGCTTTCAATTTAAAGGGTCTAAGTCCACTTAAAAGCTGCAATTTTGAACACATCGTACCAGGACACATACAGCTCAAATTCTGAAACCCCGTGCAGATATTCAGTAGAATTTGAGCTCTCAGAAAAACCAACTCTCAGAATTTGAGATTTCAATTTAAAGGCTCTAAGTCCATTTGAAAGGTGGTCCTGCCAACTTCACGCTGCAGGACCACCGAAAGCTCAAATTCTCAAACTCCGTCCAGATATTCACTAGAATTTGAGCTTTGAAAAAAAACAACTCCCGGAATTTGAGCTTTCAATTTAAAGGGTCTAAGTCCACTTAAAACCTACAATTTGAGCCCGGAATTTGAGCTTTCGGAGGTCCTGCAGCGTGAAGTTGGCAGGACCACCGAAAGCTCAAATTTTCAAACTCCGTCCAGATATTCACTAGAATCTGAGTTTTCAAAAAAACCAACTCCCGGAATTTGAGCTTTCAATTTAAAGGGTCTAAGTCCACTTAAAACCTGCAATTTTAAACACATCGTACCAGGACACATACAGCTCAAATTCTGAAACTCCGTGCAGATATTGAGTAGAATTTGAGCTCTCACAAAAACCAACTCCCAGAATTTGAGCTTTCAATTTATAGGCTCTAAGTCTATTTGAAGGGTGGTCCTGCCAACTTCACGCTGCAGGACCACCGAAAGCTCAAATTCTCAAACTCCGTCCAGATATTCACTAGAATTTGAGCTTTCAAAAAAACCAACTCCCGGAATTTGAGCTTTCAATTTAATGGGTCTAAGTCCACTTAAAACCTGCAATTTTGAACACATCGTACTAGGACACATACAGCTCAAATTCTGAAACTCCGTGCAAATATTGAGTAGAATTTGAGCTGTCAGAAAAACCAACTCCCAGAATTTGAGCTTTCAATTTAAAGGCTCTAAGTCCATTTGAAAGGTGGTCCTGCCAACTTCACGCTGCAGGACCACCGAAAGCTCAAATTCTCAAACTTCGTCCAGATATTCACTAGAATTTGAGCTTTCAAAAAAACCAACTCCCGGAATTTGAGCTTTTAATTTAAAGGCTCTAAGTCCATTTGGAGGGTGGTCCTGCCAACTTCTCGCTGCAGGACCACGGAAAGCTCAAATTCTCAAACTCCGTCCAGATATTCACTGGAACTTGAACTTTCAAAAAAACCAACTCCCGGAATTTGAGCTTTCAATTTAAAGGGTCTAAGTCCACTTAAAACCTGCAATTTTAAACACATACTATCATGAGACCAACAGCTCAAATTCTGAAACTCCGTGCAGATATTGAGTAGAATTTGAGCTCTCAGAAAAACCAACTCCCAGAATTTGAGCTTTCAATTTAAAGGCTCTAAGTCCATTTGAAGGGTGGTCCTGCCAACTTCACGCTGCAGGACCACCGAAAGCTCAAATTTTCAAACTCAGTTCATATATTCACTAGAATTTGAGCTTTCAAAAAAAACCAACTCCCGGAATTTGAGCTTTCAATTTAAAGGGTCTAAGTCCACTTAAAAGCTGCAATTTTGAACACACAGTATCATGAGACCAACAGCTCAAATTCTGAAACTCCGTGCAGATATTGAGTAGAATTTGAGCTCTCAGAAAAACCAACTCCCGGAATTTGAGCTTTCAATTTAAAGGATCTAAGTAGACTTAAAAGCTGCAATTTTGAACACATCGTACCAGGACACATACAGCTCAAATTCTGAAACTCCGTGCAGATATTGAGTAGAATTTGAGCTCTCACAAAAACCAACTACCAGAATTTGAGATTTCAATTTAAAGGCTCTAAGTCCATTTGAAAGGTGGTCCTGCCAACTTCACGCTGCAGGACCACCGAAAGCTCAAATTCTCAAACTCCGTCCAGATATTCACTAGAATTTGAGCTTTCAAAAAAACCAACTCCCGGAATTTGAGCTTTCAATTTAAAGTGTCTAAGTCCACTTAAAACCTGCAATTTTGAACACATAGTATCAGGACACATACAGCTCAAATTCTGAAACTCCGTGCAGATATTGAGTAGAATTTGAGCTCTCAGAAAAACCAAATCCCAGAATTTGAGCTTTCAATTTAAAGGATATAAGTCCATTTGAAAGGTGGTCCTGCCAACTTCACGCTGCAGGACCACAGAAAGCTCAAATTCTCAAACTCCGTCCAGATATTCACTAGAATTTGAGCTTTCAAAAAAACCAACTCCCGGAATTTGAGTTTTCTATTTAAAGGGTCTAAGTCCACTTAAAAACTGCAATTTTGAACACATCGTACCAGGACACATACAGCTCAAATTCTGAAACTCCGTGCAGATATTGAGTAGAATTTGAGCTGTCAGAAAAACCAACTCCCAGAATTTGAGCTTTCAATTTAAAGGCTCTAAGTCCATTTGAAAGGTGGTCCTGCCAACTTCACGCTGCAGAACCACCGAAAGCTCAAATTCTCAAACTCCGTCCAGATATTCACTAGAATTTGAGCTTTCAAAAAAACCAACTCCCGGAATTTGAGCTTTCAATTTAAAGGGTCTAAGTCCACTTAAAACCTGCAATTTGAGCCTGGAATTTGAGCTTTCGGAGGTCCTGCAGCGTGAAGTTGGCAGGACCACCGAAAGCTCAAATTTTCAAACTCCGTCCAGATATTCACTAGAATCTGAGTTTTCTAAAAAAACAACTCCCGAAATTTGAGCTTTAAATTTAAAGGGTCTAAGTCCACTTAAAACCTGCAATTTTAAACACATCGTACCAGGACACATACAGCTCAAATTCTCAAACTTCGTCCAGATATTCACTAAAATTTGAGCTTTCAAAAAAACCAACTCCCGGAATTTGAGCTTTCAATTTATAGGCTCTAAGTCCATTTGAAGGGTGGTCCTCCCAACTTCACGCTGCAGGACCACGGAAAGCTCAAATTCTCAAACTCCGTCCAGATATTCACTGGAACTTGAGCTTTCAAAAAAACCAACTCCCGGAATTTGAGCTTTCAATTTAAAGGATCTAAGTCCACTTAAAACCTGCAATTTTAAACACATAGTATCATGAGACCAACAGCTCAAATTCTGAAACTCCGTGCAGATATTGAGTAGAATTTGAGCTCTCAGAAAAACCAACTCCCAGAATTTGAGCTTTCAATTTAAAGGCTCTAAGTCCATTTGAAGGGTGGTCCTGCCAACTTCACGCTGCAGGACCACCGAAAGCTCAAATTCTCAAACTCAGTTCATATATTCACTAGAATTTGAGCTTTCAAAAAAAACCAACTCCCGGAATTTGAGCTTTCAATTTAAAGGGTCTAAGTCCACTTAAAAGCTGCAATTTTGAACACACAGTATCATGAGACCAACAGCTCAAATTCTGAAACTCCGTGCACATATTGAGTAGAATTTGAGCTCTCAGAAAAACCAACTCCCGGAATTTGAGCTTTCAATTTAAAGGATCTAAGTCCACTTAAAAGCTGCAATTTTGAACAAATCGTACCAGGACACATACAGCTCAAATTCTGAAACTCCGTGCAGATATTTAGTAGAATTTGAGCTCTCACAAAAACCAACTACCAGAATTTGAGATTTCAATTTAAAGGCTCTAAGTCCATTTGAAAGGTGGTCCTGCCAACTTCACGCTGCAGGACCACCGAAAGCTCAAATTCTCAATCTCCGTCCAGATATTCACTAGAATTTGAGCTTTCAAAAAAACCAACTCCCGGAATTTGAGCTTTCAATTTAAAGTGTCTAAGTCCACTTAAAACCTGCAATTTTGAACACATAGTATCAGGAGAGCAACAGCTCAAATTCTGAAACGCCGTGCCGATATTGAGTAGAATTTGAGCTCTCAGAAAAACCAAATCCCAGAATTTGAGCTTTCAATTTAAAGGATATAAGTCCATTTGAAAGGTGGTCCTGCCAACTTCACGCTGCAGGACCACAGAAAGCTCAAATTCTCAAACTCCGTCCAGATATTCACTAGAATTTGAGCTTTCAAAAAAACCAACTCCCGGAATTTGAGTTTTCTATTTAAAGGGTCTAAGTCCACTTAAAAACTGCAATTTTGAACACATCGTACCAGGACACATACAGCTCAAATTCTGAAACTCCGTGCAGATATTGAGTAGAATTTGAGCTGTCAGAAAAACCAACTCCCAGAATTTGAGCTTTCAATTTAAAGGCTCAAAGTCCATTTGAAAGGTGGTCCTGCTAACTTCACGCTGCAGAACCACCGAAAGCTCAAATTCTCAAACTCCGTCCAGATATTCACTAGAATTTGAGCTTTCAAAAAAACCAACTCCCGGAATTTGAGCTTTCAATTTAAAGGGTCTAAGTCCACTTAAAACCTGCAATTTGAGCCTGGAATTTGAGCTTTCGGAGGTCCTGCAGCGTGAAGTTGGCAGGACCACCGAAAGCTCAAATTTTCAAACTCCGTCCAGATATTCACTAGAATCTGAGTTTTCAAAAAAAAACAACTCCCGGAATTTGAGCTTTAAATTTAAAGGGTCTAAGTCCACTTAAAACCTGCAATTTTAAACACATCGTACCAGGACACATACAGCTCAAATTCTGAAACTCCGTGCAGATATTGAGTAGAATTTGAGTTCTCACAAAAACCAACTCCCAGAATTTGAGCTTTCAATTTATAGGCTCTAAGTCCATTTGAAGGGTGGTCCTGCCAACTTCACGCTGCAGGACCACCGAAAGCTCAAATTCTCAAACTTCGTCCAGATATTCACTAAAATTTGAGCTTTCAAAAAAACCAACTCCCGGAATTTGAGCTTTTAATTTAAAGGCTCTAAGTCCATTTGGAGGGTGGTCCTCCCAACTTCACGCTGCAGGACCACGGAAAGCTCAAATTCTCAAACTCCGTCCAGATATTCACTGGAACTTGAGCTTTCAAAAAAACCAACTCCCGGAATTTGAGCTTTCAATTTAAAGGGTCTAAGTCCACTTAAAACCTGCAATTTTAAACACATAGTATCATGAGACCAACAGCTCAAATTCTGAAAGTCCGTGCAGATATTTAGTAGAATTTGAGCTCTCAGAAAAACCAAATCCCAGAATTTGAGCTTTCAATTTAAAGGATCTAAGTCCACTTAAATGCTGCAATTTTGAACACATCGTACCAGGACACATACAGGTCAAATTCTGAAACTCCGTGCAGATATTGAGTAGAATTTGAGCTCTCACAAAAACCAACTACCAGAATTTGAGATTTCAATTTAAAGGCCCTAAGTCCATTTGAAAGGTGGTCCTGCCAACTTCACGCTGCAGGACCACCGAAAGCTCAAATTCTCAAACTCCGTCCAGATATTCACTAGAATTTGAGCTTTCAAAAAAACCAACTCCCGGAATTTGAGCTTTCAATTTAAAGGGTCTAAGTCCACATAAAACCTGCAATTTTGAACACATAGTATCAAAAGAATAACAGCTCAAATTCTGAAACGCCGTGCCGATATTGAGTAGAATTTGAGCTCTCAGAAAAACCAAATCCAAGAATTTGAGCTTTCAATTTAAAGGATATAAGTCCATTTGAAAGGTGGTCCTGCCAACTTCACGCTGCAGGACCACAGAAAGCTCAAATTCTCAAACTCCGTCCAGATATTCACTAGAATTTGAGCTTTCAAAAAAACCAACTCCCGGAATTTGAGTTTTCTATTTAAAGGGTCTAAGTCCACTTAAAAACTGCAATTTTGAACACATCGTACCAGGAAACATACAGCTCAAATTATGAAACTCCGTGCAGATATGGAGTAGAATTTGAGCTGTCAGAAAAACCAACTCCGAGAATTTGAGCTTTCAATTTAAAGGCTCTAAGTCCATTTGAAGGGTGGTCCTGCCAACTTCACGCTGCAGGACCACCGAAAGCTCAAATTCTCAAACTCCGTCCAGATATTCACTAGAATTTGAGCTTTCAAAAAAACCAACTCCCGGAATTTGAGCTTTCAATTTAAAGGGTCTAAGTCCACTTAAAACCTGCAATTTGAGCCCGGAATTTGAGCTTTCGGAGGTCCTGCAGCGTGAAGTTGGCAGGACCACCGAAAGCTCAAATTTTCAAACTCCGTCCAGATATTCACTAGAATCTGAGTTTTCAAAAGAAAACAACTCCCGGAATTTGAGCTTTAAATTTAAAGGGTCTAAGTCCACTTAAAAACCTGCAATTTTAAACACATCGTACCAGGACACATACAGCTCAAATTCTGAAACTCCGTGCAGATATTGAGTAGAATTTGAGCTCTCACAAAAACCAACTCACAGAATTTAAGCTTTCAATTTATAGGCTCTAAGTCCCTTTGAAGGGTGGTCCTGCCAACTTCACGCTGCAGGACCACCGAAAGCTCAAATTCTCAAACTCCGTCCAGAAATTCACTAGAATTTGAGCTTTCAAAAAAACCAACTCCAGGAATTTGAGCTTTCAATTTAATGGGTCTAAGTCCACTTAAAACCTGCAATTTTGAACACATCGTACTAGGACACATACAGCTCAAATTCTGAAACTCCGTGCAGATATTGAGTAGAATTTGAGCTCTCAGAAAAACCAAATCCCAGAATTTGAGCTTTCAATTTAAAGGCTCTAAGTCCATTTGAAGGGTGGTCCTGCCAACTTCACGCTGCAGGACCACCGAAAGCTCAAATTCTCAAACTTCGTCCAGATATTCACTAGAATTTGAGCTTTCAAAAAAACCAACTCCCGGAATTTGAGCTTTTAATTTAAAGGCTCTAAGACCATTTGGAGGGTGGTCCTCCCAACTTCACGCAGCAGGACCACGGAAAGCTCAAATTCTCAAACTCCGTCCAGATATTCACTGGAACTTGAGCTTTCAAAAAAACCAACTCCCGGAATTTGAGCTTTCAATTTAAAGGGTCTAAGTCCACTTAAAACCTGCAATTTTAAACACATCGTACCAGGACACATACAGCTCAAATTCTGAAACTGCGTGCAGATATTGAGTAGAATTTGAGCTCTCACAAAAACCAACTCCCGGAATTTGAGCTATCAATTTAAAGGATCTAAGTCCACTTAAAAGCTGCAATTTTGAACACATCGTACCAGGACAAATACAGCTCAAATTCTGAAACTCCGTGCAGATATTGAGTAGAATTTGAGCTCTCACAAAAACCAACTACCAGAATTTGAGATTTCAATTTAAAGGCTCTAAGTCCATTTGAAAGGTGTTCCTGCCAACTTCACGCTGCAGGACCACCGAAAGCTCAAATTCTCAAACTCCGTCCAGATATTCACTAGAATTTGAGCTTTCAAAAAAACCAACTCCCGGAATTTGAGCTTTCAATTTAAAGGGTCTAAGTCCACTTAAAACCTGCAATTTTGAACACATAGTATCAGGAGAGCAACAGCTCAAATTCTGAAACGCCGTGCCGATATTGAGTAGAATTTGAGCTCTCACAAAAACCAAATCCCAGAATTTGAGCTTTCAATTTAAAGGATATAAGTCCATTTGAAAGGTGGTCCTGCCAACTTCACGCTGCAGGACCACCGAAAGCTCAAATTCTCAAACTCCGTCCAGATATTTACTAACATTTTGAGCTTTCAAAAAAACCAACTCCCGGAATTTTAGCTTTTAATTTAAAGGGTCTAAGTCCATTTGAAAGGTGGTCCTGCCAACTTCACGCTGCAGGACCACAGAAAGCTCAAATTCTCAAACTCCGTCCAGATATTCACTAGAATTTGAGCTTTCAAAAAAACCAACTCCCGGAATTTGAGTTTTCTATTTAAAGGGTCTAAGTCCACTTAAAAACTGCAATTTTGAACACATCGTACCAGGAAACATACAGCTCAAATTCTGAAACTCCGTGCAGATATTGAGTAGAATTTGAGCTGTCAGAAAAACCAACTCCCAGAATTTGAGCTTTCAATTTAAAGGCTCTAAGTCCATTTGAAGGGTGGTCCTGCCAACTTCACGCTGCAGGACCACCGAAAGCTCAAATTCTCAAACTCCGTCCAGATATTCACTAGAATTTGAGCTTTCAAAAAAACCAACTCCCGGAATTTGAGCTTTCAATTTAAAGGGTCTAAGTCCACTTAAAACCTGCAATTTGAGCCCGGAATTTGAGCTTTCGGAGGTCCTGCAGCGTGAAGTTGGCAGGACCACCGAAAGCTCAAATTTTCAAACTCCGTCCAGATATTCACTAGAATCTGAGTTTTCAAAAGAAAACAACTCCCGGAATTTGAGCTTTAAATTTAAAGGGTCTAAGTCCACTTAAAAACCTGCAATTTTAAACACATCGTACCAGGACACATACAGCTCAAATTCTGAAACTCCGTGCAGATATTGAGTAGAATTTGAGCTCTCACAAAAACCAACTCACAGAATTTAAGCTTTCAATTTAAAGGCTCTAAGTCCCTTTGAAGGGTGGTCCTGCCAACTTCACGCTGCAGGACCACCGAAAGCTCAAATTCTCAAACTCCGTCCAGAAATTCACTAGAATTTGAGCTTTCAAAAAAACCAACTCCAGGAATTTGAGCTTTCAATTTAATGGGTCTAAGTCCACTTAAAACCTGCAATTTTGAACACATCGTACTAGGACACATACAGCTCAAATTCTGAAACTCCGTGCAGATATTGAGTAGAATTTGAGCTCTCAGTAAAACCAAATCCCAGAATTTGAGCTTTCAATTTAAAGGTTCTAAGTCCATTTGAAGGGTGGTCCTGCCAACTTCACGCTGCAGGACCACCGAAAGCTCAAATTCTCAAACTTCGTCCAGATATTCACTAGAATTTGAGCTTTCAAAAAAACCAACTCCCGGAATTTGAGCTTTTAATTTAAAGGCTCTAAGACCATTTGGAGGGTGGTCCTCCCAACTTCACGCAGCAGGACCACGGAAAGCTCAAATTCTCAAACTCCGTCCAGATATTCACTAGAATTTGAGCTTTCAAAAAAACCAACTCCCGGAATTTGAGTTTTCTATTTAAAGGGTCTAAGTCCACTTAAAAACTGCAATTTTGAACACATCGTACCAGGACACATACAGCTCAAATTCTGAAACTCCGTGCAGATATTGAGTAGAATTTGAGCTGTCAGAAAAACCAACTCCCAGAATTTGAGCTTTCAATTTAAAGGCTCTAAGTCCATTTGAAAGGTGGTCCTGCCAACTTCACGCTGCAGAACCACCGAAAGCTCAAATTCTCAAACTCCGTCCAGATATTCACTAGAATTTGAGCTTTCAAAAAAAACCAACTCCCGGAATTTGAGCTTTCAATTTAAAGGGTCTAAGTCCACTTAAAACCTGCAATTTGAGCCTGGAATTTGAGCTTTCGGAGGTCCTGCAGCGTGAAGTTGGCAGGACCACCGAAAGCTCAAATTTTCAAACTCCGTCCAGATATTCACTAGAATCTGAGTTTTCTAAAAAAACAACTCCCGAAATTTGAGCTTTAAATTTAAAGGGTCTAAGTCCACTTAAAACCTGCAATTTTAAACACATCGTACCAGGACACATACAGCTCAAATTCTCAAACTTCGTCCAGATATTCACTAAAATTTGAGCTTTCAAAAAAACCAACTCCCGGAATTTGAGCTTTCAATTTATAGGCTCTAAGTCCATTTGAAGGGTGGTCCTCCCAACTTCACGCTGCAGGACCACGGAAAGCTCAAATTCTCAAACTCCGTCCAGATATTCACTGGAACTTGAGCTTTCAAAAAAACCAACTCCCGGAATTTGAGCTTTCAATTTAAAGGATCTAAGTCCACTTAAAACCTGCAATTTTAAACACATAGTATCATGAGACCAACAGCTCAAATTCTGAAACTCCGTGCAGATATTGAGTAGAATTTGAGCTCTCAGAAAAACCAACTCCCAGAATTTGAGCTTTCAATTTAAAGGCTCTAAGTCCATTTGAAGGGTGGTCCTGCCAACTTCACGCTGCAGGACCACCGAAAGCTCAAATTCTCAAACTCAGTTCATATATTCACTAGAATTTGAGCTTTCAAAAAAAACCAACTCCCGGAATTTGAGCTTTCAATTTAAAGGGTCTAAGTCCACTTAAAAGCTGCAATTTTGAACACACAGTATCATGAGACCAACAGCTCAAATTCTGAAACTCCGTGCACATATTGAGTAGAATTTGAGCTCTCAGAAAAACCAACTCCCGGAATTTGAGCTTTCAATTTAAAGGATCTAAGTCCACTTAAAAGCTGCAATTTTGAACAAATCGTACCAGGACACATACAGCTCAAATTCTGAAACTCCGTGCAGATATTGAGTAGAATTTGAGCTCTCACAAAAACCAACTACCAGAATTTGAGATTTCAATTTAAAGGCTCTAAGTCCATTTGAAAGGTGGTCCTGCCAACTTCACGCTGCAGGACCACCGAAAGCTCAAATTCTCAATCTCCGTCCAGATATTCACTAGAATTTGAGCTTTCAAAAAAACCAACTCCCGGAATTTGAGCTTTCAATTTAAAGGGTCTAAGTCCACTTAAAAACTGCAATTTTGAACACATCGTACCAGGACACATACAGCTCAAATTCTGAAACTCCGTGCAGATATTGAGTAGAATTTGAGCTGTCAGAAAAACCAACTCCCAGAATTTGAGCTTTCAATTTAAAGGCTCAAAGTCCATTTGAAAGGTGGTCCTGCTAACTTCACGCTGCAGAACCACCGAAAGCTCAAATTCTCAAACTCCGTCCAGATATTCACTAGAATTTGAGCTTTCAAAAAAACCAACTCCCGGAATTTGAGCTTTCAATTTAAAGGGTCTAAGTCCACTTAAAACCTGCAATTTGAGCCTGGAATTTGAGCTTTCGGAGGTCCTGCAGCGTGAAGTTGGCAGGACCACCGAAAGCTCAAATTTTCAAACTCCGTCCAGATATTCACTAGAATCTGAGTTTTCAAAAAAAAACAACTCCCGGAATTTGAGCTTTAAATTTAAAGGGTCTAAGTCCACTTAAAACCTGCAATTTTAAACACATCGTACCAGGACACATACAGCTCAAATTCTGAAACTCCGTGCAGATATTGAGTAGAATTTGAGTTCTCACAAAAACCAACTCCCAGAATTTGAGCTTTCAATTTATAGGCTCTAAGTCAATTTGAAGGGTGGTCCTGCCAACTTCACGCTGCAGGACCACCGAAAGCTCAAATTCTCAAACTTCGTCCAGATATTCACTAAAATTTGAGCTTTCAAAAAAACCAACTCCCGGAATTTGAGCTTTTAATTTAAAGGCTCTAAGTCCATTTGGAGGGTGGTCCTCCCAACTTCACGCTGCAGGACCACGGAAAGCTCAAATTCTCAAACTCCGTCCAGATATTCACTGGAACTTGAGCTTTCAAAAAAACCAACTCCCGGAATTTGAGCTTTCAATTTAAAGGGTCTAGGTCCACTTAAAACCTGCAATTTTAAACACATAGTATCATGAGACCAACAGCTAAAATTCTGAAAGTCCGTGCAGATATTTAGTAGAATTTGAGCTCTCAGAAAAACCAAATCCCAGAATTTGTGCTTTCAATTTAAAGGATCTAAGTCCACTTAAATGCTGCAATTTTGAACACATCGTACCAGGACACATACAGGTCAAATTCTGAAACTCCGTGCAGATATTGAGTAGAATTTGAGCTCTCACAAAAACCAACTACCAGAATTTGAGATTTCAATTTAAAGGCCCTAAGTCCATTTGAAAGGTGGTCCTGCCAACTTCACGCTGCAGGACCACCGAAAGCTCAAATTCTCAAACTCCGTCCAGATATTCACTAGAATTTGAGCTTTCAAAAAAACCAACTCCCGGAATTTGAGCTTTCAATTTAATGGGTCTAAGTCCACTTAACACCTGCAATTTTGAACACATAGTATCAAAAGAATAACAGCTCAAATTCTGAAACGCCGTGCCGATATTGAGTAGAATTTGAGCTCTCAGAAAAACCAAATCCAAGAATTTGAGCTTTCAATTTAAAGGATATAAGTCCATTTGAAAGGTGGTCCTGCCAACTTCACGCTGCAGGACCACCGAAAGCTCAAATTCTCAAACTCCGTCCAGATATTCACTAGAATTTGAGCTTTCAAAAAAACCAACTCCCGGAATTTGAGCTTTCAATTTAAAGGGTCTAAGTCCACTTAAAACCTGCAATTTGAGCCCGGAATTTGAGCTTTCGGAGGTCCTGCAGCGTGAAGTTGGCAGGACCACCGAAAGCTCAAATTTTCAAACTCCGTCCAGATATTCACTAGAATCTGAGTTTTCAAAAGAAAACAACTCCCGGAATTTGAGCTTTAAATTTAAAGGGTCTAAGTCCACTTAAAAACCTGCAATTTTAAACACATCGTACCAGGACACATACAGCTCAAATTCTGAAACTCCGTGCAGATATTGAGTAGAATTTGAGCTCTCACAAAAACCAACTCACAGAATTTAAGCTTTCAATTTATAGGCTCTAAGTCCCTTTGAAGGGTGGTCCTGCCAACTTCACGCTGCAGGACCACCGAAAGCTCAAATTCTCAAACTCCGTCCAGAAATTCACTAGAATTTGAGCTTTCAAAAAAACCAACTCCAGGAATTTGAGCTTTCAATTTAATGGGTCTAAGTCCACTTAAAACCTGCAATTTTGAACACATCGTACTAGGACACATACAGCTCAAATTCTGAAACTCCGTGCAGATATTGAGTAGAATTTGAGCTCTCAGAAAAACCAAATCCCAGAATTTGAGCTTTCAATTTAAAGGCTCTAAGTCCATTTGAAGGGTGGTCCTGCCAACTTCACGCTGCAGGACCACCGAAAGCTCAAATTCTCAAACTTCGTCCAGATATTCACTAGAATTTGAGCTTTCAAAAAAACCAACTCCCGGAATTTGAGCTTTTAATTTAAAGGCTCTAAGACCATTTGGAGGGTGGTCCTCCCAACTTCACGCAGCAGGACCACGGAAAGCTCAAATTCTCAAACTCCGTCCAGATATTCACTGGAACTTGAGCTTTCAAAAAAACCAACTCCCGGAATTTGAGCTTTCAATTTAAAGGGTCTAAGTCCACTTAAAACCTGCAATTTTAAACACATCGTACCAGGACACATACAGCTCAAATTCTGAAACTGCGTGCAGATATTGAGTAGAATTTGAGCTCTCACAAAAACCAACTCCCGGAATTTGAGCTATCAATTTAAAGGATCTAAGTCCACTTAAAAGCTGCAATTTTGAACACATCGTACCAGGACAAATACAGCTCAAATTCTGAAACTCCGTGCAGATATTGAGTAGAATTTGAGCTCTCACAAAAACCAACTACCAGAATTTGAGATTTCAATTTAAAGGCTCTAAGTCCATTTGAAAAGTGTTCCTGCCAACTTCACGCTGCAGGACCACCGAAAGCTCAAATTCTCAAACTCCGTCCAGATATTCACTAGAATTTGAGCTTTCAAAAAAACCAACTCCCGGAATTTGAGCTTTCAATTTAAAGGGTCTAAGTCCACTTAAAACCTGCAATTTTGAACACATAGTATCAGGAGAGCAACAGCTCAAATTCTGAAACGCCGTGCCGATATTGAGTAGAATTTGAGCTCTCACAAAAACCAAATCCCAGAATTTGAGCTTTCAATTTAAAGGATATAAGTCCATTTGAAAGGTGGTCCTGCCAACTTCACGCTGCAGGACCACCGAAAGCTCAAATTCTCAAACTCCGTCCAGATATTTACTAACATTTTGAGCTTTCAAAAAAACCAACTCCCGGAATTTTAGCTTTTAATTTAAAGGGTCTAAGTCCATTTGAAAGGTGGTCCTGCCAACTTCACGCTGCAGGACCACAGAAAGCTCAAATTCTCAAACTCCGTCCAGATATTCACTAGAATTTGAGCTTTCAAAAAAACCAACTCCCGGAATTTGAGTTTTCTATTTAAAGGGTCTAAGTCCACTTAAAACCTGCAATTTGAGCCCGGAATTTGAGCTTTCGGAGGTCCTGCAGCGTGAAGTTGGCAGGACCACCGAAAGCTCAAATTTTCAAACTCCGTCCAGATATTCACTAGAATCTGAGTTTTCAAAAGAAAACAACTCCCGGAATTTGAGCTTTAAATTTAAAGGGTCTAAGTCCACTTAAAAACCTGCAATTTTAAACACATCGTACCAGGACACATACAGCTCAAATTCTGGAACTCCGTGCAGATATTGAGTAGAATTTGAGCTCTCACAAAAACCAACTCACAGAATTTATGCTTTCAATTTAAAGGCTCTAAGTCCCTTTGAAGGGTGGTCCTGCCAACTTCACGCTGCAGGACCACCGAAAGCTCAAATTCTCAAACTCCGTCCAGAAATTCACTAGAATTTGAGCTTTCAAAAAAACCAACTCCAGGAATTTGAGCTTTCAATTTAATGGGTCTAAGTCCACTTAAAACCTGCAATTTTGAACACATCGTACTAGGACACATACAGCTCAAATTCTGAAACTCCGTGCAGATATTGAGTAGAATTTGAGCTCTCAGTAAAACCAAATCCCAGAATTTGAGCTTTCAATTTAAAGGTTCTAAGTCCATTTGAAGGGTGGTCCTGCCAACTTCACGCTGCAGGACCACCGAAAGCTCAAATTCTCAAACTTCGTCCAGATATTCACTAGAATTTGAGCTTTCAAAAAAACCAACTCCCGGAATTTGAGCTTTTAATTTAAAGGCTCTAAGACCATTTGGAGGGTGGTCCTCCCAACTTCACGCAGCAGGACCACGGAAAGCTCAAATTCTCAATCCGTGCAGATATTGAGTAGAATTTGAGCTCTCACAAAAACCAACTACCAGAATTTGAGATTTCAATTTAAAGGCTCTAAGTCCATTTGAAAAGTGTTCCTGCCAACTTCACGCTGCAGGACCACCGAAAGCTCAAATTCTCAAACTCCGTCCAGATATTCACTAGAATTTGAGCTTTCAAAAAAACCAACTCCCGGAATTTGAGCTTTCAATTTAAAGGGTCTAAGTCCACTTAAAACCTGCAATTTTGAACACATAGTATCAGGAGAGCAACAGCTCAAATTCTGAAACGCCGTGCCGATATTGAGTAGAATTTGAGCTCTCACAAAAACCAAATCCCAGAATTTGAGCTTTCAATTTAAAGGATATAAGTCCATTTGAAAGGTGGTCCTGCCAACTTCACGCTGCAGGACCACCGAAAGCTCAAATTCTCAAACTCCGTCCAGATATTCACTAGAATTTGAGCTTTCAAAAAAACCAACTCCCGGAATTTGAGCTTTCAATTTAAAGGGTCTAAGTCCACTTAAAACCTGCAATTTTGAACACATAGTATCAGGAGAGCAACAGCTCAAATTCTGAAACGCCGTGCCGATATTGAGTAGAATTTGAGCTCTCAGAAAAACCAAATCCCAGAATTTGAGCTTTCAATTTAAAGGATATAAGTCCATTTGAAAGGTGGTCCTGCCAACTTCACGCTGCAGGACCACCGAAAGCTCAAATTCTCAAACTCCGTCCAGATATTTACTAACATTTTGAGCTTTCAAAAAAACCAACTCCCGGAATTTGAGCTTTTAATTTAAAGGGTCTAAGTCCATTTGAAAGGTGGTCCTGCCAACTTCACGCTGCAGGACCACAGAAAGCTCAAATTCTCAAACTCCGTCCAGATATTCACTAGAATTTGAGCTTTCAAAAAAACCAACTCCCGGAATTTGAGCTTTCAATTTAAAGGGTCTAAGTCCACTTAAAAACTGCAATTTTGAACACATCGTACCAGGACACATACAGCTCAAATTCTGAAATTCCGTGCAGATATTGAGTTGAATTTGAGCTGTCAGAAAAACCAACTCCCAGAATTTGAGCTTTCAATTTAAAGGCTCTAAGTCCATTTGAAAGGTGGTCCTGCCAACTTCACGCTGCAGGACCGCCGAAAGCTCAAATTCTCAAACTCCGTCCAGATATTCACTAGAATTTGAGCTTTCAAAAAAACCAACTCCCGGAATTTGAGCTTTCAATTTAAAGGGTCTAAGTCCACTTAAAACCTGCAATTTGAGCCTGGAATTTGAGCTTTCGGAGGTCCTGCAGCGTGAAGTTGGCAGGACCACCGAAAGCTCAAATTTTCGAACTCCGTCCAGATATTCACTAGAATCTGAGTTTTCAAAAAAAAACAACTCCCGGAATTTAAGCTTTAAATTTAAAGGGTCTAAGTCCACTTAAAACCTGCAATTTTAAACACATCGTACCAGGACACATACAGCTCAAATTCTGAAACTCCGTGCAGATATTGAGTAGAATTTGAGCTCTCACAAAAACCAACTCCCAGAATTTGAGCTTTCAATTTAAAGGCTCTAAGTCCATTTGAAGGGTGGTCCTGCCAACTTCACGCTGCAGGACCACAGAAAGCTCAAATTCTCAAACTCCGTCCAGAAATTCACTAGAATTTGAGCTTTCAAAAATACCAACTCCCGGAATTTGAGCTTTCAATTTAATGGGTCTAAGTCCACTTAAACCTGCAATTTTGAACACATCGTACTAGGACACATACAGCTCAAATTCTGAAACTTCGTGCAGATATTGAGTAGAATTTTAGCTCTCAGAAAAACCAAATCCCAGAATTTGAGCTTTCAATGTAAAGGCTCTAAGTCCATTTGAAGGGTGGTCCTGCCAACTTCACGCTGCAGGACCACCGAAAGCTCAAATTCTCAAACTTCGTCCAGATATTCACTAGTAGTAGAAAATGGATCGATCTGGGCCAGACCTGGAACAACATTAATCAACTCAGGAGCCCCTGGGAAATTGAGCACCTTACACCGTGAGCCCACGGTCTTTTACGACCTCCATTTTAGGGGTGATTTATTCCCTTTTATGACCACTTTTTAGGGGGTGTACTCGTTCCCTTTTATGAGCCCCATTTTAGGGGGTGAACTCGTTCCCTTTTTGCAACCCTTATTTTAACATAGCATAGAATACATGGAGACTATGAACACACACAGCAGAACAGACTCGTTCCCTTTTATGACCTCCATTTTAAGGGGTGTACTCGTTCCCTTTTTCAACCCCTATTTCAACATAGGAGATAACACATAACACTACGTAACACACAGCAGAACAGATAACACATAAGAGTACCTAACATAACAAGGGTGAACTCGTTCAACCCCTATTTTAACATAGCATAGAATACATGGAGACTATGAACACACACAGCAGAACAGACTCGTTCCCTTTTATGAGCACTTTTAGGGGGTGTACTCGTTCTCTGTTATGAGCATATTTTTAGGGGTGAACTCGTTCCCTTTTATGAGCATATTTTCCAACCCCTATGAACACATAGCAGAAATTACACTGAGACTATGAACACACAGCAGAGCAGATAACACATAAGACTACGGGGGGTGTACTCGTTCCCTTTTCCAACCCCCAATTTAAGATAGCAGATAGCACAGCTAATAAAAGAGCATGGCTTATTTTTCAACCCTTATTTTAACATAGCAGGCCTCCATTTTAAGGGTGTACTCGTTCCCTTTTATGAGCATATTTTCCAACCCCTATGAACACATAGCAGAACATCAGACTACGTAACATAACAGATAAGAATATGAAACATAGAAGGGGTGAATTCATTCTCTTTTATGAGCATATTTTTCAACCCCTACGAACACATAACATAACAAGGGTATACTCGTTTTCAACCCCTATTGTAACATAGCAGAACTAGTAAAAGAGTATGACTTATTTTTCAACCTTAATTGAAGACAGCAGAGAATAGATAATATTCAACCCCTATTGGAACATAGCAGAGAATGGGGGTGTATTCGTTTTGGATTCCACCCTATTTAAACTTCGTTACCTCTTACGAGCATATTTTAGGGGTGTACTCGTTTTAATGTAACATAGCAGTGGGCCTATTTTTCCACCCTTATTTGAGCATAGTCCATTTTTAGGGTGAACTCGTTCCTTTTTATGAGCATATTTTTCAACCCCTATTCGAACATAGCAGAACTAGTAAAAGAGTATGATTTATTTTTCAACCCTTAATTGAACATAGCGCATCACATAGAGACTACGAAACATAGCAGGGGTGAACTCGTTTCAACCCTTATTTTAATTACGAACACACAGCAGACCAGAGAATACGTAAGATTCATTCCCTTTTAAGGGTGTACTCGTTTTCAACCCCTACGAACATATAGCAGAGATTATTTTCTTTTACGGGGGTAGCAACACCCCCAACCCTCCTCCTTTCTCATCCAGGGCTTGGGACCGGCAATGGCGGAGTTTAAAAAAATAACATCATCATACTCTCATAAATGAATAAAGCATAATATCATTAGCATCAATAGTAGTGAGTGAGAATTTGTTTAAAAAATCCTGCATCGAATACCCAGATGCACGACATGCTAAATATAAAAAACAGTAATGTCCACAAAATTGAGATAAATCACCTTGAATACGTCTATTATTCCACGTATAATACAGACAGTTTCGTTTTAAAAACCTTATATGATGTTGTATATAGGGAGGTATACCATAGCTATCGAAATACTCTCCCACACACATATTAGATATATAAACAGCAACCCAATGTTCACCAGGCTTATCACTAGAATCAGTGTTTATAATTATGGCGGCTGGAAATGTATGAATAAACAAAGGTAACTCATCAGCAGCATACACACCAATAAAATGATCTTTAGGCAAATTTTGTTGTAATGCTTCATAAAGCTCAATTGTATTTAACATTTTCTTTAATTAATATATATTTTTCTCTGGAAATCAATTTCTAATTCTGAAGAGAATTCACCATAAATAATTGTTGTTACAGGAGATGGCAGTGCTTCTTTAAAATGAACCTCTAAACGTACACTTCCTTGCCGTTGCGGACTAGTATGAAATGCAGCACTTGCGCTTGAATCAGGAGTTAAATCAAACACCAGTAGAGTATAACCATTAGGATATTCAGCGAGTGAAATATTATTACCTTGATTAGAATAATAAATACCTGAACCTGCAAATAACGTAGAATATGCTTGTACATATAGCTTATTATCAAAATCTGGCTGTAAAAGTTTGAAGGGCATTGGATTTCCATCAACATACAATGTAAAAAATGACATACTAAAATGTTGAAAATTGAATGGATTTGTTTGATAAGTACCATTGAAAGCAGTATTAGTAACAAAACCAATAATAATACGTTTAGGCATTATGCCTGAAAACAGATCTGGAAGTGTACTATCCATAATTCCTTGTGGCAGAGTTTCTGTCTTCACTTGCACTTTTGTTATAGGATATTTTATTCTAAATTTAGGATTTTGTAATACTTTATTTTGTGCTATTTTAACTGCTGGTGATACATCAACCTTTTTCACAAGCAATGTTGCATCTGTAATTACAACTTTTCCATCAGCATCTGCGTCACCCATTAGACAAAATGTAGGTTTAGCTGGAATTAGTTTAATACGCAATTGTACACCATTCAGTAAAAATTTCTCCTGATTGAAAATATCAGCATGAATATAACCCAATAATTCAAATGACTGACTTAAAGCAGTGAGAAGAAAACGTTGTTTAAATCCTACATTAGCATCGGCCACACTGTCCATATGCCCTGCAGTATCTTTAAACCACATTGATGTTTGAAGATGCGTTGTTTTAGCTTCAGTATTATAATTTAGTAGTTTTTCAATATACGATCGATATGGATATGTATGTGAAGAGTAGGAAATAATTTGATTATTTAAATATAATTGCACTTCACTGAACATTGCATTGAGAAAATCATTTACAGGGCCGATTTTCTTATCGGCAGAAGTTAAATTAGAACCATCTGATTTAGTAATTTTACCTTTAACATATAACATTGTGTGCGGTAAGTCAATATAGTCATCCCCATGGCCGGGGACTACAAATTCTATTGGTGCATTATCAGCTATTGAAGCCACAGGTTTATATGGAACTATTTTATTACCTATAATACTGGTTTGAGTGGGTAAACCAGCAAATAAATCTAATTCTGATTTCATACACTCACACTGCATTTTTCTCTTACTATTAATATTCACACATGGTAAAATTTATAATACCATATTACGTCTACGAAAATGTAATTTTACACATACACTGCCATATTGGAAAGGAAGTGGATTACCTGTACTATCTCTTAAATCAATAATAATTTGATCAAATTGTTTACGTTGCACAGTGACATAATGAGGATTATCAAAAATATGTACATTATTAATACCATGCTCTGTAATATTTATATTTATAATACGTAACAACGGAGCTACGGTGTCACCCACCATTTGTGGTTCTACAATATCACTGTAAATATACATAAGTGTAGGTAGCGCTTTTTGTAAATCAGGTGGATAACGAGCATGATGCACAACTGCAATATCTTCTTGTTGAATATGATCAAAGCCTAGTATTCGGGCTAGTTCAGGAGATAGGCGTACTTCTATATGCTTCTCTTGATCTTTTATTACTCTATTAACCTCAATTCGTTTCACTGATGCTTTGACTTTTAATTGTAAATTTAATATATCACTTTTATGATTAATTTGAGATAGAATATCATCAACATGATAATAGTGGCCTGGTAAGATTTGAGTTATTTTCCAGTTTTTTGTATTCATGAGACGATAATAAATATTATTTGTATATTTAGAAACATTCTGAAATGAACTTGTATAATGCACTTCAACAACAGCTGTTTCCCACACTCCCTTCTCCAGTACAATAGGTTGATATAGTTTAGTAGTATAACAAGCAAGAGTATTTTGAGGAAAATATTCCATAGAACTATTGCTGGGAAGTGTGAGATAAAAACTATCACTTTGCTCCATAATTAATCAAAGATATCTTTGGATCTTTTTATCCGTTTCACACCAGCACCACTAAAATGAACTTTCTTTCTTTTTCTTCTTCCAGATCCTTCCAACACTTGATTTAATTTATTTTGAGCTTTATTTTTTAAATTTGTTTTAGCTTCTTGCCATCGATCATGCAAAGACTCTTCAATAGGTCTATTATTATCTAGTACATCTCCTGCTACATTAATTCCTGTACGTATCAATTCTTTACCAACAGTTTTTGCACCTTGTTTTAATAAAGGAAATACAGTACGAAATAAACCTCCTAGAAAACTACCAATGCCATAACCTTCTTGATATGCTGTACCTCTATACACGTTATAATTACCTCCTGCTTGATGTATGTAATAATTGAGGTAGGGCTCATTCATCTTTCTTTCTATATACTTAAAAATAACAATAGATTACAATAGAATATTATTATTATTGCTTATAAGTACACCATTTGCGTTTACGGGGTGGAGGACCATCCTCTTCGTCTTCTTCGTCTTCTGTTAGTTTTCTAATATAATCTATTCGTTGAGGATTACCAATGTACTCTAAGGGTATATTGGCTTTTGCTAATATACCCATAGTGATAGTTTTTATCTCACACTTCCCAGCAATAGTTCTATGGAATATTTTCCTCAAAATACTCTTGCTTGTTATACTACTAAACTATATCAACCTATTGTACTGGAGAAGGGAGTGTGGGAAACAGCTGTTGTTGAAGTGCATTATACAAGTTCATTTCAGAATGTTTCCAAATATACAAATGATATTTATTATCGTCTCATGAATACAAAAAACTGGAAAATAACTCAAATCTTACCAGGCCACTATTATCATGTTGATGATATTCTATCTCAAATTAATCATAAAAGTGATATATTAAATTTACAATTAAAAGTCAAAGCATCAGTGAAACGAATTGAGGTTAATAGAGTAATAAAAGATCAAGAGAAGCATATAGAAGTACGCCTATCTCCTGAACTAGCCCGAATACTAGGCTTTGATCATATTCAACAAGAAGATATTGCAGTTGTGCATCATGCTCGTTATCCACCTGATTTACAAAAAGCGCTACCTACACTTATGTATATTTACAGTGATATTGTAGAACCACAAATGGTGGGTGACACCGTAGCTCCGTTGTTACGTATTATAAATATAAATATTACAGAGCATGGTATTAATAATGTACATATTTTTGATAATCCTCATTATGTCACTGTGCAACGTAAACAATTTGATCAAATTATTATTGATTTAAGAGATAGTACAGGTAATCCACTTCCTTTCCAATATGGCAGTGTATGTGTAAAATTACATTTTCGTAGACGTAATATGGTATTATAAATTTTACCATGTGTGAATATTAATAGTAAGAGAAAAATGCAGTGTGAGTGTATGAAATCAGAATTAGATTTATTTGCTGGTTTACCCACTCAAACCAGTATTATAGGTAATAAAATAGTTCCATATAAACCTGTGGCTTCAATAGCTGATAATGCACCAATAGAATTTGTAGTCCCCGGCCATGGGGATGACTATATTGACTTACCGCACACAATGTTATATGTTAAAGGTAAAATTACTAAATCAGATGGTTCTAATTTAACTTCTGCCGATAAGAAAATCGGCCCTGTAAATGATTTTCTCAATGCAATGTTCAGTGAAGTGCAATTATATTTAAATAATCAAATTATTTCCTACTCTTCACATACATATCCATATCGATCGTATATTGAAAAACTACTAAATTATAATACTGAAGCTAAAACAACGCATCTTCAAACATCAATGTGGTTTAAAGATACTGCAGGGCATATGGACAGTGTGGCCGATGCTAATGTAGGATTTAAACAACGTTTTCTTCTCACTGCTTTAAGTCAGTCATTTGAATTATTGGGTTATATTCATGCTGATATTTTCAATCAGGAGAAATTTTTACTGAATGGTGTACAATTGCGTATTAAACTAATTCCAGCTAAACCTACATTTTGTCTAATGGGTGACGCAGATGCTGATGGAAAAGTTGTAATTACAGATGCAACATTGCTTGTGAAAAAGGTTGATGTATCACCAGCAGTTAAAATAGCACAAAATAAAGTATTACAAAATCCTAAATTTAGAATAAAATATCCTATAACAAAAGTGCAAGTGAAGACAGAAACTCTGCCACAAGGAATTATGGATAGTACACTTCCAGATCTGTTTTCAGGCATAGTGCCTAAACGTATTATTATTGGTTTTGCTACTAATACTGCTTTCAATGGTACTTATCAAACAAATCCATTCAATTTTCAACATTTTAGTATGTCATTTTTTACATTGTATGTTGATGGAAATCCAATGCCCTTCAAACCTTTACAGCCAGATTTTGATAATAATAAGCTATATGTACAAGCATATTCTACGTTATTTACAGGTTCAGGTATTTATTATTCTAATTAAGGTAATAATATTTCACTCGCTGAATATCCTAATGGTTATACTCTACTGGTGTTTGATTTAACTCCTGATTCAAGCGCAAGTGCTGCATTTCATACTAGTCCGCAACGGCAAGGAAGTGTACGTTTAGAGGTTCATTTTAAAGAAGCACTGCCATCTCCTGTAACAACAATTATTTATGGTGAATTCTCTTCAGAATTAGAAATTGATTTCCAGAGAAAAATATATATTAATTAAAGAAAATGTTAAATACAATTGAGCTTTATGAAGCATTACAACAAAATTTGCCTAAAGATCATTTTATTGGTGTGTATGCTGCTGATGAGTTACCTTTGTTTATTCATACATTTCCAGCCGCCATAATTATAAACACTGATTCTAGTGATAAGCCTGGTGAACATTGGGTTGCTGTTTATATATCTAATATGTGTGTGGGAGAGTATTTCGATAGCTATGGTATACCTCCCTATATACAACATCATATAAGGTTTTTAAAACGAAACTGTCTGTATTATACGTGGAATAATAGACGTATTCAAGGTGATTTATCTCAATTTTGTGGACATTACTGTTTTTTATATTTAGCATGTCGTGCATCTGGGTATTCGATGCAGGATTTTTTAAACAAATTCTCACTCACTACTATTGATGCTAATGATATTATGCTTTATTCATTTATGAGAGTATGATGATGTTATTTTTTTAAACTCCGCCATTGCCGGTCCCAAGCCCTGGATGAGAAAGGAGGAGGGTTGGGGGTGTTGCTACCCCCGTAAAAGAAAATAATCTCTGCTATATGTTCGTAGGGGTTGAAAACGAGTACACCCTTAAAAGGGAATGAATCTTACGTATTCTCTGGTCTGCTGTGTGTTCGTAATTAAAATAAGGGTTGAAACGAGTTCACCCCTGCTATGTTTCGTAGTCTCTATGTGATGCGCTATGTTCAATTAAGGGTTGAAAAATAAATCATACTCTTTTACTAGTTCTGCTATGTTCGAATAGGGGTTGAAAAATATGCTCATAAAAAGGAACGAGTTCACCCTAAAAATGGACTATGCTCAAATAAGGGTGGAAAAATAGGCCCACTGCTATGTTACATTAAAACGAGTACACCCCTAAAATATGCTCGTAAGAGGTAACGAAGTTTAAATAGGGTGGAATCCAAAACGAATACACCCCCATTCTCTGCTATGTTCCAATAGGGGTTGAATATTATCTATTCTCTGCTGTCTTCAATTAAGGTTGAAAAATAAGTCATACTCTTTTACTAGTTCTGCTATGTTACAATAGGGGTTGAAAACGAGTATACCCTTGTTATGTTATGTGTTCGTAGGGGTTGAAAAATATGCTCATAAAAGAGAATGAATTCACCCCTTCTATGTTTCATATTCTTATCTGTTATGTTACGTAGTCTGATGTTCTGCTATGTGTTCATAGGGGTTGGAAAATATGCTCATAAAAGAGAACGAGTTCACCCTTAAAATGGAGGTCTGCTATGTTAAAATAAGGGTTGAAAAATAAGCCATGCTCTTTTATTAGCTGTGCTATCTGCTATGTTAAAATAGGGGTTGGAAAAGGGAACGAGTTCACCCTTGAAATGTTACGTAGTCTTATGTCATTTCTGTTATGTTAAAATAGAGGTTGAAAAATGTGCTCATAAAAGGGAACGAGATCACCCCCTTAAAATGGAGGTCATAAAAGGGAACGAGTCTTCTCTGCTGTATGTTCGTTATGTTACGTAGTCTGATGTTATGCTATGTGGAAAATATGCTCATAAAAGGAAATGAGTTCACCCCCTAAAATGTGCTCGTAAAAGAGAACGAGTACACCCCCTAAAATTGAGGTCATAAAAGGGAACGAATTCACCCCTAAAATGGAGGTCGTAAAAGACCGTGGGCTCACGGTGCACGGTGGTCATTTTCGCAGGGGCTCGTGAGTTGTTAAACGCTGAGCCAGATCGATCCATTTTCTACTACTTTCACTAGAATTTGAGCTTTCAAAAAAACCAACTCCCGGAATTTGAGCTTTTAATTTAAAGGCTCTAAGTCCATTTGGAGGGTGGTCCTGCCAAATTCACGCTGCAGGACCACGGAAAGCTCAAATTCTCAAACTCCGTCCAGATATTCACTGGAACTTGAGCTTTCAAAAAAACCAACTCCCGGAATTTGAGCTTTCAATTTAAAGGGTCTAAGTCCACTTAAAACCTGCAATTTTAAACACATAGTATCATGAGACCAACAGCTCAAATTCTGAAACTCCGTGCAGATATTGAGTAGAATTTGAGCTCTCAGAAAAACCAACTCCCAGAATTTGAGCTTTCAATTTAAAGGCTCTAAGTCCATTTGAAGGGTGGTCCTGCCAACTTCACGCTGCAGGACCACCGAAAGCTCAAATTCTCAAACTCAGTTCACATATTCACTAGAATTTGAGCTTTCAAAAAAAACCAACTCCCGGAATTTGAGCTTTCAATTTAAAGGGTCTAAGTCCACTTAAAAGCTGCAATTTTGAACACATAGTATCATGAGACCAACAGCTCTAATTCTGAAACTCCGTGCAGATATTGAGTAGAATTTGAGCTCTCAGAAAAACCAACTCCCGGAATTTGAGCTTTCAATTTAAAGGATCTAAGTCCACTTAAAAGCTGCAATTTTGAACACATCGTACCAGGACACATACAGCTCAAATTCTGAAACTCCGTGCAGATATTGAGTAGAATTTGAGCTCTCACAAAAACCAACTACCAGAATTTGAGCTTTCAATTTAAAGGCTCTAAGTCCATTTGAAGGGTGGTCCTGCCAACTTCACGCTGCAGGACCACCGAAAGCTCAAATTCTCAAACTCCGTCCAGATATTCACTAGAATTTGAGCTTTCAAAAAAACCAACTCCCGGAATTTGAGCTTTCAATTTAAAGGGTCTAAGTCCACTTAAAACCTGCAATTTTGAACACATAGTATCAGGAGAATAACAGCTCAAATTCTGAAACGCCGTGCCGATATTGAGTAGAATTTGAGCTCTCAGAAAAACCAAATCCCAGAATTTGAGCTTTCAATTTAAAGGATATAAGTCCATTTGAAAGATGGTCCTGCCAACTTCACGCTGCAGGACCACCGAAAGCTCAAATTTTGAAACTTCGTCTTGATATTCACTAGAATTTGAGCTATCAAAAAAACCAACTCCCGGCATTTGAGCTTTTAATTTAAAGGCTCTAAGTCCATTTGAAGGGTCGTCCAGCCCACTTCACGCTGCAGGACCACGGAAAGCTCAAATTCTCAAACTCCGTCCAGATATTCACTGGAATTTCAGCTTTAAAAAAAAACAACTCCCGGAATATGAGGTTTCAATTTAAAGGGTCTAAGTCCACTTAAAACCTGCAATTTTATCTACAAAGGTCACATAGTGTATTACCTATATAAGGAAAGTCTGCTGCTTAATTGTTTTTGTGCAAATTTTTTGGTGTCGATCAAAGAACGGGTAAACTCTTGAATTATTTGCTTTTTGAATTAACCATGCAGCCAATCAATGTGTTAGGTAGATGGCAGTGTTACTTGTTACAGGGGACTTTTGTACAAATAAATCTTATTCTATTATTTTACTCTAAGACGTGTCAACATTAATACTGTAAAGGGGCATGTAAAAATATCAAATATGTTTGGAGAAAAAAGAACATTTAAGATATATCAGTGGTTACATTTTCGGCATGAAATGGAGCATATATAGAAGTATCAAATATCATAAAAGGAAGTACTTTATATTTCTACATGCTACTTCGTAGCAGGCCCGTAGCCAGCCTGAAAATGTAGGGGGGGGGCGGTGGAAGTTAGGGAAGCCCGATCCAAAAATATTAGTTCATCTCATTTTATAGCTCATTCGCAAACCTACCGTGAAAATTTTAGAGGGGACCAGTAAAAATTTAGGGGGGGGGGCCGGCCCCCCTAGACCCCCCTTGGATACGGGCTTGCTTCGTAGTATTAATGTTGGCAACTGTATTTATTGTCTCAGACTAGAGAAACTAGGTAGAACAAGATTACTTGGAAAACATATCACTTTAATATAGTAAAAGTGTCATTTCCGAAAGTTACACCTAGACTGACTACACAATGGTCTTCGAAGAGTATCTGCCCCAAAGTATTGTTTGTCAGATCAAAAATTGATGTGACATAGGAAAGTGTGTGGTCAAGGTGTAGAGAAATATTTTGATGTGTATTAACTCTACTGGCACGAAAATAAATAAAAAGATAGTACATCCCAAAATCAAAAATTAAACTATAGTATAATCAAAATTAAATCTAGAAATTAATGTAATGGAAATTGTAAACAGCAAGGTAAAAAAGCAATATATATATATATATATATATATATATATATATATATATATATATATATATATATATATATATATATAACATAACTTCAGTCTGGATTTCTCACTTTCTGTTTTGTGTTTGTCTTTGCCTGTGGAGTTATTCCAATCCGTTCTGTCAATGCCAATCAAAAAGGAATTGGGCATTACATTATTACATTGCATATTGTAGATGAAACAATGAAAAGTGTGGAATATGTAATGAGTTAATGATAAAAATAAATAACACCTTCAAAAGACTCCTCTACAACAATAAATCTATTTAATACTATGCATTGTGTATAAAAGTCAGCTGCTTCGATGTTTGTGTACATGTTTTTGGTATAGGTCAAATAAAGGATAAACGAATTATTTGCTTTGTAAATTAAAATCACAATGTCCTTAGAATAGTATCTTTGCATAGAGGTATTATTTGACACATTAAAATTCCATGCAACGTAGCTGCATGAGTGGCCAAAGAGTATAGGAATGTTTAGATGAGTAGTGTTTCTGTTGGCAGAAATTTTAACGAATTAGTAAGTAAATACGAAAGTATAATAAACATTTAAACTACAAATTAGCAGAATAAATAAAAACTAGTAATGGTAGCCTACAGTAACTAAAGATTCAACAATTCGAGATAAACAAAGAAAAAGAGGCAAATATAATTTTAAAATATAGTTTATAATCTGGATTTCTCATTGTGTTTCATGGTTTTGTTCGCCTGTACCATCCGTCTTATCGTTCCCTTTTTTAGACCTATTCTAACCCCTAACATTTTCAATCGCACCACTAAGTATAATGTATAAAAAATAAGACAGAAAAACTTATGCCAGTGATGATAACCCGGTGAAGATAGAATATTTGTATGCTGCGACCGAATCAAGTCAGAGTGTACATATAAAACTATATAGTATAAGAGTGTACTAAATTTCTGAAATGTTTTCGTAGCCATATTCCACAATTGTATAATTTATTATTAGTCGATATGAGTTTACAACAAATTTCAAGAACTGGATAAAAACCTTTGTAGAAATTTGTTGGCTGCAATTCAAATTTGTAGCTTGTAATTGAAATTTCTAACTTGTAATTCTAAAAAAAAAGTCTAGTTTGCTGCTTGTAGTATAAATAAATGGCGTAGAATCTAAATTGTAGTAGTATTACAATCATTTTGTACTTTAAATAGATAGCTTGACAGTTACCTATTTGAAGTTGCCGTATTACAATATTTGTACACAATAATGTGCTGAAGCCGTGACGATACGGGCATATTTTTGTAAGCTTCGAAGTGTGTTTAAAACATATTCTTCATGCATTCAAAAGATTAAAATAACTGCTCACGTTTCGTTACAAACACTGTTTACAAATACTCAAGGAAGTATTTTAATTGGGCAGAACCCCTCATACAAATTTCGAGGTAACTGCACATATAGTAAACCACGCTTTTAGGAATGTTACATTTCCTGGGTAAGAAGAAGTAAATTCCCAGTTTCCAAAAAAGTGTTCACTTAACTACAACAAAATTAAGTGGTTTGGAAACAAAGTGTTTTTTTTTTAAAGCTTATATTCTACTCAAAGTCTGGAACGAGTTTCTGAAATTGAGCTTTTGATACTCCTGGTACGATGTGTTCAAAATTGAACCTTTTAAGTGGACTTAGACCCTTTAAATTGAAAGCTCAAATTCCGGAAGTTGGTTTTTTTGAAAGCTCAAATTCTACTGAATATCGGGACAGAGTTTGAGAATTTGAGCTTTCGGTGGTCCTGCAGCGTAAAGTTGCCAGGACCCCTTCTAAATGGACTTAAAACCTTTAAATTGAAAGCTCAAATTCTGGGAGTTGGTTTTTCTGAGAGCTCAAATTCTACTCAATATCTGCACGGAGTTTCAGAATTTGAGCTGTATGTGTCCTGGTACGATGTGTTCAAAATTGCAGTTTTTAAGTGGACTTAGACCCTTTAAATTGAAAGCTCAAATTCCGGGAGTTGGTTTTTCTGAGAGCTCAAATTCTACTCAATATCTGCACGGAGTTTCAGAATTAGAGCTGTTGGTCTCATGATACTATGTGTTCAAAATTGCAGCTTTTAAGTGGACTTAGACCCTTTAAATTGAAAGCTCAAATTCCGGGAGTTGGTTTTTTTTTGAAAGCTCAAATTCTAGTGAATATATGAACTGAGTTTGAGAATTTGAGCTTACGGTGGTCCTGCAGCGTGAAGTTGGCAGGACCACCCTTCAAATAGACTTAGAGCCTTTAAATTGAAAGCTCAAATTCTGGGAGTTGGTTTTTCTGAGAGCCCAAATTCTAATCAATATCTGCACGGAGTTTCAGAATTTGAGCTGTTGGTCTCATGATACTATGTGTTCAAAATTGCAGCTTTTAAGTGGAACTAGACCCTTTAAATTGAAAGCTCAAATTCCGGGAGTTGGTTTTTTTTTGAAAGCTCAAATTCTAGTGAATATATGAACTGAGTTTGAGAATTTGAGCTTTCGGTGGTCCTGCAGCGTGAAGTTGGCAGGACCACCCTTCAAATGGACTTAGAGCCTTTAAATTGAAAGCTCAAATTCTGGGAGTTGGTTTTTCTGAGAGCTCAAATTCTACTCAATATCGGCACGGAGTTTCAGATTTTGAGCTCTTGGTCTCCTGATACTATGTGTTCAAAATTGCAGGTTTTAAGTGGACTTAGACCCTTTAATTTGAAAGCTCAAATTCCGGAATTTGGTTTTTTTTGAAAGCTCAAATTCTAGTGAATATCTGGACGGAGTTTGAGAATTTGAGCTTTCGGTGGTCCTGCAGCGGGAAGTTGGCAGGAACACCTTTCAAATGGACTTAGAGCCTTTAAATTGAAAGCACAAATTCTGGGAGTTGGTTTTTCTGAGAGCTCAAATTCTACTCAATATCTGCACGGAGTTTCAGAATTTGAGCTGTATGTGTCCTGGTACGATGTGTTCAAAATTGCAGTTTTTAAGTGGACTTAGACCCTTTAAATAGAAAGCTCAAATTCCGGGAGTTGGTTTTTCTGAGAGCTCAAATTCTACTCAATATCTGCACGGAGTTTCAGAATTAGAGCTGTTGGTCTCATGATACTATGTGTTCAAAATTGCAGCTTTTAAGTGGACTTAGACCCTTTAAATTGAAAGCTCAAATTCCGGGAGTTGGTTTTTTTTGAAAGCTCAAATTCTAGTGAATATATGAACTGAGTTTGAGAATTTGAGCTTACGGTGGTCCTGCAGCGTGAAGTTGGCAGGACCACCCTTCAAATGGACTTAGAGCCTTTAAATTGAAAGCTCAAATTCTGGGAGTTGGTTTTTCTGAGAGCTCAAATTCTACTCAATATCGGCACGGAGTTTCAGAATTTGAGCTGTTGGTCTCCTGATACTATGTGTTCAAAATTGCAGGTTTTAAGTGGACTTAGACCCTTTAATTTGAAAGCTCAAATTCCGGAAGTTGGTTTTTTTTGAAAGCTCAAATTCTAGTGAATATCTGGACGGAGTTTGAGAATTTGAGCTTTCGGTGGTCCTGCAGCGGGAAGTTGGCAGGAACACCTTTCAAATGGACTTAGAGCCTTTAAATTGAAAGCACAAATTCTGGGAGTTGGCTTTTCTGAGAGCTCAAATTCTACTCATTATCGGCACGGAGTTACAGAATTTGAGCTGTTTCTCTCCTGATACTATGTGTTCAAAATTGCAGGTTTTAAGTGGTCTTGGACCCTTTAAATTGAAAGCTCAAATTCCGGGAGTTGGTTTTTTTCAAAGCTCAAATTCTAGTGAATATGTGGACTGAGTTTGAGAATTTGAGCTTTCGGTGGTCCTGCAGCGTGAAGTTGGCAGGACCACCTTTCAAATGGACTTATATCCTTTAAATTGAAAGCTCAAATTCTGGGAGTTGGTTTTTCTGAGAGCTCAAATTCTACTCAATATCTGCACGGAGTTTCAGAATTAGAGCTGTATGTGTCCTGGTACGACGTGTTCAAAATTGCAGCTTTTAAGTGGACTTAGACCCTTTAAATTGAAAGCTCAAATTCCGGGAGTTGGTTTTTTTTGGAATTCTAGTGAATATCTGGACGAAGTTTGAGAATTTGAGCTTTCGGTGGTCCTGCAGCGTGAAGTTGGCAGGACCACCCTTCAAATGGACTTAGAGCCTTTAAATTGAAATCTCAAATTCTGGGAGTTGGTTTTTCTGAGAGCTCAAATTCTACTCAATATCTGCACGGAGTTTCAGAATTTGAGCTGTATGTGTCCTAGTACGATGTGTTCAAAATTGCAGCTTTTAAGTGGACTTAGACCCTTTAAATTGAAAGCTCAAATTCCTGGAGTTGGTTTTTTTGAAAGCTCAGATTCTAGTGAATATCTGGACGGAGTTTGAGAATTTGAGCTTTCGGTGGTCCTGCAGCGTGAAGGTGGCAGGACCACCCTTCAAATGGACTTAGAGCCTTTAAATTGAAATCTCAAATTCTGGGAGTTGGTTTTTCTGAGAGCTCAAATTCTACTCAATATCTGCACGGAGTTTCAGAATTTGAGCTGTATGTGTCCTAGTACGATGTGTTCAAAATTGCAGCTTTTAAGTGGACTTAGACCCTTTAAATTGAAAGCTCAAATTCCGGGAGTTGGTTTTTTTGAAAGCTCAGATTCTAGTGAATATCTGGACGGAGTTTGAGAATTTGAGCTTTCGGTGGTCCTGCAGCGTGAAGTTGGCAGGACCACCTTTCAAATGGACTTAAAGCCTTTAAATTGAAAGCTAAAATTCTAAGTTTTGGTTTTTCTGAGAGCTCAAATTCTACTCAATATATCGTCACAGAGTTTCAGAATTTGAGCTGTTGGTCTCCTTATACTATGTGTTCAAAATTGCAGGTTTTAAGTGGACTTAGACCCTTTAAATTGTAAGCTCAAATTCCGGGAGTTGGTTTTTTTGAAAGCTCAAATTCTAGTGAATATCTGGACGGAGTTTGAGAATTTGAGCTTTCGGTGGTCCTGCAGCGTGAAGTTGGCAGGATCACACTTCAAATGGACTTATATCCTTTAAATTGAAAGCTCAAATTCTGGGAGTTGGTTCTTCTGAGAGCTCAAAATCTACTCAATATCTGCACGGAGTTTCAGAATTTGAGCTGTATATGTCCTGGTACGATGTGTTCAAAATTGCAGGTTTTAAGTGGACTTAGACCCATTAAATTGAAAGCTCAAATTCCGGGAGTTGTTTTTTTTTTGAAAGCTCAAATTCTAGTGAATATCTGGACGGAGTTTGAGAATTTGAGCTTTCGGTGGTCCTGCAGCGTGAAGTTGGCAGGACCACCCTTCAAATGGACTTAGAGCCTTTAAATTGAAAGCTCAAATTCTGGGAGTTGTTTTTTCTGAGAGCTCAAATTGTACTCAAATTCTGCACCGAGTTTCAGAATTTGAGCTTTAAGTGGTCCTGCCAACTTCACGCACCTGAACTACCATTGAAATTTATTGCTTAGTTTCATTGGGAGCTTTGTGCTGTGAACGCGCTACTTTTCGTTCGCTGTGTTTCTTCATCTCCAGCACTGGGATGGGTTTGTTGACAATATTATCTGGATCTTATAAGTGCCGAATTATTTGACGTGTCAGTGATGGCACAAAAACGTAAGTGTGTTTTTAACGATATACTTCAGAAAGAATATCCATTTCTGAAGAGAAAAATTTCTGATTCTGACGTACGCTGTAACACATGTTCCTCTACATTTAATATTAGTCACGGAGGACGGTCAGACATTAAACATCATGTGAATAGTATGAAACACAAAAGTGTTGTGAGTTCTAAAGCGTCCAGCTCCTCCATAACAACGTTTTTTAGAAGTGAAAGTTTCGGTGAAAATGAGCTCAAATTAGCTGCCACAGTGCGAGTTCGCGTATCACACTGTACAACATAACCATAGTTTCAAATCTATGGACTGCACTTCCAAAGTAATCCAATGTATGTTTGAGCCAAAATTTAGTTGCGCTCGCACTAAAACCGAGGCAATTGTGTTGAACATGTTAACACCATATGCTACATCCGAACTTGAATCAGACATACGAAAGTCAAACGTCATCTCGGTCATGACCGATGCATCAAACCACAAAAACATTATAATCTTCCCGGTGCTACTAAAATATTTTGACAGTGAAAAAGGTATACAGGTAAAACTATTAGGAGTGAAATCATTACCTGGGGAAACAGCTGAAATTATGAGTACATATTTCATGAAGTGTTTGAAAAATGTCCACGCCGGTGAGAAAACTGTTGCTCTGTGTGCTGATAACACCAATTGTAATTTTGGAGGCGTCTATAGGAAAGGAGTTAACAACGTGTACAAGAAACTGCAAGAGAACTTGGGCCATAATATACTCGGGGTGGGATGTTCAGCTCATATTATTCATAACACTATTCGAACTGCTGCTGACATGCTTCCAGTTGATATTGAGTGCATCGTTTCCAAAATATATTCTTATTTCTATTTATACACTGTGCGTGTAGAAAAGGAATTCTGCCAATTTGTCGAACAGGAATACCAAAATATCCTAGGATACAGCAAAACAAGATGGCTCGCACTTCTTCCTGCTGTGGAGCGACTACTGAAAATGTTTGAGCCATTGAAGTCGTATTTTCAGTCTCAAGATAATTGCCCATTTATCTTGAAGTTATTTTTCGAAAACTCTTTGTCCGAGGCATGGCTATTTTTTGTTCACAACCAGGCATCTACTTTTCAGGCTGCAATTGAAACAGTGGAAGGACAGTGCGCCACTGTTTTTGAAGTTATTGAAGCAATACAAAATTTGAAAGTAAACCTCCTTTCTAAGTCTGAAGATTGTTTTCTCTCTTCGTCAGTAAGAAGAATACTTGATAAGATAGAGAAGGAGGGACTTCATTCCGAAGTTCATAAATTTCGCCAATACGTCCATGTATTTTATCAAACTGCAGTAGATTATTTGAACAAGTGGACTGAACATTTAGAAAATTTGGAAAATTTCAAGTGGGTAACCCTCAGATCTGTTCTTACGTGGGAAGAAATAGAAAAGACTGTGAACTTCCTTCAAACTCTTCTGCATTCACACAAGATTGATGAATGTGCACTGTATGATGAATTTGTGTACATAAAAAAATTTGTCACACTTGAGAAGTTAGACGAGTGGAAGTCAGGGAACACATCATCAGATGGGCGCTGGATGGAAATTTTCTCTCACTTTAAAAGTAACGAAATACCCTATTCAAATTTCATGGAGCTCGTCGAGTTTCTCCTGTGTTTGCCGGGAACCAACGCGCCGACAGAACGAGTGTTCTCCATCATGAATAACATTTGGACAAGTGAGAAGTCTAATCTCTCAGTCGAAACTTTAAGATCTGTCTTAATCACAAGAATAAACTTCGATTACACTTGTGTGAACTTTTATAAAATGTTATGTACGAAGAAAGACCTGTTAAAGAGAATCCATAGCGCGCAGAAATATCTGTAAACTGATTGTGTATTCTGGTTTTGTGTGTACCCATCTTGATGGTTCGAACTTCTCAGAAAGGATTATTGAATTGACTTTATCATTATGTAAGTACATCTTCCATTATTAATTGCTATTTCAAATTACTTCCTCGTTTTATTTTAAATTAGTTACTTCAAACGCAGAGAAAAAAAGCCGAACGTAATTGGCAGTTCTATTAAAAACTTCAATGATTTTCTCTTTGTTTCTTTTATTAAATACTTTAGAAATTCGCCAAAAATTCCGCACTGTTTTTTTTCTCTGTTTTCCGGAGACGGTTATGCTTATTCACTCTCTTCTGTAGTGATCTTATAGTTGAAAATTAAAAATGTTTTTCATGTTGCTTTGAACCTTCTTTCCGAACGGACGTAGTGGCTCAAGCCTTGAAGTAATAGTATTCGAGGTGTAGCAGGTTCGATCTCAGCTGCTGGCCATCCAGGATTTTCCAGGGTTTATCCAGTTTACTTGTTTACTAATGCATTGAGAGAAGGTAAATAAAAATATATATACAAAATTTCGGTGCTGGGCTCACCAATGTGATTTTTAAAAATGTCCCGATTTCGTGCTGTGAAAATATGGTAGCCTTAATTCAGCAATACTAACGGGTATGTGTTAGCACTATTGACTATAAATCCTAAGCTCTGTTTACACAACTGAAATGTGAGTAGGGATCTTTATGTCATCGGTGCACTAATCAGTGTTGAGCGTGGCTTGCCCAAATTCAAAGATCAAACTCCAGTGGCCTACATAGCTTTAGTTAAGCTAATGAAAGCCTATGTAGCAAACGGATTTAAATAGATCTACGGTTAGAAACTGAAATTTAAATTTAAGAATAAAATTATTTACAAATTCGAGAGCTGGGGAAAAAGTCCGTTTCGTATTCTTGTCCCACAAAAAATCGGACTTCTATCTCATTCCCATATGTTTTAATTACAATGAAACGCTGATTTCATAACTAATACCGGGAAAAGGGAAGATAGTGTTACTCAATAAGTGTTTTCATATGAAACAACAATAAAATAAGTAGTAACTTCTCCCAAACTGTAGTATTATTTCCCATAAAACAAAATTGCGAGAAGATATCTAGTAGTACCATTAAATTTAGAAGATGTAATAAAAACATAAATTATATAATTAGGCTGTATTTGAGTTTGATACTTAGCAAGACTAGTAGCTGGCACAGATGTGCAAGTCTCTAGCTATGGCGATCATAGCAAGCCTAGCCTAACTTTCAATCTTTGTTGAAATATACAAAATGTGTTTAGGATATTTAATTACAAGATTCCCTATTAATTAGCAATTGCATATTGTTAACTAGCAGTCATATAAATACACTTTTGTTTGTGCATCGTACCAGAAGCGGAGTTTGGAGGTGGCCAATGGGGTAACTGTCCCAGGCTCCGCGCTTAGAAGGCCTCGCGTTCCTAGCATGTTTCGTCCAAGAAGTTGATTGAAAAGCACTTTTATATCTAGTCGGCGCTCGGCAATTTTTATCAATACTCTGGCCCCGAGGGGTCATTATTGGCACGAGACCTAGTGGCGCCTCTGCATCGTATATTAATCGCAAAAGCAAATTAAAGTGTTGAAAAATATTGTTAAATTCGTGCGGGCGTTTCCGGGACAGTCGGTTGAAAGAGTGTAATAGCTTTCTCAGGCCAGCCATCTTGGATGAGGTTTTTCCTCGGTTTCCCTCACACCAGGCAAATGCCGGAATGGTACCTAACATAATGGTCCCAGGCAGCTTCTTTCCTTTCCTTTTATCGGGTAGTGTACTCGCCGAAGGACGTCATCCCTATGTAAGTGACGGACTAAATGGCCATAGATGCCGACAGCTCATAAATCTAATTCCTAATTCCTAGTTCCTATTTGTTAAATATACATGTATTTTGATGCATTTCGTTTGTATAAAGATGAGGCTTGATTTTTGATTTGACATCTAAATTATATTCTCCTGATCTAAATACAGCAGTTAAAAAGTTGCGTTCAGTAGAATTATATCTACAAAGATCTATAAAGGATTGACACCTTGACTCAATATCAAATCTCTGAAACAGTTGAGTCGGGAGTTTCAAATGCACAAGTGCACAATAAATATTTCAGTTTTGGGGGTTAGAGTTTTTGCCATTTTTTCAAACACTGTTTAGTTGATTTTATTATTTTATAAATAATTATTTTATCAATAATCCTATAATGCAGCATTTATAATATTGCATGGAATGATCCACAATGAGTAGTTTAACCTTTTAGGCACTTGCTTTATAAATTCTTCAGTTCATGTTGTTGTTATTTTATAAGTAAATGTCTCATTGACATACCTACACATGGCTTAACACATTCCTCATAAAATTGCTCTCAAGGAGTAGTTTTCCGTCGGGAGAAGAAAATTCTCGAAAGCTGTTCAGTTAATTTTCTTCATATTTCATAAATAAATATTTATCTAATAACCCTACAACGTGTCGTGAACAGTTTTTCGTGAAAAGAATGAATTCACAATATCTGGCTTGTTCTTGGAAGGTAGGTTTTATCGATACAGTTTTCTGGAAGCGCCTATTATAATTTTGTTCATATTTGTTAAACAAATATTTTCAGAAGAACCGTTGACATGATTCAATTTAAGTAGTAGGAGTAAGAGAATTTAAAGCAATGGAATGTGACTTTTACTCTTTGAAATGGATAGAGATTTCAGAGATTTGATTTTACTGGTTTGTACTTCAATCTGAGATAAATGTAACTTGCTTTGCCAAAATGCATTTGCATGACGTGTAAATTTAATATTGCTTGAATTATTCATTTTTTGTGCATGAATATCTTTGTTATGTTTATCAAATGGACTAGCTTTGATTCGGATGTCCGGAAGAAAGGTTCATGTCCGTTCCTTGTCAGTAAAGAATGTAGATTATTTTCATTTGGGGAAATGTTTTCCCATGAGCAATTTTTTCGGGCTCCCCTTGAACGCATAAATATCGAATCCCCAACGAAATCCATATCAGAAATCACACTCTACTATCAAATCATTATGTTTTTAAATCACTGATTTTTCTTAAGAATGAGTGAAATTCGCATCGTAAGGTCGGTTGGTGACACAAACATGAGGATATTAATTGGTGTATTAACTCAGGTTACAAATAATATTCACTTACATAAGGTACTAAAATACTATAGTAGTAAGGGCCTGACTTGGTCTCACTTTGGACTTTGACCCCGAGCTTTGTGACGTCATAGGTCAAAGGTCACTGACCTTGACCCAGGACCCTAGGGGTACTTTGGACCACCCCTCTAGATTTTGGCAGGAATACCTTTTCACACCCCCTAAATTTTGGAAGGGGTACATAGGACCACCCCGCCTTAAATTTTGGAAATTGCCAAATCTAAAAATTGGATATGGTAGCCTAGAACCATGGTATGTACTTCTATCAGTATTGGGGTCTATCTCGTTCCCTTTCATGGGTAAAAAATTGCCAACAAGTCATATTTCGGTGGGTTTTGACCTAATTTATCCCCTTTGATGAGGTTTAATTACCCTATATGGTTATATGGGAGTATACAGGGGCCCATTTATAAGACATGAGTATATTGATGCATCCCTTTAAATTTTTGGGAGGGGTACCTTGGCCTACCCCTTAAATTTTGGAATTTGTTTAATTTAAACATTTGGTATAATAGTATGGACCCTAATATATATTACTATAAATTAAGGTGGTCCAGTTCGTTACCTTTTAGGGGTTAAAAATACCAAAATATAAACGTAAGTAATACGTTGTACCACGTGTTCCGTTGTTGGCCCAATTTATCCCCTCTGATGAGGTCCTATTACCTTATATGCTTATATGATCATGTATAGCGGTTAATTCCCTATCATAAACTTAGGTACATTTGCGCACCCCTTTAAATTTCAGTAGTGGTACATTGACCCACCCCTTCACTTTTGGAAATTGTACAATTTAAGTATTTGGTATCATAGTACAGGACCTCAATATGTATCATGATAAATTTCGGTGGTCCATCTTGTTCTTTTCATGGGTACAAAATTGCCAAATTTTAGTACAATCACGTGTTCGGTTGACACAATTTATCCTCTTTGATGAGATCATATAGGGTTATAAGGTATGGACATGTATCCCCTTTCAATTTGGTAGGACCCTTAGGATGTCAAATGCTAGTACGGTCGAATGATTTGGTTTTGATGCACGAGTCTTTGAAACAACGACGGGTCCCTGGTCAATGTACTTGTGAGTTAGGTGGAAATTTTGAACAAGATTCATGACCAGGGTTCTCGTCTTATATCGCAGAGAAAAGTAGAAAGGACGAAAGAAAGAAAAAGAGGACGCAATTCTTGCATTATATGAAATTTGGCAAATACACTAGTATTTCTGAACAAAGAGCATTAGAAAATGGAAAGTCAATGAAATTCTTAGAAATGCTAAGAAGGATTATTGATTATTGTTCCAAGTGGAATGCGAAAAACTAACAAATATTTTGAACATCGCTTATATATATATATATATATATATATATATATATATATATATATATATATATATATATATATATAATTACCTGTCCCCCCAATGTTGAAGACAGATTTGCGCCGTTGGGGGGCAAACAATGAATAAATATATTATCATATTCAGACGTTTTCTATCAACTGCTTGCTGAAAGCCCCTCCCCCACAGGATCCCGGTCCGCTCCATCTGCTCCGCTGCGAAATTCAGGACCTAAATCAAATTTGCCTAAAACAAATTCAAGTTCAAAATTTGAGTACTTCACTGCAAGTTTGCGCACCACATTGATCTTCCCCTGTCATATCAGTGCTGCGATAGTGTTGGTTGAAGCTTCATTGCTCTATTAAACACAACTTTGAAACTGGCGTTTTCTATCGAATAAGAAGGCTGTTCCTAATATTGAATTAAAGGTACGACGAAGTTTACGACAGAAATTCTTAGTCCTCTTTGTTGATTTTTCCTGAATTGGATTATATTGGGGGGCCAGGACCCCACCTTTAAATTTTCGGGGGTCAAAGATGTCCTGTCCTCCCAAAGTCGGCGCCTATGGGTAACATATACTGTATTTTTAATTACAATTTTGAGATTGACGTACTGAACTTCCAACTAACCTCGAGTCTTGGAATTTCCAGGGTATTGGTACAATAAAATATGTAACATTTATTCCAATTTCAACTAATTTTGGACAGTTATTTACTTATTTGCCTTAAACTCATCAGAATATATGATTTTTAACCTACTTAAGGTGTAATTCACTCAATAGATGTACAATGATAACACACAAAATAAAACGAATTTAAACTTTTGTATTTTATGAAGACTTTTTCACATTTACTTTATATTGCAAGGATCCCCACATCACGACAGACGCACGTGTCAACTCAATACGTGCTATTGTTTATAAACAACCTAGCAGACAGTTAATTTCGATTAACCGAAGTTCCGTGTTATCCGAGCTCAATCCAAACAAACAAAAAATTAAAAGCTAGTCTGGTTACAACGATAAGCAGTCTGCAGTGATGTGAGGTGGAAAATTTTCCGCTATATTTTTCCGGAAAATTTTCCGTTCTAAAAAATACCAGTAATCAAGTAACAATTCATCAGCAATCATAAAATTGGTTGACTTCATGTACAGAAATGTTAAAAATGTGAAAGATCGTTTAAAGAATCTGAAAATTTTCATGTCTCAGTCAATTTTCAGTACTATGTAGGAACAAGTGAAACAGTTTTTCACGAATCGAAATATTTTCTGTCTTATACGGAAAAATTGAAGAAATTTTTATGAGTCGGAAAATTTTAATCATTTTGAAGCAAAAAGTTAAACATTTTTTTTTTTTTTGAATCGGAAAGTTTTATTGCTCTGTAGAAACAAGTGAAAGGAATTTTCATGGATCGGAAAACTTTCATTAAGATGTAGAAACAAGTGGAAAAACTTTCCATACGCCGGACAATTTTGAATATTGTGTATAGTGATGTTAGGTGGAAAATTTTCCACCATATTTAACTGCACATTCAGTTGCAAAATTGAATTTCTGTAGAGGAAAGTTAGTCAGCCACAAATTATCATTTTCCAATTAGCTTTTGAGAACCGGAAAATTTTCTAATATTTCAAGTTGGGAAGTAAAATTTTACACAGTGTTTCTCTCTCTCTCTTCCTCTGCGAGCTCCTTCGTTGCTAAGCGGTTAGCATACGCACCTTTCGCATGCAAGATCTGGCTTCGATTCCCAGCGGGAGCTCATGTAGTTTGGGTTCCACGTTAATTTGTTGCTCCCGTCTTATATAGTATCGCTGCTGAAAAGGACGTTAAACTCAAATTCAACTCAATTCAACTCCTCTCTCTCTCTCTCTCTCTCTCTCTCTCTCTCTCTCTCTGTGTGTGTGTGTGTGTTTGTGTGTATGCAAAGTGCAGAAAACATACATTGAGCTCGTAGAGTACAGTACATATATCCCATTCTATTATTTAAAATTTCAACTTATTAAAAGTCATGAATATTTTCCGATTCATAAAAACATACTCTACTTATTCCTACATCGTTGTTTAGCCGTAAAATTTATTGGTCTTAAAAAGTTTCATAAAGTGAAAATCTAACGATTGTACATTTCAAGAATGTTTTAAAAACTTCAATGCGTTTTCCCCTCAGAATCCACCTTTGATCTTACAATATTAGATTTCGTCAGTTTAATATGCATAAGACGGTTTTCTCATAGCTTTACTACTTTTATAGATTTACATACTGCAACATTTATAAATAAGTAGATATAATATAAAGTGCCTACTGTAAATTTTTGACTACCCAAAATTCGAGTTTAAGTAACTCATGAAAGCAAATACTGACCATTTTCTGGAAATAACTAACTAACTAACTAACTCTATGGCCTATGGAACCCGGAGGTTCAGTGCCGCATTCACAAAAGCTCTCCACTGACTTCTATCCTTAGCTAATTGGATCCAGTTTCTACTTTGTATTCCTATCTCTGCGAGATCCATCTTAATATTATCCTCCCATCTACGCCTAGGTCTTCCTAATGGTCGTTTTCCTATGGGTCTACCAGTCAAGACTTTGAAAGCGTTTCTACTTTCTTCCATTCTAGCTACATGACCTTCCCACCTAAGCCTCCTAGACTTGACGACCCTAACAATGTTGGGTAAACCGTATAAACTATGTAGTTCGCTAGTTCCTCGTTATGAAGCTTCCGCCATTCCCCATTCTCGTTCCTCTTGGGTCCGAATATTCTTCTCAGGATCCTGTTCTCAAATACTTTCAGTCTATGTTCTTCCCTCAGAGTAAGCGACCATGTTTCGCAACCATACAGAACAACAGGCATGATTATCGTTTTATATATTTTAAGCTTCAAATTCCTCGACAGAACTCGCGACGACAAGAGATTTTGAACCGAATAGTAACACGAATTCCCTGCTTTTAGTTGACATTTAATTTCTTCGTGAATATGATTTCTGGAATTAAACATTTATTTATTCATATATTCATTCAGAAGAGAAAGTGAAATATAACTAACAAGGAAGCTGATTTGTGTAGCTGTTCTTCCAATAAAATAATAAAAGAAACATAAAAAGCAGCACTATTAGCGCTGCGTTCTAAAAGCATCGGATCTGTTACTAATATATTTGTATACATAATAATGGTAGTTTTACAATACAAATATCTACTCTAAGATGTTGATTATACAAAATTCCAATATTGAAATTATGATTTACGGGTGTTAAACATAATAAAATCATTTTTTCTTATTTTCTGTTACAAAAATAATCTTCATAAGGAACTTTTATGTAGTTATTTCATTACATAGGCTGGCCTACATGTGAAAAGTAGTGGAATTTTCTGTTTCTGAAATTGATAAATTCACAAAGGTTTCTTTTCAATTTCTTGTTACATTTTACTTATTGGAATGGGATATTTGTTCTCTACTTTCTCGATGTATGTTCCCTGCATTTTACACACACACATACACACACACACACACACACACACACACACACAGAGAGAGAGAGAGAGAGAGAGAAACACTGTATATTTTTACTTCCCAACTTGAAATATTAGAAAATTTTCTGGTTTCCCAAATCTAATTGGAAAATGATAATTTGTTGGTGTCTAACTTTCCTCTACAGGAATTGAATTTTATAGCTGAATGTGCTGTTAAACATAGGGGAAAGTTTTCCAACAAACATCACTATACATAATATCCAAAATTGTCCGGATTATGAAGTTTTTTCACTTGTTTCTACATCGTGATGAAAATTTTCCGATTCATGAAAATTCCTTTCGCTTGTTTCTACAGAGCAATAAAACTTTCCGATTCACAAAATGTTTTTTTTGCTTTTTGCTTCAAAATGATTAAAATTTTCCGACTCATAAAAAGTTCTTCAATTTTTCCGTATAAGACAGGAAATATTTCGATTCGTGAAAAATGGTTTTACTTGTTGCTACATATTACTGAAAATTGACTGAGCCATGAAAATTTTAAGATTCTTTAAACGATCTTTCACTTTTTAACATTTTTCTACATGATGTCAATCAATTTTATGAATACTGAGGAACTGTTACTTGATCAGTGATATTTGTTAAGAACGGAAAAGTTTCTACCTTACGTCACGGCTAAACAACGATGAAGGAATAAGTTGAGTATGTTTTTATGAATCGGAAAATTTTCCAGTTCAAAATTTTCCGGAAAATTTTCATCACTGTACAGGACAGACAATTTTTCGATTCATGAATTTTTTTTCACTTGTTCCTACATAGTACTGAAAATTGTCTGAGTCATTAAAATTTTCAGATTCTTTAAACCATCTTTCAATTTTTAACATTTCTATATATGAATTCAATCAATTTTATAAATACTGAGGAGTTGTTACCTGATCACTGATACTTGTTAAGAACGGAAAATTTTCCGGAAAAATATAGAAGAAAATTTTCCACCTCACATCACGGCTAAACAACGATGTAGGAATAAGTGGAGTATGTTTTTATGAATCGGAAAATTTTCCGGAAAATTTTCATCACTGGCAGTCTGTAATATTTTGTTTTAGAAAGAAAGGAAAAGTAAAGATCGCGTAAAGTTAACGATCCCACCTGACGTTGTCATAACTAAACGAGGTAGCTTTAATTATTGCACGTCTTGAATTTCAGTGTGAGTAGGCATAAGTCTGTGAAGTTGGCCTACCCAAATTAGCTTACCCACTTTTATCTGCATGAGCCGTTACTTCCTCATTAGTTCCAGTTAGTTCGTACTAAAGTTACGTTAGTTCCTCTATTTTAAAGAACTTATACACAAAAAACAATGGGTAGGCCAACTTCACATGTGAAGTTGGCGTACCTAACAACCTTTCCCACATTTTTCGGCATAAATCGTTAGTTTCTCGTTAGTTCCCCTTTACACAAAGACCAATGGGTAAGCTAACTTGACATGTGAAGTTGGCGTACCCAACAATAATTTCCCACATTTTTCGACATGAATCGTTAGTTCTTCGTTAGCTCCCGTTAGTTCTTACAAAAGTTCCGTTAGTTCCGCGATTTCATACCAATTAGAGCATAAATAAAAATGTATGGGAATTCTAACTTCACATGTGAAGTAGGCGTACCCAACAAGCTTTCCCACATTTTTCGACATGAATTGTTAGTTTCTCGTTAGTTCACGTCACTTCTTACAAAACGTTTGGTCAATTTCGCTATTTTATAAAAATTAGAGTGTAAGTAAATTTGGTGGGTAGGCTCGCTCTAAATATTAAGCTGGAGTGCCCAAGCAGCTTCAACACATTTTACTACGTGATTCGTTAGTTCTTTTATAATTCCCTTTAGTTCTTACCAAAGTTTCGTGAGTTCCGGGATTGTATACATATTAGAGTATAAATAAACATTGGTGGGTAAGCTAACTTCACATGTTGGCGCACCAAAGAAACTTACGCAGGTTTCTGTATATGAGTCGCTAGTTCTTCGTAAGATCTTATTAAATTTCCGTTAGTTCCACGATTTTATACAAATTCTATGTAAATAAAAATTAACCCTTTGAGTTCCACATGTCATTTTCCTATGTACCTGCTACAGCATGTTATGATATGCACATGGATATCACTGGAACTTACAGGGTTAATGGGTACGCTAACTTTACATGTGAACTTGGTATACCTAATGAGTTTACATGAATCGTTAGTTCTCTTTTAGTTGCTGTTTGTTCTTACAAAAGTTACGTTAGCGGATCTTTAGTAAGAACTAACGGGAACTAACGGTGAGCTAACTATTCATGTCGAAAAATGTTGGAAAGCTTGTTGGGGACGCCAACTTCACATGTGAAGTTAGCCTACCCACATATTTTTTCTGCTCTAATTTGTATAAAATCGCGAAACTAACCTGAACTAACGGGAAGTAACGAGGAACTAACGATTCATGTCTAAAAATGTGGGAATGTTTTTTGGGTACGCCAACTTCACATGTGAAGTTGGCCTACCCATTGGTTTTTGTGTATAATGTCTTTAAAATAGCGGAACTAACGGAATTTTTGTAAGAACTAACGGGAACTAACGATGAGCTAACGATTCATGTCGAAAAATGTGGGAAAGGTTGTTGGGTACGCCAACTTCACATGTAAAGTTGGCTTACCTATTGGTTTTTGTGTATATCTTCTTTAAAACCGCGGAACTAACGTAAGGTTAGTAAGAACTAACGGCTCATGTAGATAAAAGTGGGTAAGCTAATTTGGGTAGGCCAACTTCACAGACTGAGTAGGCACTGCTCTTTGTCGAACAGCAAGACGATATGACACCAGTTGACATTACGTTGCTGCGATGTTTGCCGAATATATAGGCAAAAAAAAAAAAAAAAACAAACAAACAAAAAAACGAGGCAGCTTAATCAAGCAGAAGACTATGAAATACTTTTAAAATATGAGTATGTTAAACAGTACATTATTTGTACAGTGTTTTACTTATGTGCGTATCAATATCAATCCTCCCTTTTACTTATTATATTATGGCTAATTCCTTACGTAGGTATGAATTAATTATATTATTGTACTGTATGTTCAATAAAAATGATAAATGCAGTAATACTAAATAATCTAATGAAGAGAAATAATCAATAAAAAGCAATAATACATCCTGTACAACATTTTCTATGTATCTATCCGTGTTAACCGAGTTTTTGCTTATCCGAGTAAGATCCGGTCTACATTAGCACGGATACTCGGTACACTACTGTACATAATTTTTACCATGTTACTCAAATCACATCTCTTTTTTTTTTTAAACTTGTACAAGAAGATATATAAACTATTTCGCATAAAAATTCAAACATTTTGGTCAACTATCTCAGAGCTTTTCACTTTTCTGAAAAAAAAGAAAAAAGAGAGACATAAAAGCGGTAACAATAAACCTGACCTAAAAAGCTTCTGTGACCATAGAATAATCTTTGATGTGCAAAGTCAAAGACCATCCTTTCTATTGCATTAATACAACCCTGGCACGCGAAGCACCCTCATATTGACCTTCCGGTGTCAGCTTCACGTGATGCACGACAAAACGTGACTCTTTAAGTACCCTATATCCGTGAAACCAGCAGTTTCAGCAGCACGCATAGCAATTGTAGCTGAGGTTCCTATTGTGTCTGTTAAGAAAAAGAAAAAAAACACAATAGAGAAGATAGTGCGGCGACGGATGAGGTTTTTTTCTTCCTTCTTTTTTCTAACTTGAAAATTAATTTCTGTATCATTGTACCTCAGTTGTTGAAAAAGTCTCACACACAACTTCAGCTTCCTAAAGACTTTTCAAACTTTCTTTATCTTACTTTATCCCTTTTACATTTTATATTTAACCTCAAAAATTTAATATTTTTCCTATTATTATTGTTTTATTGAAAATATTTTTTTTTTCCTTCCTGCTCTTAACCGAATTATTAACAGAAATTCATTGCTGCAGGTGTATACTTTAACACATATTCATTTTTGAAGTCACTTTACCATATTACTACTGATATGAGTGCTTTTCATAGTTGCAAAGATAAACGACAAAACTTTCCTTAATATTAACAATCTTTTACTGGTTCACTTGTGTTTACCACATCAGAATTAATTACAGTATCTAAAATTTATTGGAAATAATTTCTCCTTCAAATCAAATAAAATACTGGGAATATTTTAAAATTAAATACTTCAATTACGCCTTTTATCTATCCTATTTTCTAATTTTACATTTCTTTTACACTGATATTGATAAGTATTTACAATTTTCTGATATTCAAAGTTTTAGATGTACATACGTCTTACAAACGTAACACCACAGATGGGCAAGATGACATTCTTTCATTCCGTATTTTAACGGCACGAATATCTATCATGTAAATTAATATGTACTATGTATTCTAAAAACATAGATGAAGTACAAACATACATAAGGGAAATATCAAATATAACCTCCGTATATAAATCTGTTCGCGGTTTTAACCGTGTCTTCAAGTAGTTTGTCTGATGACCTGAATGCACTACCCTGGTAACAATGTCTAAATAAATGAGAGGGTTTTTTTAATCCAGTGATTCCCGACCTTTTTAACTCACGACTGTCTTTATTGAAACCTTATATCCCCGCGACATACTTTCTCGATATTTTGTTAATAATATTCGTAATATAAATTATAATCGAGTAAATAATATGTTTTCATAAAATAACTACTATGTAGTAATATTATTGCTACCCCTGGTGGCGTTAACTGTTACAGTTAAAATTGATGTTTACTTATTATTAAATACTTCATGATTTTTAAATTCTAAAATTTCACGACACACTCTATGGGACTGTGCGACACACTAATTGGAAAATACTGCCTTAATCTACAGTTTAAGTTAGCATTTCTCACAAAGTTGTTTGGAACATTCAGGTAAATATTTCTGAACTAATTGAGGAGTTCTATGTAATAAGGGCCCACAACGAGAAATTATTATTTTTATTTCTATATATATTTTTATTTAATGTTTGTACATGTGTTTCCTACTAGTGAAACATAGATTTATTCTTTTTCTTCTACAAAATGCAAAGAAACTAACAGTTTGTTTCGCTATAACACAAATGTGAACATTTTTTAAAACAGTTTATATAGGCCCTTTCTAGAGGGAACAACTTTGCAGGATTCTCGCGTATATGTCGTGTGATACACTTTGTGAAAGTGAATAAAGAAATGTAATTGCAAATTGAGGAACAAAGTATAAAGTAAACAGAACAATATATGTCTAACAATAATACCTTAAAGTAGTCAATTTATTATGCAGAAACTGGTCATGTAACAGTTCTGGACACTAGAAACAGTTTATGCATTAGTTGGGCTGGTAAAACATACTCATGAAGATCATCTTCTGAATCCCCGCTATTTCGTTCTTGGTTTACGGTTTGGTCTTGACGGAACACTTCCACACACCAATCAACAGTATCTGTGTCCAGAAAAGGGAACAAAGTGCGTACCTATCGTCCTTTGGCTCCGTACGTCTACTCCCTATTAGGGCTGACAGCAGGACATCTTGTTGTTCTTTGAACAACTTTCGTTAAATCGAGCAAAAACTTTCTTGTTTTCCAGCATTTAAGTTCTTGCAACATTTATCTTTACAGCACCTGTCTACTAATGCAAATTGCTTTCCGTTAATATCTTTGCCACTAATGATTGTATAGCTCTCATTTAAGTTCCTTTTCTCATTCTTTGCATTAGGATAGCTTTTTGACTGCCTTGCCTGTTTCTTCGTATTATAATCGAACTCGTGCTAGCATCCTGTGACATGTTCAACGTTGTTCGTCTCACGACTACGTTTATGCATTCACTGTAGCAACATCAAGACTAAAGATATCGGAATGAAATTTTGCAGATGTATACAATTAATACCAAAGAATTTAAGAATGCAATCTCCCTAAAAAGGGTCTATGCCGGTATGGGCCCCTATTACATAGAACTCCTCAATTTTTCGCTGATCCATAGATCCAAGCTCAATTAGATACTAGATTTAACACAGTAAACGGAAGTGGGTTCAAATTAATAGATTTTTCCATAACCGTACCCAGATTTAATTATTAGCACAGAATTATAAACAAGATCTTATGGATGAGCTACAAAGTGTTCTCTAATATGATTAAAGTGATGTACTAAATGTTTTTGTTAATTTGTGTTAAATAATATGTAACCCTTTTTACTCTGCAGGAAAGACTAAATTGAATTTTTGTTTTGATTCACATCTGAATGAATGGATTTATGATCTCGCTGGGATATTCTTTCTTATGTCAAGAAAATAATGGAATACTACTGAACAAACAAATTGCATACATTTTCTGTATTGTTATCCTAAAACAGAGGAAGCTAACCCAAACCATGTACCGCTACGCTTTCACCGATATTCTATTTTTGAAAAGTAGCTATTGCAAACAGAACTATTCATTATGAAATAGGGAAAGAAAATTCCTTATCTTTAAAACAGTACTCAGTTTCTGTTTTCTGTTTTCTTCTCTTCCCTAGTAAAATAAATTTAGGAAAAATTATTTCAACGTGAACTATAAAGATGCACACACATTTATATACAGTTTAGCAGGGCGAGTTATTTAAGGATAGATTGACATGAGATAACTTTGTGTATAAAATGTGTCATGTGAACGTAGCTCGAAAGTAAGTTTTATAGATACTTCTATAAATAAAAAAAAATATGTATATACCACTAGAAGCAAATTACAAGTAAGAAGATATTGAATCTTCTTCATTTGCAAATAACTTGAGTTGTGTGAAGTTACAAGGAGCAGGTACGAGGTGCGTACCAAAAGTACGTGTCATTTTGATGTAGGTCTAAAATATGTCAATGCATTTTAGGAAAATTACAGTTTTTTTTAGCTGCGTCTTGAAGAGAAGTCCATTTGGATGCTTCTCCACACACCATGGTTATACTGTGGAGAACCTACGAGTTGGCATAAAGTTTATGTCTTCACTAAATGAAAAGCTTGTAGATATTTATGGGTCGTTCAAGGATGTATTTGCATGCTTCTCCACACACCATGGTTATACTGTGGAGAACCTACGAGTTGGCATAAAGTTTATGTCTTCACTAAATGAAAAGCTTGTAGATATTTATGGGTCGTTCAAGGATGTATGTGGTGATAGTGCACTTGCAGATAACTCTGTTGGGAAGTGGGTCTGTGAATTCACTGGGGAATCAACTGGTAAATTGTCAAGGATTCGACACTCAACTTGTCTGACACCTCTGAAAACATTGCCTACGTTCAGAACCTGAAAATGAAAGGCAGACAGAATACCGTGAAGAACATCTGTTCAGTTCATATTGGGCCCATATGCAGTTGAACGAGCTGAAGAAGACATTCAAAATAAAACGACAATCGGAACAAAGGAAACATCCATTCTCATTCCCAAACACACACACACACACACAAACAAACAATAATCACGCAGTTCCCTTTCACCATATTTTGAGATAAAGAGGTATAATTCTAGGTGATATTGTACTGAAAGGACATATGGCCACTGGAGAGTACTATATGAGACTTTTGGGGAGGAGATTACTTCCTGTGTTGCAAGGAACTCGACCATAGCTCAAAAGTTCATTGATTCTCTTACACTGAAACCATGAACTGCATATACAGCTGACATTGTCCTCAAGGTTTTGCAGTACAAACACATCATCTCTGTTCTACACTCACCTTATTGCACAGACCATGCTCCCAGTAACTTCTGGCTGTTTCTTGAGCTCAAGAATTTCTTGCCAGACACACATTTTTCATCCAGAACTTTCCTCAGAAGTGCCATATACTAGTATTCAGAAGGTCTTCTACTCTACAACGTACATGTAAAAGTGCAATTAGGAATTTGCAATTTCTCACGGTTATACGTTAATCCCTGCAATTTCATTAATATGATCTCATTCATTTTGGACTTATATGAAAACGGTACATAATTTCAGTACGCCCCTCACACAAACATGTAGCAAAGTGCACTTGAAATTTGGATATAGATTTATGATTTATTCTTTTCAGAGGCTAAATACGAGATGGTTAATGTTTTGTGGAAACGACTTCTGGTTGCTGAGGAAGAAACACAGTCTTAAGTAATGATTTTGGAAGTCCACGCTGGTAGAAATTCGGAAATAAGACAAGTAAGAGCTATTCATTGGTTTAAGAGAACTCACAGAACGTCCACCTTTAAATATACTAAAAAATTTATTTGATAGATACTTTTGCCCTTGTTATTTCCATCTTCATTCGATATGTAACATGATCTTGAAACTTGACTTTCCAGGGTTCCATTTTATAGAACTTACAAGTAAGTGGTTACATATACTAAAGCAAACATACTAAAATAATAGAAACAACCATTTGTCAATAATACGTAGTCCTTTGCCTCTTGATCTTAATAATTTTATTATACGAGGAACATACTTTTATTGATGTGTACTTCATTTTTTTCTGAGAAATTCACAAATTTCACTGCATACTACACACTTCTACTTTTCCATATATCTATTCTACATCTGTAAGCATTTGTTGCACAAGTATTGCAGATTGTTAGTCCCTCGAGAAGCCATGTTCAGTTACACGTCGCATCCACTTCTAGACTTCTTGAAACTCACGAAAATGTTTACCATAAAGATAGTTCTTTAGGAGCCCGAATAAGTGGTAATCACTAGAAGCTATTTCAGGAGAATATAGCGGATTTGGGAACATCTCGAAACCAAACTTGGTAAATGACGGTGTTTTTTTTTCTTCTTAGCTTGTATGAGGACAGGCGTCATTCTATTGTCTGGCACCTTGTGATAGAGTCCCAGCCTCTTTCTCCTGAATCACTAGTTGCAGATTCTTTAGAGCAATGACGTATGCAGAGCTGGTGACAATTACACCCGGCTGCAACGGGTTAATGAGTAGGATTTCTTGAACGTCAAGAAAGACAGTGGCGATGTATTTTTTTGAAACTACTTTTTTGAATTTCTTTAGAGGCGCATTGTCCTCATATATATATATATATATATATATATATATATATATATATATATTGCGCTTTTGCTTCAGGTTTGTGATAATGTACGTCTCATCCCTGGTAACAATATTGGACGTGAGATTTGTACTATCATAGGTGATGCTACAATGCAAACATCTAAGTGTTGTTGCTTTTGTTCAGCTCTTATTAACTTTTGCAAGCAAGTGGCAGATACTTTTTCCATCTAAAGGTGCTGGTGCGCGATGCGCTGAAAATATTTGTGGTGTTTCATTTTCTTGCTTCTAGTTCGGAAATTGTGACGCACTTGTTTTCCATGATCATCTCCTGTACACACAGTATATTGGGTGGTTAAGTAACAGCGATTTTTCTTCCTAAATTGGCCCCTTTCTCGGTTTGATCACTGTTTCAACCTTTTTGCTCGTTAGCTAATGCTAGATACTACATGAAGAGAGTTACGCCTTCTGTAGGAGAATTACTATTGTATTCAAAGAGTAAGCAATTGGTGGAATATGAGCAGTAAAGGTGAACATTTTTCTTTAGAATCGATGTATAGGACATTATGGTTTTAATCATAATCATTAGATAGGTACAATGGTTACAAATACAGTTTGCTAATGATATGGAAGTGAAGATACAAATCTGGGTGAAAGCATATGGAATAAAGTGCAAACCACATCACAACACATAGCTTCTCTTAGTATGACAAATGCATGCTATCTTCTCTCCTAGGGTTGCGCTAGGTATCAATGAAGACAGGGGTGCACTGTTACAATGGTAGAGATTACGGTGCATATAGTTCGCCAGACATTAGGAAGATGAATATATCTAGAGTATGGTTTGTAATATAGGCTTTCAAAATGATCTGGAGGATACATGCAGGAATGAATACAGAGTAAACAGTAATGAAAACAGAGGGATGAGAACAACTGAGGGCGAGACGGTGGGTGTGGTCTTCAAAGGTTTGCAGTAGAAGTGGGTGATTGGTGTGCAGATGTCAGGTAATATATTTTGGGAAAAGTGTTTCCAGATGACACCAGATGTATGGAAATGTAAGTTGAGCATAAAGATCCCGGACGGTACTTGGAAACTTAGAATAAAAAATGATGCTCAAGGCATTACGTTCAAATAACACGTAGTTTTCCAAGTATGATGGCGCTGCAGACAATCATGCTGTGAATTTGTACACGAGTATAGATCGCAGAAAAACTTAATAGGTGTTCAAAATAGTGCTGACAGAGAGCCCTAAGTTGTTCCTGCAAGGCCCGTTTGCAAATGTACACGACTATACGCCTTTTTAGAGGTATCCAGATGTGTCAACTAAGTTAGATGGTGCCAAAAGAAAGCCCAAGACATTTGTGAGTGCGAGGAGGTTAAAGAGGTACATTTTGTTTTACCAGTGGCAAACAGTGCAATGTAATCTGCATACTGAAAAGGTTTTACAGTAGCTGAAATAGCAGGAAAGTTAGCAACAAAATTGACGTACATTAATGGCAACAAAGCAGATACTTGTGGAATCCCAGAATGAAGAAAAATTGAAAAGGAGAAACTTGAATTAACATAGACATTGGCCAGGTGGCAAGTGAGAAAATTAAAAATGAAGCGGAGATATGGCAAAGGCAATCTTAATTGCTTAAGTTTTATAAATGAGAGCTGGATTCCAGAGCTTATGGAATGTCTTTTCTAAACTAAACATGACCAAGCAAGGTGGATGTCCTGTAGTAAAATAGTAAATTTAGATGGAATTGGTAAGGCGAAGAAGTTCATCATTGATGTTCAGCCTTCTGCCCATTTGACGCGTTTGTCGGTGATAGGTATCTTCTCCACACATTGCAGTAATTCGTTTGTAAAGCTCTACAGCTGAATTATACTTTCTGATGAGAAATCTATTCCTCCACGTTGATCAGGAATACTACTTCAGGTCCTATTCATACTTGAATAATAGTGGCTGACGTCCACACTTCTGCTTACTACTTCTAGCTGGTTAGTGTCGAGCCTGCCACCTATAGGGCAACGGACGAAACGACAACCATCTATAACATCTACTATATGAACAAGTACACGTCCGAACAACTTTAAGTGCAAATCATTATAGTACGTCCCACGAGTACATAATTATAAAATTACTTTTATCATTCTACGCTAGCCATATGAAACTACAAAGTGTCCGTAAACTTGCGCAACCCAAAGTTTGATTTGGTATATCTTATGAACCAAGAACGATAAAAACCTGAAGTTTAAAACAAATGTAAGCGTGATCTATCTAGGTATTTTTGAGATCATGACCAAGGTTGGAATTTGTAACTTTTTCTGTAGTAACGAAAGGAAGTGCCGAAAGTGTAAAATAAAAATTTACAAAATGAAGAAAATCAATATTATGTTGCAGAAAATTAATTTCCTGCCAGTGAATTCCTGTGTATATGTGCAGTAAGCATCAATATGTTGCAGTGTTGAGTGTGTGTATATGTGCAGTGTTGAGTGTTGAGTGTTTGGTGTGGGGTGTGCTGATAAATAATTGCTGTTGCGTTAGTGATATTTTTGTAGTAGTTGTTGTAAAAGATGTTGCAATGACAGTCTGTATTGAAGAGAAGACGTTGATTGTTGAGTGTTATTTTAACACTTCGTCATATGTAGCCGTGAAAGGTCACTTTTTTGAAAGGTTTCTATATTCACCATTATCACACAAAGCCACAACACAATATATCGCCTTGTACAGCGATTTCGTGCATCAGGTTCCATTCGCGACAGGGATCGTTCTGGAAGACCCACAATACTAACCGAGGACATCTTTCGTGATGTTGAGGAACGAATGACTGCTTCCCCAAAGAAGTCAATTCGTAAGCTCAGTGCACAATCTGACTTGTGTAAACTACAGCTCACAAAACCTTATGGAGATTAAAACTATACCCTTACAGAATTCGTGCTGTTCAAGAAATTAAAGCTACTGACAAGCTAGGGTAAGGTACTATCGTTGGTTTCAACTAATATTTCGGATAATTGCATGGACATTCTGAATAAAGTGTTCTGCACAGACGAAGTGTGGTTCCATTTGAATGTATATATATTAGCACCCAAAACTCGCTGTACTTGTCATCTGAGAATCGGTATATTCTGCAGGAATTCTACTTCATCTGCAGAAGATAGGAGTGTGGTGTGAAATAACGCGTTCCCGTATTGTCGGACCTCTATATCTCAATACAACAGTAGATGGTGTAATGTGCAGAAAATTGATCCTGCTGTTGATATCCCTTTTACAGGACAATAAACGTGACTGTTGGTTCCAACAAGACGAAGCAACCTTCCACACTTCCAACGAAACATTAAAAATGTTAGGGGAATCTTTTGGATACTATATCATCTCCAAAAATTTGTGACATTCCCGTTCTCCGGACGTAACATCACCTGACTTTTTCTTATGGGGTTACCTAAAAAATATGTATACAGGAATAACTCCAGGACCATTGTGGAAATGAAGACGAACATTGAAACCGAAATTTAATCAATCACCAGGAACACTCTTAAAAAGGTGTCAAGAAACATGGTGAATCCTGTAAATTTGTGTTTACAGGGACGCGGTAGCCACTTGAAAAAAAAAAGCGCCCTATAAACACAGTGTTCTGTAAAGTGTCCTTCTCTTTCCACGAGTGTTCCAGGGTTGCCAGCTGTAGGTGAGTAACTGTTTTATCGCAAATTTTTACATGAAAACTCAGGTTATCACTTATGTGCAAATTTTCATTGCTTATCATTAAGTAATCTAAAACGCACCTGTTGCAGTAATTTTATGACAACAGTGTTGGTATGGACCGTGTTTCTGTCAAAGAACACCCACTTTACGGACTTGCATTAAATAAACTTTTTACATGGTAACACTGCATCAACTTTGTCATATATTTGAACCAATGGAAAAATGTTAATGCGTCTGTACGAGTGCTCTTAAACGGGTCGGGTCGGGTCAGGTCAGTCGGGTCAGCTCGAGTAGGATTATCCGGGTCGGGTTGTCGGGTCGGGTCAGTCGGGTCAGCTCAGTTCGGGTTGTCGGGTCGGGTTATTCGGGTCGGGTTGTCGGATCGGGTCAATCGGGTTAGCTCGGGTCGGGTTGTCGGGTCGGGTCAGTCGATCAGTTCACTTTGGTCAACTGAGTTTTGGTTGAGCTTAAACTCGGCTGGAGTCGAAAGCTGCTGTTTTTCACTAGCTGCCTAATTAAAAATAGCAATTTTCAATTGATTTTATAGAAGCCATAAATCTATTTTGAACACTTGCAGCTAGTGTTTTTATGGTAAATGCTTATTTTTGTACTTGTATGTACTTTAATTTTAAAATGTGGAAGATTGATTTTACCAATCGACTGTAATATTCATATCTACGCCAATATCGAGTCTGGATTTAGAACAAAACTAGAAGTTGTTTAAGCAATTCCAAAAGAAAGATTGGATATGGCCAACCAAACCTAAGCAGGGCCGCGGTAGCTCAGGGATAGAGAATTCATTTCTGGTGCATGGTGTCCATGGTTCGATCCCAGCTTGTGATAAGTGGGCTTTGTGGTGGAGAAACGCCGTGTAGTGGGTTTCCTCGAGGTTCTCCTATTTCCTCTCACTTTCTTCATTCCACCATTGCATTCATTTCTCATGGTCACCATATCCCTTAGACTCGGTTCAGAATCGAGGGACCTTAAACTGAATATTTCATTTTAATTCACCAAGCCCAAGAACATCGATACAGGAATAAGATAAAGATTGGATATGCAAGACGAAGTGCACAGTAATCTTGCTCTTGGCCTTGGCCTTGTTTTGGTGATCACGAAGTAGCGATGAGCATATTTTCTTGCTTTCCGTACAGTATGAAAGACCATAATCAAAATCACACTTGGTCTTCATTTGTACCGATAAGGCGAGCATTCTTGGCTCTTGTATAGCATGAAAGACTACCAAGGCTACGAAATGCAGGACCAAGACTTGACAAGACCCAGGGTGTGAATTGTTTGAATTTCGTTTGTTGGGCTGAAAGTGATTAAATGAAATTAGTACTTTATAATTAATTATCATACTGTATTTTTAAATTTTAAATTACAAAATTCATATTATGTATCTTCTTGGGTGTATATATATATAGTGTAAAATACGTTTTAATTACCGAGAAAGAAAAATGAAAGTGGCGAGAGTCCCGGAATCATAAGAACCTATTTTGGAATGTAAGTTGAAGGGTTGGAAAAAAATCGCCGTTTCCTCAACCCTTATCATTGTAGTTAAACGATTTCCTTTTGTCTCCGCCAAGAGACTCTTGCTACTGCCTTCCGAGAAGATCCCCTGCCGTCCGAGCAGGTGAGAACACTGACCTTGAATTAAAATTTCGTCACATAGAACTAAAGCAAGAAAAAATAAATTTCTCCCACGTCGGACACTGGTATCAGTTATAAAAAGAAATAACCAAACCTCAAAAGTCCCAAATATTCATTAAGATGCATATAAAAAAGCTCGGGTCGGGTTGTCGGGTCAGGCTACTCGGGTCGGGTTGTCGGGTCGGGTTGGGTTGGGTCAATCGGGTCAGCTCGGGTCGGGTTGTCGGGTCAGGTCAATCGGATCGGATCACGGGTCTGGTCACTCGGGTCGGGTCATGGGTCGGTCTTGAACCCGACCCGACCCGACCCGACCCGTTGAGAGCACTAGTCTGTACATATACACAGGAATTCACTGGCAGGAAATCAGTTTTCAGTAACAGAACATGATTTTCTTCATTTTGTACATTTTTTTTTTATTTTACACTTTCGGTACTTTCTTACTATAGAAGAACGTTACAAATTACAACATTGATCCTGATGAGGAAATTATCTATATAGGCTAGAACAAGTTTACATTTGTTTCAAATATTAGGTCTTTATCGTTCTTGGTTATATCTTTTGAATCAAACTTTGGGTTCAAACACCGTGTGCGTAGGTTTTCTCTGGGTTCTCCCGTTTCCTCCCACTTTCTTCATTCCACCATTTCATACATTACTCATCATCCCCGTCTCCTTTAGCCTAACCGGCATAATCGTAGGACGTAAAACTCAAAAATTTCATTTCTGTTTCATTTTCAAACTTTTGGTTGCCCAACTTTACAGACACACTGTATTATGTTTTTAAAATAAGTTTCCGATTGGAAAACATGTCCACCACGGACATCGCTTAAACCTACATCAAATTCTTTAGTTGGTAAAATGTTAATCTTAACATTACGACCCATGATCCTTATTTAGCGATCTAATACTATGTGCGTCAATTATAGGCCTACTATTAAAAAAGAGTTGTTGAACCCTTACCGCTTCCTCACTTATGGAATTTTCAGTAATTTCAATTGGGTAACATGAATAATAGTTTTATATTTTTCATTTATGAAGTTTCACAAGTAGTTTCCTTTGTTAAATGAAAATGTTTTGTAACATTGGATTTTAATTCATTTAGTTTTAACATACACAGTTTCTTAAGTCATCTAGACTGTGCAGGAGAAACAGTGTAAGTCAGAAATTGACCAAAATGAGATAGGTCATTTTATTTCACTATTTGAATATTTCAAGGTAAGATACTTCGAACATTCAAACTTACATCATTATTAGATGGCTTCCAGTACACATAGTTTGTTCATTTTTGTTGCTATGACGACGATCAACCCGCCGTCTTTAGTTACACAAAAATATTCAATTATATACATTAAAGATATATAATATTATTTTAAAGATGATTTTTTTATTTTACATTCTCTGATTGATAAATTATACATTATCTGAAAACAATTTCAATGAAACATTACAAATAATATCAACTAATTTATGTTGTACTCCTCAAACAAAGTTTTCAATTGTGCCACAACATATTTATGGTTTCTTATCTATGAGTTTTTACCATCTGATGGAAGGAAGTATTTCCGAAGTTACTGCAGTTGTTGTCATTCAGCTGCTCAACTGTGACATGTTCAACTTTTTGTAGCTCTTCTTTATCAGTGTAATCCAGAAATGACTTCATCGTTAAGAAAGAATCTGAGACTATTATCATCAGCTCGGATTGCCCACAGTCATATTTTTTTTAAAAAAAAATATTTCCTTAATTTTGTCTCCAACGCTAAAAATATTTATACTAGTACCTTGGTGACTGACTGCATTGAATATGTTCAAGTATGTAAACATATTTGCTCTAGGGGTCATACACAACCAGAAGTTATTCAACTGACCACATTGAGATTTTGTACCACTCAGAACTAGTCGTACTTTATCACTTAACTCAAACAATCGCTGCAATTGTCTTTCTTCTGGATGACCAATTCAATTCTTTGTGAAAAGTAGTTGTATATAAACTTTCAATTTGTTCTCATAACTTTACGAAGAGTCTGAAGTTCAAGTATCTAGTTTGTATAGAATAAGTAACTTTTATTGCCCCATCAGGTACTTCCGTTAATAGTTAAGACATCTTTCTTGTACAAAAGGCTTCTCTATGAGTAAAAGAACGGGTCAAATTTATATTAATTTTTTACATTCTTCACTCCAGGAATAAAACCGGTTTTTATATATCTGACATTATAAGCGCACCCTATGTAGTCAGACGCATACACAACTGTCCCATAAAAATGATTATCCTTAGAAAAGTAATTCAAACTACAAAAAATGCATTCTGCTGTACTCTATAAGTAAACTAGTAAATAAGAAATATTGCATTTTTCTTTTTTTCCATATGAAGGGTACGGACACTTTGATTTCAGTAATTTAATTAGTTTGCAATGAAATAACGTTTCAAGTTTTAATCCTTGAAATGATACCGTTTTACGCCAACTCAGCAGTCGTAATACATTCTTCGTTCCACTCTGTGGTTTGATAAATCAACTTAACTGTTTTCAATAGACATCAACTCGCCAAGTACATGTTTGCAGATAGACACATACGCAGCTAGAATCACACTCTCATGTAGAACATGAGCCCTTATGTGTTTGGATATGATTTTAGTAACGTCTTAAGAAGCCAATTTTGTATTCTCCAAACCACTTACAAAAAATGTTTTTCAACATTTTTTTACCCTTTTTCAATCTTAGTCACTTTTATCCAAAAGAATCTAGAGACTTATTTTTGTGTTGTGGATATTTAGTTTCAAATAACACCTGAATGATTTCATAGATTTGTCACCAAGAAAACATAGTATAATCCACACATCGGCTTTGGCTCCAAAAATGATCCTTACTTAATTTCAATAAAACTATACTTAAGATAAACATTACCATTACCATTACCATTACTTAAGATAACCATAGACTGTGTATCTTAGAATTGTTTCTGTATTTTACACATAATAGAAGGTGATACGGATATATAATTTTGGATTATGTACGGAAAATGTAGGTATGTAATTTGAAATATCTGTCAAACAACAAGTCACTTTTATATTAAATCGCACATAAAAGACAATAATGGTACATGAAGATTTTAAATTAGTTTTGAACTTAAAAGATACCAAATTCAAAAAAGCTAAGCTATCTACTATCAAGAACCTATATCATAAGTCAGAAGTTAATGACAAGTTGCGCAAGAAAGAATGACATAAATATTAACATGTGTCAAAATGAACTAAGGAATAAACTGTTATGGACAGTAGATCAGATCACGAGATTTCATTTTGTTATGGACAACCAATATCTCTTTGCCATTATGTGGATTGCATAGAAGCAAGAAAATATTATAGATTTCAAACGAAACATGGACAACTACGGTTACCCATGAAGATGCTAACTGATTGAGTCCATTTATGTACTCGGCTTTGGCAATCACTCTAGCTGTCTATTGCAAAATTCGAAAAGAAAAAGAATTCAAAACCCCCGTTTTCGTTCATAACTTATCGAGTGGAGCAACGCATGTACAGTAATGCAATCTAAAATGTCTGAACTGCTTGATCCTAATAAGTTTTATAAAAAGATTACAATATATATGTGTATATTTTCTAGTGTTCTTATCAGACATTTTCCAGCCGTCTTTCCTCATCGACGGTCGGTTCTTAGAACCGGCATGTTAAAACTTTCAACTTGGAAATCTCTTGCGCTGCAAAAATAAATCGTAGTAATTGCTGTAAATATGTGAAAGAAATATTATGAAAAATACGCATACATATATCTTAAAAATAAATAATGTAAAAAATCAAATGAAAAATAAATAATATTTAAAAAAACTTATTATTTACCTCCTTACTCATTTCGTTCATTTGTCTATAACACGTACAATGTGATTTTTATGGCATAGAAAACTAGAAAATAAATCAAATTCTTTTCTTAAATTTTTCATAAATCTCTCAAATCTGTATCAAAATTTTTACTTCCGATTTCCAGGTCTATACAGACAGGTCAATCCGGCATAGACAGACGACTTTTCAGTCAGATTTGAAATTTACAATACCGCAATAAAATTTGGCACTTGCGCTATGATATACCAGACTTCTGTTTTAAGATTCTGTAAGCTATACAAACCAATTTAAATGTGTTATACGAATTAAGCTCTCGTCGTACGTACATTTGTGAATGTATATTTGCTATATTTATCATATAGTAATCTGCATTTAGTTTGGTCGCTAACTTCGCATTTATTTGTTAAAAGTAGTTTTGATATTGATTTAATTCCTCGACATCCATTATCTTATTTATTGATATGTATGTCTTTAAGGATCTTTTCAGCTTCAGTGGTTTATGAAATTTGGTCCTAACCGAAAATGTATTTTGAAACTTATGAAAATTTTAAATATAGATATTATACTTAGAACCATATGATGCAACATCTTTTTGTGATATCATCCTAATTTTAATTTGATTATGATAAAGAAATATTCAAATTTTGTACTGAAATCGCTGTTACATTAAGAATATCTCTGCTTTTTACGAATTCATCACATTTGATGTTATATTATTACATTTCTTCTCCACATGAATCGTATGTTTACAATTTATTGTGGCAGACAACAACTTTATTTTGTCATTGTAATACTGCAGTAGCTTTCCAAATTATGCGAACTCAATACCGAAACTTGTCGTAATAGATCTTTAACATCCAATTGTAATGCAGGGATAAGGTCAGAGATGAAGCTTATTCTCGAAACAGTGAAGGCAATTATAAAGACCTTTTCTTAGCGTTTTTACTATATGAAGATTAATATTCAAAGCAGAACTTATAGTAATATTTACAGCTACCAGTTGCACTAGAGAAATAAAGGTGTGGATTAAATATATCCTTCAGAAGCTTAATCCATTCTAGAAAACTGATTTGCGCTATCATACCCTTTCAGCCCTGTAGAAATCAGCATTGAATCCGAGACTATTAGTAACTATCTACTACTTCCGACTTTATGAAATGAAATGAAATCTTTGAGCTTTATGTCTCACGATTATGTCGGCTAGGCTACAGGAGACGGTGATGATGAGAAATCCATGAAATGGTGGAATGAAGAAAGTGGGACGAAACTGGAGAACCCAGAGAAAGCCCATGCACACTGTGTTTGTCCACCACAAAACTCATTTGGTGCGAGCTGGGATCGAATCAACGACCCCAAGCACCAGGGATGAACGCTCTACCACTGAGCCACCGTGGCCTCTGACTTCCGATTTTAGTAAACATGTACGGATATGGAATATTATCTTTTGTTCAGTTGAATCGATTTAAAAACAATGTCGTTATATATTAAAGTGCTTGTTCTATGCTGATCAACGTTCAAACCGAAAATTACTAAGTTATACCATTTCCATATAGAATAGAGAATTTTTTCTTAAATATGAGACTATATATTTATAACAATGGATAGAGAATTAACAAAGATATGGAACTTATTGGGACACTGTATTGATTCGAAGAGACAATGTATGTCTGTTCTCGATATATTTTGTCATTTTTACTCAATGTAGTACAACTCTGAAACCGGAAGTGGTTATATTCTACTACTTCCGGCTTGATTGCAAAGTTAACAGAACAAATGAAACCTATTTTCAGACGCCGAGTCTATTCTATGAAACCGATTTTCCATATCTCATACTGTTTTTTTTTTTTTTTTTTATGCCGATCAACGTTGAAACCAAAATATGTTTATTTTCTACCATTTACGTTTCCAATAGAAGGTTAGTGGATGAGATGGAATTTATTATTGGAACCATAAATCAATTACAAGAACAATATATTCTGATCGTTTCTGTTTTGATACGTGTTGTCAGATAGACGGACATGACTGTTTCATAAAACTTCCAACATTTGTGCATAGCATACAGTTTGGCAAGAAAATAATCCTAAAAATAATGTATGATGATCATTTTCAGCCATGTTGTTTAAAAGCGTTAAGTGACCTTTTATTTTTTTTTTTTACTTACGTTACTTGTCAAGACCAATAACGAAAATGCAAGTAAGTTAGCATTCTTCTGTGTTCTTTTGTCATGAAGAATTTCCGAAAACAGAAATGATTTAGTCTGCTCTCATGTTATCTGTCAGAGTGAGTCAGGTGAATTCCGTGTGACTTTTAAAATTATTATTCATGGCAAATCCAGGTGAAAAGAGGCAGATATCACTTGTTCTATAAATTACTTATTATGTTCATGACAGAAACCTTAAGCGTTAATGTAACTCCTGTCTACATAATGTACAGAACTTTTCTCGATATACTTTATTGACATCATTATGTTAACGGATATTACAATGGCGTGGTAACGCATGCATTATAACTGCACGTACTGCTTATGTAAAAAGATTTAAGAGGCAATTTCAGGTGAAATATATATAAACTAAAACAAATAAAATAAATACGAATGTAATCAGAATAACAAGAAATTAAAATTAATCATATATTAATCGTAGAACCTTATAACGACATCCTTATTCTTTGCCCTTTTTAGTTGATTGAAGTATAGTGTCCGTTTCACCAGCAAAGCTATATCAGACGTAGGCTTACAGTTTCGAACCACATGAGCTCCCCCTGGAAATGGAATCTTGATCTCCTGCTCTGAAGGCTAGTACTCTAACCACTTACCTTTTCTCTTACAAATATTTTCTTACTAAAATGTATGTAATTTGCACTGTGTATAGAGCTGGGTAGATTAACATCGAACACTTAATGTTAAACTATTTTTTGTATAATTATGTATTATCAATGGATTAATTGATGATAGTACGTTTTTGGAAAGAATATGCTTTAACGCCATCCCATGTAAATTAAGAAATAGGAATCTCTTGGTAAATAAAATACCCAAAACAGTGGGATATAAAAATTCACCATTATTTGCAATGTGTGAAGCATACAACAAATTAGTAAAAATATGTGATTTGGATTTTAGTTGTAAAGTGAAAAATTATTGTACTTTGGTGGAAACTTATGTAAATTTGGAGTATATGTAAACCCCTGTCTGTAAATTGCAGCACATAGTAGTAGGTAGTAATGGTAATAGGTCTCGAAACATGAATACTTATGTATGTTGGCATTCTTGTGCGTGTTTGTATTTTTTATTTTTGTGTTTTTTTCTATTTTTTGTATTTATTTTGATTCTAATGTTTGTTTTAAATTGATAACATAGATGTAATATTTTATGTAAGACTCCAGTAATTGGGATTCTCCTGTTGGAGTCAGTGGATTTAAATAAAAAAAAATAAATTAAGAAATCGAAGCTACTTACTTGAAAAGCTATTGTCATGTTGGTGTTATACGTCCGTCGAGCATTGCATGTTCGTTATTCTATGTTATATATGTGTTAACGAAATGTTCCAAGTCACCTCATTTATGGAGTGAAATTAAACACCAGGAGGGTGATTTGACACATCATGAAAATAGATCTGACGAAAAGTGTGGGACAAACTGCAAAGGACAAACAATTTTAATCCTTCATTTGTATGTCATCTAGTGGAGGTATATGTATTAAAATTTCAATTTATTTCGGTATTAAATGTCTATGTAAATTTCTTGTGGAAATCGGGTAAATTTTAGGTGCCTCTGAGTAAACTTTAGGTGCTAAGCCTCTGGTATTAATTTCTAACAAAACTTTCTTTAAAGTTTCTTAAACCATAATTCGTAGGTTTAACTTTTTTTTTTACTTCTCATCTGAAATATATGACAAACACAAAAATTTTTAACAAATCTTTATTTTTTAATTTTAACTAACACCTACCAAGTTACCCCATTTTGTTCTTTTTAAGTCACCCCTATAGCTCAAATTCTGTAAAACTTCCTTTCCCTTCAAATACGTATGAGAGCTATATGCAGATTATTCTTTATAATATTTCCTACTATATGTTGTAGAGAGTTGATGGAATTGACGAAATTTTTGTGAGAAACGAGTCTTGAATATGAGCCTAAATTTATTACAATATGCACTTTTTGAGTTCTTCATATTAATTTTTTTTCGGATTCTTTTACTAGATCTATATCTCTCGTAGATTCAACAACACTGGTCAACAAAGTTTTTGTCACAAGGAGTCTGAATAGTGTTCTAAGCTAAGTCGACGGTGCTAAATTCGAAAACGAAATCACTTTTTGTCTATCGGGCTTAATTTTCTAGTAACCTGCTACCCCCTCCTTGCTGAAATCCTTGAAAATCGGTAAAAACGCTGCATATGGTTCATTCTGCCATGGTTGAATTTAAGAAACTTGCAGATTTATTGATTGAAATAAAGTTGAGAGAAAGTGAAATAAAATCAAGAAAAGTGCACGGAATTTCGATGTATGCTCCTGCAGTCAAGGAACACACTTCAGGAAATAAGCGACATTTGGCAACATTGCCGGTGAGTCATATTCAATCATATAGAAGAATTTCGTTGTGATTCTTGCCCCCTGTGTCGCAGCTTTGTGAGTTCTGATAGCGTGGGAAGTCGTTGCATGTTCTTTCTAGGTGTTGTAGTGAAATTTGAGTGTAGTGGTCATTCAGAAGAAGAACATGTTTGGTACTTGTGTCGATATTGCAAATTCCTTTTATTATATCTGTGGAGAGATGATTCTCAAGCCACAAAAACAACAATTGACCCCGCTCGTAGAGAAATGCTAAGAATTTTATTTCGGATGTAAGATTGGTGACCAAGACAAGAAAATGGCCTCCCACATATGCCACTTGACATGTGTTAGGCTCCTGACAGGTTGGGCAAAAGGTTCGCTGTTCCATGATTTTGTGGGAATCAACGGATCACACAACAGACTGTTATTTTTCTCCAACAAAAATAGCTGGAATTACGTGAAAATAAAGAAGAGTTTGCAATACCCGAATTTACCATCTGCTAGGAGACCTGTATGCCACAGTAAGGAATCACTGGTACCAGTGCCTTCAGAAAATATGGTAGTGAGTGACGATGAATCTGGTAACAAGCATGAAGAAAGTTCAGAAGATGGGAGATTCACTCATGCCGAACTAACGTTTGAATTGCCCCGTAAACCAAATACCCACACATTTTAACACAAGGTGATCTCAAACGATCTTGTTCGCGATTTAAATTTGTCTAAGCAGCAATTTGAGCTATTAGTTTAGAGATTGAAAGGATGGAAGGAAGGTGACGATTTAAAAAAAAAAAAAAAAACATAGAATCCGCTATGGAGACTCTTGGCCATGCATACAGTGTAAATGAGTGGCGCCTGTTCATAGAGTCTAATAAATTGAGTCTCAAACCAGTTCTTCTCCACAACGGGTAAAAAATTCCTTCTGTTACGATTGCTCACGCAGTTAACCTTAATGATTGCTTCTCACTCTTATTCAATATGACAAATACAAATGGAATATCTGTAGAGATCTAAAGATAATTGCTATTCTGTTTGACATACAGCCGGTTTACACAAAGTACAGCTGCTTTCTATGCGAGTGGGACAGCAGGGACAGAAAAGATCACATTGTTGATAAGAATGGCTTGCTCGCAATGAACTATTGTCCGCACATAAAAATGTGGCCAACACTCCTCTTGTTGACCCTAAAACTGTGTATTTAAATTGCAACTTATCAAAGACTTTCTGAAAGGTATAGCCCAAACATCACGTGCATTCATGTACTTGCGACAGAAGTTCCCGAAGATCAGTGATGCTAAAATAAAGGAAGGAATATTTGTAGGACCGCAAAATAGGGAATTAATGAATGATGAGAATTTTGTTGGCTGCTTGAGGGATGTTTAGAAAATGGCATGGCTGTTTTTTGTAAGTGTGTGCAAGAACTTTTAGGCAACGATAACACAGAAAATTATGGCGATATTGTACATGAACTAGTGAGACCATATCACCGTATGGAATGTAACATGTCACCAAAACTGCATTTTCTGAACGACAATTTGGACTTCTTTTCGGGTAACCTTGGTGCCATTATTGACGAACATGATAAACGGTTTCACCGGATACTTCTCAAATGGAAAAGCATTATCAAGGGAAGTGTAGAGCAGCAATGTTGTCTGACTATTGCTGGACTTTACGAGTCTTTCTTGAGGCAAAGGTTCGCAGGAAACTTGGTAGGCAACGTCTTTAGATGTTTCTTAATTTTTACTTACTTCTATGCTGCTCATTTGTTTGATTCCTTTGTGTACTAATAGCAATTTTTAAAAACTGTATGTAAGAAACTACTGTTCCGAGACCATGTTTTTATGGCAAATACTCGTAATACGTAAGCTGTCATAGGCATGCACAAAAACTACTTTCACATGAAGACTGAAGCCGATGGAGAATTTCTGCAATTTGATCTGGATTCAGGGTCAAATTATCTTCCAGATATATTCTGTTTTGTTCTTGTGAGAGAATATTTATTTATTGTATACCAGTGTTATCAGAACAAACAATATGTAAGGTAAAGCTGCCTCCCACCTTTGCTCATAAGCACTCCTCTTCAACTAGAACGTAATATAACGCAACAACAATTTAAAGATTTTGTATTCGTTTCAAGTTAATATCTTCTCTCTACATATATACATTTTTAGTATCCATATTCTTCTCAGTCTTTCCTAAGAAAACATTTGTAATCAATATCCGATTCTCATGAAACATGACATCCATGTCTTCAAGCCTTTGGAAGCATTGCATAGTGATAATGTTTAAAATTATCCAACTTATCCCTATACGAACTTTAAGAAAAGTTCAAGATAATTTCAGTGAAACGTTTTTGATTTTTATTAACCGTGGAACACTAGCGTTTTTAAATATTACGATATTACTAGCGATACGTAAATTTTACGTACAAGCAAAAAACTGATTTTGTACAAAATGTTTGGACGATAGAGCACAATAATGAAGGTTCTATATATCTTTATTTCTTTTTTATTGCTTTAGTATTTTAATTTTCATTAGAATATGGATGAATTAAACATGCATATTTAAAGGATGATTCTGCAATAGCTTGTAAATGAAAAACGAACACCAAACAGGGATTGCTAGTCTTTGTTCCTGCCACATCCTGGTAAGGTTTTCATGGAGATGGAGCATGAAGTAAAGCCGGGACAGTGACGGCGTTTCTGAGTTGCTTGGATTGTTGTAGAAGTTGTGAGCATAGATAATGAATGCATTGATCGTTGCGATATTAATCATATTGTAGAAAAATGCCATAGGCCATCGCTTAGTTTTTCTTCCAGAATTCATTCGCTAACACATTTGGTCAAATGCATCGACTCCACCCTTTGTCGAATTATAGGTCATTATGATTTCCGGTTTCTTATAAGTAAACCTTACGTTTGGGTGAATCGAGTTGCTGACTGAGATACATATGAGAAAGTAGTACTAAATGTGGTTAGTATTTCAGTCAAGTTGTAGGTGCGAAGCTCCATGGGTTTAGGTGATACAGCTACCAGAACATCACATAAATGTACAGAATAGTCTTCATACAGTTGGTGGTAAAAGCTCTGTAAGACCTCTTGTAACGACAAAAGGTGAATAACAAATATATGGGTATATATTAGGACTAGGGGGAAGTCATATAGTAAGGGTATACCTGACGGCGGCCATCTTGAAATCCGCCATTTTGAACTAAGGTTAAGTTTTTAAAATAGGAATAGGGTCATGCGATACATGATTTAAGGCGCAAATTTAATCAGAAGAACAATGGTCACGTTAATTTTGAGTTACGCACAATTGGTAAAAAGTTACAGTTAAATTAAATATTGTTGCAGCATATGTATTAGTCCTTTACTCCACCTTGTAAATTTTGTTTTAATGATAATAATTAAATAAAAAGCAGGTGGATAAATATTAAGTCTATGGTAAGGGTTGCCTTGATGGCGGCCATGTTCAAATCCGACATTTTGAAGCAGATAAAATTTTTAAACAAAACGCATAACAGTGATACCTTATTAATAGCAAATTTTACCATAACTCCAACGGTATAACCATTTTTGCTTTATCATCAACCAGCACAAAATTAAATGGATCGCTCCATACGACTACTGCTTTGACGGAATTGTTAACGACAGATGTGCCAAGTGTAACTCGATTGCCTTTGTCATGTGTGCTCACTGTGAGCAGAGCATTTGTGCAAGTCATGCACTCTTTTCTGAACTACATATTGATTGTATTAATTGAGGACTTTTCTGGAAAAAAGACCCAAGTTCAATTATGAATCAATTCCTCTTTGGTCATTTTTCCTTAAATTAGCAACTTGTTTATGCGATAACAAATGCTGGTTCATGATAAAGCAAAAATGGTTATACCGTTCGATTTATGGTAAAATTTGCTATTAATAAGGTGTCAATGTTATGAGTTTTGTTTAAAACTTTTGTCTACTTCAAAATGGCGGATTTGAACATGGCCGCCATCAAGGCAAACCTTACCATAGACCTAATATTTATCCACCTGCTTTTTATTTAATTATTATCATTAAAACAAAATTTACAAGGTGGAGTAAAAGACTAATACATATGCTGCAACAATATTTAATTTCCCTGTAACTTTTTACCAATTGTACGTAACTCAAAATTAACGTGACCATTGTCCTTCTGATTAAATTTGCGCCTTAAATCATGTATCACATGACCCTATTCCTATTTTAAAAATTTAACCTTAATTCAAAATGGCGGATTCCAAGATGGCCTCCGTCAGGTATACCCTTACTATATGACTTCCCCCTAGTCCTAATACCCATATATTTGTTATTCACCTTTTGTCGTTACAAGAGGTCTTACAGAGCTTTTACCTCCAACTGTATGAAGACTATTCTGTACATCCATGTGATGTTCTGGTAGCTGTATCTCCTAAACCCCTGGAGCTTCGCACCTACAACTTCACTGAAATACTGACCACATTTAGTACTACTTTCCCATATGTGTGTCAGTCAGCAACTCGATTCACCCAAACGTAAGGTTTACTTGTTAGTTTCATTGTTGATTGCAGAACCTTCATGCATTGTAGACACCAAGGTGACAATCTTGTTTGATTTTGCTTTATATGAGACGGCAATCACGTCGTCGTGAAACAAGAAGAAACTTGATCCAGTTTTCCTTTCCTGAAAATTCAAATCTTTGAACTCTGGTGATAGTTCTCTCTTATTCTTTTTTATTGTTCCCACCATCGTAAGCTTCTTTTCCTTCAAAAGTATTTCTGTAAGTGCAATACTTGAGAACCAATTGTCGCAAGTTATGTTCCTGTTGCTTCCAACAACAGTTTCAACTAATTTGACCACATAATACTCTCCAGCTGAAATACCACTAGGCACTGAACCCTTCCCTAGATATGGTATTGCATTAATCATGTATTTAGTTCCAGCGTCACAAATCATCACAATCTTGATGCCATACTTGTTGGGTTTGGATGGGATATACATCCGAAATGGACACGCTCCACGAAATCCAACTAATTGCTCGTCAACTACAAGGTACGAACCAGGTTTGTAGAGAGGCTTACAGTTTCCAATCAAAATATTCCAGGTTTTTTCAATTGCCGCTAACTTGTCCTTTTTCTTCCTCTCCTCTCGTGTATCGCGATTGTCAAACCTCAAATAATCAATGAGAAAGGTAAACCGTCTTTCAGACATGATTGCATGGTATCTGTCGCCAGAGAATGATGTGTCAAACATAATTTTTGACGACACATGGTTGCCTTGAAACGCCGCACCCAAAACATGGAAACCCAAAAATGCAAGTAATTCCTCATAATTCAGATCTTGCAAAGAAGCATCATTTTGGTTGGCATAGGTCACTCTTTTGCGTCTAATTTCAGTATTAGTATGATCCTGCAGTAGATCGTCACTAAAAACTAACTTGAAACATTCATCTGGTCGTTTAGAGTTTCACACAACCTGGGTTGATCCTGGCCTAACGTGTACAAGATTAATTGCAGCAATCTTCCCCTGACTTATATCGCTCTTAGTTTTCCATTTAAAATCATCTTTGCCTGTCAGAGTATCAACATCAGGAATTAACACACATTCCCTCAATGATGGATCTTCACTAAGTGTCACAACTTTTGGAGATATTTTCTTCCGTTTTGGCTTTTCTCTCGACATTCCTGGTGTAGAATCTTGTGAACTTTTTCTCTTTTTCTGTCTCTTATCCTGCGTGTTTGATTCTACCCCGCCCTCTGCTTTTTGGATTACTTCACAAATTTCTTCTAGTACCTCAGTCTCATCAAGAACAAACTCTGGGTCCTGATCGCTATCATAATCACTGACGTCATCTTCTTCAACTTCCAGAACGTCGTTTTCACTCTCTTCTTCATTACTCATCAACAGTTCGTAGATTCTATTAGGTGTCAGCCGTTCACACATTTTTGACATACTTATTGCTAGCGATACGTAACTGTTGCTTATACACACACCACGTTGTTACTATCGACACGCTAATTTTACGTGGACACACAAGAAGCTATTACTAGTGACACGGAAAAATTACGTGTAATATTTTTTTCGTATTACTAGCGATACGTAAAACTGACGTACACGTTACACCATAACAAACCAGAAAACAACAACGAGCTCCTGCACTCCCCTTACACCACTGCCGCCTAACGGACAACTGACTGATTTAGGCACTGCTAGACGGAGGGGCGGGTGGATATAAGGGAGGAGGTAGGAGAAGGAAAAAAGAAAACTACACGTAAATTTTACGTACACTAGTAACTGAGGGTTACCCATGTCTTATGTTTCATTTAAATTGTAAGAGTAGTTTCTATTAGTTAGATTTTAAACCAATCAAGACCACGTGACTTATAATCTCTTCTATTCAAATATTATCTTTCAAATTCAACATACTTTTTTCCGAGTTTATAAACGTTTTCCGGTTTTCATGAAATATAACATGTGTTTCGTTGAGGATTAAGAATCATATGTATTGTTGAGGTTGCAATATATAAAAGGTAAATTGGGTGAACCCACCTCCTATTTGAAAGCATCCATCGCTCTTTCGTAAAAATGAGCTTGCTACTATAGGGTTAACAATTGCAAATCTATCTTTGCGTGCACGTAGAAGTATTGTCACCCGTTGGTGCAATTAAGTCAACAACAAAATTAGGCTTGCCTTGGCAAGGGTGCAATGACTAAAGAGTTTATAGGATCTCCTACTCTAAATTTTGGCACGGCTTCTGTGGTCTACTCTCCTCGAATTTCGAGAGAGGTGCACAGGATTACCCTTTAATTATCAAATCTAAGCAGTACGTCTGTAAGTTTCCATGATCCACCTCATTCCTTTTTTTGGGTAAAAGCTTACCAAAAATTCCAATTTCCGAGGTTTTTTACCTATTCAATCGTCTTTGATATAGTAATTTTTTTTGCATGGTATTGTTACGGAGATGAGTGTAGAGTTCCATTCTCTTTCATAACATATAGATAAATGGATAAACTCATCTTAAATTTCGAAGAGTACATTGATCTACCTTTTAAAGTTAGATATTTTCAAATAATAAATATTGCTGAATATTCTCAAGAACTTGAAAATATATTTCCATAAATTTGGTTGGTTTTGTTTGTTCTCCTTAACACGTGGTCAGGCATCGACTAATTTTTCCTCGTGGATAAGACTTTATTATATGGTTCTATAGACGATTTTAGGGATCATTCCTTTGCATACGTCACAGGTACCATGGTGTTATTCTCCCAAATATTTTTGGAATACGGGAAGTTTCAAATGAATATAATTGGAAATTATTTTTGAGAACGTAAATACATAATATAAATTTTTTTGGTCTACCTCATTTCCTTCCATAGGTAAAGAATATGTCAAAAAATATACGCAATCAATATTTGATATTTTGGTGGGAAACTTGAGCTACCTACGCATCCAGTATTAAATAAGAATTTTTAATGTGACATAAGTACATGACCAGTGACCCTGGTTTCGTTGAACTCGAATTGGACAAAAATTCTGAAATTACAAATTACAAATTTTTAAATGTCTCAGGGAATGCGAAAATATTTCTTAAACATGCTCAGTCAGTGCTAAAAGTTTCAAACAAAATTTTCAATCTAAAATTTTCAAACTAAATTTTTATTAACATTTTCAAATAAATAATTTTAAATAGAATTTTTGAATTTTGTATTCAATGAGTAGAAATATTTTCTAATTAAAAAATGTTAGCGCACAAAAGTCAAGCGAAAATATCAAACTAATAATTTTCGAAACAAATTTACGAACTTAAATTTTCAAGTAATACTTTCCAAACAAAATTGTCAGGTGTCTATTTCGCTCAGTCTTTAATTTGAGAATTTCCAAAAACAAATAATAAATACTTAAAATAACATAAAATAAAAGATTGGTATTTTTGCTCTCTAGAACTAATGTGTATATATATATGTGTCTGTAAATTCGGATGACCCGCGTTGTTTCCATCTATAGGTAAAACATTATCAAAATGTATGTCAATAATATGTTTAGAGTGTAATCGGATATATATCAGGTCTGGGTCCTGGACCACGATGCCTCTTCTAAAAATGCGGGACTAATTATTTTAGTGATTTTAATATTTAGCATTGAGAAATATTAATACATTGTCATAAACTGTATAGCATTCATTCCTATTGTTGCGAGCTGCAGGAGATGTAAAAGAGAAGAATTCCCAAGGCAGCTTTTGAAGCGATTCTTCACAATTTTCATAGTGAAAAATGCACTTTCACACCAATAAGTACTATTAAACATTGACACTTTTTTCCGACCAAACTCACAGTTTTTACAGAAGCGCTAAATAGATGCGTTATTTCGAATGAAGAGTGGAAACATAAACGAGTGAATAAATATAAATGAAAATAGTATCAGTAATAACAATCGTAAATCATAAAAGCTTTGTTGGCAGCAGAAAATGGTTTGGAGAGCCGCCCTTTGGTCAGCACTGGTGTATAGCATTATTATTCTGTAAAATGTTGTGATGTGGAATCCGCATATTTCTTTTCTAAAACACAATTTGTGACTATGTTATCAACTTAAACTGTTCATACGTTCTTGCGTCACATCACACATTTTTGTCTTCATAGTAACACTTATAAATTTATTACTTAAAACCTATATTTATAGTTTTACACTAATCAGGGAATCACCAGCAGAAAACTACAAACGCCAGGCAAAGCAGTTGCGCCTTCAGTGACTTTCCTCCGAGCTGTTCTCATAGCAGTTACAGAAAAAAAGTAAAATTTTGTTGGCTAGTGTAGTCAAAACCATTTGATATACAACAACGATGTCACACCATAAACCTTACGGTCTGTAGACGTGATTTACATTCTAAGGTTATTGATGGAAAGGTATCTTTGCTGACATTTTATTGGTTAATCCTTACTCACACATTGATCCTTAGAATTTTTTAGTCAAGAATGTAAGGTCATTGGTAAAGTCGAATATGTAAAATCTGATTGGCTGATCTTTGTTCAGCCTTGGGATAAGTAGTTATGACCCATAGTCTAAGGCCATTGGTGGAGTTGAATATTTTTGAACAGTTTGTTTTGTTGATTGAAAAGTTAAAGCCCCGTAAAAATAACGGTTGGCCGTCATGAGTCATAGCTTAAAGTAGTTTTTGGAAAGTTATTTTTTATGCATGTTGATTTGCTGATCAATGAAAGAGGTAAACTCCAAATTTTGGACTTCAAATTTAAGATATGGAATCTGAAAGGCAGTTATTAAAACCGATTGATATAAAACAACAACTTTCACACTTTGAACCTTAGGGTTTGCAGCCAGTATTCATACATGGCCTAAGGTCATTGGTGAAAAGTTATATTAGGTGAAATATGACTGATTTATCCTTACCTGTAATTAAGAGCCTAACATACTAAAAATAATACAAAATTTACAATTTTTGTTTTGCTTGTTTTTCGTAAATGAAAGGAGATAATGAAATGCAACTTGCCACAATCATAGAACATTTTATTCTACAACTGAAAAAATGAACTTGAAGGATTTTCAGGTTTGCTATCTAAAGAAAATACAGTGTTGCCAGAATAACATTTCTTCCAAAATCTAAGTTAAGTCAGCGACTAGAGGAACGAATTAAACCACATTTGATTACGTATCATGTTGTCTTGGAATCCTGTGAACTACTTTTTAAATAACAATTGCATTTATTTTATAATAAACAAAATAGTTCTAACATACAGTTATTAAAATTATATAATAATGTTATTTGAAAGTAGTTTACATGATACCAAAACAACATGATATGTAAACAAATGCAATTGAGTTCGTTTCTCTAGTCGTTGTCCTAACTTAGATTTTTGGGGAAATGTTATTCTGGTAACACTTAATTCCTACGGATGGCAACACTCAAAAGTCTTCAGGTTAATGTTTTCTGTTGTAGAACAACATTATCATGGTTGTGGTAAATTGTATTTCATTATCTCCTTTCACTTATGAAAAACAAGCAAAACAAAAATGGTAAGTTGTGTATTACTTTTAGAATATCAGGCTCTTAACTCTAAATTTTGGGCTTGAAATGAAATTTTGGACTTGGTATATGCATATTTTTGGTACGATTTTTACCGACGAAAGGGTACAAAGTGGACCAACCAAACTTACAAATACGTATTTACGTCCTACAGAACAATTATCAGTTTCTATTTTCGGCAGTTCCTAAATTTTAGGGGGTTGTCCTCCGAAAATTTGAAGGAGAATACACCATAATATATATATTCAGTTGTCTTTCTTCATCCGGCGCAAATCTGTCTTCAACATTAGAAGGACGGGTAAGACCGTTCCCTTAATATCTCTCTTTTTGTTTTTAAGCGATGTTCAATATATTTATGAAGTTGAAAAACAAACGATGTTGTTGAGGATTAGGGTAGCAGAATTATCTTCAACATTGGGAGGCGGGCAGATTTGAGACTTATTCTGGGGAGACGTCAATTTCATTTCACGTTTGTTTGTGGCAATCGGACAAAAATCATCACATTTCTCCCCAGAAACACATTTCAAATCGGATTATTGGCGGGACAGTCCCACCAGTTTCAAGATTGGATGGAACCCCCCGGGATTTGCGCCAGTATATATGTATCAAGTGTGTATGTGTACTATTCAAGAAAATGCGTCATTAAATTCATCCATATAAATATATTGTAATAAAGTCTCATCACAGAGGACAAGTTAGGCCTTAACCGATCACGTGGTAGAACATATTGATGATACTGTGCAACAATGCAGCAATAAGAAAATATATTTTCTGATGCAAATCTCTGTCCGAAAACCGATTTCGAAAACCGTTTTCTTGTTAACATTTACACTTTCTTTAGGAAATGACGATTAACCCTTTTGAAACCTCGCCTTTCTGAAAATGAGAATTTCAGTTAAATAGCCACTGCACCAACACTATTTATCGTAGCCAAAAACAGTGTCACTTTACTAGTGCTTCATCGAAAGCTAGATTTCGTTACAAACTTTGGAGAAACAATGGACAGTCCAGGCATTAGCTCGTAGTACCTATAAGCAAAATTTCCAAAGATGAGTGATTCGAAGATTGAAGAATGAATTTTATTAGTTTTCATATTTGCGACTTAATGATGGACAGTTATTTCAAAGCAGTGTTCACAGACATAGAGAAAGGAGCTGAAATAGCATTCAGGGATCTTTGCAACTTTTATCTGGTCTCGCCCTGATTTATTGCACTAGTACAGTTCTAGTTTTTTCTGAACATTACAGGATCGTTTGCATACAAATGATGATATCTGCATCGTCAACGCGATTCGAAATAAAGCTATTCTCTGAGGAAATTTAAATTTGAAAAATTAAGCATTATACCGGAAATGCTATTCAGCTTAGATGAAATTTCGACAAGATTCCAATGTTTCTTATCTAGGAAACTCGATGATTTAGGATGACAAGCATTCACACCTCACAAAATATTTTTCCTTTCATCTCTAAAGCGCTCAATAAGGGAATTGTTCAGTTTATTTCTTGCAAATTTGACTCTCCGTTAGATTCGTGGTAGGTATATCAAAGTTAATTTCCTAAGAAAATTGAAGTATCTTCTGGAAAAGATTTCGTGATTTTTCTTGTTTTTATATGCGATGGTGATTTTTATTGAGGTAATGAATGCTTGAGCATTTTCTAAAGTAATTCTTGAAGAAATGGAATGAGTTCGTCTGTGATTCCAAAAATGTGTGCAAAGACAAACAAATACGCGATAACATATAGAGATGTCAACGAGTTGGAACGATGCTCGAGTGATAAGCAGTTTGTGATTGTGAACCTGAAATTATGTTATTTAAGTGGGTTTTCAGCAAAGTGTGTACGTACATGAAATGTGGCATATTACAACCACGTAAGTACTAACATTAAATAGAAAAATAAACCTTCGGTATTTATACAAAATTAACTAAAATAACGCAATTAACTCGTGTATTGAATTCGCGAAGAATGTAAACAAACAAACGACAGTCGAAATCACTGTTGCAAATCCTAAGTTAAGAATTATTGGGGGACAAACGAGAAGTCGGAACTATCGTAGTTTTATAAAGATTAGTGTCTGTGGAAAATGTACAAAATCCGTCTCTAGATTGGACAAATATATGAAAGTGAGATGTATTTCCTGTAATAATCTGTTTCATTCTAAATCTGCAAATTCGAAAGAGGAGAATGTTAAATTCCTACGTAATTCTGATAATCCGTGACGATGTGATACATGTCTAAATATTCGGAGGAAAAGTGGTGGTGTTGATTTTCCTGTATCACTCTCAAATTCATGTCCCACATTATTTGAAGTGTATCAACTTTCATTGTCAATGCAGAAGAAAATTAAGACAATAAAAAAGGGGAATAAAACAGAGGAAGTGGTACTTGGGAAATCGATTGAATTTATTCATGAGAAAATAAAAGAAAATAACAACATGATAAAACAATACAATAGTGAGCTCAAAAAGTGTGTTAAGCAGGTAGAACAAGTGAAAAGTGAAACTGTTAATTTAGTTAAGCAAATTGATATGCTGGAGTCAAGAATTGAGGAATTGGACCAATATAGTCATAGGAATATACAGGAAGTGCATGGTATTCCAGTTGCGAATAACGAAAATGTTACTCAAATAATAAAAGATGTAGGTAATGCGCTTGATTCCCCACAGGTTGGGGACAGGATAAGTTTGACACTTCTATGATAGATACTTGTCATAGATTAAGTTCTACAGCAGATAACTCAATTCCAGACATAATTGTAAAGTTTGTCCGGAGACAAGATTGGGACGCAGTCCTTCAAAAGCGAAAGGTAAACCGTAATCTTTCCTGTCGTGATATTGGATTGAAGGTTAGTGATCCTATTTGTGTCAATCCGAACCTTACTAGTTACAGGCAAAACTTGTTCAAGGAAGCAAGAAAGGGGAAGCTCGAAAATAATTATGAGTTTCTGTGGAAGATTGGGCTTGTAGGATTAAGCTTAGAAAATCAGCCAATGACAGACACGTATATACATTGAATTCCATAACAGATATACAAGCTCTATCGCATAAGTAGACATGTTTAGTGAATATGATTTATCTGTTTATTATCAAAATATTGGTAGTATTGATAACAAATCATGTAACTTGTATCTGGGAGTCTTGACGGGGAATTATGATTTAATAGCTATTAGAGAAACTTGGCTTACAAATAATGTTTATGACAATGAAATATTAGGTAACAGATATATACTTTATAGACAGGATAGGTTAGGGACTAGAGGAGGAGGTGTAATCTTAGCCATTAAAGCAGGGATGCAAACAACCAATCGCCCATTCGCCCGGGGCGAGTGGTTCATCGGTGCGGGCGAGTATTTAATATCACACCGAAGGGTAAACGATTGCTATTGTGGGATGTGGGCTAGTAGCTTTCTTCTTGGGCGAGTAAAATTTTGTTGCTTATTTGCATCACTGCATTAAAGATAAATATAATAGTTATTCTATTGATATTTGTATCGATTGCATTCAAATTGTTTGTACACGAATTTTAATACGAGCTATTAGAATAATGGTTATTGTGCTTTATATGCCTCCTGGCACAAGTATTGATATTTATGGAGATTTGTATTCAAAAATAGAATATTTATTTGTCAAGTACAATGATAAATTATTAATTATAGGTGACTTTAACATACCATATCTTACCGGTACTGCAACAAATTGGAATGCAAATTATATTTTCATCACAGAAATTAATAAATTTATATCAATGTTAGGTTTAACAAATGTGAATAATATCTTAAATGTTAATCATAGAACACTTGATTTGCTTTTATGCGGCCGTGATGATGTAATTAAAGTTGAGTTATGTACCTCACCTCTGGTATCAGTTGATGTACATCGCCCACCGTTGGTATTTAATATTCCATGTAATTATAAGGTTACCAGAAAGGGATGTCACGTCTCTTCTTATTATAATTATCGTAGGGCAGATTTTTTTGGTATCTATAGAGACTTAAGAAATGTTAGAAACATAAATGAGGCTTTAGATATTTTCTATAATACAGTATATAAAATTATTGAAACACACGTACCCAAGTTTAACAATAGAAATAGAAGAAAATTTCCACCCTGGTTTGATGGTGAAATAATTAATGTTCTAAAACGAAAAGAGTATCATAGGAGACGCAAAGAACTTCAAATTATCATGACGTTCAGCGGTGGACACTTCTAAATGGTACACCTTAGCCGTAAATCTCCATATGGCTGTACCATTTAGAAGTGTCCACCTCTGTACAATATAATGAATTTCGTACACATTCGAAAAAATGATAAAAACTGCGTATAATAACTACGTTAAATCTTATGAAGAAATAATCAAACACGACCCTTAAAAAATTTAGAATTTATTGAATAGTAAAAGAAAAAGAAAATCTAATATTTCTGTAATGCAACACAAGGACGATTTATTAAATTCACCTCACGAAATTTGCAAATGTGTTCGTTAAGTATTTTGGCAGTGTTTATGATCTTAGCCCACCTACATATACTATGAATGAAAATTATGAATCAGTTATAAGCTATAGCTAAGCAATAACACATATTTCTAAAAATGAAATTCAGCAATCAATAAAGTAATTAAAATCAAGCATAACTTCTCATATATTTGTTTAGAGGCTGTGCTGAACCTTTATTAGTTCCATCATATTTGATATTCAATTTAATTTTGAAAACTCAATCGTTTGCCGATAAATGGAAGCTGAGTAAAATAAAGCCGATATTAAAAACAGGAAACTCTAAGAATATTGAAAATGATAGATCTATTGCCCTAATTTCAGTTTCCTCAAACATTTTCGAACAAATTTTATTTAATAGGATTCTCTCGCATGTCAAATTCTATATTTCACCTTTTCAGCATGGTTTTTATCCTGGACGCTCAACTTTGAACAATTTAACATCTTTTCCCCAATTTATTGCAAGTTCTATAATTGATGGCTATTACGTTGACGTAATTTATACGAATTTTCAAAATGCATTTGGTAAGTTAAATCGTAGAGTTTTAACAAATAAGCTTCTGACTATGGAATTTTCAACCTCTTTGATAAATATTATGTTTTGTTATTTACGAGGTAGAACATATTTTGTCAATTACAATTTTGTGAAATCTTTTATTTACGTAGGTAATTCAGGTATACCACAAGGTTCAAATTTGGAACCATTGCTATTTTCGTTATTCATTATTGATTTACCAAATGTTGTAAAATATAGTAATTGTTTATTATATGCCGACAACATGAAAATATTTAAAGCTATAAAAGTGAATAATGATCTGCATGAACTACAAAGAGATTTTAATAGTTGCCTGCAGTGGTGTATTAGGAACAAATTATATTTTAACATAAAAATTATAATGTTATAATGTTTTCAAATAACATTAATTGTCCATCTTTTGAATATAACATTAATAGTGAAAAGTTAAAAAGAGTATATTCTGTTAATGACTTAAGTGTATTTAAATCTTACATAAATAAAATTATTGAAGAGTCATACAGGCCCCTAGTGTTATTAGTAAGAGTACAAGAGACCTACATAATATCCAAACTTAAAAACACTTATTTATAGCGAAGATTAGGAGTAAATTGAAATATTGTTGTGTTCTCTGGGATTCTATTCATAAATTACAAGCAAATAGCATAGAACGAGTCCAATGTAAATTTTTGAAACATCTTTATTTCAAATTGTATCGTATATTAGCAACTTAAAATAAGATCTCTTACTCTTCTCTTTTACTTAAATTTGATATGCACTCTCTTTACAGTAGACAATTCCTTATTCAAGAAACACCTTTTTACAAGACAGTAAACTCAGTGACAGATAATTGTAATTTACTCCAATATATTAATTTTAGTATACCAAAACGGTCATTGCGTAAGAATTTAGTATTTAACATAACGAGATCTCATATTACAATCCACCAGGAGTCATTCACAGTTAGAGCTTGTATGAATTTTAATCAGCTGGTCTCATCAGATTTGGATCTTGACTTCTGTTATCCTATCTCTGTATATTTGCGTATTCTCAAAAACAATATTTTGAAAAGATATTATGTAGAATAATTAAGTAAGAAGTGTTATCTCTATGAATGTTGAAACTATACTGGAAACAAATTTTCATTGTTCATATTTTTCATATTTTTATTTTTATTTTTTTAAATTATACTACTAATATTTGAATTTTGTTTTAATTATTTAACTTGTATTTTTCTTTCTTTCAAGATATATATCATATGTAATTATGTGTGTACACCCATGTTTCTCTGTAAATGAAGTTTGGCTCTGTAGAGAGCTATTATAAATAAATAAATGTCAGTTACATATATAGACTCTGTAACATACGATGAGTGTTGTTTCTTTTTTCTGTGAAGCTTCAAGAATTGAACAGTAAGTTTTCAACGCTGCTGCTACAGTTTGGTTGTGAGATAAGGAACGCAATGTTGAGAAAATCACTATACTGGGGGCTTTAGATTGGTTTGCGTACAAAACCTTGCGGCGAGAACCTCGAGGTCCAAAACCTAGCGTCCCAAAATTTCACTTTACCCAAATTGCACCTGGACATAACCTCGCGGTCCTACCTTAGTTAGCCCTATTTCCATAACTAAGCCTTTCCGACCAAAGTTAAAGAATAACGTTTTCCTTATATTGAGGTCTTGAACACGTATGTGAAATTTAACGATTGTTTTATTCAGTGTAGTAACCCTATGGACAATTCAACTAATTACATTTAAGTATCCCTATTGCCACAATTAAGCGTTTCCGACCAAAGTCGCAGATAAACACTTTTTCTTCCTTATATTGAGGTCCTGACTGTTAGCAGGTTGGCAGAAAGTGTCACAAAAGAGTGCACATGCTGATGTAGCCTAAGGTGTATGTTATATAGTATGTGGTCGTTAATAAGATAAACAAGATACATGGAAGATTTTGAGTATATGTTTTAAGGACAAAGATTTGAAAGAATATAATAATTATATGAATTCGTAAGATTCAAAGGATACGTTGTTAAGTTGATTTAAGAACAAAGGTACGATTACAAGTAAGAATCAAGTTTACAGATTGTTATATGTAGTGAACACAGGAGTTTGATTACTTGAGGTATACTATTTCGAATAGTGTACAATAAGAGTAATTTAATCTACTAACACTAGCCAAATTCTCCTTTTACATTTTCATAAAATAACACTGACAACGTATGTAAAGTTTGTTAGTTGTTTTGTTCAGTGCAGTCACCCAAGGATTGGAAATTGTGAGTTTATTTTCTAAATCTGTCAATATTTTTACATAGTAAGCATATTACTAGCATGGATCAATAAGTCTTTGGTCTGATGTCATTAGAATTAAGATCTAACCTCAGTAATTTAATATGTTGTTTTGTAGTTCATAGTAGGCTTACATGTAAAATCTCAAGTATCTAACTCATTTTCCTTTCTAATTACAGGTATGTGAATGAACTGTTTTATGCCGTTTGCTGAAAATGGAGCCTTCTGAGTACCGTGCACTAATAAAATTCCTATTTAAAAAACAACTAAACAAGAAGCAAATCTATCAAGAATTGGTAAGTACGTTCCATGATTCATCCCCATCATATTCAGTTGTAAAGAGATGGCGTCACGAATTCAAGCGTGGCAGAAAATCATGTAAGGACGCACCATGTTCCGGTCTCCCATGTACATGACACATGAAGAAAACCTAAATAAGATCCACAATCTTATTTTTACAAAGCCATTATGCTTTTCGCTGATGTGCCAAATTAAACTATTTGCATGTCATGTTCGTTAACGAAAACAATTGATGCACTAAAAAATTCAATGAATAATCAATAAAGGTCGATCCCTTCGCTCCAAATTTACAGTTAGTGCGTATTTATTAATATCCTGCAAGTGACTTAGCTCTTGCTACTTTGCATACAGAAAAAGTGTACATATACTACATTTCGTGCATTATGTGCAAACGGTTCAAAAACAGCTTCATTCATTTTCTTTAGATTTTACATCTCAAATGTCTGTCACCCCTTAGGGATCGAATTTCAACATGCACGAAAGTAAGGGATATACGCGTAGTTATACTATGAGTATCGAAAAATGAACAGGAGAAATTTCGTGCCTTTAAATTCAAGAGTATTAAATAATATTTTCCCTGTGTCTGTCTTGTTGAGTTATCCTTTATTCGTTCCGAAAGAAATTATCGAAACAAGTCCAAGTGAATTGGAGACTTGCAATCTGCTTATCAAAGTGTTTTCGTACCCTAATCTTTATATTTTACGTCCAATGATTCACAAAAAAACTTACCTTTCTTTTATTTATTGCACTCTGTCTTTTTCTGCCCAGTCCGCTGGAGTGAAATTTATAAAACACTATGTTCATTTGCTATATAGCGAAAAGCCCTCACACATGAAGCTTCTTGCGTATACATTCAGCACTTCAAAAAAGTCTTCCCCTCTCTCTCTTCATCCACCATCTAAAATATGTCCTAGTAGGCCATATATTTATATTCCTTGTATCAGAACGTTCAATACGCTGAAGTTTGTGCTTTTAGTTTCACAGGAAGAAATTTATAATATCTGCTACAACATGATCAATCCTTCGCTTAGTTTGTTTAATATTATTATACGTTGTTGGTTAGTTCCAATGTTCGAAAGGATGATGAAACGCATTGCTCTTTTGAGATTCCGATAAGATATTTGCAATGTTTTTTGAAAACTATCTAGTAATGTTTGAGCAACTGACAGTCACATATATCACTAACATCACATTCAGTTTTATGTTAAATAAGTGAATATAAAAGCATATTTCTATAAAGCGAACGTAGGCTAGCTTCTACCATTTAACCCTCAATTTTGTGTCTTTCTCTGCGTTTATTAGTATGTTGCAGAAAAGAATTATTTGATTTGGTTACAGTTTGGTGTACAGTTCATTCGATACTTTCATATCATAACAATTAATTTGCGTTTTGAATCAGTCAATCCTGAGGTGTGACTTTACTTAAAATGACAGTTGAGTCACCTCCACTAGGATCAGAAAATATATTCCACGATAACTTTCGTGAAAAACTTAATCTGGAGAATATATATATATATGGACATGTTATGTTGAACAATGATCAATAACTTCATAAGAATATTTGTTGAAGATATATTTCCTCCCTTGGATCGTCTTAGATGCTAGCTTCTCATATATTGTTGGTAAACTCTGTTAGAGTGACAAATATTTGCAAGCCAATGAAACATGGATGAAAAATTGTCTTCTTTTGAATAGAAGGTCATCTTTGTTGAGAATCAAAAACTGGATGTTGAAGATAAGTAAATTTTGAAACTTGGAAGGTGACCACACTGAATATAGGAAAATCTGAAAATGCAGTCGTGGGAACTGAACACCTGTAAGTCTCTGTTGTGGTCCCAGCTTAGCAATACACGTGGGGAGAGACTTGTTCGTATAGAGGATGAACAAAACTTCACACCTCACCATGAAAACATCACACACATACAAACACAGTTACTACCATGCTCAAATGTTCCCGGTTTATTTTACCAGGCAAAAGGGACACCAGAAGGAGAATGCATTTAGAGAGTAACATTTGTCCAGTAGTCGCAGTGAAAGGTAGGTGTATCTATGATAAGATTTACTCTTATGAATGATGTGGCATATGTTAGTTTGGTTACAGCCACCTCGTTAATTTACTTGACCGCAACGACAGAAATATTAACCGGGTTAAAACCGCAATAAAGTAGACGAGAACAATGCGACCCAATGTTCAATATTTTCCTCGTTCCGTCTACAGGGAAGATCCGGCTATACAGTGTGTATTAATAGTCCACAATGATAATTTAGTTGAATTATTATACATGGCACCTGACAGGAACTCTCTCACTCTCCCATTTTTTGTTTTGTTTTGAAAATAATTCCTCTTTCATTTCCTCTCTTTCACTTCTAATTTTATGGTTTTGTTTTCCATTTTGATGCAAAATTAACACACAGAGAGAAAGAAGCATGTTTATGTATGTATATACATATGCGTGTGTGAGTGTGACAGAGAGAGAAAGAAATAGAATAATGATAGGATGGGTAAACGAAGAGAACAAGTATCACATAAAATTTTCAACTGTAAAGATTTTTGCCATGTGTGTTCGTACGAATACTCCACTTGGATTTTGAAACATTTAACTTAGCTTCTTAAAGAGAGATATGCTAAGATTTCATAGATGATTGTTGAGCATGGATATGTGGATCTTTCTTTTCTTTCTTAAAATGTTAACTCAGTTCCATATTAAAGGGTCAAATACGTGATTCAAGTCAATCACAAAATTGCAAATATTGGTCTCATAGGCAAAAGTATTCATGGAGTGTATTGAAAGTTAACTGGGAATGTATACCTACTTTAAGAAAGCTAAGCCAATATTTTTTCTATTTTTTTCTATTTTAAGTACTACCTGTTTGAACTAAAGTTGCTTTTTTTGTCTCTCTGTAATTCATGTTACAGATTCCTGCCAAATTACATCAGAAACATACAGCCATAGGCGTAACCAAAAACATTATCGAAAATGAGTTGTGACTACCTTCTTGATCGTCTCGTCGAGCTCTACATGATGGTATAACTGGCGTATTTCAACGAACTTTGGTTGCTCAGTTATATAGTTTTACCAAAAGGGCGTCCGCGAAATCGAGGGAAACTATGTCAAGACAAAGAGGCGTATCTCAAGATTCGCCTATTCATCTTGTGCTTCGAGCTCGTTTTGTTATTATTTTATGAGATACCCCCATTTTACCTACTTCTACATTATTATATTTTCGTAGTTTGTAAGTAGTTTTATGCCAATTACAGTGCTTTGGAACATAATGTAGTTAACTTCTGTGATTTCTTTCCCGTATCAGTTAAATATTTGTTCCTGAACCCTAAACGATCTTAAATATGATGCTTTTCTTTCTTTTCTTGTTCTTTTTCTTTTTTAAGAAAGGAAAGGCGTTGACATTATTATAAATCGAGCTACCATTTTTTATGCTTGCCTTCAAAAGGCCTGCTAAAAAATTGAAACAGAGATGCAATTCTACTACCTGTACAAAACTAGGTAGGAAATGTAATTCGTTCTCAAAAAGTGAAGGATTTTTTTAAAGATTTCCAGGGAATTGACAACATTCAAAGGCAACGTGAATACATTGTTCTATACGTAAACAGTAAAGACACTAAACAAACGACATGCAAGGAAGGTGATTCTTGAACATCAATGAATAATTACTATTTTCTCCCCTAACAGAGAAATCAGATTCTTGTATGTAGAACAATGTTTTTAAATACTTTAAGTAGATCAAAAAGTCGTGAGAACTGCGTTGGAAAAGAAAGAAAGTACAGTTGTTACAAAAGATAAGCGGGGAAGCCGGGCAATAAAAGTGTTGGAAGAAAATAGACGAAGATGGGAAGCAATTTTGGAACATTTATCAAGATTTCCTTGCATGAAGTCTCACTATTGCCGGAAAATGCGAAAAGGAGCAACCAACAGTTTGATTTGAACAAACCAAAAATTGTGGATATATTCAATACCAGTCATTTGCAAGATGAATATAACTCTATCAGTTTCAAACAATTCGTTCCTTCTGTCACGGAACTGCACGTGTCAGGATCGTACAGGAACCCACTATTGCTATCAAATGAGAAATTCAAAGATCTAATGGCCCAGTGCCACAGGGTAACGCCTGTTGTAAAATCCCCAGACCATGTAATGTTTTATGAATCTTTACTCCACTGAAAAAACAGTCAAAAATGTTTGTGGTCATGAGTATTGAGTTATTGTAAAACTCTTTATTATTATTTCAATTATTATATTAAAAATGAATACATTTTTTTAAAAAAATATCATTAGATATTTAGAACTAAACAGAAACTTCAAACAGTACTTGTAATTTTATATCTTTATTCCTTGAGAATTTTGCTCTTTTTTGTTTTATTGTCTTTGAGATATTTGCACGTAAGACAGCACGAAACTAATAAATATTCCCTATATTAACCTATATATCGTAGAAAAAAATAACCAAAAAAAGCTAAAATAAAAGCTCATACTCTTCGTTAGAAATTAATTCCATAATTCAACTAGGTGGCGTAACTCAGCAGAATTACCACGCAACTGATTTCGTTCACACGGTAAAAAGGCGTATCTCATTTGCTTAAACAAATGAGGGGTTAAAATATTTAAAGCTTACAATACTATTTTGCAAGAGTTGTCCTTACTGCAGTTACACAAGTTGGAATCATTTCGATAAGTTTTAAACTGAAGAAATCATAAACAAAAGAAATACTGCAAAAACTTTAAAACGTTCTCCTGAAAAATGTGGAAAAACTTAGATACTCCCCTTCGTCTCGAGAGGGATGATATATATCGATCCAGTCACAGTCTCGTTTCAGCGAATGCCGATTAACCGAATTTTCGGGTTATCCAAATCTCTGAAAAGAGAGTTCACTTGTGAGCAACTTTTATTTTAAAACATTAACAATAAGTATGGCTGAATTAAAATTTCATTGCTTTAGCCGCACTTCTTCAGTTTACCAATGTTCAGTTCTACCAGTTTTGAAGGTATCATAGTTGTACGTGAACAGTAACGTCTTTACACGCTGAAACATTTCAAATACACAATACTGTATATATTTAAAAAAACCTATTTTTCGATTTTACCGAACTTTCGTTCAACCGAAGCAGCATCAGTCCCATCAAATTCGGTTAAACGGGACTATAGTGTATATACGTATAATGTTCAGCTACTTTCTTTTCAAGTGTTATTTGGAGATACAAATGCTTAATACCGTATTGTTTTCCTTGCGATAAAATCGTCACGGGAACGATAAAGGCTTTTCTTTCTTTTCAAGTTCAAAGTTCAGAATTTTTCAAATAATATTTGATAAATTGTATGATTTTTTTTTAGCCCAATTGGATAGTAAGACTATTCATGGCTTTGGATTAATTGTTTTAACAAAAGAGACACTGACCAAAGCTTAAAACTTTACTTTATTTTAAATTATAATTTGTAACTGTTTCGGATTTTATATTTTTATCCGAATTCTATCCGAAAATTATATATTCGGATAATTTTATAACAATGAATATATATATGACGGTTAAAGAATTTAAACTCTGTTATAACAACATTTATATATATGTCTGTATTTTCATTAATTTCGATCGTGTCTGATGAAGGATATGCTAGATATCCGAAACAGTTACAAATTATAATTTAAAATAAAGTAAAGTTTTAAGCTTTGGTCAGTGTCTCTTTTGTTAAAATAACCCAATTGTATGTCAGTCTACAATGAGTTGATACAAATACCATACATAACATCTAAGGATAAAGGAAAAATAGATAATTAAAGTATTGATTATCTTATTCCATTGCAATCTCTACGTACACTTATTTCGTTCATTTCAACAAACCTAAGGTTTAAGTGTACCAGGGTGGCCAACGTGTCATTCGTCAAGTCTGGAGAGGAATCCCCTGGTGGTCTGTCGCGCTGTCTGCGTCATCACTGTTATTGTTTCATGAAATGAAACGAAATCTTTCAGTTTTACGTCCCATGTTTATGTCGTGTATGCTAAAGTGGACAGTGATAACGACAATAAATGAAATTGTGGAATGAAGAAAGTGGGAGGAATCGAAAGAATCATAGAAACCCCACGCATATGGTGTTTGTCCACCACAAAGCCCACTTGATGAGAACTGGGATTAAATTGTAGACCCCACATATCAGAGGTGGACACTTTACCACTAAGTTATCGCTGTCCACTACTGCTGTTTATGATTTCTTGATAGTGAGAGCCTAGTGAACAGAACAGGTCAATGATTCGGAAATGAAATGTAGTCGTATAACCTAAAAAAGTTTTCCACTCGTGAAGTATCCAAACATACTAAGTAATAGTGAATTCCTAAGAACTAGTCTACCAATACTGAATATTACGTAATCTATCAATGGAATTGTTGAGTATTGACTGAAAATTTCAGTGCACAGGAAAAAGAAAGGAAGAAAGAAAAAGATAAGAATGAAGAAAGAAAATCGAATGAAAGACGAAACTACGGTTATTATTAATTATATTGTAATTACAGTCAATGTAGAGGTGCTTCTGAGGAATGTCAAATAATTAAGGAAAAAAATAATGTTCTACTGCTTCAAGCTAAGGACGGAAAGTTACTTAATATTCCAATTGTAATATTGAAAAATTACAACGCTTGGTACCTTCTCTTCTTTTAGATTCGAGGAATAAAGCTCCATTATTTTTGCTGATATGACTTCCCTAGTGAGTCATGCCTATGTCAATGCAACGTCAACAAAAATATTTTCATTGCTGAAACGAAATGTTTGTTGTAGAACAACATCAAGCATTAAGTTTGGTGTAATTACATCATGTTGATGAAATATCATAAAGGTATATGCAGTGACTTAAAAGCAGAAAGTTTTACGCTATATTTGATTTCTATTGGAAATATTAAAGGTTTTAATAAAATGTATATGGTTATGAATGTATATCTTTATTATTTTTTGCAACGTAGGCTCTCCATTCTTCCTCAATTTACGTAAACGGGTGAGTAGGCATCGAATTCCTACAGCTCAATCAATTCTCACCAACTTCTGTACGATATCAATCTCTACTGGTTAGAAGGGTATAGAATGACCAAATTCAGAATGGCATGAAACACGAAGGAATGTAAACCGTAACAACGTTTCATCCCATAAAGTTCAAAATGCTGAATCGTCGAGATGATGATGGGAACTAAGAAGAAGGACATTTGGCGAGAATTGCAAGTTTCGCGGAGAAATAATCATCGGAAAATACTCTCTAAATAACTTGATTCTAAATTCTAAAAATCCCAAAATTCATGAAATTGATGCCAATCATGGAATATAATTTTCGAAATGTAGTACCCCCGTGCTTTAAAAAACAGCTTATACTGTAACTCACGAATTTTCACATTTATTCCATTTTCCTTACATTTATGGGTAAAAATTTGTTATTAGTAAGTGGAGATATTAGAAAGCAATCAATCTAAGGAGATATTTCCAAATAATATAATAAAATATTTAAAATATAACAAAAAAAAATCAAAATTATGCTCGGTTTTGCGTATACTGGCAATCATGTTTTCGAGAGATTTTTGCAGTAGCACAGTACGATTGCGCAGGGAAGTTCAAATTGGCAGTCGGCGAGTTGAATGAAGGAACTGGGAACCAAAATATTCCATTTATTGATTTAAACCTAGTGTCTAGATTGTTTGCCAAATATAAATTCGCTTCTGTAACCAAGAAGTCATAAGGAAATAAAGAAACAAACAGGTAATCTCTTGACTTGAGGTTGGAAGTGACATGCGCCTTGGCTATTAGCATTTATTTGTTAAGAAAAAATGAAATGAAATGAAATCTTTGAGTTTTACGTCCCATGGTTATGCCGGTTAGGCTAAAGGGGACGGTGATTATGAGAGATGAGTGAAATGGTGGAATGAAGAAAGTGGGAGGAAACGGGAGAACCCCGAGAAAACCCACGAGCACGGTGTTTGTCCACCACAAAGTTCACTTGGCGGGGGTTGGGATCGAACCCGGAACCCCAAGCACCAGAGGTGAACGCTCTACCACTGAGCCACCCATACTACTACTACTAATAATAATAATAATAAAAATATTATTATTATTATTATTATTATTATTATTATTAATAATAATAATAATAATAATAATAATAATAATAATAATAATAATAATAATAATGTAACAGTTCTGTATTTCTCAAACTTTTCGTACTTTTCATTTATAAACCGCTTTACTTTGAACAAACTGCATTGTAGCACAAACAAAATAAAACATATTTTCGAGAGACATACTATATTAAGGAAAACTGTCTGCTATGTATATCACATAACAAAAATAGCAAGAAGGTATTGAGCGTATCGTTCTAATACATTAAAACTACAAAGAAAACGTAAACGAAATGTTAATCCTATTTAAAAGTGTTCTTTAATTCCACCTGGAATCAATGGCAGTATGATATGTTCTTAGAATTATAACAACACAGTGCCCAAAGTTTGGACACTGACTAAAAGTAAATTGATATAAAAGAACCTCGAAAGTGTAAACGCAAGTTTATTAAAAAGTGCCTGATTTTGGGAGGGATACAGCCCCTAGGACCTCACGCTGGATACGTTGCTGTTTCAGTTCACTGCGTTTATATGTTACAAAACATGATTATTAGATGCGCAATACGTAAAATTAGTCTATATCATAGTTATACTTTTCATAGATCTTTTCTTAACGCATCCATATTATCCGGCGTTCTGCCTGCCTGTTTATGTCGGATAAGCGAAACTATACTGTGTTTCCAAAGATAGCATATACATGAATTAGAATTGTATCATCCTAGAACATGCAATACTGTGAAATACTTATATTAAATGAGTGGGATTAAAATGCATAAGTACTGTTTTTGTAGCGTGAGAACAAATTAAAAACAATTCAATATATTCGTAGGTTTCAGATTATCATCTTGTGTCTCGATGTGTATGCTGTTTCAAACATAGGTTTAAAAGTCATACCATTCGCAATATTCCTAAGGAAATCGAAAGAAAAGCTCACATGTGCCTCTTGTAGCAAAGCGGCTTAAATGCATAGTCCCAAATCCGATTCTCACGTTAAAGCATAGATTACAAATCGGCGCATAAAAGGAGTGTTAAATAAACCAAAACAAATAAATCAATCACTAAAACAAAACATACAATATTAGGAAGATATTAATGATATATTATTTAAAAAAGGGTGGAGCGACTGAAATGTCCATCTTAAATGAGTCACTTTTAAAAGTAAAAAGGAGAAAACTACAATACCAGGTTTTGTCAGCAGTCTCTGGCTAAAGTTACCCTACCAAGAAGTGACTGAAATACCAGAAAAGGCAGTAATCGATGACAGAGATTAGGATAATATCGTATGTAGGGAAGAGTTTTATATTTCAGATCATATATAGTGTATAAATATCATCCTTTGAGGAGTTACATTGAAGTGCAAAGCGTTACTGAGCCTTCAAAAAGCTCCAAGTGCACATTTTGCTCAAAGTATAATTTTTACAAATGTAGGTGCAGTTTGGTATTGAGCATATACGCACACCATCCCAAAGTCGTGAGTGCCACAAGTTCTCATCTACGCCTTTACACAATAAGAGCTGTTGCGTTGAGAGAAAGAGAGAGAGAGAGAGAGAGAGAGAGAGAGAAATAACTTAAGTCCATTGTACTTACATGCATTAATAAATGTTAACTTATATTTATAAATTATGTAAATGATCGTTTCGTTTTTTGTTTATTATTATTATTATTATTATTATTATTATTGATTCTTATTATTATATATTTCTTAGCACGTTGACTGCCATGCGTATGGAATTCCATACACACAGCTCTCCTGTGCAGCGGCTGTAATTTTTCATACATAAACAATATATTCCAAGTTTGTTGTGTTCATTCCATAGGTGTGTATGTAACTAAATACATATGGTATAGAAGTCAAAATTTAATGTACATTCAACATATATGCAAAACCATACACAAAACATTATGAACAAAGACATTTATGGGGCTTAAACAAAGGCGAAAACAAAGTATTACTGGCAAGTGTTGCCCGTGGTGCACTGGTGATAACGATGAATAGTTTTAAATTGAAACAAATAGAGTTTTAAGTAAGCATGAATTTAAGTTATAGTGTATAGAAGGCTCAGGAGTTTGCTAGGATCTTTACAATATCAAACCTTGTCTGTTGAACTGCACTGCAAACCTGTCCGCAAGCCCTCAGCAATGTTAAACAGATATAATGTTCTAATGCTCATTTCAATGCAAACCTACATACGAACTTCAATTCTCGCTCTCAAACGAGGGTGCAGACTATTCATGATTTGCAGTATTATTATTTTTTTTTTATATAAAATTCTCGCGAGCCGTATTTCTTAATCTAATTGCAGGAAGCCTCTCTCTCACCCACTATATTTTTCTAACATGTTTCCCACCGATTACAATATGTTTTGGTATATCAATCACTTCTTAGTAAGATAGCTTTACCTAGAGACCACTGATTAATCTGGTATTGTATATTTCCCTCTTTTACCTTTGCAATTGACCATCACAGGTTGGACATTTCAGACGCACGTACCTAACATTAACAACGATTTTTCAATAACTTAGTAACATTGTATTATTTCCTTGTATTATTGATTAGCTTGATTAATCTTACTTAAATACTTTTTTCTTTGCAAAAACGTGTCATCTATAACTTAACGTTGGAAGAAAATACACTAGCTCTCACTGGGAATCAAATCCAGAACCAATGCACTTGAATCATTTGGCCACAAGAAGGCACATTTAAAAAGAAGTTTCAATCTTGTTAGGAAGATTCTGATTAGGTGTAACATTTAAAAATAAGAAAGGGTACGGAACATACACACTGAACTTTATCGCTCGAAATTCTTAAACCGACCCGTGTTAGGCTGCAGCTATTACTGAAACGTTTATTTGGAAAATGCAAATAAAATGATGGGTTTTGGAAAAATTTGTTCGAAGAGATTTTAGGCCCAAAAATAAAGTACCCATTAGTCATAATTCCGTTACAAATAACTTATACCATATATTAGAATTATTAAGGATATAATTGTATGTGAACTATGAGCAAAGGCGTCTGAATAATTTCTGAGACAGTCGTCGAAGAAGTCACCCCCAAGAATAAACTATCACTTGTGTATCTTTTCAGAACAAACGAGTTGTGCTGTGTTGTTACTGTTTCCATGAAACATTTATTTATGAAATATAAACCAAATCGCCTAAGTCGTTTCTGAAAAAATTGCAGGGTAAATCTTATTCCCAAATGTGATATACCACTTCTAGATTTTGAGGATGATGGAAATATATTAGGTTATTTATGTAATATGTATTTATGAAATATGAACAACATCTCCTGATTTGTTTTGCGAAGATCGTCGGGAAAAACTTACCCCCAAAGGTAAACTATTCTATCTGTAATTTTGAGGATAAACGATTTATGTATATTGTAAATTATTTATAAAATCTGTACCAAGTAACTCGAGTCTTTCTAAGCAAATCGTTGGGAGTCTAGTCTTTCAGAAAAGAATACCAGATGAAGCATGTAGTAATTAATATTAGTAATTAGACTAAATAATAGTTCTCATGTTTATGGAAAGTACTGCGAATAGTACATTTTGTCTCTTTTCGACACCCCTCCCTCGCAATTGCCTTTAAAACCTTGTCTGCTTCTGTGTTAAGAAAAACCCAAACATACTTATGGTATTTGTGAGTGAAGCTTGTTTTGGAAAGAAGAAGAATAGCCACAGAACACCAGGAAAGGGGAAACAAAATGTTTTCAAAGCAGAGTTTGGTAAATGAACTTCCGGTCCATCTTTCGCGAAGTAGTAGTGCACATTCAAATTTTTAATTACAAATTGGAAGAGCACAATAGCCAGAAATACTGGAGAATAAGCGTCTTAAAGATTCCGACTCGGGCATATATGATACGACGCGTAAAGTCATTAAGTGATGGCGTGGCAGAGTTAGAAGCATCTACGACCCCTTGCAAAGGGTCCCGGGTTGGATTCTCGATTGAGTCAACTTTTTTTTTTTTTTTTTTGCTTTAACCAATGAAGTAGCCATAAAATATTAATTCACTATACAATTATAATGCAAAAAACAATAGAAAGGTTAAAATCAGTTGTAAAATTTTTCAATGTTCCATTTTAACTAGCAATAAAATGTAACCTATTCTACGTTGTATAGTGATATCACGAGTTATATTATGTTTGCGACAGTCGTTGTGTAAAAATGTTCTTTACGCTTCGTGCGTATATCTGTGGACAGTGTGCGAATTACAAGGAGGATGAGGGAAAAATCTCTTTTGTAATACTGGATGTGTGTTATAACCAGCAGCGTCATTTAAGACTTCGCTTGAGAGGGGCAAGAGCCCATCAAAATGACTTTCACGTTTTGTAGTAGTATAATAGTATACAATCGATTAAATTTGTGTCTTGTCAACACAGCAAAACGGATCACTTTTGAAATTATTTTTCTAATATACTGTACTTAGCATTTGGTCCAGTCGGGTTTCTGTCATTCATTAACACATGTATTATAAAAGGCGCAGATAGACATAAACACCTTAGTTTAAAATATGTGAGCACATCTTGCGTTGTTCTTAAACCTCCATTTTTGAGGGGGGAAGGGGGAAGTTTTAAATAAACTAAAGGGGGAAGTGACAAAGTTCTAAATAATACTTAAAAGTTACATCTGGTCCGATCATCACGGGAAATCGAATGAACCGTTTGGAATGAATATTTGAATACATTTAGTACTTGGAAGAAAATGGTTAGCTAATATCGACTGCAAAATTGACAAAACTTCGATACAATTTAGAGGATTGTCAACTATGCTAAATGTGATATTTCAGTTGAATGTGAACACGAGGAAAGAAGTAGTAGTTGATTTAAATTTAGCATTGGAAGTCATTGAGAAACAGGATGTGATTCGCGCAAACGCAAAAAACGTAAAATTTTATAAGGTTTGAAGACATGATTAACAGATTATTTATCACAACGGATCTACTATTTCTTACGCGTATCTGAAGTGTTTAGTTGCGCTCTCAATTAGTACTGACTGATTGCAGCTACATTAAAATTTGTTACTTATTCAGTTTCATTACTACTAAACTTCACTTCAATCCTCACAACTTCTCCTCGTGGGTATTTTCTTCTGATTTGGTTATTCAGACATAGTTGATCATTCTCTAAATAGTGTCCAAGTTCACTAGCGGGTGCCAGGTGAATATTTCTTACGATGGGAAGACAGATTTTGGTAAACGAACTTCCAGTCCATCTTTCGCGAGGTAGTAGTGCACATTCAAATTGTTAATATTAAAAACTGGGAGAGCATGGTAGCCAGAAATAATGGAGAAAAAGCTTCTTAGAGATTCCGACTCGCGCATATATGATGCGACTCGTAAAGTTATCAAGTGACGGCCCGGGTTGGATTCCCGCTTAAGTTAACTTTTTTGTTTTTGCTTTAACCAATAAAGTACCCATAAAATATTTACTCACCATATGCTTATAAAGCAAAGAGCAATAGAAACGTTAAAATCAGTTGTAAAATTCTTTAATGTTCCATGTTAACTAGCAATAAAATGTAACCTATTCTGTGTTGTATAGTGATATCACGAGTTATATTAAGTTTAGGACAGTCGTTGTGTAAAATTGTTCTTGGCGCTTCGTATCTATATCTCCAGACAGTGTGCAAATTAAAAGGGGGATGAGGGGAAAATCCCTTTTGTTATACTGCATATAGTGCGTCATTTCGCACTTCGCTTGAGGGAGCAAGAGCCCATTAACATGACTTTCACGTTTTGTAGTAGTATAATAGTAGACAATTGATTAAAGTATATTTATTCCTCAAACTCTTGAGGGCAATTGCCCCTTCCTGCTCTCCCTAAATGAGGCCCCTGGCTACAACTGTCATAGTTTGTCATGCTATTGTCGTCTGAAGCACAATCCATCCACCCTTGCAAAAGTCCGGTCAATTCGCACACTGTTCACAGATACGAAACGTCAAGAACATATTTTTCACGACTGTGCTAACAACAATATAACCAGTGGTATCAATATACAGCGAGGAATAAGTTACATTTTATTGCTAGTTAACGTGGAATATTGAAAGTTCTTACAACTAATTTGAACCTTTCTATTGTTATATGTATTATAAACATATGATGAATTAATATTTTATTTGTAGTTACAAATAGCTAGTTTATTGGTTAAAGCAAAAAAAGACTCGAGCAGAAATCGAACCCAGGACCCTTTGCGCGGGAGTTGTGGATCTTCCTAACTCGGCCGCACCGTCACTTGATAATTGTACGCGTCGTGTCATACATGCTGCGAGTTGGAATCTTTAAGACGCTTTCTCCCCACTTTTTCTGGCTATTGTGCTCCTCCAGTTTCTAATATTAACGTTTTAAATGTGCACCACTGCCTCGCGAAAGATAACCCCAAAATTCATTTAACAATTATGCTTTTTCCTTATTAGTTAACTCGTGCCGGATTTTTTTCATCTTACTTTCATTCATGTTCTAAGCGAAGAAAAGAGTATTAGAAATATTTCAAAAAAGTTTCTCACGAATCTCTCATCATAGGATTATTAAACTCCTACTTACAAATCTGTACAAAGTGACTAAGCATTTTAGTTGTTTAAAATAAATCTAGAAGATATTTAGCAGTTGAATTCACTTAGATCTTTTTCATTTCATTTCGATTGATATGCTAGGGGAAGAGATTTGAATATTTGCCGAACAATATTTCCATAAACTAGCGTATCAGTCTTTACGTTGAAAGAGTGAAAATTTCAACTAGTTCGTGTCTGATCTTTAAAGATTGCTCCAGCCAATATTTTAAAATCAATTGTGTATTTTATTCTTTGATTCCTAGAATATATTTTCCGGTCTTTGGACCCGAATTAGGAAATAAAAACCCAATTTTAGTAAGCTAAAAATCATGTTTAATTATGGGTCAATAGTTCAGCGAGCGATCAACTTTTATACGCAGATTTGTAACTTGAATATACTTTGGGTTACCTATAAATTGCTCAATGCATGGTTTGTAGATTACTGAAAGGTCGGGTACTATCGGACACTTAAGGAACATGTGATGTAACAAATTTATTATAATCAGAAATTAAATAAAAACCTCATATGTGCAATCCACATACATATCTTTATAACACTATATGAACAATATTTCACTTTTACTGCAAAATTTAGAGAAACTGAAAAAAATGTAGAAGTCTAATTTTTCAAGATATAAAAAACTGGCGTGTTATATCGGACAGATTTGTTATTACCTTCTTGATATTCCTTACATGTCTTCTTACATATCTTGCAAACTGCAGATTGTTATGTTGTATTGCAAATATCACATTTATAATAAAATGCATCTCTCTCAAGACTTTCACAGTTTTCATGTGCCCACGCTTTGCACGAATTACACTGTATCCAGTTCTCATCAAAGTTTCCCTCACAAATTATACAACCAATCTTTGTTTCACCGTCGAATTTCAGAGACTTCATTGCTTATCCAACTGCTTGGTTGAGCCTCAAATACGGCTTCCTTCGGGAGCATCTTTCGTAAGTTCTTTGTCCATTCTTACTCTTGGGAAACACAAATAATGGAGGGATAAATTGATCACCTGACGAGTTTATACACAAAAGAATTGTTACGTTTTTGGCTCTTTCTCCAGATGGTAATTTCCCTACCTGCTTTTTCTCTTTTATAGGCACAACTTTTAACTGATTTTCATGAACTACTGACATACCAGTTTCATCAGCATTAAAAATTCTCGATGGTTTAAAATAATATTTATTCATAGGTTCAGAGAGTTTGTCAAAAAAAATATACCAACGTGCTCCTTGTTGAATCCTATAGCCCGCTGCAAACTTGTGGACTCCTCGCACCTCAAACTTAAATCGGGATGTCTCTTCATGAAAGAATAATAAAAATCTTTCCCTGATAGTCCTTTTTTTCTGTTAAATTTATGGTTCAGTTTCAAGTGTTCAGCGAACTGAAATGCTAGTTTCAAAAATTATTTCTTGTTGAGAGGCATCAACTGGCTGTCCAGATCTTTGACAAGATTATACAGTAACTTATCTTGTTCATCCGTAAAAGTGTTTTGAATGTTACCCATTGGTGGTTTTACTTGAATTTCTTTTCCCAAGGAAAGAAATCTTACCCTGTCATCTAAATTGCTTTTCGGGACGAAAGACTGTTTACTTGTTTCTTTTGTACTCATCCCAGCACTTATCACTTTTTAATTGCTGTTTTCATATTTTCCTCTGACCATTTACCTCTCTTTTTGTCCATTTTTACCTGAAAAATATGAGAGAACTATAAGATTTCGCATTGAAACTTCGAATATTGCTGTCCGATATTGCCCGCCAACACCCTGTCCGATACCACCAGACCAACGTGCATGATAATAAAGAGTCTTGAAATAATTTGTTTTGCAATGTAGGCAATGATATAATGCCAATTAGGATAGAAAACTACAACAAAAATGTACAACTACTTAAATTCATATTTCCTTTACCTTTGTTTCTGTAACTAGCCGACAAAATTAAGTACGTGCAACCACAAACCGCATAAAAACTACAAATCGTCGCACCACATGTACACCTTTCAACGTACTATCTCCGAATGTTGGCGCCACGCTTCCATCACAAAGAACTACTAACACGTGGCTAAAGAGTGCCGCCATCCTATTCCGAAAATAGTGAACTATACACTGTCCGATACTATACGCTGTCCGATACTATCCGATTTTCCCCTAATAGAGACCTTTCACAGCTTACGAACCAATAATCTTTCTTGAAACACATAGTTCTAAGACTAATCATTTGGTTTATTGGGATTGTAATATTCCTTTCAACACCAACACTATATGATACATGGTTTTACAACTAAAGTTGGGATCGTAAACTTAATGAATTATCATCAGGAATCAATCTCTTGATAGGGTTGATTCCATAAATGTTACATTCTTTTCATTCTCAAGTGAGCATTCCCAAATATAATATGACCTTCCACAACACATACTGTCTTTCCACTCGGTATGAACACGTTTCTTAATCATTTTCTCATTAAATAGTGAACAATATTTCTTTTTCAATATACTGAAACACCTAATAATAAAAACAAAATATTCTAATATTGTTTCTTTCCTCTTCTCTTTGTTTATACACAGACCAGTATTTCATTGATAACATTATGTTTTAACAAGAATGGTTTGTTCAATTCAAGATTAAGACAGAGATAAGGCAGGCATTTGAAAGCGAAGTTATATTGCTTTGCTCTTCTGCCCAGTGTTGACTCACCAAGTTGCTACTTTGATTTCAATTACTTATATATTTATTTTCGGATGTAAGGATATTTTTTATTTTGTTAATGGATAGAAATCTAGAACACACTTAGTTTTGCTCTACCTAGGAAGAATCATTCTTGCAGCCTTATATTATTACCATAGACAAGAATAAGAAAAAAATCCCTAACAGAATGAAAATATATATAAAGTTCTAATACTACAGGTAATCGCTGTTCCTTTAATAAAAAGATAAAAATAAATACTACAAGTAATGAGTGTTCCTTCGACGGAAAGAAAGCTGTGCACTTGATGAAGATTCGGACATGGATAAAGTTGATTAGTAGGTTAGAACGTTACCCACTATGCCACATACTCAGGCACTTATTTCTTTGCTATATAATTTAAACATTCAGCTTCTGATTTTTGTTTCTGTCGTCTTACCATGTAACAGTTTCTCAGCTTGTCACACAATTCGTGTTATTTGTTGTGTAAATTACATTTGCAAAGTAATATATTTTGTTGTTTTGCATGATCCACAGCTTTAAAAGTTTCTAAGTTCAATTACATTAAGCGAACTGATTTTCTCAGATCTTCCATCGCTTCAAGGCGCAAAAGATACTATCCTGCAAAAAGTATGCAAGTTTACGCGACAGATAATACAGTGGTGGTTTCCGACGTATAGTGATGAATTTCACACGTCACGTCATTGTATCATTAGTAAGTCCTTTTTTAAAGTAGGAATAATCGACCAGTGTTTTGTATTGTCTTTTTAATAGAATAATGGAGAAGCGGATCTACTTCACGCTATTTGCGGAGGAGCCAGTGAATCTTAAATTATGCCACTAGCTGCGCCTCTTTCTTTTAGAGTTGTAGTTAATATCGTCATACTCAAGCCAATGCGCAATTAGATTTGGAAATTTATTAAAGAAAATGCCCTATTTAAAAATAAGTAGCCATTTCTCGTTTTTGACTGACTCATTGTTTTAGCATTCTGCTGAAAAAAACATTTAATCGAAATAACCCATAATGTATTTTAACTTCTATAGCAACAGTTTGTTTACAAGGCAACTTATGAAATATATATTCAATCGAATTGAATTTAACTGAGTAAAAGTTGATATTTTACATTAGTAGTTGGATAATCTTTTCTTAGAACTAGTTGGATAATTATTACACTCATGTTTACTATATATATATATATATATATATATATATATATGCGTGTGTGTGTGTGTGTTTGTGTATGTGTAGTTCCATATAGTAATTTTCATATATTTTCCATATGTATGAAAATTATAATTTCCATATATATATAATTTTATTGTGCTTGCCTCTTAAGAGCTTTATCTTATTTCATATCATTTTAATTTGACATCAACAATAATGATAAAACAGGCTCCTCGCAGGACGTTTGTTTGTCGTGTTAAATTCCTCGCTGCTCTTGGCAGGTGTGTTGCATCAATTTCTTCCGTTTTTTATTGACTCAGTCAGATCCTGTCGACGGATATTTTTCACTTTCCTCCGCTCCTCTCTGACAGCTCCAGTTCTCATTGGTCTCCTGCATCACTTTTTATAAGGTGAAATATTTTTGATCTCTTTGAAAATCTTATGTGTAAAAGCTGCATTCCAGAAAAACATGTAACCTTAGACACATACACAAAAGGCCAATTATTTCAAATCATAAATAATATGGATACTAGAGTTTTCACTTTCCGAATGAGGAGTTTCTACTTCGATGTCTCGTGATGAATTCTAATCTATTTTACAGTTTCGTATTTAAGGGGGGCTCAATCTCCCTCCGAAATTTTGTTTACTATAATAAATTAAATGAAATATCTTGCAGATTTTTCACATTTCCAGGAATAAAGTTAGCAAATCCCCCCCCCCCGAAACAAAATCGTAAATACACCACTGCAATTTTAGAATGTGTTTCTCTTCATTTGAATTTGTTGTGTATATATGTGTAATCCTTCTAGAGAAATAGACAATAATACTCAATTGATGTTTTAATTAAATGAAGTGAAAAGGAAATAGTCTATGACATTGTTCTGGCAATTATAAATAGATTTTGGTTAATGATATGATACCAAACAATTTATTGTGGGAGACAAATTTCTTTGTTTATTTTAAATGGAAACTTTTGTTTTAGAGAAATTGCATTAAAACATGATTTTCTTAACGAGAACAATTGAAAAATAAACTTTATTTCATCAAATGCCTGGTGGTTACGTGGTCTTGCAAGCAGTCACTGAATAATAATAATAATAATAATAATAATAATAATAATAATAATAATAATAATAATAATAATAATAATAATAATAATAATAATAATAATAATAATAATAATAATAATAATAATAATAATAAAATACTAATACTACCACTACTACTGCTACTACTGCTACTACTACTACTACTACTACTACTACTAATAATAATAATAATAATAATAATAATAATAATAATTATTATTATTATTATTATTATTATTATTATTATATTAATTCAAGTTTCACTGCCATCTGTTGCTCAGAACTGTAATTATTGTCTGTTTCACATAAAAGGATAGGAAAAAGAAGTTTTTTCCCCCACCACGCTCAAGTACAGGTGAATGTTGGTGTTCCGTCTTCCACCATCAGCCCCCGCACACGGAGGTATAGAGTGTATTTAAATATGTCTAGGCCTAAATAATAAATTACAACTTTCATAATAACATTGAGTATTTTAAAACACTTAATGACATTTACCTGCATTAGTGAGTAAGTAGCACATTTGTCATTTTAATGGAAATTTTATTGAACAGTTGTATTGTTTATTTTCCTTCTTTTTTGGCAGTCGGGGTTATGACATAATGTTGGAATGGCAAAGGATGTCAGGGTTGGTAATTGAATTGGTATTTACTGCTTTGATACATGAATTTCATAATATAAAATCGGAAACCAAGTACAATATGTATGGGTAAATTATCAGTGCGTTAAGATAATAACAATAGAACCTGAAATAATAATAATAATAATAATAATAATAATAATAATAATAATAATAATAATAATAATAATAATAACAATAAAACTTCTTGTTTCCTCTCTTATATACATGTGTTCTTACATTAAAAAGAACCAGAAGAAAAATAACCATATGTATACACACTGATAATAGTGAATAAATGCGTCTCGCCCCGGGCGCCTCAACTCAGGCAAATGCCCTGGTTTCTATTAATTATTTTTCAATGAAATCATTTTCCTACGTTTTTCTCTTCGTACGTACACCTGATGTGATGGTGGCAAAGTATATTTTTTTTGTTTGTTGTTTATTAATACGCGGCGATAAATTTACGGTAAAGCATCATACATACAAGATTCATCAACATTGGAGTCTTCTGAGTTTATTAAGGGGGAAAATTTGTTATGGTGGACTTAGAAAAAAAACACCAGATTGATTGAAGCCTGACACGAAATAGTAACTGCAGATGCTATGTAATTTGAACAGGCCCATGCCTGAGTCTGTCGTTTCAAGCAAAATTATAATATTGGAGCTTAACTATCATAGTGAATTTGACGCCCCTAAAATCCCCTAAAATTTGGCGCCTTGTGTGGTTCCAATCCTCACCCGGCCCTTTCGTTGGCCTTGAGTTAAGCCAATTGATAATAGAGGAAATTGACTTTTGAATTGTTACTTGACTATTTTAATAAAAACGGAGTTGTCAACAGTCCTGACGACCGTTGAGGGGGAGGGAGAGTAACAGATGTTTGGAAATGAAATTAAATCTTTGAGTTTTACGTATCGCAGTTATGCCGGGTAGGCTAAAGGAGACTGTGATGACGAGAATGAATGAAACAGTGCAAAGAAAAAAGTAGGAGGAAACAGGAGAACTCCGAGAAAATCTGCAAAAACAGTGCTTGTCCACCACAAAGCCCACTAAGCACGAGCTGGGATCGAACCAGGGCCTTATGCCCCAGAGGTGAACGCTCTACAACGGAGCCACCACGGCCCCAACAAAAGTTTTTAGTTCTCACAGAACTCTTGTCTGGAGGTCAATGCAATTAATGGGTGCTATACATACTTGAATTTCATTATTTTCAACAGTCTATGGAGAGTTGAGTGAGAAAAGCAGGGCAGTTCATCATCGGTATTTATAGCTATCAGAATTTTATTTAACGTTGGCAATTCATTACGGGAAAAGACCTGATGTACCTTTGATCGAATTGCCGATTTCGTGAAGTCGTCATAGTTTTCCGAGAGGGGAAATACTTGTACGCGTATTTTTGAGACTTCTTAATTTATTTTCATTAAATTTAGCCTCCCGCCTACTTCTATAAACAGTTGCCTTTCCTACACTTGCCTGTTTCCCAGTCATGTCGGCGAATTCTTCAACAGTTAAATTAGGGTGTTGTTCTCTTAAAGCATGGAAGATATTCAAAATGCAACGCTTCTCACCACTTCGTAACGCTGTCCCGGGCTCATGTTTTATCACAGAACTACTGCAAGCATCATGAATTGTCGCTTCACAAAGCACTAAATACGCAATTATTTACAATTTAATATGCACTAAAATTTGTTTCAGATAATATAAACTATACAAAACATAATGGATACAGAATACAATTTAATATGCACTAATTTCACACGACACTATATATAATATGGTTATCACACACGCTAAATTCATACAATATTTGCACAGGTCGATAGTCTGCGCACTCGATACTCAGACAGCCAGAAGATTACCTTTCTTGAAATTGTAAATAAAGACAGAATGTCGACAGTATTGGTTTGCTTTTTCTCCCGATTCTTAAGTGAAACAATGAGGGAAATTAACTTTATAACGAATTAGTTCTTATTTCTAGAAATGCAATTTAATAAATAGGACTAAAGCCAAAACTTTAATACATAAATAGTAAAAAATACTTTTCTTAAAGACAACAATTGAAAACAGTAATTGTTTGTTATTCGGGGTTGACAGGTAAAAACAGCAGTCAGTGCTTCTCACCATCAGGTGCGAGCGAATTGACGTACGAATTTAGTGTGTACACGATTTTGTTTATTAGAAAAACTTCCCTCCCTGTGAAGGTCAACGGCTTGATTTCCCCTCCGTACTGGAGAGTGGTGGGAGGAAGGGGAGTTTCCTATCAGGTTGCCTGGAATAGATCTTAGTGTTCCCGCATAGAAATGTACCTAGGTTGAGCTCTCGTATGTTAGGGAATAGTATTGTATTTCCAATTGTGTATAAAAACATTCCTTTATTAATATTCGTAACGATTGTCATCTATGGGAAATTGGAACATTTATTGTTATGTTATTAGAGAAGGGAGTCAGTAAGAGTGCTTTTTCACGGCTTCTAATGAAGCTAAAAGCTTGACAATTCCCCTGGGTCTTTGGTATACATTATCATTTTCAGCTAATCAGTTATTGTTTCCATCGCGACAGTGTTTCCACTCAAGAACATTGCAAAATTGTTTAGAAAAGGAATTTTATACGAAAATTCGAAAACAAAATCCCTCCGTTACTTTCCTCTTGTACGCAATACTGGGACAATTTGTACACAATCTGCAAATCCGTTTCATTGGCTTTCAAACGCGGTATAATATGTAACAGAATCCCAACTATAGGGTGTGCTAGAATGTTTCAAACGAAAATCGCCAAGTGCAAGAGGAAAAAAGTTACCCCGAACCCTATCTCCGGAATGAGGGGGAATAGACCCTATGTTTACATAATCATTTTTGCTTAGAATGACCTCGCCTATGATCTTCCAAAATCTTAGACTTTCCTCACCGAACACCCTGTATATATGTATATTTTACGCAGTTACCGACAAAACAAGAGTTGAAAATGTCTCGTTTCGAACTGGTGTCTAAGAAATGATGCTTCGGAAAGTGGACTTATTACTATTGGAAAAACTGCGGCTCATCTTGTTTCGTCTACGACCCTACTTACGCAACGTTTCCCATTTGATTATATAAACAAAGAATCTTACAGGGATTTCACTCTGGTGAGTGACATTTATTTGGTTCTCCTACAATTGCTATTTTGAAATACTCCAATCAATCAGTGCTGTCCAATTATAATAGAATTGTAGGCCGTAACCGTCTTATTATTAAGGTAGAGAGTAACAGGAATAAATAAATTAATTAATTAAGTATTTTTTTTAAAAAAAATAAAGAAAAGCGTATTTGAAAGATGGCGTACTTGGAACAATATGACAGATGAATAGGATCAGCAGCATTCATAAGGACTGGAATATCCAGATCATTTCTGTTGCTGTGAGTCACAGATGTAGAAAAGAAAAGATTATACTCAGATTATGAAGCGATTATTTATAGACATAATAGTGACAATGGAACTTCACACAAATGTACACTATTGACATCCCTCCCTTCTCCATAGTTTTATGTTTTATGTAATTCCTTGTTTTAGCGGGTAAACGGAAGAGTAATCACAAGCTGGGAAACCATTTAAACGAAGAATGGCTTTGAAAATTCTTAAGAGAGTTTTCAGAACGATTATTGCACTGTTTTGGGAAAACTTGTACTCTGGAGATAGATAGAAAAACTAATAACTGGATTTAATTTAGGAGAGCTATTTCAGTTAATAAATTCAAAATAGATTATCATCATCATCATAGGTACTCTGCCCTTACTGGCAGGTCACTTGCAGCAGCTGAGGAGCTTTCATGCTCCACGGTCCTTCCCTAACCTCTTCGTCTTCACGTATGATCTTTCTGTATTTATACCATCCATTAATTATAGTCTCCGTCGCCCTTTCCCTCTCTCTCCTGCCGTAATACCCTCTAGGACGTTTCTCGTGATACAATTGATGGGCTGAGTGCAGCAGTAATCTAACCCACATTTTTAAAAATGGAGCAAAATCAAGTTAAACACATGTGGTTTTATGTACAATATATATAAGTAATGTGTATGACACATTCAACCGCTTGTGGTTGCTTTTGGTCTATTCTACAAAAAGCACATGTGTTTAACTTTAACTTGATTTTTCTCCATTTTTTTAAAAAATGTGGGTTAGACAACTGTTGCGCTCATCTCCTCAATTTCTTCTTAGGCAATGTCTCAACCAGTTTCTCTTCCTCTTCTTAACAATATCTAAAGTGTTATTTTCTCCCCTGCCATTTCTAACACCCACTCATTCGTTTTCCGCTCGACCCAACTAATTCTTTCCATTCTTCTCCACACCCACATTTCGAAAGCTTCCAGTCGTTTTTCATCACTTTTACGTCATGTCCATGTTTCCGTCCCATATAGTACAACACTAGGGTGCAGCGTTTTACCACTTTTTTCTCGGAATGAAATGTAATACCTGGCAAAAGTGGCCAATCCACATGGACATTTCAGGTATAGATTTTTTTTCAAATCAGATAATATCTTCTGTGAGAACTATTGCCTCAAAGTTTCAAAATTTACCTGAAAATTACAAAAAATAACAAAGTTGTTCATTAATTTTAGTTATGTTAAAGTAAACATATTTTTGGTTAAATATATGTCAGTTGCTATGAAAACTGACATTCAAGTATAAAAATGCCAGTTATATGCCCTTGGGGGGAATAGGGGTGCCTCCTCTGGGGCCAGAAAAGGGGGCAAATTCAGTATAGTTAAGCGGTTGTTCAGCTCCTCGCTCACCTGGCAATATAGCCTGGCCAAGTGACCCAGAGCCCACCATGTAGAGGTGGCTGCACCTAGGGCTCCTCTGCTAGGCCTATCCAATCAACCAACCATATGTTGGGCCGGATCAACTGATCCGATTAGTCACTGTCAGGAAAAATTGTCACAAATTGGGACTTTGATTGAAATTTAGACGCAGCTTGCCTAGAAAGTAAGGTTGACCTGATTATTCCGCCTCTAGCATCACTGGCACATACTCGGGAGGCTTTTTCAGTGACTAATTTCACTATCCGTTCTACTGCCACCGTGTGGCACGGATGGACGGTGAAGGACTATTCTGGCACAGTATTGTCAGGAAGTGAAAGTTTGGCCATGAGCTGTTTGTTTGGAACCGTCCATAGAACTTACTGGTAGTACAGTTATTGAAACATCAGTGTTTTCCCAAAAGATCATTGCAGTGTAATCGTTTGCCTCAAAATTCAGTCTGGGAATGATTTTATATCTAATGGAGTTATGGAGATTACCTGCTTCGTATTCTCGAGCACTAAGAATCTTATGTAATGCATCTTGTCGGACAGCAAGTCGATCATCAGTCATCATGGCGAGAAGAATTTTTTCTTGGAGTGCAAAGAATACATTCGTCTAAATGGATGAACAGATTACAGCCTGGTATTCCCTTGGTAAGTATCTAGACCTTGAATGGCCTCAAAGACGTGAGAGGACCATCAGCAATGGAAGACTATGTTCTGATACGGCATTGCATAACCACACAGACTCTAAGTATGAATGTCGCAATTTCTGTTAATTTCTTGGTAGGTTTTTTGTTGCAATATACAATGTTAAAATTCTTTTTGCACTAGTCAACCATCTAGCTTCGTTTAGTTTGCCAGGGAACATAGAAACAAGCTCTTCCGGGCATGCTCTGGAATCAATGGCTTGAGATAACTGGAACAAGCATCTCAGGTCCTTACTGAGTTTTCTGTGCTCTTCTGGACTATGATGAGGTAAGTCACATTTTATTGGTTTGAATAGCAACACTGAAAGCTTTTTCACAGTTAGATAGTTTTGAAACTATGGGACGTGTGTAAGAATAGGGGCTTGAATAAGCGCCTTGAATATACGTGAAGAGAGTTCGCAACAGCAGTTCATTAAAATGCAAGAGACAAATAGCCCATTGCATTTGTTTTCCTGTTCGTTCCTCTAATTTTCGAAGAACAACTCCATTCCAAGCATGTTAGTGTATGTTCCATCATACCCAAGAACCTCAACTTTATCAAAGCCAACTCTGAGTTGGTTCATGACGTATTCGAAAATAGCTCTGGTCTCGTCATGTGCAGAGCCAGAGGATGGTGTCACGTGACCAACGCATTGAGTTACGTTCAGCCACAAGTGATAAGTGCTCTTCTCTATCGATGCCTGTGTGTGTTTTAGTGTCATCCCTTCTATCATCAAAGTATAGGATTTTAATGGGATCATTATTTCTAGAACTTTCTATTAAATTCAGAACAAGTTTAAGTTTCGCACGCCTTATTTTGTTCCTGTCTACAGTTAAAGCAGATGTTATGTCGCTAGATTTTTGAGAAGTTATAATTCCAGCCTTTGAAGCTGCCTGAAGCACAGCTGTTATATGTGCCGCAGCCCTCTCACATTATATCTCTGAGCAATCATAACAGTTTCAGTCAAATCTACGAAAGTCGTTCCCAAAGTAATGCATAATTTTTTTATGGAGCTAACTAATACTAATACTGTAGCTGGTTCAGAATTTTTTATAACTAACAACAACACAGCTAAACAAAGCAATATTTCAGCTACAGACTCATTTTTCCACATAGTTCTCACCATTTGTTATGCACTTTTGCCAACGATGAACCAGAGCCTGCATGTCGCACTTCTAAAAATCGGCATTCCCTGGACTGTCTTCTGGATTCCGGCTCGTAGTGATAACACTACGTATCATCTGCAGTGACGATGCTATCCAAAAAATTGTCACGTTCATCTTCATATTGGTCCAGCAGGTCCCAAAGGAAAAGGCAAGGACGAAAAAAGCTGTAGAAACGCTTAATTGTACTGAATTTGCCCCTTTTCTGGCCCCAGAAGAGGCACCCCTATCCCCCCCAAGGGCATATAATTGGCATTTTTATACTTGAATGTCAGTTTTCATAGCAACTGACATGTATTTAACCAAAAATATGTTTACTTTAACACAACTAAAATTAATGAACAACTTTGGTATTTTTTTTTTGCAATTTTCAGGTAAATTTTGAAACTTTGATGCAATAGTTCTCACAGAAGATATTATCAGATTTGAAAAAAAAATCATACCTGAAATGTCCATGTGGATTGGCCACTTTTGCCAGGTATTACATTTCGTTCCGAAGAAAAAGTGGCAAAACGACCCACCCTAGTACAACACTCCACACGAAGCATTTTATGAGTCTTTTTCTCTACTTTTCAAGGTCCCACAAAACAGATTTTTCTTCCTCCTAAAGGCTTCTTTCGCCATTCCTATCCTTCCTTCTATTTCACTTTCGAACTTCATGTCATTACTAAGAATACTACCCAGACATCGAAAACTACTCACTCGTTCTATTTGCTCCCCTCCCACCTTTATATTTGACACATACGCCTTCGTTCCAATCACAATAGCTTTTGTCTTTCTAACATTTATTTTCATCCCATATTCTTCAAACACTTCCTCATTTTTTCTAACGGTTTATTGATCTTCTTTTCAGATTCTGCAACAAGCGCCATATCGTCTGCAAATCTTATGCATCTAATCATTCTTCCTCCTACCGAAATGCCGTCTTCATAATGCAGGCTCTTTTTCACTATCTCTTCTAGATAGACATTAAATAGTGTTGGCGAGAGGTAGCACCCTTGTCGAACTCTCCTTCCAATTGCACTCTCTTCCGTCAGTTCTTGCCCTATCTTAACACTTACTTGTTGGTTCATGTATAAGATTCTTATGAGTCTTCAATCTTTTCATTCCAACCCTATCTTCTTTAGAACTCCCAACAACTATTCCCAATTGACACGGTCAAAAGCCTTTTCTAGTCCAATAGATACAACATACACCTCTTTCCCTTTGTCTATAAATCTTTCACAGATCACCCTTAACAATCCAATAGCATCTCTTGTGCCCTTACCTCTTCTGAATCCGAACTGCTCCTCCACCACTTCTCCATTTGTTCTTCGATATAATCTTCTGTTCAGTGTTCGGAGCAGAATTTTAGCTGCATGACATATGAGAGTAATTGTTCTATAATCCTCACATCTCTTTGGGTTCGATTTCTTAGCCATCGGTATCAAGATCGTCTTCAGGAAGTCTTTTGGCCACTCCCCTGTTTCATGTATTTCATTGCATAGTCTGAACAATAATTTCTTTCCCTTGTCTCACATTTTTAATGAATTCGATTGGTATATTATCTGTCCCGGTTGCCTTTGCATTCCTAATCTCGGATATAGCCTTTTCAAACGCATCCCGATGAATACTAAATCTTTTATCACCCTCGCCCACTTCATTTTCTACTTCAACCTTTATGCTACACGGTCTATCCCACTCTCATAAAAATCTTCAACGTATTCTTTCCATCTTCCTATGACCTCGTTTCTTTCGCTGACTACCTTCCCATTCCTATTTTCTACTGCCATCGTAATACCCTCTTCATGGTGGAAAGACTACAAAGTGGTTGCATACGCATATCGCCTGAAGCGCTGTGATGGCTACGACGTCATCTGGGTCGCAAGGGACAACGGGAAAAGTCACGCCTGGAAGTGACAAGTGGAAAATCTTTGTTACTTTATTCTGTTGGTGATATCGAGAATGCCCAACAGTGCAGCGTACGGCTGTAGTAATTACTAGAGAAAAAAGTAAAGGAACTAATATAAAATACTTTAGATTTACTCAAGAACAGGGGAATGTCTCCAGAAATGGATTTTAGCTTCCAGGCAACAGGACAAAATAAACCTAAAATTTGATAACTTTTACATGAAAATAATAAATAAATGCGATGTTAAATGGAATTCCATAAACACGATTTCATTATGTAACTTCTGTTTAGTATTAATAGTATGTAATAGTAGTATATACAGTGGCTTGTGTTGATTCTGCGTACAAAATCCTAATAGTACGATTTAAAAAGATGAACTTCGAGGTAAACCCGGATTCGAAAACATGAGGGAGGGGGAGCGGCAGAGGTGATCATTTCTATCATCATTTCCATAAGATATTGAGACAAAATTTTCTCCACAGAGGTAGGCATGCAATTAGAGAAGGGAGGCACCATGTTCTAGGGCGCATTACCTCCCTCGAGTTACACATATGGAGAGCATTGAACGCGTTAATGTAGCTCATTCTGGAGGTATGCATTCCCTGTAGCCTTGGTGCTGAAACGGGAACTTGCACTTCAAATTAACTAACGAATGGAAGGTTCGTAATAACGATTGAAGGTTACAAAGATATAAATAACAATGTATTAGATCAAGAGAATAAAGTATCCACCTACTATGTCAGGGCGACATTGTCGGGACATTTTTACACTCAGATTTTGAAATTTTTGTTCATTTTAATCATAACTTTGGATAATTATGTATACATATTTTGGGGTTCCCTCCAGAATTAAAAAGTTAAGAATGACTGGTATAGTCTTTCCACCATGCTTTTGCTATTGCAAATATCTTCCTTTGATTTCACCTACCTTAATCATTGATTACATTAAGTTTATATAATTACTGTTTGTACTAAAATTTTCCCTTCGTTGCAGATCACTACAAATACAAGAAAAGTTTGCGTGTGAGATACCAGCTAGCAAGCGCTTGTTGAAAGTTCATCTGTCTCTCGTTGACCACCTCTGCGACCAAGATGACGTCATGCGCCAGAGCGACAGACATGTAGCGCTGCATTGCATCCACCTTGTAGTCTTTCCACCATAACCCTCTTGTTTCCTCCGAAATTCCATAGATTTCACCTGCTTATACATTTCCTCATATTTCCCATCTCTTTCTAATTCTTTTATGTCCTCGCGTTTTCTTTTGTAAAACTCTTCCCTAGCTCTGTCTGTTTTTCTCCGTAACCCATTATTTAACTTTCTGTATATCTTTCTGCCCTCTTCTGTATCAGTCTGTTTCCACGTGTTACTTTCCCTCATTTTCTGCAACATAGCCGCTTTGTGTTTGCGGTAAACTGCTGCTTCTTTTGCAGCCTGCTCTAAGCAAAGTTTAATGTGATCCCTCCGTGTGTTACTGTCTGCGCCTATTCTTTCCTTGTTTGAATGTATTTTTCTTCAATATAGTTTATTTAAAATTTTTAGTGAACCATGTTCACGATGACAGAACATGTTGAAAGACAATGTGTCTCCGTGGATATATGTTCCCATTTAACCTGATAGTTAACATGCTGTCGTTTGGTATGGATTCCGTAGTTCGATTTCCGGTGAAAGACACAAGTTTCTGTAGTGAGCTAATATCATGAGGCAGTAAAATGGGTGATCAGGGGGTTACTTTTTGTTAGATGTTACATCTAGGAGTTTGATTTGAGTTGATATGTCCTTCTAAGACCTAATGTAGGAACATTATATTATACCAATGTTTTTCATGTACTTAAAGGGTCAGATATTCAATTCAGAACTTACTGATAAGAGATTATATTTGAACTGATTATGGTAACTGACATTTGTTTGGTTACCTGTAAAAGGGAAACAGTAAACTGTACTCAGTAGGGAATTATAAAATGAGTAATAATGCATTATTAAATTGAAACATATTGTCGCTGTAAGTCGTTAATACAGTGTATTTGAAACACTGTAATTTTTTTAGTTTTGTGAACAAATCCTAACAACAAATGGAAGTCTTACTAGTTTGTACGTTATATTAATTCTAAAAATAAAGAGTCACACTAATAGATGTTCGCTACCTGCGCTTTTGCTTACTTGTCTGAAACTGACAGATGCCGTAAAGTGTGGTATCACTTGATTGTAAAACGATGTCCTTGAATAAATCAACACATTTAGCTCTAAAGTAGCTAAGTGCCAAAAAGATTTTTCTAAAACTTTTGTTTCAAAAATTAATCTGTACTAAGTATAAACCGTGCACAACTACATGTTAATGATTCCTTTTACAGAACCATTAATAATCGTTTTACGTTATTTTGTGTGCATATAAATGAAATTTTGCTTAACATCCTAAATTATTTCATTTTGCACTAATCTCCTTTAGAACTTATGGAGTGGAGATGGTATCGCGTTCTTAATTCAACAATTGTCCTCTCAACACCTTTGGCAATTTGTTCTTAATATAGTCTCAATTTAATCTCGGGAGACAAAAAGCAGTCTCAGTCTTGGTCTCGTCTTGAGTCGAAAATCAAAGTATCGATTCCACTTTTGTCTTGATCAACATGTCTCCATTTCAATCTCCGCCTTGAAGGCCAATTCTCGATCAAGTCTTATTCTGTGAAATTAAAAGTGAATAAGCAATGTCGTATTACAGCATAAGATTTCTTCTAATTATTTAACTTTAGTTTATTTTTGACTACAGAACGTTGGTGTGCCGAATACTCTTTCATAACTAAGTTGCTAATAGTTGTGCTTTTTGTACATGTGTTTGCAGGCTCAAACCCAAATTGGTGTATGAAGCCTTGATTAAAAACTGAATAGTTATTCAGATCCCACTAGATTAATTTTATATAATTTATCCTCGATCTAAAAGGGATGATAAAGTCGAATCAATCAACTCCAGTACTTTACATTAGTTCATGAACAACTGGTTCGTGCGCTTGCCCTTGAAGCACGGTATCTCGGATGAAATTCCCAGTGAGAGATCATTGAAATATTTGAACACGTTACAGGATTCGGATTCCATCTTAAGCTACAGGTTCATGTCTCTTATAGCCTGGGAGCTAAAAGGGACGCTTAATTTCAATCCAGCTAACAGACGAGGTACTATCCAAAATATCCGATATTTATTTTACGCGGTAGACCAGTAGCAGTACGTCATTCCACCGCTACGTGTCTCGACGTACATGTATTAGCTACTACACCACAAAGTTGTGTCATCTTTGGCGCATTCAGTTGTGAGTTGTAGTTGTGCGTGTCAGGATGTGTTTCAGTGCTTCTGCGATTTGTCAAATGGCTAACGTTAAAGAGCAACAGATTTGCATCAAGTTCTGTGTCAAGTTGAAGATAACTGCTGACGAAACCAACCACATGCTGAAAGGGTCATTTGGTGAGAGTGCACTGCACTGAGTCAAGTAAGAATATTTGAGTGGCTCAAGCGTTTCAAAGAAGGCCGCGAATCTGTAAAATATGACAAGTATTCTGATCGATCTTCATCATGCACAACACTAGAAATAACCATGAAATTGCGTGATGTGATTCTCAAAGAAGGCAGACGATTAACGATGTTTTTAACAGACTTTGACTCTCGTACGGCACAAGTCAATGAATTCTACCCGATAATCTGAACATGAGTCGAATTGCAACGAAGTTTGACCCTCGCCTTCTCAGCGTCGACAAGAAAACCGCAGGATTTAGACGTGCACTGAGTTGCAACAGAGAGTTCTAGAGTGTCCGAACCTCTTATCCAGAGTCATTACAGGTGATGAATCTTGGATCTATGGTTATGATCCTGAAACGAAGCATCAATCATCACAATGGAAAACGTCATCCTCTTCATGGTCGAAGAAAGCTCGATAAGTTCACAGCACTATCAAATCGATGCTGATAATTTTTCTCGACATTCGAAGAATTTTGCATAAGGAGTTTCTTCTACCTGCTCAGATTGTTAAAGGTAAGTTTTAATACGAGGTCTTTTAGAGGTTGAGGTAAGATGTTCTGCACAAACCTCCAGAGCTGTAGCAAACAGAAGAAACTAGTTGCTACACCATGACAACGAGCCCGCTCACACTTCGCTAGTTGTGAGGAAACTACTGGCCAAAAAACATGGCAACGGGTCCCCGCATCACTACTCCTCTGACCCCCTTAAAATGGCGACATTTTGACTCCATAGTAGACATCCAAGTTGAATGAGAACTGGTCCTGAACACCCTTCACCCTGCGGACTTCCAGGAGTGCTTCCAGAATCTAGGAACAACGCTGGGATCGTAGCATACAAACCGGAGGAGACTACCTTCACGGTGACGGAGTTTAGTTTTCTGAGTATTACAATCACTTATCGGATATGTTAGGTTACACCTTGATACTTCTAACAATTTTGCTAGTTTAATCTGATACTTTCCCTCTTTCGAAGATGTTGTTCTATCCTATTCTGGATTTCTGGAAACAGGGATTCATCTGCGGTTGGAAATTTTATAAGGCGTCATTGGTGAAAATTCTAGTAAACAGTGTGTGCGTTCTTTATCATACAGTGTAATTGTAAGTATAATTTTTATATTTTCATTCATCTTTCTTTCTTTCTTTCTTTCTTACTTTCTTTCTTTCTTTCTCTCTTTCTGTCTCTAGTCATTATTTCCTTAGTCTCTTATTTATTACTTCCCTCCCTCTCTCTCACTCACACACGTTTTGTGCGTGTGCGTGTTTCAGAGCTAAAACCAAGACAGTTGTGATAGCATGGTAACTATCCTGAACCCATACAGAAGCGTCCCGGTCCAAAACTTGACTCGAATAACCCAATCGACTGGGCTCGGAAAATCTAATTAACTGAGAGCTTCGGCATCGTGCTTTTTGTACTCTGGAGATTCGTGCTCCAGTCCGATTCACCTCTGAAGGAATTAATGTTTAAATATAAGGAAAAAGGTATATTCACTTCTTTGTCCTCAGGATCATTGAATCTCGATAGAATCACCGGTCAGTACGGGTTTGAATCCTCATCCATAACCTAACCCATATTATTTGACAACTTGTTGACTCTTTTCAGCTCTGGTGTGTTCATTCTAAAATATTTGTGCAAATTAGAACGTTATACTTGCAATAGGTGAAATGTTCGCAGTACGTCAGAGTGGATGTTCATAACAGATAAATCTTCAGAGATGACTAGGAAATGGCTCCCTTGTTTTTGTTATTTTATATTTAGAGAAGATTTTATTTATAGGTTTGACAAAATTCATCTTATAATTTATCTTAACATCCTATAATTTATCTGAACATTCTATAATTCAAATCAGCATCCTATAATTTATCTCTGCATCCTATAATTTAATGTGTTTTATTCACGTTTGAAATGTGAAACACGCAAAGTCTGCTATGTGTATAACGAACATAAAATTTTCCTTTCAAACATTTGTAACTTTTCATTATAATAGAGTTTGGAGTTCTAATAGTGGCTCTTTCTGATAGAAATTTAACAGAAAAATAGCACTCATTACTTGTTTTGTTTAATTCGGATTAGTAATCTGAAATGGAAGGTATGACCTATGCTACCTACTAGGTTTATTATAATGAAGTTTGGATCAATACGTTCAATGAACAGCACCAAATTTACAACCAAACCATGTGCAAACAAATTTTTGCAACTTTCCACATTACCCTAGATGTGTTTTAGAACTCTCTAGTTCCACTAGAAATTGAGTATTTTATTAGACCACCAAGTTTGTTCTTCATCTTGAAAGCGATTTAATAAAATTTTCAAGCATTCTCTATATATTCGAATAGCCCTGAAAAAATATAAAATCCAAACTTACTTCTATGTTGGTATTGGACTTCTGGACACGAAACTTTATAACGTTATATTCTTTTCTACTACGTTTAAATTCCATATTTTTATCTGAGTTCCCTTTACTTGTTCCTATCCTTCTCTCACCTTTTTTCTCTTTGTTTTACTTCTGTACTTCTGTATAACAGACATCTTTCGGTTTCAGTTATTCATTGCATATGTTTCTAAGATCCTCTTTCCATCCACTTATGAATCTTGTTTCATATTGCTTTTATTCTTTTATCATGCATATTTTGAAATTAGAATTTCGCTCATGTTGTTTGCTGATGATATGGGAGAAACGAAGGGTGGAGAGAGAGGGGTCTCTGTACCAGACAGTATTATGGAATAAAGAGGTGTCATTTGGGTGGACTAGCTGCACGACGTTTGCATTTGCAATTTTACTGACGCGAAGTGCATCAAGTGATCAGTGGTGTCATTATCTCCTTTCCTCTCGTTTATATATATATATATATATATATATATATATATATATATATATATATATCTGCGAACATCCACGAGCAATGATTTCACTATCTTACATGTAACATAACATTTAACGTATTATAAATAAAATATATAACTTCCAAATTTCTGTTAATATTCGAGACGAAACTGAGACTCTTGAGACTGGACTTGTTTCGTTATCGGCATCGTCTCGAAATACAAGTGTCTGTCTCTGTCTCGCTTAAGCCACTGTCTCGTGTCGATTTATAAACATCTGTCTCAATCTCAGTCTCGTCTCGATATGGTGTGTATCGATCTCGTCCTCATTTATAGACGTCTATTTCGAACTCGGTGTCGCAATCATTCCTATCATTGACTTTGAGGTGGTTGGTGGGAAAATTTAAGTAAATAAATTTGTTAAACGTATACAATTAGAGCACGAAGTTTTCAATTAAGCACAATTTACAGTGGGACCGAACCAAAGGTTCAGGCGGAAAAAATAGTAATTTCATTTAGTTTATTAACGTTTTCTTATTTCAAGACACTACAAGATTTAACAGAATAAATATATACCACAGCTCTGTTAATAAGCTAGTCGATAAAAATGTGCTGCTGGAAGTGTTGAAAATCGTATGTTAAATAAACGTACTCCCATGCGCAAAAAAAATTGCGCGTATACTGTAACTCAAGATTTTTCGCATTTATTATATTTTCCTTACGTTTATGGGTAAAATTCAGTTATTAGTATGTGGAGATAATAGAAAGCAATTCATCTAAGGAGATATTTCCAAAAAATATAATAAAATAATAAAAATATAAGCAAAAAACAAAATTATGCTCGGTTTTGTGTATACTGGCAACGATGATTTCTAGGGATTTTTTCACTAGCAGATCACAATTGCGGAGGGAATTCAGTAGGGGAATCGAGAAGTTGGATCAAGGAACTGGATAGTGGACTAAAATGTTGCATTTATTGGTTAAAACCTAGTGTGTAGATTGCCTGCCAAATATAAATGAGCTTCTGTTACTAAGATGTCGTACGAAAATATAGAATTAAACAGAAAAACTCTTATCTTAAGGTTCGAAGCGATACGCACCATGGTTATGACGATTATTTCTTTAAAAAAAGGAGCTAACACCATGTAGCCTCCGTGGTTCGGTGGATAGAGTGGCGGAGTCGTAGTTATTTTATTATTTTGACACCACATCGAATCCCATCCCATCCCATCCCATTTTTTTTTACAAAACATTATAGGAAGTGTATAATTTTAATGTTAATAAGAACCGAAACAATATAATAAGGAAATAATTTATTGGTAGTATCCTTTAATCGACGTATTTATTCAGTATTAGAATACGTGTACTATTGGAAACAGTTATTGTTTTCAGTTTATAGTCTTGCATGTTACTTCCCGTTCTTGAACAGCAGATAACACACTTCGGGTTTGTGTGTCAGGAAGAACATACGCGACCTTGAATGCCTGTCCAGTCTTACCCCTTGTTACATCGACCTGATGTTAAATGATCGTTTATGTGTGTGTGTGTGTTTGTTTTTCGCTTTTTAGAGTATTGACTTTCTCTCTCTTTTTTTTCATATCCACAAGTGCAAGAATGCTTTCGTTGAACGTAACTAAATTATACAGATCTATGTATACGGAACACGAATATTTCCAAATATAGAATGAATATGAACGATAATCATACCATATTTCTACATTATATAGTAGCGTGAAAAACTGATATTAAAATGATATAACAAACAGGCATAAGCTTTTTTTCTAGCATGGCAACACATTAAACGTAACTCATTAAATTTTGGGAATTACAAATTATCACCTTACGTGTCGTTGTATTCCTATTCTTTTTCACGTTCAAGCAACGAAAGAAGAAATTGTAGTAATAGTGATAAAAATCGAATTCGAGATTTCAATGAATTCAAGTTTCACGCCCCCACATATCGAAAAAGTGATTTTGATGTCTGTCCATCTGTTCGTTTGTTGGTTCGTCACGCTTTTACATGCATTCAAATTGAGGCCACACAGTTCGACGTATCTGGACCTAAGTCTAGACATGAAGTTTTTATAACACTTTATCGTTTCGAATTCTATATTCTCCGACACCTAATAATAAGGGTAGTTTCCTGAAGGATGAAAATTTAAAATAATTAAATTGTTTCAAAAATAACTGTAAAGATTTTGCTTTTTTTTTTTTTTACAAATGTAGTTTGAATCATTGCTCTGAAAAAATACGTAAGGTGTAATTTACTGTATGGGATGCGTTTTTTCGAACAATTTTCTCAATCACATTTTATAAATAAATGTATCATTAATAACCTAACAATATGACACAACTCGTTCGTCCTGTAAACATTCAGAAGGGTAGTTTAGCCTACTCTTCGACCATTTCCCCATTAGCGCCTGACCCAATTTTGTTCATATTTCATAAATAAATGTCACTTAAATAACCTAACGATACGGCATAATTCCATCATCCAAAAAAGCTAGAAGTGGTATAATACTTTTCGGAGTAAGATTTACCCTACGATTTTGTGGAGAACGACTCAGGCAATTTTGTTCGTATTTCATAAATAGCATAACTCGTTTGTCCTGAAAAGATACACAAGGGATATTTTATTCTTGGGGATGACTTTTTTGACGATTTCTCAGAAAGTACTCAGACGCTTTTGCTCATAGTTCACATACAATTATTTCCTTAATAATTCTAATATATGGCATAAGTTATTTCTAACAGAAATATGACCAATGGGTACTTTACTTTTGGACATAAGTTGCTTCGAACAAAGTTTTCCAAAAACACATTATTTTATTCGCATTTCCCAAATAAATGTTTCAGTAATAGCTGCAGCCTAACACGAGTCAGTTTAAGAAATTCGAGCGAGAAAATTCAGTGCGTTTCATCCGTACCCATTCTTAAATATATTTTTAAATGTTACACCTAATCACAATTTTCCTAACAAAATCGAAACTTCTATTTAAATGTGCCTTGTTGTTGCCAAATGGTTCAAGTCCATTGGTTCTGGATTTGATTCCCGGTGAGAGCTAGTGTATTTTTATTCAACGTTAAGGTATAGGTAATAAGTAGGTGCAAAGAAAAAATTGTTGAAACAAGCCTAACCAACCTAATAAATAATACAAAGAAATAATACAATATTACGAAATTATAGAAGAAACGTTGTTAATATTAGATATTTGCGTGTGAGATTGTCCAACCGATGACTGTCAACTCCAAAGGTAAGAAAGTGAAACATCCAATACCAGGTTAATCAGTGGTCTCTAGGTAAACCTATCCTACTAGGAAGTGATTGAGATACCAAAAAATGTTGTAATCGCTGGGAGACATGTTAGGAGAATACATTGGGTGAGAGACTTTAATTCATGAATAGTCTGCACCTTCGTTGGTGTATTGAAGTGCGTAGGTGGTGTGTGTTTAGCACATCGGGTTCCTTTGTTGTTAGTCCCAGCTTTCTAGACCGGATGCAGTTATTCCCGGTAGAAAATACAATATATATATATATATATATATATATATATATATATATATATATATATATATATATATATATATACTAGCAGCGTTCACCCCGCTTCGCTGCGGTCACCCCGGAACGCAATAAACTTTGTTACTTAGATAATTTTTACTTTTTCGCTTTCAAGTGATATGATAAAAACCATAGAAGATTGCAGTAAATGTTAACATTATATCGCCTGTCATTTATGTTAACCCGCCCCGCTTCGCTGCGGTCACCCCCGAACGCAATAAACTTTGTTACTTAGATAATTTTTACTTTTTCGCTTTCAAGTGATATGATAAAAACCATTATAACGCCTGTCATGTATGTTAACCCGCCGAGTGACACGGTCATGCGGGTTGCATATAAATACGTTTATTTTTATACCTATGATGAACTAACAAAGGATTTGTACGTAATGGACACCTGAATGGTCAATTATCTCAAGACACTGGTAATTGAAAATTAAAGTGATATGATAAAAACCATCTAGGGTCCAAATCCTAATAACCCCCCAAAAATAAAAGAAATTGGTTCAGCCGTATTAGCGTGATGAGCGGACAAAGGATTTGTACGTTCTCTTTTATATATATATATATATATATATATATATATATATATATATATATATATATATATATATATATATATATATATATATATATACATTTCTATTACTATTAAAGTAAATAATTACACTCATTCCCTCAATGTGATACTTGTTTGTTTAATTGTATACAGAGAGCTGATCCGTGGAAAAATCGTTCATAATAATAAATAAAATAAACTCGACAAATATTCTTGTAAATAATAGGTAAAAGTTTGCGTCACACTGTTCATTTTGCTGGGCACGCCAGTGTGCCACGTTATCCGGTTGTGGCACACTGGAATATAGGGTATGGCTTTCTAATTTTTCCCAACTATTTTAACTGCTTCAATTGAAATGAATTTATAATAATAAGAGAGTGAATTTAGTCTTCTTACCCATCGATTTAGAAATAAGGTCCGCTAGAATTGTATGTATAAAAAATAATAATACTCAGAATTTTATAGAATGGTTTGTTTTATTCGAAATGACATACTTCCTGCAACTGTTTGGGTTGGAATTATTTGAAATCAAATCTTTAAGTTTTACGACCCACGGTTATACCGGCTAGGCTAAAGGACACGGTGATGATGAGAAATGAATGCAATGATGGAATGAAAAAAGTGGGAGAAAACGGAAGAACCCCGAGAAAACCCATGCACATGGTGTTTCTCCACCACAAAATTCACTTGGTGCGAGCTGGGGTCGAACCAAGGATCCCATGCACCAAAGGTGAACGCTTTATCACTGAGCCACCGCGGCCCCTCTGAAATTATTTATAGGAGAGAGTGACTACTTTTATGAAAACTTGATATCGAACACATTTGTTTAAAAATACCAGCTTTTTGTGAAATATTGCTTAATATTCAGGAAAACCTAAGTCAATAATAAAATAATAATAATAATAATAATAATAATAATAATAATAATAATAATAATAATACTAACTATTATTATTATTATCTTTAATTAAAAACTCTCTGGACCTAGTGCATTGGCACAATTCCACGAATCAAAAAGAATGTGTTTACTTATCATATAAGTGTAGAAGGACTTAATCCCTGTTGCTTTCAATATAAAAAGAAAGTGTCCAACTGTCAAATGATATGCTACATAAAATGGCCTATGCAACATAATGTAGTATAGAGTCATCATTCCAGGTTGTCTAAAGAACACTTTCGTTTTAGCAAGAAAGGAAGAAAATAGAAAATACTGAGTTTTAACCTAGTAGAAAGTTTGCAGATTTACGGGAAAATGCACAGAGTTGTTGGATATAAAATGTAGTCTGGATTAATGGAGTAAGACACCGTAAATATTTTATTGTTTGAAATATACTGGGAGTGACCAAGCCATTACATATGGAAATATCGAAAGAGATACGTTAATGGTGTTAGTTGCAAACTTTTTTAGAAATGAAAAAATTAAGGAAAGCTCTGATATCACAGATCCAAATTGACTGACTGTTAAGTAAAACTGCTAAATCTGAGTAAAGCAAAAAAAAAAAAAAAAAGTATTAATGACCTGGGTTAGTTTCAGACATATCATTCTCATATCAAAACTACGATAGAAGTAAATTATGAATAAAGGTGAATTCACAGTTCTGTAACTTTTCAGAAAACTTTTTTATAAGGCTTTAGAATTATTATTATTTTTTTGTTTGTTTGTTTATTAGCTTCCCCATGCCGTAAACGTCGCCAACTCCTAGTGGCTCACTTGCCGGTAAATGGCGATCGTCGATATAGCGACGCGTCGAAGGATTGCCGCTAGCGTGCCACTAGTGGCAGGGATTCGTCGAGTCGAAGCAGATATCTAGAATCGGGGGTATTGAAGTTACAACGTAAGAACGAGGACTTCATTTTGGTCCGCGCTCGTTTGATTTGTCACGGAGAATCGTAAAGGGACCAACATGAACTATCGCCAGTCATGTGCATGCGGTTATTATTATATATTATTTTTCCCTGACGAATTGTTATTATAAGGACAATATTTGAGCTCCGGGGGTCAAGAGTAACTCCTGCCTTTACATCTTGAAGTGAAAAATCTTGAGATGGGTGCGTATAATTGTATGAATTTAGTTGGCAACTGTCGCCGATCACTAGCAAGTGAATATGGGAGAACTATGAAAAAAGTAATTGCCATTTTGTTATAAAATTACATGACGAGTGCATTTGATTTGATTCCGAACAGTTGTCTTCAAATATACACGGTTAAAGAACCACTCTGATTAGAAATATTAAAAAGACTTCAACGATTTATCACTCTACAAGCTGTGTCTTCATAATCGCCTCCGTGACGAATTCGGAAGAACACGCAATTAGTAACCCTAAGGTTGATGGTTCACGCCCAGCTCAGGGCACTTTCGTTTTATTTTTTAAAAATGTTTTTTGACTCATCTTGATGCAAAGAAATTACGCATATAGGCGATTTAACGTATTTTAGGGGAATAATTTTGTGGTTCGTTGGCGTTCCGTCGCTTCTCTGCCGGTGTTGGTATAATTTTCTAAACGGAAGTGTTACCAATTTTTGGCTGCGGGACCGCCAATTTTTGGGGACATGTCACTAGTTGCCTATCGGTGGTCCACCGACGCTTACGGCATGGGATTGTCCCCTCACGAGTGAGGCAGATTGTAATCGACCAAGAGTGTTTTGGAAAAATGGGAAACATCTTCCGACTTCGACTTCTGAATAATCCGTTTAGGATCAAGTCGAATCAAGGCTGCGCCACGGGAAGGTAGAACAAGTGAGGCAATCGTTCCAAGCACTACGCTCGACAGCTTCCGTCTCATTCACGACTTAGACTCTTCAGGAAAAGTAACAAGTTTATTACTTGTAATTTATTCTTTGAGTCAAAGTATTTTGCAATAAACCATCGTTTTGTAAGATATTTTTACGATTGTATACTATTCATTTCGAAAATTGTACTCATAATATAATTTCCCATCATGGATTTGAAAAAATCAAAGTTGGAACAAAGAAAGATCTCCGATCCACATGTCTCTTCATGTTTGATATGGAAGTCTCATCTTCATTATTGGCCCTTAATTTATTTTAGTCCTAGGCAACGCGAATCGACGGGATGGCTCTAAGTGAAAACATTCATTTAGATGGTTAAGTAATCAGGAAATTCCTGCTGTTATTTCACGAAACACAACAGATCTTGAGGGAAAAAAAAAAAACAATTTTGCTTACCAGGGGGGGAAGGAGTAAATCATCTGCTTACGTTTGCTTAACTAGGAAGAAGGCAAGGGCGCCGATCCTGGGGGGCCGAGCCCGCTCAAAGCTCATGTAGGCCTCCTTTGTATTTATGAATATACAATATTTGGCATTATTTAAGTGTAATTTGTCTTAAAACTCTCATATATATATCTTCTGCATTTGAATGCTCCCCCCCCAAAATTTAAAGAGAAATTGGCGTCCTTGGAAGATCTAGTGAAATGAATAAAAATGTGATAACGTAATACTTGAACAACTCTATCTAATGGAGGAAAGTAAATTAGTATTCAACACTTCTTTCAGTTTTAAGCATTTCAAAGATTCTCGTAATTTAGTAGCGTCCCGGATTTGCAGTTTTGAAGTACGGGAACTTTATCTATACCTTAACGTGGAAATCGGTTTCGGACCATGCACTTAAGCCGCTTTGCCATAAGAGGCACAAGGAGTTTTTCTTTCGATTTCCTCAGAATATTGCGAATGGTATAACTTTCAAAACTATGTTTAAAAAAGAATACACATTGACATAATAAGATGATAATCTGATACCTAGGAAATATATTGTTTTTAATTTGTTCTCACGCTTCCAAATCAGTACTTATGCTTTTTTTTATTCCAGCCTTTTAATATAAGCATTTCAGACTATTGTCTGTTCTAGGACGATACAATTCTAGTTCATGTATATGCTAGCTTTGGAAATACAGTAGAGTTTCGCTTATCCGACATAAACAGGCAGGCAGAACGCTGGATAATATGGATGTGTTAAAAAAAGAACTATTAAAAGTAAAACTTATGATATAATTTTACATATTACGCATCTAATAATAATGTTTTATAACAAATAACTGCACTGCACTGAATCAGGGACGTATCCAGCGTGAGAGCCTGAGAGCTGTCTCTCTCCGAAACTCAAGCACTTTTTAATAAACTTGCCTTTACCCTTTTGAGGTTCTTTTATATCAGTTTACTAGTAGTCAGTGTCCAAACTTTGGGCAATGTGCTGTTGTCTTGTTATAATTCTAAGAACATACCATAATGCCATTATACCAGGTGCAGTGGCGTATTTAGGGGGGTGACTTCCGGGCTTAAGCCCCCCATGAAATCTTACTTAGTATAGTAAAGTAAATGAAATATGTTGCAGAATTTTCACATTTCCAGGCAAAGCCCCCCCCCGAAAGTTAGTAAAGTCCCTCCCGAAACAAAATCGTAAATACGCCACTGACCAGGTGGAATTAAAGAACAGTTTTAAATAGGATTAACATTTCGTTTCCGTTCTGTTTTTAACTTTAATATATTAGAACGATACACTCCATGTCTTCTTGCTATTTTTGTTATGTGATATACGTAGCAGACAGTTTTCTTTAGTTACATTTCTCTCGAAAATATGTTTCATTTTGTTTGTGCTATAATGCAGTTTCCAAAAAAAACGGTTTATAAATGAAAAGTAGGAAAAAGTTTAAGAGAGGTACAGAACTGTTGCATTATTATTATTATTATTATTATTATTATTATTATTATTATTATTATTATTATTATTATTATTATTGATATTTAAAAACATTAGAATTACGTGCTTACGAGGATTCGTGTTGGGCCCCCTCCGAATAGAAAACCTGGATACGTGTCTGCACTGAATGATAGACGTATGAGTCAAGGTGTAGACGGGCGCGCTAGGCGATAGACTCCACAGCATGAAAAATAGATTAAGACCCAACTTGCAGATCTTCTTGCCGATTGGTGCTATTTGCAATGATATATCGGATCATATGGTATGTGGAACAAAGGATGGTCGGATAAGCGAGACCATGGTGTATTGGTGTTTCACGCACCTAAACCTGTAAAATGTTTGTATAAACAATTATCTTTCACTCCCTAGCTAAATTTGCGGGTATGATTCACACCTTGCCTCATAAAGTATAGTCTTATAAAGAAAAACATATTTTTTTTAGCTAAAACCTAAAGAAAAGCCAACTTCATTTTTTTTTTTTTTTTTTTTAATAATGGCAAACTAGTCCACTCCATCACGATAAATCACGTTTGGTACTAAGATGTCTTTTTCTGTCCGTATATATCCTTCACACTTCGTTGGAGACAAAATTGTTTTTTCCCCAAGAAAACAGGATGAGAGAAACTATACAACAGCATGAACAGAAAACAATAGCTATTAACAATAGTTCTCTAATCCTGGATAAATACGTCATTACAGCAAAATATCAGTAAGTTGTCCTTATTATATTGCTTCGGTTCTTATTAACATGAAAATTATAATGTTTTGTAAAAAAAAGAAAAAAAAGAAAAAAAAGAAAGAAAAAAAGAAATGGGATGGGATGGGATGGGATTCGATGTGGTGTCAAAATTATAAAATAACTACGACTCCGCCACTCTACCCACCGAACCACGGAGGCTACATGGTGTTAGCTCCTTTTTTTAAAGAAATAATCTTCATAACCATGGTGCGTATCGCTTCGAACCTTAAGATAAGAGTTTTTCTGTTTAATTCTATATTTTCGTACGACATCTTAGTAACAGAAGCTCATTTATATTTGGCAGGCAATCTACACACTAGGTTTTAACCAATAAATGCAACATTTTAGTCCAATATCCAGTTCCTTGATCCAACTTCTCGATTTCCCTACTGAATTCCCTCCGCAATTGTGATCTGCTAGTGAAAAAATCCCTAGAAATCATCGTTGCCAGTATACACAAAACCGAGCATAATTTTGTTTTTTGCTTATATTTTTATTATTTTATTATATTTTTTGGAAATATCTCCTTAGATGAATTGCTTTCTATTATCTCCACATACTAATAACTGAATTTTACCCATAAACGTAAGGAAAATGGAATAAATGCGAAAAATCTTGAGTTACAGTATACGCGCAATTTTTTTTTGCGCATGGGAGTACATTCTCTCGCTCATTGCGTTTTAACTAAACATAATTTTCCTACTCGTTAGTTGTTTTATGTCCGTGTGTGTCACGCATTGTAGTAAAAGATAACTCCTAAGTTTATCAGAGTTCAAAGGAATCAGAAGCTTAGGAAAGGTAAGCTGTATGTTTCTTTATGAGGGATCGCCAACCTTTATTTGACTCTTAAAACTTGCCGTTTAGAACATAAACGATATCACTGAGTCCAAACAATATTTTGTTAATTATTTCTGTATAGGCTTTGTTCAAGAACCACGTATGGAAAATCGAATATCCCAGAGATGAGTACCATCAATCATTTTTGCCCTCAAGAGGGCCGCTCTCAACCTCACTCACCATCACTGTGGAGTCGGTTGAATGTAAGTGTGGCTGAGGGTGAAAGTACCAAGAATATTTGAGTGTGAGGGAGAGTGAAAGTGTCAGGGAACTGATTGAGAGCGAGTGTGAGTGAAGGTTAGTAAAAATGCCCATCTCTGGGATATGCATGAAATTATATTTGAAATATTCAAAATGTGGTATCTTGATTACTAGATGTCAGAGAGAGAATCAAACAAGTGAATGTTTGAGAGCAAGCACGGAAATCAACTATAAAATTCTGTAGTATTGCTGCAGAGATGATTTCGTTTGTCCTCGGTAGCCGGTTCTGTTTGAGTCACTAGATCTGCCTTAGCCTCCGGATCTTTCAGACTACCAACTCGAAAATCCAAGACAGACCCGGATGACTTGAACAAAAGTGGTCACTCAAGTGACCAGGTAACTTACGTCCCATTTCATCACTGACAGCGGAGCTCCATACATAAAAATCGTTGCAAAACCCCTAAGGTTCTATTCCGATGTTTTCATCTGTCTGGTACACGCACTACAGAGGAAATATGTTCTCACTTTCCCGATTTTGATCTTTTCTCAAATATGAAAAAAAAAAGTATTTCTGAAATCTCCCTCGCGAACGAGTGCTTTTCGTTAATTAGTCTCTGAACTTTCGCTCCTACCACAGCCAGTCTAACGAGGTAGGTAGCATGGATTGCAGCTGTTCTCTATTATGCTAATAACTTCGTATCAATCGAATCATTGATACCTTTGATGAGGATGATACAGCTTCAATTAGTTTGTTCCAAGTTTGTCTAAGAAGAATTTCTTGAAAAAGCACTTAGCTTTCACTGGAAAACATTTTGCAATGTTTCCAGACGCTTTTTCCAAGCTTGAAAAAATAACTGACTTTATCTAGTTCTCTTAAAACCTTTAATGATGTTGTCAATGATCTGAATGCTGTATTTGGTGATAAGGGTGCGCAGATTCCGGAAAAGTCTATCGTGTTTCATATGCTAATTCACATTTGAAAAAATTGAAGAATATTGTTACTGTTATGGAAGCTGATACTGATGTAACTGTTGACAAAGAATAAATTCTTCATACATTACTTGTTTCTAGTATGCTCCAGTGAGATCTGCAGGTGTGGAAAAGTAATTTTCACATCTTGCAAACCTTTCTAACAAGAGTCAGTCTTTCGTTTGAAAATCTTAAGAAGATGTTGATAATTTCAGAGAGTATGAAATAAGTTTCTTAAGTTAAGATAAACTGCTAGTGTACTTCAATACGACTTCATTTTAGTATTTCTTTGCTTTGAATAATTTCTAAACTGCTAACGGAACTGTATGTGAGTACAGTGTGATAGTGTTTTATATTTATTATGTTATTTCAATGCTACTACTGAAGAATGATGAATGAATCGTTATATGTCTCTTTCAGGCTGCGCAATTAGCAAGTTTCCAGAAATTTTAAATTATAATTATTAGCGGCGAAGTGAAACATTTTTTCTTAGAATCCATATTTCGTATTTGAGTAGTAATCCAAACATTGGATATTATAGATTTTAAATATTTTATTACTTATTTTTCAAATGCCCTTGTTTGTTTGTTTGTTTTACTTTGGCATTTTTATCTGTCATTTTGGTCATTTTGGATTATCTGTCATTTTATTTCCAATTTTACCAATCATTTTGGGCTTTTTTTTAGCTTCTGGGCTCTCGTTATGTTATATTAAATGTTATTCGTTATTGAAATTTATTAGCCAACCTTGCATCTGAGTGTTAGGCATATTTTACTATTCAAAAATAGAAATTATAATTTCTACTGTAAATATAATTAACGTGATTTATATAATGCAAACGAAATGAAACCCTTACTCAAACCTGTGATTGTTCTTCTGGCTAACCGAGATGAATAGGACATGCAAGTGAATAATACTGCAGGAAATAAAGCAATGAGACAAACGGATAGAATTCACGGACAAGATGTTAAACACAGCGAATATTCTCTTCGGATGGAATTTTAAACCCATCACACCAGACGTAAACATTTGTCATAGAAATCACTGTTTTCCACGAAAAAGTAACGAACAGTGATGTTCTACAACATAGTACGTAGTAATTGTTGTGTGGCGTTTACATCTACAGTTCCTACAGTTTATATGTTTAATAGAAACTGGAACAGATTGAATATTACATTGATCCTCGTTTTAACGGAACAAAATGGCCAATGCGGTCCGATGTTGCTGGTTGTTCGTAATTTCCGACTCTTAAGTCTGCTATGGTTAATATCCATAGTTACGTTACAAAAGAAAAATAACACAGTGCTGCTCTTTTATTCAAGTACGCTATCCAATTTGATAGTATAAAATTCATAGCATACTACGAATATATTGTAAGGATACACACCTTGCAGTGTGAGCACATGTTATTCAAACAGTACGTGCCATTGTTTACAAGCATCAGAACAGCAGACTATACAGAAAACCAGGAAGTAACGAAGAACAGTGTGACGGGAACCGAAGAGGTCGGAGTGACCAAGAAGTGGCCTATAAAGGTGGACTCAAAGAAGACGGAGGCGTCAGTTGACCACTGATCGGTTAACCTATACCTGCTCCTGAGCTTGCTCTGGACGAATGAGTACTTCCTTGCCTAAAATCTCTGGAGGCTGGCATGAGCGAAGGGGATTCCTAACCACAAACTGAATCTCTGGAGTCTGCCATGAGCTAAAGGGAGTTACAAAAATTACCCTATCCTGAAGTCGCTGCAAGACGCCCTGGAGGCCGATATGAGCTAAATGGGTACCCGTATAAAATAATTCATTCCTTCGCCTCTCTGATTATAAGGAGTATTTAAAATATTCACTTTGTAGACACAAAGACTATTTTGTAATATTTTGTAAAATAAATTAGGTGAAGGACTAGAATCTCGGGCATTCATTGTCTCTACCTACACAAATATTACAATATACAATAATACAACAAATTCAACATTTGTAGTTTAAAATGAGGACTCTCAGACCTAATCGGTTGCTTCAGATTTTGTTCGTTGTTTCCTAATTCCGTTAAATCGAAGGATAAGCGTGTATATAGATATGATTGTTCACTAAGTTTTTTCAGATAATGCATTAAAATTGCAATAGTAACAGTGTTGCGGAACAATTGAATTCAATTTCCTATGTTTATTACTTCATTTAATAAAAAAACTACTACAAATAATATTGTGTTATTATTTTTGGACCGTTGAGGTCACAGTGATTATTATTAATTTATCAAGAAAAGTGCACAGGAGGAGATACATTGAATTCTTAGAAGCGTTATCACCTACATGATTTGCTTTTTATCATCATTTTAATATCCTTCTTGTTTGTCTATGTCTTTTTTCACTTATGTGAGGTCGATGTTTCTGATGTTTTCTCCATAAAGACCTATCCCATATTTTTTTATCCTTTTAAACTTTCCTCTGTGTACTCAATCGTAATCGTGTCTATCTATTTCTTCTTTGGTATCCCTCTACCTCTCTTCTCATTAACTTCCATTGCCATCACTCTTTTTTCCACATAGTACTTTGTTCCTCTCATTAGATGGTTATATCACTGCAACCTTCTTTCTTGGATTTTCTTTAGAAATCTCTAGAACCTTGGCTATTCCCCTCTCTCATTCTTCATTCTGTTTCCTCTTGTTATTCCAAACATCCAGCGTAGCATTCTCATTACAGTAACATTCAATTTTTTCCTTTATTTTCTTTGTTGACCATGTTATTGGTCCGTATATAATTACTGGCGAAACCACTATTTTTTAAATCATTACTTAATTTTTGTATGATATGGCGGTCATAAGAAATGACACATATTTCCCTCCAATTTCGCCATCTTTTTTCCATTTTCTATGTTCCATATCCAATCAAAATTTTTGGCAACAGATGAGGCTAAATATAATATTAAAACTTTTTTCACTTCATTCAATCGTTCTTCTTGTAGCCTATCTTCTTATTTCCTCCCCGTTGAACTCCGGGTATTCCGTCGTCTTCTACTAATTTTAGGCCACTATCTTAATCATATCATCTCTGTATATCTTGATACTCATCAATTAGTCGCTCTTTATATTTACACTTACTACAATTTCTTTTAGATTACTAGAAAGAAAAGTCCCCATGCCATTTCTTCCTTATAGACTTACTCTACTACACTGCTCTCCATCAAAAATGATGTTTTCGAATGAATGGGTGTTTCTAAATGATTTGTCTGCGCTGAGTTCAACGGTGCAATCCGTTTAGTCCTAGCACGTCAGGTTTCTGAGTAATTGAAAGATTTGTGTTTAATAAAAGCCCCTTTTGTATTATATAGAACGTCAAGGAATGTTTCCGATCTAGTGATAAATCTAAAGTAAAATTGCGAATACCAGAGAGTATCTGGTTTGGCAACACTATTTACGCTGCTCTTTACTTCACAAGTAGTTTGCTAACACGGACTGCAGTGAACTGGACGGTTTCCTCAAACGTGGATTTGTGTATTAAGAAAACAATGTCTACATATAGCTGCAGAAACGACCCGAACGCTTTCTGTTATATACGTGGAAAGGATATGTTGTGTAAACAAAGACTAACCATAACACCATTTGTGAAAGAAGCCTATTTTGCCTACTTAGCACTTGTACTTGGTGACGAAAATAAACCATGGACACCTCAGAAGGTATGTAAGACGAGCGTGGTAGGATTGCGGTTGTGGATGAACGGACAAAGAGATAAATTTTATTTTGTTCTTCCAATGGTATGGAGGGAACAATTAAACCACACGGATGATTGTTATTTTTTTCAGGTGAAAGAGCAAGGTTTCAGTGCCAAGAACCAACGTGATATAGTGTATCCTCATTTGAGATCTGTAATGCGACCAATCAAACATGACGAAACTTTGCCTGTACCGTCTCGTCCATCAAGCAGTGCATCGCCGCGAAAGGAAATGTTAAGTGATACAACAAACAATAGTGGGTCAGATACAGACGACTGCGTACCCAGTACAAGTGAAAATAAACCACACTTATTTAGTCAGACAGCACTGAATGACTTGGTACGTGATCTTGTGTTACCAAAGGAGCGTGCCGAACTGTTAGGGTCCATACTGAAAGCCAGACATTTAATGTTACCTGGAACAAAAATCTAACATTATAGATCTCGGGAACAAGAAATAGTGTCTTTATTTTTAGAAGAAAGGTCTATGATCTACTGTAATGATATATCACAACTTATTACGTGGCTTGGTGTACAGTATGAAGCTTCAGACTGGAGACTTTTCATAGATTTGTCTGTAACCAGACTAAAAATGTTTTACTCCACAATGGAAATGTTCTTGGTTCCGTACCAGTTGCTTATTCTACTACTGTGAAAGAATCATATGAAAGTTTGCAATTTTTGTTGCAGTGCGCAACGTACTCCGTGCATGAGTGGGTTACAGCTGGGTAACACAAAAATGCCTTGCTTCTTGTGCTAATGGGACAGTCACTACAGAAAAAAAAATCACTGAAAAGGCGGGAGTTGCCAACGAGAGGACCGTTCACATCCGTAACTAAGAACGTTCAACATGCGCCGCTTGTAGAACCCACAAAAGTTCTTCTCCCTCCCCTTCATATAAAGTTGGTGATGATGATTTGAGTTTAACGTCCCGTTCAGCAGCGAAGCTATATGAGACGTGGACCTACTGATTAACGTGGAATCCGAACCACATCGACTCCTGCCAAGAATCGAACCCAGCTCTCTTACGCCAACGGCGCGTATGCTAACTGCTTAGCCACGAAGGAGCTCTCATATAAAGTTGGGTATCATGCACCAGTTTGTATGTGCTCTGCATAAGGACGGTGCATGTTTTAAGTACATATTTAATGTTTTCCCCAGAATAACCCTGGAGAAACTGAAAGCAGGTGTTTTTATTGAACCCCAGATCAAGAAATTTATGTGTGTCCCCAATTTTGATCTTACAATGAACCAAACAGAAAAGCAAGCCTGGCACAGCTACAAGGATGTTGTAAGAAACTTCCTAGGGAATACAGAGTCCAGATTACAAACGCATTGTGGACGCCATGTTGGACAATTTCAGGAAACTAGGATGTAACATGAGTGTAAAGTTACACTTTCTATTCTCTCATCTGGACTATTTTCCCACACAATCTTGGCTTTTACAGCGAAGAACATGGCGAACGTTTTCACCAAGATTTAAAGGACATGGAACGAAGATACCATGGTGGGTGGACTACGAACATGATGGCAGACTTCTGTTGGTCCCTGAAAAGGGAAAATACAGCTGATGATACGTACGGAAGAAGTGCAAAGCGAAGGAGAAAAATTCTTCCTGATTAATAGGAGTATCATTGTTAGTGGTTGTAAGAAATTTTGGTAACTATATACCTGTCTTAAGCATGAAAATGGTCTTTTCATATGCTGTACAAATATAAATATATTGTGTAAATGGGACATATTGGTTTTCGTTTTATGCGAACAAACTAGATGTGATAGGAGAAAACCGATTACATATTTCGAATCAGCGTCTCAAAATTAGAGGGAAACAACATTCAAAATCAAACCATCAAATATATATATATATATATATATATATATATATATACATTTCAGATTGCAGAGCGGTGCTATACAGCTAATTGCAACCACCTTCTAGCTCGCTTAAATTACTACTTACACATGGTGTTTCTTGCACGTACAATATCTCTAATTTTCTTCTTTCTATCAGATCTCCTATCTCTCTTCCTTGTCCATTCATCGTCCCGACACTAAGCGTTCTCATCCTTACTCTCACGTGAACTAGCTTCTTTAATCGAATCTGTTCTCAACTCGGTAGCTCTTGCCCAATTTTTGCAGAAATCGGGCGAACCTATGAGCATCTCACTAGTATTTTCTGAGTAATTGTTTAGAGGATCCATCATAATAGTTTGGTCATAGCTTTTTCGTCCAGATGCCTTTTCCGTTACCCAGAACTTGGAACCAGCACGAAGTTGGGCTGGATTACTCCCCTAGTTGATGAGTTTTAAATTTCCTTTTAATAATCATATTGAAATCCTATTGAGTTGCATTTACAACAAATGTTATTGATATGAAATTCATATAAAATGAAGAAATACGCATTTATTTACGTAATGAATTTTATTTGGATATTTTTCCGCTTATCTATTTTCACTAGTCTCTTTAACTAGTTTAAAATTTAATTTATTATCATTATATTAAATACTAATTCAAACATGAATGACTGGTTCTATTCTGGAAACGTATTGCAGAACTATGAATTTTAGGTACTGCATATTTTTTTTCTATCAAAATACCTAAATTAGTTTGTCTTCTAAGGAAGATATTAAATATAGACTTCTAACTCTGTTTTGATCTCATCTTTTCAAACTTTTTTGCAATGGAAGCACTATTTTGTATTTCTTCTGAATATTATCACTTTCTTGCACTTTTTAATGTAATTAATTTTTTAACTGTTTATTTGATTATGAAAATGATTTTGATCTACCACATGGTGCATGGAGTAGATTAGTTCGATCGTGGCTTTTGATAAGAGAGTTTTGTGATATACAACATCCCGGGCGTGAAATAACTAGGAAGTTTTCTTCTTCTTTTCAAAATGTTTATTTTTCTATATAAAAATATTGCACCTAAAATTCCTAGTTCAAACTAGGGGCATTTTTTAAACATATTATTTTAAAACAATAATTTGACAAGTAAGTATACTATAAATACCTACTACGTAATTTCATTTCACAAATCGATATTTAAGGCTCACTGTTCTTGATTAAATCACAAATTTGTCGTATTATATACGTTTCGTATTTATATATTTATTGCACTGTATAGAAGCTTTTTATTTTATGGTAAATATTTTCGTTGAATGAAAATGCACTCATTGACAGATTTTCCTTTCTTGTTTCTTTACAGGTAAGCACTTGTGTATGTGTTATAAAGCTAATTGAAACATCTGTACATGGAGAATAATACTAATGACTTACAAGGAAAGTGTATCGTAGCAGTTGTAGGTACGAGTTTTTATTTCTAGTTAAACAAATGAGTATGCAATGATAATATTTATCAAAACTATTTAATGTATGTTGTATTTATTAATAACTCGTAAAAGCCTTTGTGAGAATGTTCATAATATAAACAATATAAATTGAAATGTTTATTACTGCGTAAGGTATTGTTTCTGTTAAAGCAATTGGGAGAAGATAAATTTTACGTTACATGCAAAAACTAGATTAACAACACAAGATCGAATTATAATATTACTAGTCTTATCTACACTAAATTCTTTTAATGTAGACGATGGCACTAACTAGAGACGATGATAATAATAATGAACGATAATGGTGTAATGAAGGAACTGTGATACGAAAACGATCCATTTTTGAACATATACACACTGGCAAGGAAAGCTAAATCTTGTACAGCAAAAAAACACATTATATCAATATTTGAATCAAGCCGTAGAACCTATGTCCAGCCATATAACCTATTACCATATTTTGAAAAGTAAATATATGAGTATAGTTTCACAGCGTGAAACTAAGACTTCTATTCTGCCCGAATTCAATACTCAAATTTGAAGTAATACATTTATAACTATTGGTTACAGTAGACTAATAAGACCAAAGATAGATCCTGTTTCTCGGACGCTGAATCCGTATCATAAATGTCATTACTCAACATTTCTTACAATTTCTGGTTTATGAAAATATGAGATCAGAAGTAATCTGAATCACTTCCGGTTCCGATATAGTGTTTCACGTTGTGTTGATGTATATACACTTGAATACAGTAAAAAATCAATTTCTGACCAAAGCATATATTATCTAATAACAGCTTTATTATTTATTCGATAATATATGCTATTATTAGGTCATAATGATGCTATCTTAAGAATAACATATGCTTTGGTCAGAATTTGTCTTTTATTGTATAGAAGAAGAAGTTCCAAAATTGGAATAAGTGGTATTCATGTGCACTTGAGATGATTTATCGATTTCATAAGCCGTATGTCGCTGTCTATTGCGATGTCTATTCTATGCCGATAAATTTTGGAACCAGAAATTATTTTAACCACTTTCTGTTTGAACAGAGGGGTTAAAAGAAAAGATGAAACTTATTATTGGTAAGCTGAATTGATTTTGGAAAATGCATCTCCATATCTCTTACTGATTTTGCTTTACAGAAATCAATAGAAATTTTGAAACCGGACATAGTTTTAAATTTCAACTACTTATGCTTCTGGTACGGTATTGCGGGTTGTTATAATGTGCTCACTTGAGACCCTGAATCGATTGTAGAAGACAATTGGTCGCTATCTATTATTACATTTGCTTTATGAAACCGGAAATGGCTAACTTTAACCACTTCTGATTTGAATACAGTTTTAACAAAGAAGACATAAATCTACTTTTGGGAACTTCAGTCGTTGACAAATTAAGCGCTTCTCATTATTTCCTACCGTTATCGTTCTGTGCCGGAAAATGTTGAAACCAAAAATGGGCAATTTTACCCACTTCCGGATTGAATAGAGTTTCAGCGTAGGAAATAGAACGTATTCTTGGGAAGCTGAATCGATAGCAAAGAGCCGTCTCTTGATATCTTTCTCCGTATTTCCTATATTGAATTCAGTATTGAAACAGGAAATAATAGTTTTGAACCATTTCTTGATTTGATAGGGTGTTGTGGATGGTCACGATATGTTCGTGAAAATCGTTCGCAAAAACTGCTTCTCCCTACCTATTAGTCTCCGTTCTGTGACACTAAACATTGAAATTTGAAATTTCTAATTTTAACAACTTCCGATTTAGATAGAGCTTCAACGTAGGAGATATAACACATTCTTGGGAGGCTGAATCGATTGTAGAAAACCACTTGTTGACATTTTTGGCCGTAGAAAGCCATTCTCTAATATTTTCAAAACTTGAAGTTATTTTCATTGCATAGTTTGGAAGTTTAAAAACCGGATAATTTTGAACCAATGATTTTTATGATATTTTTACGGAAACTTTAACATCATTTTCTGTTTTAAATACGATTCTATTGTAATATTGTTATGTGTTTCAAGTTACACAAACATACGAGTATCTACATCAATTTTACAATATTATTATTCAAGTTATTTCTCTCGTCTGTCCGCTGAACATTTAACCATATAAGTGCTTTCGACCCTGTATTTACATTTCAGGTATATTATATGTTCGAAACTTTTCTTCTGACTCAGACGCTACTTCTGAAATCTATGCGTCATAATAATACAAATTTAATTTGACACATTGGCCTAAATGTTTTGACCGTAAATTAGCAAGGCTTCACACTCGTATTTCTGATCTCCATGGCGACCTGGCACCCGGAAATTTCTTAGCCCTGATTATAGTTATAATATGTCAACACAAATTCTAACAAGTAGCACTTTCCAAGTGTAACACTGAGATTTTGTTAAAACTTGGCAGGTAGACACTACACATGAAATAAACAAATACGTTTTTTTTTTATTTTCTGCGGAAAAACAGTTTTAGGAGACAAAAGCCCCCACTCAAAATTTTGAAAATTGACGGCTCAAAGCCAAGAAGAATTCAACAAAAGTGAATGAAACTGCGCCCAGATATTGTAAACGTAAAATGAGGGAATACGTGTTTCCTATTTTCCTATAAAAATATACGGTAGGGTAGGGCACAGACCATCTATACCGTTGATTACAAAAAATGAAAAGTGCATATAAGTATATATCAGAAATTCCTAACGGATATGAAGAATTGCAACGAAACTTTGTATAGGGACAAATCACAAAAAATAAATGAACACGTATCTTTAGTTTGTTACCGTGGGTTCCTGTCACCACGGCATGGCGCACAGTGGGGCCGAACACCCGTTTTGCGGACAAAATTCTCGATAATAGTGTAATGTTGGTAGAAGAAACAGACGATGGTGTGCTCCCTTGTATGTTGTGGTGGTGTATCAAATGAAACCATTTCCGGAACGTTACGACTGACTGCACTCAAGATGTCGCGAGATATCTTCTCAAACATAACATTAAATTGAGCTGTGTGAACTTCTGATGCATACAATGGATGATGCTAGTCAGAAATATCTTAAAAAAAAAAAAAGAAAAAAGTACAATTTGAGGAAGTCATACTCTGCAAAATATTGTAGAATAAGTAAATCATAGAGAAATAACATATACAAAAAAGTGTTCTAAACACAATATTATGTTATTTTATATCTTAATTATAATACAAAGAAACGGTACATTTTTATGAGTGTTTTCATAAGTCCATGACTTGAAAATTACAAAACTTAGATTGCAGTCTTGAAAAACGATTTTTGTATATTTTAAAAGTGAAAAAACAACTTGCTTTATTCATGTGGGGAAAAGGCTGTTCATTCTATTAGCAACGGTGTAGAAATATATATTCTTCTTATATGTATAACACACTTTAGAAATAACTTACAGGAGGAACTGAAAAGACAAGTGTTTTTCAAAGAAAATCTAAATAAATAATCCTGTAGCTTCAGTACTTAGAGGAAGATGTTTCTTCTTTAGTTCGGGCCTCAGGAAAGTTATGTATGGGTCTGATGACTCGAGGATTTTAGGGAACGCATCTTCATTGGTGGCTGTACTGGAACATTTTCTTGTATGGTGAAGCCTGTAATCCTTATAATTTTTATTTAGAGTTTCTTTCGCTTCCTCTTAAGTAACCCGATAGGCAGAGCTGCAGCTTGTATTATTTCGGCCCCATGTATCAATACTTTGTGCACTGTAGAAGGCATATAGTACCACGAGTATAACTGTATAGCTAATTTAGCCGTTTCTGCTGTGTACAATCTAAATTTATCTGAATCAATTGCAGAGTTGCTGTTAATTACCTCCAGTATTATACCAAGCCGGCGAATCAAGTTTTCGTCTATGTGTGTAATCTCTGCTGTTAGAGAAAAATGTCGGAAGAATATCCTGGAGGTATTTCCAGTATTCGTCGAACCATAACCCTGTTTTACGACATCAACTTCAATCCCGAGCTCATTCATAAATCGTTGTTCGATGCGTTTCTTTGCAGCTTCTTTGATTGGGAGAGTATCTTTCGTAGTAATCCACGACTTGAATTGTTGATTGTAGCTTAGATGTAGTACATATTCCATGAACTTGATTCGAGCATAAAGAGGTGAAATCCCAAGCTTCAGTACTTTTTCATTAGATTGCTTCAGTTCAAGTTTCGATAAGTCGTTCATCTCCAATGGGCGAGCCCCACAAATGAAGCAGTTACTTGCTGCAGATGTCTCACTAATATATTGAGCAACTTTTCCATCCAACATTGTCAAATGTAAAACATGTTTTTACTGTGATACAGTTGAGCCCTAGGTTCAATCGTGTTTCTTGCAAGTTCTTGATTTCCCTTTCAACCCTCAATTTCTCAGTTTTTATTATTTCAGGTGTCTCTTTTATGAATTGATACCTGAGTGATCGACAGTGTCGCGTCGAGGATTAACCCAAATTGATTTATCTTCATTCCCAGGTAGGGTTATTTGTAAAGGCACAATAGAAGTCATAAATAAATTAGCATCTGATCTCGCGTCACTTTCACTTGCAAACCGTTGAGAGAACTCGTTCTGGCCAAACGAGCCATCAAAGACCAATTTTGTATGCATTGTCAGTGCCTGGCAGTTCAACTTTTCTAATTCCTTCTCATTTATTGTTTTTAAGATCCTTTCGGCTGTATGATTAAGTAAACTTTGGAGCGGGACTTCTGCGGAGGTCTCGGTAATTTTGATATCATTAGGGTGACAATCTTTCTTTGCGCGCTGGAACCCTTTTTCTTTTGTGGCAGCTCTGATTACCTCGTATTGATATTTGGAAAGCTTAGCCTGTGTAAAGATTGATAATGCAAAATCAGCACTGAAACTTTCCGATGTGTTTCCTGAATACGACGAAGCAGCAGCATCTATTACGCTTTGGGAATGTGATGCTCTTAGATCGTGAACTTTACGTCTTTTATTTCTCTCACAACAATCTTCAAAACACTTTTTAGGCCTTCCAACAGGATTGGAAGACTTCGGCGAACGAGCATCGTCACTGGGGAAACTAATCACAAATTCACAAATTCACCATTCATCCACTCGCGATACTTCTTGCAAAAATATGTTTTACTGTGATTAGCTATTTTTAGTTTTTGTACATAATGCGGCAAAAATCTTTTCTTTATTTCATCACAAATTCGAGAAAGTTTATCTTCATGCATGTGCTGATATCTTTCTCAATAAAACACTCCACTGATCCACCTGTAAGTAGCGCTTCACAAAGTTCGGCATATTTTACTGCTTCTTCCATTATACAAAAAGAGCACACACTCTCACTGAAACAACTACTGTAACTACTGAATAGAAACTCCATGATAGCCAATTGACTTTATAGTACTCGCTGCACACGGCCCTATTTATACCTCCTACTATGTTGCTCCACGGGAACTGGGTTTTCTCAAAGCAGTCAGCCAGCTTACAACGGTGCTATGGCTACATTTTGCGGCATATTGTGATGCAATTTACAGAGAAAGTAGTTTACTACAGTAGTTTCATGAAAACGTTTTAATTAGAGCGGAGTTCAGCGGAGCTTTTTTTATAAGCCTAGACATGTGTGCAATTCCTTGAAAAATTCACTATTTTGCTCAAATTACCCCCTATGTAACTTTTTTTGGCGATCCAATTGCTTGTTGCATGCTTGCCAGCATTCACATCAGTCACGTTAGGGCAGCTATTTTTTTACCCATAAAGCAAAACTGTATTTTACCCCTCAATAAACCTACGTAAACTCAGCAACTTCAACATTGTTGAGTTTTAAATACGATTTACTAATTGCAAAAGAATGCTAATTGCAAAACCATTATCACAATCGGATTCCTCGCTTCATTTACTATAGAAAACGTATAGATTATCGCCCAAATTGTCACTTTCATGACATTCCATTTTGTCCGCCTTGGCCCCACTGTGTGGCGCGTCCTCAGGTTGCGGATCGAGGAGAAGGCCTCTAGATATAGAGGTTAGCTGCGAATGTACTGAATAAGCAGTCGCGGACAGCCGACGTGGAGGGTCCTCCAGCTTGGGGGTTTGGGTAAGGCTAACAACCTCATCCTGTTAAAAAAAAACACTTGTTTAGAAATATTCGCAAAAGCCTCGGACAAGGACTGATAACTTGGCACGACCTCAGCAAAAGAAAATGGACATGTGATTTGGAACATGGAATGTTAGGACTCTTTATAGGGCAGGCGTGGTCCGTAACGAGTGAGTTAGAGAAATACAGGATGGATGTAGTAGGAGTTCAGGAAGTTACGTGGGAAGGAAATGGATCTGTGAATTCCGGAAATTTTACGTTCTTTTACGGGGAAGGAAATAAAAATCACCAGTTAGGAACAGGGTGTTTCGTTCATAAACGTACATTGCCAGCAATTAAACGGGTTGAATTTGTTACTGACAGACTTTCTTTTGTTACTCTTAAGGGACGGTGGTGCGATATTATAATTTTAAATGTACATGCCCCAACTGAAGATAAGTATGACGACATAAAAGACAGTTTTTACGAAGGAGTGGAACAGATATTTGATCAACTCCCGCGATACCATATGAAATTCTATTAGGGGATTTCAATGCGAAGGTAGGACGAGAGGATATTTTCAAACCGATTATAGGGAACGAATGTCTGCATAAGGAAAGTAATGACAACGGTGTTAGACTCGTGACCTTTGCAACATCCAAAAACCTAATCGTGAAGAGTACAAAATTCCCACATCGCGACGTTCATAAATACACTTGGACATCACCAGACAGGAAAACACATAATCAAATTGATCACGTTTTAGTAGATAGAAGAAGGTAATCTAGCATAATTGATGTCCGGTCGTTTAGAGAGGCTGATTGTGACAGTGACCACTACCTGGTAGCAGCGATAATACGAGAAAGGTTATTGTTGAATAAAGGTAATATTCATTGTCCGGAAACGGAGAGATTCAATTTAAAGAAATTAGAAGAGAAATACCTGATTGAAGTTTCGAATAGATTCTCGGCTTTAGAAGATTCGGAGTGCACTAGTGTTGAGGATACCTGGATTGAAATAAGAGATAGCATTATAATTTCAGCAAAAGAAAAATTGGAACACGCGGAAATAAGTAGGAACAAACCATGGTTCGATCAGGATGCATAAAACTAGCAGAGAAGAGAAAACAGGAAAAATTACGCTGGCTACAAAATCCGAATGAAATAACTAACACAAAATTTCGCAGATACCAGGCGGGGAAACTTCCAAAACTTTTAGAACGAAGAAACGCGATTTTCTGAAAGCTAAAATTAAGGAACTTGAGGATAATAGAAAAATAAAAACATCCGGGACATGTATAAGGGAATCAACGAATTTCAGGAAGGCTATCAACCTCGTGCTTATATATTAAAGAAATCTGATGGTACAGTTCTCACTGACACGGATAGCATCTTAAATAGATGGAAAGATTTCTTTGACTATTTGCTTAACACACAAAACCAAAAACTAGTGTGCGTGCAGAAAAGGAGATACACACCGCAGAACCGTATATTCCAGAACCCAACCAAATAGAAGTAGAAACCGCTATAAAGAAAATAAAGAAACAGAAATCTCCGTGTGTAGATGAAATTCCGGCTGAGTTAATTAAAGAAAAGTAAATATTACCGTAGTAGCGCAAGAAAGAATGGACCGAAGCAAATCAAATTGTGTGTAGATACTGTATACGTAAAATAAGGCCTCTCGAGTTTCCCCAGTGTCCCCATCTGATTTTCTTCAAATTTGGAACGTAACAGTAAACAGGAAATAAATAAACACGTGTTTTCGTTCATGCGGAAAAACATTTCAAGGGTTAAAGGCTCCTCCCGAAATACTATAAAATATGCTATACTGTTTGTGCTTACTGTTGATTCTGCCAAATTTGAAGAAATCGGAAGGGAACACTTGTTGAACACGAAAAGCCTTGTTTTACATATACAATATCTACACAGAATTTCATTCGCTTCAGTCCACTCTTTTGGCCACCCAACGCTTCGTTCTACCCAAGCTCTCTCTTTTTTTTTTCTTTTTTTTTTAAAGGAAAATTCGAAAAACATATTCCCTCATCTTACGTCTACAATATCTGTGCACAATTTCATTCCCTTCGGTCCACTTCTTCTTACCCTTTGGGCGTTAAATTTCAAAATTTAGGGAGGGAGCTCTTCCCCCCTAAAACCCTTTTTCCGCAGAAAACAAAAAGAAACTCATATTCGTTAATTTTGTGCATAGTATCACCACAAGTTTCGTTGCAATTCTTCTTGTCCTTTAGGCAGTTCTGACATACTGTTATTAGCACTTTTGATATTTCGTTATCAGAGGTTCGGAGGGGTCTGTGCCCCACACAACCGTTTTTCCTCGAAAATACGAAACACGTATTCCCTCATTTTACGTCTACAATATCTGTGCACAATTTCATTTACTTCGGTCTACTTCTTCTTGCCTTTCGGGCGTTGGCTTTTGCCCCCTAAAATCGATTTTCCGCAGAAAACAAAAAAACTTATTCGTTATTTTTTTAATTTTATTTATTTATTTATTTATTTATTTATTTATTTATTTATTTATTTATTTATTTTGTGCATATTATCACTACACGAAGTTTTGGTGCAGTTCTTCATGTCCTTTAGACACGTCTGACGTACTGTTATTAGCACTTTTAATATTTCTTCATCAAAGGTTTGGAAAGGTCCGTGCCCCACCTAATCGTTTCTTTTTCAGGAAAATACGAAACAAGTGTTCCCTCATTTTACGTCTACAATATCTGTGGACAATTTCGTTCACTTCTGTTCACTTGTTCTTGCCTTTCGAACGTCCACTTTCAAACTATTGGGTGAAGACTTTTGCCTCCAAAAACCGTTCTTCCGCAGAAAATAAAACGCATTCGTTTATTTTTTGTGTATTATCCATCCACAAAGTTTTCCTCAATACTGTGCCGTTGGGGGCGCGAAGGGGACGGCCACGGGCGCTGAAGTGAGGGGGCCAAAATTCGAGAGAAAAAGAAAATATACAAATAAAATTGAAGAAAAAAGTGATAAAAATGCTCGAAATCAAGGAAAATCAGGGTTCATTTTTGAAAATTTTATTACGTTTCGCGCCATCCAAGGTAGCGCTTCGCGGCTGGTCTATCGACCTCACTTATATGTCTCTTGGAGGGATGGGAGCGCAGTCGTATACTCTCACCCTAAGCACTGATTTTCCAAGGCATGTCACTGTTTCGTTGCAGTTCTTCATGTCCTTTATGCACTTCTGACATATTGTTTTGGGCACTTTTGATTATTTCCTGATTACAGGTTTGTAAGGGGCCTGCCCTACTCAACCTTTTTTTTTTTTTTTTTTTTTTTTTTAAAGGAAAATACGAAACACGTGTTCCCTCATTTTACATCTACAATACCTGTGCAAAACTTCGTTCATTTCGGTCTACTTTTTCTTGCCTTTCGGGCGTCAACTTTCAAAATTTTGGGTGTTGGCTTTTGCCCCCTAAAACAGTTATTTCGCAGAAAATAAAAAAAAAATATTCGTTAATTTTTTGCATATTATCACTACTCGAAGTTTTGGTGCAGTTCTTCATATCCTTTAGACACTTCTGACGTACTGTTATTAGCACTTTTGATATTTCTTCATCAAAGGTTTGGAATGGTCCGTGCCCCACCCAATCGTTTCTTTTTCAGGAAAATACTTAACACGTGTTCCTTCATTTTACATCTACAGTATCTGTGCACACTCTCGTTCACTTCGGTCTACTTCTTCTTGTCTTTCGGGTGTCAAATTTCAAGATTTTTGTGGGAACTTTTGCCCCTAAAACCGTTTTTCCGCAGAATAAAAACACGTATTCGTTTATTTCATGTGTAGTATCTGCCTGCCCAATTTTATCAAACTCGGAGTGTTACACTTGAGAAGTGATACTTTTAAGAATATTTTGTTAATACATAAGCTAGGAAATGCCATTCTATTTCCACTAAAAACGCATATATACTAGTGGTACAGTTATAATGTTCACACGTAACAATATTTATGTTGCATCAGGCAATAAATTGCAGACTAAATAGAATATTCAGTCATACTAGGGAGGAGAAGGAAATTCAGTGTACATACAGAACAAGCAAAAATTTTTTTTTCATTCAGTCCTTGAATATTCGACGAGCTTCGAAATACAATGTAGCATGTTGTGTTGTATCTAGCCTAAAGAACAATTTTTTTTATTAAAACGTGAACATTTTTTAAAGAATCGAGGCGAGACGAGAATTCTTCATTATACTCCTCGTCTCGTCTTCAAAATGACGGGTTTATCATGTTTCACATCTCGTCTTGAATTTAAAAATGCACTTCTCGTCTTCTGAGCAACACTTGAGAGGAGCAATAGCTAAAATAATGTCTTGCTTTAAGTTGATAACAATGAGCACTAACGGACCGTCACTGGAATCATAAATGAACCCCGTGACTCAATGAAAACGGCTGACTTCTGAATCAGTGCTGCCAATATGATGAGAGAGAATTAGCCTAATACTTGAAGAAAAACTGTATCAGTATTTGAAGAAATAATATATATATATATATATATATATATATATATATATATATATATATATATATGCGTGTGTGTTTGTGCATGTGTGGGTGAGTGTGAAAATGGATTTTTTCTGTGGCGACCATATCTCTGTATTTAGCTTCTCTTACATTGTATAGCATATTGTTTTTTTTTTTTTCGAGCTCCTAGAACACCCTGGGCTGCTTCCTCAGCGCGAGAGGTTTTCGTGGTAGTTTATTTATTTATTTATTTATTTTTGAAACCTCGATGTGGCTCAGAATTAGAAGAGTATCTGCAATAAGTTCGCATTTCTTCCAATGTTCTTGAGGATAATCGTTATAGAGGACGAGACGAGAAATATATCTACGACTTGGAGAAGAAAAGATGTCATGCAGGCAGACCTAGTTCCTCAGACCCAAAAATTCCTGGAAGGTCCAATCACGTAGATAATTAAATATTCTTGTACAATATATATTTCTTCACATGTTGGAAATCTGTAAATTAGGGATTCTTTATTAGTTTTAAGTGGCATCCAAACTCAAATCGTGGAGATAGATTACCGAAAGAGGCCTCAGGAATTTGATGGACTCACATTACCAGGGTATTGGACGAATATCTACAAATAAGAAAATTAAGTATTTTAACTAGGAATCAATGTTAGCTATTCAGTTTTTACGTTTGGAATACTAGAAGTCTGCAGGTGGATTGTTCATATCATCACCAGACGCCACTTCCTCTCTTTTCTTAACACGTTGAACGCTACATATGCTCCTACAGTTATGTTGCTTAACGAACTGCGTAGGTTTCATGAGACCTACATGTCTGCTCTGTTTCGTTACTTTCTTAGGAGACCATGAGACTGATCTTAGCGACACTTTCTCATTAGAAGGAACTAGAGATGCAAGGGCTCGGAAAAAAACCGGCTTTTTTGAAAAAAAAAACTCGGTTTTTTCTGCTTTGCTTTTTTGCTTCGGAAATTTTGGGCTTTTTTCAAAATACTGTTTTAAATTGATAAAACAGACTTTGTATCGCTTCTCTATAACACAAAAAATCATTTAATTAGTAGTTGATGCTGATAATAATATAAAACATCGAAAATAAACTATGAATTTCGAAAAAATATTTCAAACAATTTTTCTTCAACATATTTACATTATGAATTCCACAGGATTAACCAATGTATATAATAAGAATTTTTTAACCTCCTGTATACAAAAGTAAGCAGAGTTGGCAAGAACCGTGGCTGTTTTTGAAAATGCCAAAAACCCGTTTTTTGGGGATGTTTAAGCCAGGCTTTCTTGGTTTAAACCAGGCTTTTTTGACTTAGATTTTTTGCTTTATGTATTTATATTACATATTCACAGAAATAGCCTAAGTTTGTTTCGCCTTGATGTTATTATGCAACAGCGGGGTTATGCCGGAAGAACTCCCATAAGCTTAAAGAAGTGCGGTCAGTAAATTTCTTAAGTTGAGAATCTCCCGCCCTAGCCATTGGGAAAATCCCGTCATTACTTGAAATGTAAGACAATAACGGGAAAATCCTGTTATTTCTTTACATGTAAAATTTAAAGGTCAACGTACCATAATCAGTACGCTAAAACTGAGGTATTAAATTACAAATTTAGTACCGGTACGTAGATATCATTGAAAGTCCAATCCAAGCTAATGTTGGAAGCTACGTAGGCAATCGATAAATTTTGCCAATTTCTATCAATATATTTAAGCAATATTGGCTTCTTTATAAAACAACACGCATTTAGGCATGTAGAAATATACAGTTTGGTTTGTTTCGTATATTTAGGCTTAACATCCTTACGAAATACCGAGGTTATCAAGGAGAAGACTTTCGCTTAAACTGACATCCGAACCGCTACTTGGGTTACGCATGAAAGAAGGATTTTGGTTCGACCGAGAATTGAACATGGGACACCTTGATTAAAAGGTGAAAGGGAAATAAAACTATTGCAGGTAGTTTGATATCTGGAAACGTTACCATGAAGTTCACACGATTCGCATTTTTCATTCTTTTTATTCTTGTGGTTTAAACCAGTTATTAAAAAAAAGTTGGTGTAAATCAGCCAGCCCTAAAAGTAAACACTTCTTTTTAAAGAATACACAAATAACTAGCAAAATAGTATGTAGTATTTTTACTTCAAAATATTCCATACTCTCTTTTTGAAACAAAATAAAATTAAAATAAAACATAAGAGAAATACTTAGATTTATATGATACACTTAAAGGCTGTACATCTAGAGCTTTTGGTTCTGTATATTCTTGAAATTCTACAGTTAAGTTTTATAGAACCACCATCACAGTTTATCCAATCCTCAAGTTTTCTCAATTTTTAACAAGAGGGATTCAACATATCATTACGGAACTCCCCCCCCCAAAAAAAAAGACTACGGAATATATTTAAGTTAAGCTAAATACAACTGCACAACAAACATGACTGAGTGATTAGCTTTTGCGCTTCTATCGGGAAGTCCGGGATTCAACCAGCATTCGACCATTTTGACAAAGCTTTTCTTCATTCTATCTGTGAATGTAGAAATAGTGCGTGTACTGTGAGTTGGGCGACTTCCTTTTTTATTGTTTTTAAATCGCTATTATTACTAATTACCAGCAGTGACGGTTTTGCGAAGGTTAGGGGGGCGGTCTTTCGGACTGAAGCCCGTTCCCCAAAGTTACGGAATGTCTGCAACAAACGAAATATCTATTATTTATGCCTTTACTCATAAACTTTAAGCTCCTGTCAAATAAAAATTACGAATGTTTAAAAAAACTAAACATTAGTAAGAAACCCTTCCCAAAATACTTTTCTAAATCCGCCACTGATTCTCAGTATAAAATGATTTTTAAAGTTGTATCCGGAAGATTATTGCTAAACATATAAACGAAACGAAATATTAGTTATGCCTGTACTCATAAACTTCAAGCACTTCCCAAATAAAATTAGGACTTTTTAGGAAACGAAACAATCAGAAAAACCCCTCCTAAAGTACTTTTCCAAATCCGCTACTGATTATTTGTATAAATTGATATTCAAGGTTGTGTCCGGAAAATTATTGCTAAATCACTTCACAGCTACAGTATAACAGAAATGTGGAAGTACGGTTTGACGGACATATTGAAAAACGTACGCTTTGACGGATAAATAGAAAAACGGGCAAGTTTAACTTTTGCGCTAGAAGCTAGAGTACTAAAAGCTCTTAGAAATGAAACACGGATGACAAACTAGAGAAGAAAAAAGATGTCGATAACTCAAAAGTTAAAATAAAGTTAAATAGCCTCTAAAATTACCCTCAAATACTACATTCTTCATGTTAGCTTTAATTCGTAAAACATGTGCTCCATCCATCTTGATGGTGAATTTCAGAGCGAAATATCACATTCAGGTCATGGAATTTTTATTTAACTATAGAATATACTATAAGAAAGCTATTTAGATAGAAAAATCATGAAGTTGAAAAAAGCCAAAATTTCCAAAATTCTCGTTTTTTTCCCAAAAAAGCCGGCTTTTTATGTGAAAAAAACCATCGATTCAAAAAAGCCGGCTTTTTTGCATCTCTAGAAGGAACCGACGTGTGCTAACGATCCAGTAATATTGCATTCTTTATTTTTCATTTACAAAATTATTGAAGCGGCCTATGAGGAAAATATCACAAATTTCACTGCGGCGTTCAACGTGCAGAGTATACATATAAGTCGAAGAGCAATCGGTGATGCTATCCAATTTAGTGGAGAGCATAGGATATTTTGTATTTTTGCAGGAATAATATGGTGTCCGTAGAGTAGTTGTAGACCTCTTAAGTGCGTGAATTTACAGTTGAATTCCAAATCATGTCACTGAAAATTTTGTTTAACACACAGAAGCTAATCTCAAAATATATTTGTTCATTTCGATAAATATTTATAAAGCTTCATTCAATTTAAAATACTCTTAACACAACGTTAAACCGATGATTTTAATGCACTAATACAGCAGTTTACCTTTCCATATACAACATAATGAAAGATTTTATGATGAAAGATAGAATTTTCTGTTAGCAGACATTGCACAAGTAAAAAAGTTTTTCTGTGCATGTGCCGGAGTTAATATTGTTAATTATAGAGTATCTAAGTGGTTAACAGAATCATTGCTGGTATGTTTAGACTTAAGTTCGATTCTTCATAGAATCACAATTTCCTTTAAATTCAGGAGGTTGAGAATAAATTAAAGAAACGTATTGACAAAATTACCTAAATGATCTGTAATGTGTTATTTCATTTAGCTTCTTCAAGTATTAGTACTTTCGGCCATTAAAAGAATATTTGTAAAAATGATGAGTTAGTTCATAAAAATGATGTAATTAACCTTGCATTTTTATTACTTGTTGACACAGTATAACTAGGAAAATAATCCGTGTATTTAGGAGTCTAATGTAAACAAGGCAAGGCACGATTCCGCGTGTCCTTTCAACGTTCCCAGTGACAATTCTACTGAACTAACAACTTCTATGAGAACAAACGAGGAGAGAATCTTCATGCCGTTAGGCGGAGAAGAACGGGGTGCAAAGGGAGGGTTGAAGAGAGGATAAATATCGGTTCCAAGAGTCACAATCAATATTTGCTTCCTCTAGAACTGGACCAGCGTTTATTGCTTACCTCCTGGCTCTACCTCCGTTATAGCTGTTTTATTGGCCTTTTCCTGAAGTCTGTTTATGATAGGTCAGCAATTATAGGCTTTGAAAACTGACGGCGTGAATCAGCTCACCTGTATTGCTTTATGGTACATCATTCTTCCAACTCCCTAATTTTTCACACGGCCGGAGAGCATCCCGTCTAACATCTGCTCTCAATTTTAATACTATTAAATTGTTCCTTCCTTTTCACAACTGCGATCAATACCGTATATGATAAACATTAGAAGAAAAAGGTAAAAATTAATTCCTCGTAAATACTACAATTTATTAGAGTATAAAAGTATAAGTTTATCTGGTCAAATACTATCACTTATAACTTACCATACTAAACGAAAGGTCATTAAGTTACAGAATATTGTAAGTTCATAATTTAAAATGTTAGGTAACCTTCGACTACCGTCCAGCATAGATTTTGCTGAATAAATTACCATTTCATTCTGTATTTGAAGAACTGGGTGCTACAGTAGACAACAAAAGTATTTATTCCACTTAATGAAAACTGGACCTAAAGTTGAGAATAACATACAAATAATGTTTTCAGCATCATGTGAACTTTTAACTTCAAAATGGTCGGTTGTATTTTTCCCCGTCTTAAGAAAGGAACTTTCCAGAAAGAGTGCCATCTAGCTGGAACGTACGCAGGGGGTGGGTCGTGGGGGTCTGGACCCTTGAAATTTCGACTTTTGTGTAAATTTAGCCTAATTTTAGGGGCAATTTTAGGAATGTCAATGTAAAATACCCTCATATTGAGTTTGGATCCCCCCAAAATAAATTCCTGCGTACGCTACTGCCATTTAGGGAATAATAATGACACAAACGCAAGAAAGATTTATTTTGGCTCGTAATTTACTAGATCTATCAATTGTGCACTTATTGTAGAATCACGTCAAAGCTTTTCAACCAGCATTCCTAACAATTGTTTAATGAACAACTTTAATATAGAACAAGCAACTTCATAATTGAGAAGAGCAAGTAAGTCCATCTTCCTCATCTTTGGAAGTAGCAGGACAAATATCATGGAGTTAACTAAACTTAAATAGTTTACAAAATTTTCAGTCCAGAGTGTTCATAAATTCTGTTTCATTTCAAATAAAATATTTCTTCCATTTTAGAAGGGAAGAAACTTAAAATGCTAACTGCATTGCCGCGCTCAATTGCTAGACTAATGCGTTGAAATAAAAATTATGCACTTCTTGGATCTCCCGTCTTGAGATTTATTTCGATCCGATTTCCTTTAGGAATTCCCTAGCTTTCTGACTAAAAACTCCCATGGTTTCCGTAGCAAAGGCAATGAACATATGATCTTTTAATTTCGAGTAGTTCGTGTATTTTCACTTACAATAGCATTTCCGGCCTTTTTACATGATGAAGCTAAATGGGAAGGTGCAAATGAGTCTACACAGGTGACGTCCCATACCAGTCGTTGCCCCATTTCCAAGGGATTAATGTCACTCCATTTGGTCATTTCCCATCATCTCTGGATATTCCAGATGGTTCTAAAATACTTGGGACATCAATGCTGGCAAGAGCTCGTCTTGTTATATTACTCAGCTCTGCATGACGAGATATTCGACCTCCACTCCTAGAACAGCTTAGTGCATGTAAACCTTTTTCATCAACTTGTTCTTGACATGTACATTTGAAACTGTGACAGATACTTAAGCCGAGACGTAGAGCGACACAAATTTGAAACTGTTGTTGTCTAAGAAAGTTCCAATATTTTTTGACGGTGTAGCTTGTAGCCATGACTAAGAAAGCTTTGCTAACAACAATAATAGGGATTGATATAAAGGCATTCACAAATGCAACTACAATAATTAAGCAAGGTTGCATTGCAGCTTTACAATAAATATTCTCAGAGTCAATTTGATTTTATTTTATTTGATCTTTAGTTTAGGGTCCCTTTCAGCAACGAAGCTGTATAAGACGTGGACCTACAGCTTAACGTAGAATCCGAACCACATGGGCTCCCAATGGGAATATCTGCTTCCGTGATACGACAATGCTTTTTGCAGCTTGTCACAATGTCCAAGTTTTAATTCTTGACGAAACAACAGTCGCAATCGTGTGTTATTGAGGTTCAATTTAATAGAACCCTAATCAGACCATGTTTCGAATATTGCCTATATTTCACTTGTTAAAAATTATCCTAGAGACGCTATCCTTCGGCGAGCATCAGGAAAGGAGGAGAAAAAACGAATGGGCATAGAAGGAAGTGGCCTGATACCTGTATATTAGATATCATCCCAGTATTTTCCTGGTGTGGAAATGGAAAACCAGGATAAACCTCACTCAGGATAACTACCCTGAAAAAGTTATTTAATCTTTTCGACCGAGTATTTCCACCGGATTTGACCAGTATGAGATTGAACTCATAGATTTCAAGATAGGAAGATTTTTTTTTCTTTTCAAGTTCTGGTAGGTATTACGTACATATGAAAAGATTTTCTTCCCGTTTTCTGTTAGAATTTTTTTCTTTTCTTTTCTTATGAAGAAATTCCTTTCCGAAATTTGGCCCCTCATCCAGTCTGTATGTCTGCACTTACAGTAATACAACATAGACAAACTAGTTAGAAATGGAAGTTCCCTTAAACTTTCAAGGTCATTAAAAATGTAGGTACATAGTTTAATCGTTATTGTAGATATATTGCTAGTATTTGACGGTAACAAGAAATAAAAGGAAAATTATATAACGAATTTGGTCTGATATTAAAATCACTATTTCGGCATACGTAGGTGACTTTATCGAAAAACCCTTTAAAATGTTCGATCGAGACAACGTACCGCAAACTTCGAATTCCATCTTCCCGAACACAACAACTTTTCCCGCTCACACAATAAAGTTTGATTATTTATAGATCCATGGGTATGTATATCAATTTAAAAAAATGTACGTAAGTTCTCTTCATAATTAAACTGCCTAGGTGTATATATAGATTGTTGTCTTTTTGTTATTCTCGTTCTTTTCATTATTTGGATCTCATGAAACTTCGGCGACGACCTAATGACCCTTTACAATATTATTATTATTATTATTATTATTATTATTATTACTAATATTATTATTATTTACAATGAGAATTTTTTTACCTTGCTATTATAGTCTCAGGTTACTCATTTCTTCCATATGATGATATTATGGAGCCCTTTCATCCGCATTATCCATATTGAATTATTGCAGGGCAATCACTAAATTACTTTGAAGGAAAATGTCTTTAAATATGTAACTATTTGGCAACGGCTCGAAAGATATACGCAGATAATAGTAAAATGCTCCTTCCTTCCCTTTCTTGGATGAGGTTGCCATAATGCATTCGAGTGTATGCAATATTTGCATTCTGTGTATCAGATAGTCACGTAAGCCAAATTTTGCTCCCTACATCCTACGCAAAAATTCCTCCATTCCTGCTGTTCGACCCAACAGAATTCATCGAACTAAGTGTTGCGTTCATATTGTGAATCAACCCTGTTTTGTATCAAGTTTCGTGACTTTATGACATCCAATACAAAGAAACGCATTTTAATTTTGATTTTTTGCATTCTCGTTTGCCTCTAGGACAGTGGCTTCCAATCTGATGATGTGAAGAGCAAGCAAGGGGTCGCAATCTATTGAAAGAAGTAAGCTACATTTGTAACTTAAAATATTACCAATGTTACAAACAATTGGTGTTAATTATCATATAAACACAAACTAACTATTGAGTAGGAACTGTGGTTCCATAAAGAACAGCACTGATAACAAAATAATAGTGGTCTACAATAGTGTGCAAAAGTTTTGTTAGAAATGTATACACATAAATTGATGGAACTTACTATTATTGAAGATTATAAAATTCAAAGCTGTATCTAAAATCACAAAATAGAGCATACCGACGAGCGATAAGGAGAAGGGTCGTGAAGTATATAGGGTTCACAGAGGGCGCATGGTGTATGCAGAACTCACGAAGAGGCCACCAGATAGACAAAATTGGGAAGCACTGCAGCAGGGTGTTGAGTTTTCAAAAAGTAACTAAAACTGTAGCCTGCCGCAGGATATTATTAGTCAGCATGTAAATACATTACCGACCCACAAAGTGATGATAGGTTCAACAAACAGATTCATTTCATTTAGTAGAATAATGATTAATTAAGAGATTAACTAAAACCAAGTTTAAAAATATAAAGATATTGGCTAGCGTGTATTATTTCTCCATGGTAGTGTTCGGAACATAGGCATAGAGACACCGTATATAACTGTAAGTTTACAAGTAGTATTGAAAGTACGAGTACGAGTATTCACAAGTAGTATCTCATTCGACAAATAACAGAATTATGAAAACAGAGTGTGGTTTGTACGTATACATATTCAAATAATATAATAATATTTTAAGCATAGAACATTTTATGAATAGCTAAATTACTTGCGAGAAAATAATTTTATTTCTGTGAAATAGATAGATACAAACATAATTCAAGTAACATGTTTAAATAAAAAAGCGGTTTCCAAATAACCATGCTTCTTTTTTGTAAAGCTCTACAACAATATGATAGAAGGAAGGAAGGACATTCCGATTCTTTGTTGTTATTCTTTTCCAAATTCCTTTCATCCTTATCATTTCCTTTTTTCTATTTCCCTGTCTTATTCTTCTTTAGTTTCTTTTCTTGTTAGTATTGAGGCTTGATCTTTCACTTTAACTTCCGGGTCTCTCAGCCTTCGATTTCCTGTACTCAAGATGTGCTCCCGTTGATTTTGTGCTCCTGCCATATTGAATTTTTTCCCGTTGACTTCCTTTTTTTATCTTCTACTTCAAGCTTCCAGAAAGTAAGATAGAAAAAAAAGATTGTAGGGGTGAGGGTATATGCTTCTCATGTTGAAGGTTTTTACCAAAACCTATCTCCACTTTCTCTACACTCTTGCTTTCTTCTCTTTCTTAAACTTTCGCGTCTTTGATTTTGTTTATCCAATTTATCGCACCTGACAAGACTGGGACAGACAGTAAATGTTGACCGGACAAACAGCGATCCGTGACTAGATCCCATCCAACACTTTATTGTTTGTTTGCGTTATTATGTTTTTCTTTCTTCACATTTCCAGTTTAACTTTTTAAAGACATCGGCATGAGATAAAGAGAATATTAGAAAGGGAAAGAAAATTAGTTGCTGAAATGTATATGAAACGTACCATATTCCTAATTTGACCATAGATAGCCTACTGTCACAAAGGAACATGTGAAATCCAGCAATATGATGATAGGTAATTTGAGATGCATCAATAATGTAGAACACATATCATCTGGCAGTAGTTTGCACCAATCTTATCTCAAAATATCCGCCGTTAACACACACACACAGGCACAGAGTCTGGCGAACCACTCTTTTATTGCAGTACGCACTGCCTGAAGAGAAAATTATGCCACTGCAGCCAGTAAAGAGTGCTTTAGGCTTTCAGTTGCGGGGAGATTCTTCTTGCAGTCAATATCCTCATGCACTTCAGACAGTTTGTAATGTACGGGATTAAGATTAGGACTGCTAGAGGGCCAGTCATCAGTGGATATCAAGTACGGCACATTATACCCCTGTTACTCTTGCATTGATTTCTCCTTAGTGACAGGATTAGAATCTAACTGGAAAGTTCTCTGGGACGTTCTGAATACATCCTGTCAGGTCCTTCACTATATGCTCCAGTAAAGAGTTTTGGTACACCCGAGCATCGATTTTCATGCCTCCTCACCCAAATAATGACGTGGTGCCAGTATAACTCATTCCTCTTCGCACCATGACTGATGCGGGATAATGGTCTCTCTGATTTTTCAGTCTTGTTTCTCGCTTCCCGAGGCATACACCTTATCTTGTGGCAATTGAAACTCTCTTCGGGTGAACAATTTATAATCAGTAAAGAAAATTTGTCTTCTAGCATTGTTAGCATACCGCTGAAGCAGGCGCTGATATTGTGTATTTACGCTACCTTTGCGCCCTCAGACCCAACGTCAGAAAGTGTCCCATTGATCGTCGGTAAGCTCGAAGTTCAAAATCGTCACTGGGTTGACTGGAAATTGCTCGCTTGGAGATGTTCGTATCATAGTCCATCGCTGCCTGTTTCTGTAAGAAATTTCTTCTCACACGGGCCGCCACTGCTCGAACAGCTTCTGAAATTCTTGCAGTTCGTGGACGGTCTTTTCTCGGATAATCCTGGATGAACTGATTTTCTTTTTTTGTGAGTGTATTGAAAATTTTATTAGCTTGTTTCCCAAATATGTGTACCGCTATTACTGCTCTCGGGATTTTGTAATCACCCCAATCCATTTCGCCTATTTGAGTTACGTGTTTCCTTTTCCACGTCAGTACTCACAATGACTCTTCGCACATTCCCAGCTGGGTTCGTTCATTCTAGTTGACCTCTGGAGCTCTAACTCTATTTATGGCCAGACCAATGTGTTTCTTCATTTTAGGAAGTTCATTTAGCATACTTCTAATTATTTTATGTAAGTTCTTTCTGTAGTTATATCATAATTTATAAAATAAATATTGTGAAATATAAACGCTTGTAAACCTGTTTTTTTTTATTTTAGGAAGTTCATTTAGCACATATCTAAATATTTCGTTTTAGTTCCTTTCTTATAGTTCTATCATAATTTATAAAACAAATATTGTGAAATTTATCACTTGTAAACCTATATTTAACGAAAGTTGGACAAACCATTGATAAAATTTTCATTATGTATTCCATCCTGAAAATGACATCCTTTCATTCAACTAAATGAAAGAACATGAGTTATACATTTCAATAGTTATTGGATTTAAATAAACTCTGAAACGAAATTTACACCTATGACGTTAAGGAAGAAAAAGGCTACTTCTACATTTTTTGAAAAAGAAAAATGAATTTTATAATGGTGTCATCAATAACATATTGAATTTTGAAAATGAACGAAATATTCTGTCTTTTTTAAAAGGTTTAATACACTTATCTATCTGTGGAGAAATGGGAATATAATTTGTCAAACGAAACGAAATATATAGCTTAACGTTCGACTACTACATCAAATAGGCTAAAATATGAAATATATACAACTGAAACACAATGAAGATATTAATTGACCGAAGGAAATAGGAGAGAAACAAGACCAAACTCAGACACGAAGTTATTCAACACTGGGCTTGACTTTGAGAAGTAAATCATAATACATAGCTGAGCAATTTTATTTCTCACTCTAAGCTTACGTGAAATGGCTCCTACTGTGAATTAATTTGCAATCAGTGCACTGGATTTTTTTCAGAAACACGCTTCTTGCATTAATTTTACCAGTAAATATTTTGTTTCTAATATGAAAATCGGAAACGTTCTTCTCAAAATTTCTGCCAATGTAGACAAAGTAACTCAAAAGTGACAATTGTAATTCCTGAAAACGAAAACTTGATAAAATCACGCAAATTACCTAAAAGTTTCAAGTTAAACATTTGGTGAAGAGTATGTGATATATTATTTGTAAAAGTGACATTTAAGTTTTAAATTTAGACTGTACAGTTATAATGGAAATCCTAAAATTAAATTTTTTTCAGTTTTTTTCGATTTAAAGTAACAGGATGCATGATTTATAAATTAAAAAAGTAAGTAAACAAAACGTCTTCTATGAAGTAATCATAAATGAAAAATAAAATATTTACAAAGTTTTAGAGTAGTGACATGTTAGGAAAATAAAGGCACATTGGCATCACATGAGTAAATAAAGCGCAATGGTAAACTTTCTTTCGCAACAAAAAGTGTAATTTTTGTCATCACGTCACCTTCTACGAAACTCTGTTCGGCATTTATATTTCCCTCTTTTCGTCGTTATCAGAATGCTCATTAGATTTCGTGACTTCCTCGAAAGAACTTATAATTTTTGCGTCATTTGTACTGATTAGTATAGATCGTTCTCTCTCATTGACGTGCACGTGGCAACGAAGATTCGAATCTCCTTTTTCTGATACTGTCGTTATTAAAGAGAAGACTCTCATACTGAAAAAGGCACAATACTAATATGAATTTGTATTCATTTATTTTCCTGGAGCATTACTAGTTCTTCAAATTTATTATTTTAATTGGCATGATATATGCATTCTATGAAACCTCAGTATGTTTACCTAGGTATAAAACCTATAAAGGCGTAACTAACTGAACATACATACTTTTAAGAGTGTATCTAATGTTCTTATTATTGTCTTATAGTGGAACGAAGCTTTCATTATACGATAAATATATTTATAATAAATGTGATCACAAATACAGGTAACATATTATTAAATTGTCTGGGGGTACAATGTTGTTCAAAGCCTTTCAGGTATTCTTAGCCTTATGTTTAATGTATCAAAGAAGAGCACGATTAATTTATATTTTATATCTGTCAAATTTTATTTGACGTATATACCAATATATATATTTGTAGATACAAGATGAAAGCATTTGGTACACCTAAGAGCTTTTGAAAGATAATTTAATATTTATTGAAATTAAAAGTGGAATTGGGTCAGTGGCGTGTAGGGACAGAATTATCGTGAATATGTTATTATCAAGCTAATGTTCGCTACTAATTAATATAAGTAGATAAAAAAACATCCTGTGTTGTGTTTTACAAAATTATCATCTGCACAAAGGAGAACAGCATCAAGCAAAACATATATTCGATTTTTCTGTTTCCACTATGTAGGATACCTTTGTGAGCTTCGGATGATGTTTATGGTTCGAAAGTGGAGAAATGGGAGACATCGACAATAACACCAGTTATCTGAGCTGAGAACCAAATTAGGCAAATTGTGACAATTTTGCCGCAGCAAGAATGGCTACAATGCAAAGAATGTCACATCAATTCTATCGTTTAGGTAAACCATTTCACTCTCTTTCTTTTCTTTCCTTCCTTTTCGTTTAGTAATACGAATTTCCAGTACGTTTGTAATGTCGAGCCCTAAGCTCCTATAATAGATGCAAATACCCCTATTGCATCTCATTTACACCTGCAAACTCACCTAGTATCAGGAGCAGAATTCAGAAAATGTAGTAGGGCTCTTCCTCGTTTCATTTTTCTTTTTTTACAATTTTCTTTTTTCTTGCTTTTTTTAATTTAAATAGGCGACTTGCTAGATGCCAAGTCATCAACCTGATAGATGGGTGTACGTGTCCTGATCGAGTATTCAGCTCTGGTGGGATACTTCTTTTTTTCGGCCCGATATCTTTTCGGCAAATGTCGCGATAAAATGATGGTTCTTAGAAGACGATATTACTCCACTAGAGAGAAAGGAACAGACACTGGAACACTGTGAAGAGTCTTGTGTGTTGAAATATATATATATATATATATATATATATATATATATATATATATATATATATATATATATAGGTAGTGAAGGCGAGGCTACATTTGTGGTGTAGTGTTAAGTGGACGACTAAGAGAAGAGGAAGACAGATTTTAGGCGTGACATAATAGCGGTTGAAGATCCTACCAACATTTGCTATTGGAAAAAACTAACTATCTTTCCTCACCATCCCTTCACAACCACAGTCCATATTTTAAAATCAGTTTTCCCAAGTTGTCCGCATGAGCACTTGACGCCTATTCATTTCTCTTCATTAAGAAGTAGTCTCTCGTTGACTTGTGACGAAGCAAAGCTCTGTTCCAATTAAACAAGACGCCTCAAGTCGACGTTGATGACGCATTCTTGACGCCTAGCTGACATAGAAGACGATATCATGTTCTAGCAAACGTATTAATCTTAGTTGTAAACTGCTCCGGATAGAGAATATTCCTCGGATGTATCATTAAGAATTTAGCTTGAAGCAACGCCATCCAGTAAGCTTAGCTAGAGATACTTTCTAAACGAAGCATACATGAATCTGAATCAGATATCACGCTTGTTTTTGAAAAAATATGTGTTCTCTCTCTTTGGCTAAAGCAAATCTTCTTAATCGAAATAAATATGAAACACTAACTTCTAACAGCTCACGTTAAACACAAATTGCTAAGTTGCTGTCGTATAAGGAAGAATATGGTTCATCTAAGCATATTTCAGAAAATTGTTATTTATATTCTAAGAATATAATGTTAACTATAGCTAGATCTGTTCGTAATCAGTCAATTACAGTATTATTATCACGTAATCTTAGCTAACGTTGTTAACATTATTATTGAAAACTATACTACGGCAGAATTTTTAATTGTAATTTCAGTGTTTATTTCTTCACCGACACAGAGAAAAATATTTAATTTAAACGTGATTTACACTGAGTTATACATACCTTCAAGATATATGACACACTAAATAATACAAACATTAATACAATTAAAATAAGAATCAAGGGTAAATGCAAATTAAAAGTCAAGAAAGGAGTTTTTAAGAAACAGACCAATCATTGAAAATTACACTAACTAATTAATATACAGGTATAAGAGGGGGCATAAAAGGTTAGTGCGAACACCTACAAGATATCTACTCTGGAGAACTCTGACACACTGATGAATTAGTCCTTCTCTACGTAGTCACTGTATCTAGCCACACATCTTTGTCAGCGGTTCTTCACATTCTGTAAGCCCATTTTTCAAAAGTCTAGTTTAGCTTTGAAACCACAATTCAACCTCAAAAATGACGTCATCCATGCCGTCAAAATGACGTTCTCTCAGTGGATGCTTCATTTCTGAAAAGGGAAAGAAATCACTTGGTACTTACTAGGTCTTGTGAGTATGAGGGTAGGACAATATTTCATATCCAAGTTCCTCTGCTTTCATGATGGACGTATGGGCTGAATGAGCTGGTGCATTGTCTGCCAACATCAGCACTGTTTGTGACCAATCCGCGACGTTTCTTCTTCAGTTTCTCTCGCAACTTAGTTAGGACATGGGGCTAAAAGGTACTAGTAATAGTTTGTCTGTGGTAGGTACTGTCTCATAATGGCTTCTACAGTCGCAGAAAACTGAAAGCATCACCTTGGCGGCGGACTTCTGCACTCATGCCTTTTTAAGGGTGCGGAGAGGCGTTTTCATTGTTGCTAAGTTTCTTTCTTTTTATAAAGATAATAGCAACTTTCATCCATTGTCACTAGTCTGCCGAAATAATCTTCATTCACCTAATAGCGATGCAACATTTCTCTTGCAGCATTCTCGCGATTTGTCTTCTGGAGAGATGTGAGCAATAGTGGCACCCACCTTGCAGACATTTTCTGAAGATGCAGCTGGAGGTGAATGATATTCCATGCAGACTATTAATTCTTGCCTATTGCACACATAACACTTTCAGTGGTTATCCTCTTGTCTTTCATTATAATCTCAACTTTCTCCGTCAAGGCGGTATCATCAGTGAATGACGGCATTCCAGATCTAGAGGTGTCCGCGGTGGTCATGTGTCCAGTTTGGAATTGCCGTTTTCACTTGGATACCATCTCATAGGATGGACTATTAATATCATAGACCTCTTTTATCTCTTCGTGGATCTGGTTTGCTAATTTCTCCTGAAAATGGAGGAACTTAATGATACTACGTGTCTCGGGATTGTCAAAAATTGCACCCTCTGTGATTTACCTGCAAGAAAAAGAAAGAAAGAGGTTCTAAGGAGTCTAGAATTTGCATGATTAACATACTAGGATTAACATGCATACATGAATTTGCATGATTGATGTGGTTCATAATTCATCACCTTCTAGGTGACTCCACGAACTTTTTGATAGTCCTCGTATAATAGCCAGCTCAGAGTACTATGAAATAATGGTATAAGCCTTAGAAATCTATGCACGACGGTCTATGTATGGCATTCTGTGCTCAGTTGTTGCTCCATCGGAACCCGAATGTAGTTGCTATTTCAATAAGCAACAATTGGACATACGGAACTTTCGTAAACTTTACAAAATATGACTTTTAAAAACTTTAACATTTAACAAAGTATAGTGAACATAAAACATGCGAAAGTTATTTTCGTTTTAAATTTCTACTAATGAATTGACCCTGTACGCTTACGTATATCCTTCAGAGGAAACTAATGTTGCCTCACCTTCCATATCTTTATTTATACTATGCAATATCTATTAAAAATTTTAAAACATGTACTCCCATGCGCAAAAAAAATTGCGCGTATACTGTAACTCAAGATTTTTCGATTTATTCCATTTTCCTTACGTTTATGGGTAAAATTCAGTTATTAGTATGTGGAGATAATAGAAAGCAATTCATCTAAGGAAATATTTCCAAAAAATATAATAAAATAATAAAAATATAAGCAAAAAACAAAATTATGCTCGGTTTTGTGTATACTGGCAACGATGATTTCTAGGGATTTTTTCAGTAGCAGATCACAATTGCGGAGGGAATTCAGTAGGGGAATCGTGAAGTTGGATCAAGGAACTGGATAGTGGACTAATATGTTGCATTTATTGGTTAAAACCTAGTGTGTAGATTGCCTGCCAAATATAAATGAGCTTCTGTTACTAAAATGTCGTACGAAAATATAGAATTAAACAGAAAAACTCTTATCTTAAGGTTCGAAGCGATACGCACCATGGTTATGAAGATTATTTCTTTAAAAAAAGAGCCAACACAACGTAGCCTCCGTGGTTAGGTGGATAGAGTGGCGGAGTCGTAGTTATTTTATTATTTTGACACCACATCGAATCCCATCCCATCCCATCCCATTTTTTTTTACAAAACATTATAGGAAGTGTATAATTTTGATGTTAATAAGAACCGAAACAATATAATAAGGAAATAATTTATTGGTAGTATCCTTTAATCGACGTATTTATTCAGTATTAGAATACGTATACTATTGGAAACAGTTATTGTTTTCAGTTTATAGTCTTGCATGTTACATCCCGTTCTTGAACAGCAGACAACTCACTTCGGGTTTGTGTGTCAGGAAGAACATACGCGACCTTGAAAGACTGTCCAGTCTTACCCCCTGTTACATCGACCTGATGTTAAATGATCGTTTATGTGTGTGTGTGTGTGTGTGTGCTTGTTTTTTGCTTTTTAGAGTATTGACTCTCTCTCTTTTTTTTTCATATCCACAAGTGCAAGAATGCTTTCGTTGAACGTAACGAAATTATACAGATCTATGTATACGGAACACGAATATTTCCAAATATAGAATGAATATGAACGATAATCATACCATATTTCTACATTATATAGTAGCGTGAAAAACTGATATTAAAATGATATAACAAACAGGCATAAGCTTTTTTTTCTAGCATGGCAACACATTAAACGTAACTCATTAAATTTTGGGAATTACAAATTATCACCTTACGTGTCGTTGTATTCCTATTCTTTTTCACGTTCAAGGGACGAAAGAAGAAATTGTAGTAATAGTGATAAAAATCGAATTCGAGATTTCAATGAATTCAAGTTTCACGCCCCCACATATCGAAAAAGTCATGTTGATGTCTGTCCATCTGTTCGTTTGTCGGTTCGTCATGCTTTTACATGCATTCGAATAGAGGCCTTACTGTTCGACATATCTGAACTTAAGTCTAGACATGAAGTTTTTATAACACTTTATCGTTTCGAATTCTATATTCTCCTACATCAAAATACGGGTAGTTTACTGAAGGATGAAAATTTAAAATAATTAAATTGTTTCAAAAATAGCTGTAAAGATTTTGCTTATTTTTTTACAAATATAGTTTGAATCATTGCTCTGAAAAAATACGTAAGGTGTAATTTACTGTATGAGATGCGTTTTTTCGAACAATTTTCTCAATCACATTTTATAAATAAATGTATCATTAATAACCTAACAATATGACACAACTCGTTCGTCCTGTAAACATTCAGAAGGGTAGTTTAGCCTACTCTTCGACGATTTCCCCATTAGCGCCTGACCCAATTTTGTTCATATTTCATAAATAAATGTCACTTAAATAACCTAACGATACGGCATAATTCCATCATCCAAAAAAGCTAGAAGTGGTATAATACTTTTCGGAGTAAGATTTACCCTACGATTTTGTGGAGAACGACTCAGGCAATTTTGTTCGTATTTCATAAATAGCATAACTCGTTTGTCCTGAAAAGATACACAAGGGATATTTTATTCTTGGGGATGACTTTTTTGACGATTTCTCAGAAAGTACTCGGACGCTTTTGCTCATAGTTCACATACAATTATTTCCTTAATAATTCTAATATATGGCATAAGTTATTTCTAACAGAAATATGGCCAATGGGTACTTTACGTTTGGACATAAGTTGCTTCGAACAAAGTTTTCCAAAAACACATTATTTTATTCGCATTTCCCAAATAAATGTTTCAGTAATAGCTGCAGCCTAACACGAGTCAGTTTAAGAAATTCGAGCGAGAAAATTCAGTGCGTTTCATCCGTACCCATTCTTAAATATATTTTTAAATGTTACACCTAATCACAATTTTCCTAACAAAATCGAAACTTCTATTTAAATGTGCCTTGTTGTTGCCAAATGGTTCAAGTCCATTGGTTCTGGATTTGATTCCCGGTGAGAGCTAGTGTATTTTTATCCAACGTTAAGGTATAGGTAATAAGTAGGTGCAAAGAGAAAAGTGTTGAAACAAGTCTAACCAACCTAATAAATAATATAAAGAAATAATACAATATTACGAAATTATAGAAGAAACGTTGTTAATATTAGATATTTGCGTGTGAGATTGTCCAACCGATGACTGTCAACTCCAAAGGTAAGAAAGTGAAACATCCAATACCAGGTTAATCAGTGGTCTCTAGGTAAACCTATCCTACTAGGAAGTGATTGAGATACCAAAAAATGTTGTAATCGCTGGGAGACATGTTAGGAGAATACATTGGGTGAGAGACTTTAATTCATGAATAGTCTGCACCTTCGTTGGTGTATTGAAGTGCGTAGGTGGTGTGTGTGTAGCACATCGGGTTCCTTTGTTGTTAGTCCCAGCTTTCTAGACCGGATGCAGTTATTCCCGGTAGAAAATACAAATATATATATATATATATATATATATATATATATATATATATATATATATATATATATATATATATTAGCAGCGTTCACCCCGCTTCGCTGCGGTCACCCCGGAACGCAATAAACTTTGTTACTTAGATAATTTTTACTTTTTCGCTTTCAAGTGATATGATAAAAACCATAGAAGATTGCAGTAAATGTTAACATTATATCGCCTGTCATTTATGTTAACCCGCCCCGCTTCGCTGCGGTCACCCCCGAACGCAATAAACTTTGTTACTTAGATAATTTTTACTTTTTCGCTTTCAAGTGATATGATAAAAACCATTATAACGCCTGTCATGTATGTTAACCCGCCGAGTGACACGGTCATGCGGGTTGCATATAAATACGTTTATTTTTATACCTATGATGAACTAACAAAGGATTTGTACGTAATGGACACCTGAATGGTCAATTATCTCAAGACACTGGTAATTGAAAATTAAAGTGATATGATAAAAACCATCTAGGGTCCAAATCCTAATAACCTCCCAAAAATAAAAGAAATTGGTTCAGCCGTATTTGCGTGATGAGCGGACAAAGGATTTGTACGTTCTCTTTTATATATATATATATATATATATATATATATATATATATATATATATATATATATATATATACATTTCTATTACTATTAAAGTAAATAATTACACTCATTCCCTCAATGTGATACTTGCTTGTTTAATTGTATACAGAGAGCTGATCCGTGGAAAAATCGTTCATAATAATAAATAAAATAAACTCGACAAATATTCTTGTAAATAATAGGTAAAAGTTTGCGTCACACTGTTCATTTTGCTGGGCATGCCAGTGTGCCACGTTATCCGGTTGTGGCACACTGGAATATAGGGTATGGCTTTCTAATTTTTCCCAACTATTTTAACTGCTTCAATTGAAATGAATTTATAATAATAAGAGAGTGAATTTAGTCTTCTTACCCTTCGATTTAGAAATAAGGTCCGCTAGAATTGTATATATAAAAAATAATAATACTCAGAATTTTATAGAGTGGTTTGTTTTATTCAAAATGACATACTTCCTGCAACTGTTTGGGTTGGAATTATCTGAAATCAAATCCTTAAGTTTTACGACCCACGGTTATACCGGCTAGGCTAAAGGACACGGTGATGATGAGAAATGAATGCAATGGTGGAATGAAAAAAGTGGGAGAAAACGGAAGAACTCCGAGAAAACTCATGCACATGGTGTTTCTCCACCACAAAATTCACTTGGTGCGAGCTGGGGTCGAACCAAGGATCCCATACACCAAAGGTGAACGCTTTATCACTGAGCCACCGCGGCCCCTCTGAAATTATTTATAGGAGAGAGTGACTACTTTTATGAAAGCTTGATATCGAACACATTTGTTTAAAAATACCAGCTTTTTGTGAAATATTGCTTAATATTCAGGAAAACCTAAGTCAATAATAAAATAATAATAATAATAATAATAATAATAATAATAATAATAATAATAATAATAATAATAATAATAATAATAACTATTATTATTATTATTATTATTATTATTATTATTATTATTATTATTATTATTATTATTATTATTATTATTATTATTATTATTATTATTATTATTATCTTAAATTAAAAACTCTCTGGACCTAGTGCATTGGCACAATTCCACGAATCAAAAAGAATGTGTTTACTTATCATATAAGTGTAGAAGGACTTAATCCCTGTTGCTTTCAATATAAAAAGAAAGTGTCCAACTGTCAAATGATATGCTACATAAAATGCCCTATGCAACATAATGTAGTATAGAGTCATCATTCCAGGTTGTCTAAAGAACACTTTCGTTTTAGCAAGAAAGGAAGAAAATAGAAAATACTGAGTTTTAACCTTAGAAAGTTTGCAGATTTAAGGGAAAATGCACAGAGTTGTTGGATATAAAATGTAGTTCGGATTAATGGAGTAAGACACCGTAAATATTTTATTGTTTGAAATATACTGGGAGTGACCAAGCCATTACATATGGAAATATCGAAAGAGATACGTTAATGGTGTTAGTTGCAAACTTTTTTAGAAATGAAAAAATTAAGGAAAGCTCTGATATCACAGATCCAAATTAACTGACTGTTAAGTAAAACTGCTAAATCTGAGTAAAGCAAAAAAAAAAAAAAAAAAAAAAAGTATTAATGACCTGTGTTAGTTTCAGACATATCATTCTCATATCAAAACTACGATAGAAGTAAATTATGAATAAAGGTGAATTCACAGTTCTGGAATACCAACAAATGATTTTGCTAGATGTAACTTTTCAGAAAACTTTTTTATAAGGCTTTAGATTTATTATTATTATTATTATTATTATTATTATTATTATTATTTTTTGTTTGTTTATTAGCTTCCCCATGCCGTAAACGTCGCCAACTTCTAGTGGCTCACTTGCCGGTAAATGGCGATTGTCGATATAGCGACGCGTCGAAGGATTGCCGCTAGCGTGCCACTAGTGGCAGGGATTCGTCGAGTCGAAGCAGATATCTAGAATCGGGGGTATTGAAGTTACCACAACGTAAGAACCAGGACTTCATTTTGGTCCGCGCTCGTTTGATTTGTCACGGAGAATCGTAAAGGGACCAACATGAACTATCGCCAGTCATGTGCATGCGGTTATTATTATATATTATTTTTCCCTGACGAATTGTTATTATAAGAACAATATTTGAGCTCCTGCCTTTACATCATGAAGTGAAAAATCTTGAGATGGGTGCGTATAATTGTATGAATTTAGTTGGCAACTGTCGCCGATTACTAGCAAGTGAATATGGGAGAACTATGAAAAAAGTAAATAGACGCTTGCCATTTTGTTATAAAATTACATGACGAGTGCATTTGATTTGATTCCGAACAGTTGTCTTCAAATATACACGGTTAAAGAACCACTCTGATTAGAAATATTAAAAAGACTTCAACGATTTATCACTCTACAAGCTGTGTCTTCATAATCGCCTCCGTGACGAATTCCGAAGAACACGCTATTAGCAACCCTAAGGTTGATGGTTCACGCCCAGCTCAGGGCACTTTCGTTTTATTTTTTTAAAAATGTTTTTAGACTCATCTTGATGCAAAGAAATTACGCATATAGGCGATTTAACGTATTTTAAAGGAATAATTTTGTGGTTCGTTGGCGTTCCGTCGCTTCTCTGTCGGTGGTGGTATAATTTTAAAAACGGAAGTGGGACCAATTTTTGGCTGCGGGACCGCCAATTTTGGGGGGACATGTCACTAGTTGCCTATCGGTGGTCCACCGACGCTTACGGCATGGGATTGTTTCCTCACGAGTGAGGCACATTGTAATCGACCAAGAGTGTTTTGGAAAAATGGGAAACATCTTCCGACTTCGACTTCTGAATAATACGTTTAGGATCAAGTCGAATCAAGGCTGCGCCACGGGAAGGTAGAACAAGTGAGGCAATCGTTCCAAGCACTACGCTCGGCAGCTTCCGTCTCATTCACGACTTAGACTCTTCAGGAAAAGTAACAAGTTTATTACTTGTAATTTATTCTTTGAGTCAAAGTATTTTGCAATAAACCATCGTTTTGTAAGATATTTTTACGATTGTATACTATTAATTTCGAAAATTGTACTCATAATATAATTTCCCATCATGGATTTGAAAAAAATAAATTTGGAACAAAGACAGATCTCCGATCCACATGTCTCTTCATGTTTGATATTGAAGTCTCATCTTCATTATTGACCCTTAATTTATTTTAGTCCTAGGCAACGCGAATCGACGGGATGGCTCTAAGTGAAAACATTCATTTAGATGGTTAAGTAATCAGGAAATTCCTGCTGTTATTTCACGAAACACAACAGAACTTGAGGAAAAAAAACAATTTTGCTTACCAGGGGGAGGGAGTAAATCATCTGCTTACGTTTGCTTAACTAGGAAGAAGGCAAGGGCGCCGATCCTGGGGGGCCGAGCCCGCTCAAAGCTCATGTAGGCCTCCTTTGTATTTATGAATATACAATATTTGGCATTATTTGAGTGTAATTTGTCTTAAAATTCTCATATATATATCTTCTGTATTTGAATGCCCCCCCCCCCAAATTTAAAGAAAAATTGGCGTCCTTGCAAGATCTAGTGAAATGAATAAAAATGTGATAACGTAATACTTGAACAACTCTATCTAATGGAGGAAAGTAAATTAGTATTCAACACTTCTTTCAGTTTTAAGCATTTCAAAGATTCTCGTAATTTAGTAGCGTCCCGGATTTGCATTTTTGAAGTACGGGAACTTTATCTATACCTTAACGTGGGAATCGGTTTCGGACCATGCACTTAAGCCGCTTTGCCATAAGAGGCACAAGGAGTTTTTCTTTCGATTTCCTCAGGAATATTGCGAATGGTATAACTTTTAAAACTATGTTTAAAAAAGAATACACATCGACATAATAAGATGATAATCTGATACCTAGGAAATATATTGAATTGTTTTTAATTTGTTCTCACGCTTCCAAATCAGTACTTATGCTTTTTTTTTATTCCAGCCTTTTAATATAAGCATTTCAGACTATTGTCTGTTCTAGGACGATACAATTCTAGTTCATGTATATGCTAGCTTTGGAAATACAGTAGAGTTTCGCTTATCCGACATAAACAGGCAGGCAGAACGCTGGATAATATGGATGTGTTAAGAAAAGACCTATTAAAATTAAAACTTATGATATAATTTTACATATCACGCATCTAATAATAATGTTTTATAACAAACTGCACTGCACTGAATCAGGGACGTATCCAGCGTGAGAGCCTGAGAGCTGTCTCTCTCCGAAACTCAAGCACTTTTTAATAAACTTGCCTTTACCCTTTTGAGGTTCTTTTATATCAGTTTACTAGTAGTCAGTGTCCAAACTTTGGGCAATGTGCTGTTGTCTTGTTATAATTCTAAGAACATACCATAATGCCATTATACCAGGTGCAGTGGCGTATTTAGGGGGGTGGCTTCCGGGCTTAAGCCCCCCACGAAATCTTACTTAGTATAGTAAAGTAAATGAAATATCTTGCAGAATTTTCACATTTCCAGGCAAAGCCCCTCCCCCTGAAAGTTAGCAAAGCCCCTCCCGAAACAAAATCGTAAATACGCCACTGACCAAGTGGAATTAAAGAACAGTTTTAAATAGGATTAACATTTCGTTTCCGTTTTGTTTTTAACTTAGAGATACTCTCGTAACTTCTCCCGGACCAAAATGTACGTGTTAAGTTACGATTTTAGTTTGAGAAATGCTTTTTGGCCGGTTAGTGTTCTCCTTTAAATAGGTTCGGAAAACTTTACCCAGATATCTGGGATAGGCACCTTTCACCAGTTTCCGAACACCCTCCTCTCGAAGAAAACCCAGGCCTTCCCATCCCGCTCGCACAGTGGAGTATTTGACCCTAAAACCCGGACAGAAGTAGAAAAAATAAAATTTGAAAAATTCATGAAATAAAGTTTATTTCTTGTTCTTCGATAACTGGCGGAACTTGCAAACGTAAATTCCTTTTTTTTAAAAATATGAAATGAACATAATAACTGATGAAGTCACTCAATTTTCCTGGCCATCCGAATTTAAATTAATGTGTTCGCGCGTACAGTTTTTGAAGTATTAATTTTAGTAATTATATTGACGTCATTAACAACAAAACTGTATTAATTTGAAAGACATTGATAGAAGTTTTAATTTTATGATATGTTAACATTTTAGCTGTAAGTCTTGGTTGTTAAATATGTAATAAAATGTCAAGAGCTTTTCTCAAGAAAAAAATTATCAAGTTTTCAATTTAAGAAGTGTTTTTATGTTCTGAATCTAGTTGATCAATGATTCGTTTTGCATTTAAAAGTTCAACTTTTTGTTAACTTAGTCCAAGAATAAACATTGCCCGAAATTGCCCCATTAAGACAAAAAAATATAAATTATATCTAATTTGGTTTTTACGTGAGTTCAGAAGGTCTTGCGGCAATTTCCTGACATAAACCTATGAGTTCAATCTTTAATTGATTGAGTTTATACAGAAAACTAGAATTAATTTATTCAAGTAGGGTTTCATACAGTTAATTCTATGATAATTATATTTACTGAAACTTTTAAGTTCATAAACTGCACTATGAATTATGACGCATGAAATTTGTTGTTTGTCCTTTATACAAGGATCAGGTTTTTCGAATCAATCTACTGCAAAATCCCTATTAAACAATGGCAAGGGGAACCAGAAGAAGAGAAAACCATGGTTAAAGAGACGAAGAAAAGAAACTCAAACCAGTTTCAGAAAAGAGATGGGTGTTTAGTGGACGTCCCTAAGCAAGGTCATAGCAATACGAATGATGAGAACACTTCAAGGAGGCTCTTGCTGAGCATGGAACTGCTACTCGAATAACTAGTGTGTATTTAAACTTGATAAAAAAAATCAATATTATTCTGTAGGCAATTTCTAGTGGCCATCAAATAGACGTGGAGACATTTCAGAACTTCGCTACTGTCACTACAGAAATTTATGTGAAACTATATGATTGGTACCCGATGACCCAGCCCTACATTAAGTTTTAACTCTTGGCCCAGCAATCATGAAACGTGCTATTTTGCCTATTGAGCAACTCTGAAAGGAGGCAGCTGAGGCTAGAAACAAACATTTTCGACTTAGGGGACGCAGTTCAGCAATAATTGCAGCCGTCTTCAATGAACGACATCCTAATCCCGTCCTCCAGCCAGAAGGATAATTTCGATTCTTTCCCCTCGAGTTAACATCCCATCCTACATACAAGAAAAAAAAGATACAGTCAGTTTCGGTCCATACAATGGTCCACACATAACAAAATTTAAGCCTGAAAGATAACAAAATCTATCCTAAATTCATTTACAACTTCAAAACCGTTACAGAGTTTGGAAAAATAACTTAACCATTGGATTTCTCTTCCAACCGGGATGCTGTTTAATATGTCACACGACCATATTGCTATTTAAAATAAGCAACTTGATTCCAATATGGCGGCCACCAGGATGGCGGACGACAACTTTAACCACGTCATAGTTTCTCTATACCACCAACATTGATCCCAATTGACTTCGGATCGACTAAATTTACAGTTTCTTAAATATTTAGCCCGGTACAGACTTTTGGCCATACCTTGTACAGTATATCTAAAAAAAATGTATTGCTGTTTTTATTTTATGTTTATGTTACTTTTTTATTCATAATTTGATGTAGCAAAGGTTAATTAATTGCAAAACTGATAGTAGGGGAGCATATGTACGGAAAACATGCCCCGTGACAGCTTTCGTGATAAGACGAGAGGGTATTTTTTTTTATTTAGAAGAGCCTTCTGATGGTGTTACTAGCTGGTGCGTGGCGTTTAGACATGGTGACGTCATCAAAATGGCGGACAACTCGATTCAAGAAACAAGCATTATCTCCGTTGTTTATGGACCGATTTTCTTTTCTCATAGCTCATTTTAAAGAAAATTATATTTCCTATAAAAGCTGTTATGTGAGTATGTTTTCTAAAACTAAAGGTATAGAAGTTATTTAATAATTTTATAAATTGTTGAACTGATATTTATAAAATACACAACAATAACTCCGAAACCGTTAATTTTAGAGAAAATGGTTACATATCAGTTTCTATAGGAAAGTTACCTATCTTTAAAATGAGCTATTAATAAAGAAGATCGGTTCATAAATAACGGAGATATATGTTAATTACGTCATCAAAATGGCGGTCACAAATAAATTTTTTCATCTAAATATGTCAACCCGTGCCAGTTTCCGTGAAGGTAAGATGACAGGATGATTTTGTTTTATTTAGAGAAGCCTTCTGGTGAACAATTCTGATGATGTCACTCACTGGTGCATGGTGTGTAGACATGATGACGTCATCACAATGGCGGACAATTCGATTTAAGAAACAAGAATGATCACCGTTGTTTAAGGATAGATTTTCTTTTTTCATACATTTTAAAAGAAATTACATTTTCAGTAATACGTTATGTAAGTACTTTCTCTAAATGTAAGGTATAGAAGTAATTTAATAATTTGAGGAATTTCTGAACAATTGTGTATTGAATATGTTATAACAAAAGGAAATAACAGAAAAATACCTCAGATATCCAAATAGATATATTCAAATACACTGATAGCCAAATGGACATTATCTTCTTGTTTATCAGCCAACTTTTTTTCTACGACCTGGAGAGTTGCACACATGTATGGCACTGTCAAATGCTATTTGCACGTTTATATATGGACCTGGCATTCCAGAAATGTTGAAAATCTGGTATAGTTAGAATACTATGCAGCAAATCATCATGTGCAAACATGTTAGAAGAGCAGAAGCATACTCTTGTCGTTTCATATGACTTTTATCCATGATCAGAGATCGTCAAGAAGGTTAAATAGTTAAGGCCTGCATGGAATAATATATTTATAAGGTACTCTTCGAAGAAGCAATTTATATGAAAAAGATGAAATTCGATAGCATACAAGAACAAAGAACACAACATTTAAATTGGTGCAAAAATACATAACGATGGTTGAACATTTGTCGCGGTTAATATGACCAATAAGAATTTATGACTTGGAAGAAGATCTTAGATGTGTAGAATCAATCATGGGTTACTTTTTTGCCTTAGATTTGCATAGTTACTCCGCCATGTTGATTTATTAAGTTACAGAAACACGTGCATTGAATCGCTCCTACCCAGAAATATAGGCAGAGTTTAGGAATGGAAATTAGTTTGTAAGGAAAAGTAACATTTCATTCTATGCTCTTGCTGCTGATGAAGCACTTGAACAAAAAAATATAGCTTTGAAAGTTACAGCTGGTTAAGTAGGCATAACTGAAAACCTCCGAGTATTAGCACGGCATTCTCTAACAACACCAGAACTTAAACAAATTTCTGACGAGACTGGGTGTGTGGAACAAGTAGAACTGCACTCGCATAACGATGATTCTAAGCAAGTAATACTCACGGAAGTTATTGTCTCAAACTAATTACGCATATAGCTCAAAATAATAGGAAATCCTTTTTCGTATGACAGTTCTGATTTAGTAAACATTGCAAGTGAGACTGTTCTCTCAGAAAACATAAAAACAGATGTCATTAACGTTCGTTCCATTCTAAATAAACTATAAGAAAATTTGGAAATTCAAAGATTGATATCTGAAACCTATACCATAAATTTATGGAATCCGATAGAAAAGAATAAACTATGTTCTAAGGCTAGGAGAAAAATAAAAGTAAAGGACGCCGACATTATCAAAGAATTGAAGGCAGATAGATCACTGACTACTTGTTATAAGTACGTCACAGCATGATATCGACTTATATGAAACGATTGGAATGTACGATTTGTCAGCTATCCCGAAATCAATTTTTAACTATGATGATACAATGATTTTATGTTCTAGGAAAAGTAAGCTGATTGAGATTTTGAAATCTATCACACTAAACAGCAGTATCAGAACAGAATCAACTCTATTTGGAAACAGCTTCGGCCGATAAAAGATCGTTTTCAGTTGCAGTTGTAAATGGTATATGCCAGAACTTCAATCACTTGACATAAATAAAGGCAGATCTGGCAGAAGTAAGGGCAACACTTGCGAAGATCTGGCATAAGTATTCATGAAAATTATTGAAACGAAGTACTGGAGCCACGATGAGGTTCACCTTGTTTTCGACATTTTATCAAGAAACCTCCATAAAGAATACTACAAGGCAAGAAAGAAGTAACACAACTTTACCTATTCAATACAAAATCACCGACAGCACAAACATAGTACATGTCACGATGCAGAAAATACTTTCGCATGTTGGTACAAAAGTTGAACTACCACAATGATTGCTCCCAGGAAATGCTTTACTGTGCAAAGGAGAAGAAGAAAAATTTTGTACTTTCATGGCGTTCAGAAGTTTCGTCTCCGCATTGCTCATTGAACCAGCTACGTAGCACTCAAGAAGACTCAGATACAAAGATAGTTCTCCATTATGTCATCGAAAAAAGTAGTATTGGGTAGATTGTTTATTTTTGCACAATATACAAATATTTTGGTTCTTAGCATTCCAAGATATCCTGAACGTTTAGTGCTTGTCATATTTTCTGCCCAATTCAAAAGAGACAGTTTCTATGCATGAAAAGCTTCTGCACTTCCTGCATTTCATTCGCTTTCCGGATGACAGCACAGGCATTTTGTCAGTAAAAGGAATTTCATATTGGAAAGTTTTCTGTCCTGGATCAGACGATATCCTATCAGCCCTTTGTTCACTAGGCAATTAAGATTTTATTCCTCATGAAGTGATGATAGCCTTAGAAAAAATCATCTGCCAACTCTACCAACCAAAATCAAATATTTGAAATTTTCAATATTTGCGATGATTATTGTTCTCGAATAAATAGATAAGCTGTGCAAAGTTGCCACCAACAAAGAGTTCATTTATCCCTTGAGAGATCCGGGGTTTTTGGGCTATTTTTTAGACTTTCAGTCAAGCAGCTACTGCATCGTCACTATTTATCCTAGGATCATAGTTCATACCTCATTCTCTTCAGAATGGAGCTGGCTTTCAAATAATACCACTTGCATGTTCATACCATGTACCAGGAGCGGGAAAAGTGATGTCAAAGGGAAATTTTTGGAGGGAAATTTATTTTTCGCAATTTGGGTCCCCCTGGAGCGACGCTGTGTGAACGTAGCCATATAAAAAAAATCTGATAAATAGTACGTGGTATACTGAATGTGTGTGCCAAATTTCAAGTTTCTATCTTGAATACCAAGGGCGGGAGAAATTTTATCAGGAATTCCCACCATGCCCCAAATTAGCGTAAAACACCATGATCTCAGGTAAGAAATTTCCTGAGACATCCCTAATTACCCTAGGGTCACGTTTCGCCCATCATTCTCTTCCGAATAGAACTGCCTTTCAGGCGGTATGACTCGCGTGTCTCCATCATGTATCTAAGGCGGGAAAATGAGGAAAAACGGGATTATTTGGGTCTAAATATCCTTTTTTCAACTTTTAGCCCCCCTGGACCCACCTGTTTTAACGCAGAGATCTGAAAAAATCTGGTAAATACTACTCGGTAGGCTGAATGTTTATGCACAATTCCAATTTTCCAGGTGCAAAAGTAAGCCCGCAAAAAAAATATATATATATATATATACCGACAATGTCCCATATTCCCGTATACAGAGCGAAATTTTTAAACATTTCCTGAGACATCCCTAATTACTCTAGGGTCATGTTTCGCCCATCATTCTCTTCAGAATAGAACTGCCTTTCAGGCGGTACTATTCACTTGTACCCATTATGTATCTAAGGCGGAAAAATCCCGTGAAAGGGATTTTTTGGTACAAATTTCCCTTTTTCAACGTTTAGCCCCTCTGTACCCCCCTGTTTTAACGCAGAAATCTGAAAAAATCTGGTACATACTACTCGGTGGACTGAATGTTTGTGCACAATTTCAATCTTCTAGGTGTAAAAATAAGCCAGCACAGAAATAGTACCGAAAATGTCAAAAATTCCCCTATACAGAAGTATATTTTGATAAAAATTCCCTGACACTTCCCTAATTACCCTAGGGCCATGTGTCGCACATCATTCTCTTCAGAATAGAATTGCTTTTCAGGTTGTACCATTCACTTGTTTCCATCATGTATCTAAGGCGGGAAAGTGAGGAAAAACGGGATTTTTGGGTAAAAATATCCCTTTTTTCAACTTTTTGACCCTCTGGATCCCCCCCTGTTTTAACGCAGAAATCTGAAGAAAAAATCTGGTAAATACTACTCGGTGGACTGCATGTTTGTGCAAAATTTCAATCTTCTACGTTCAAAAATAAGCCCGCCAAAAATACTTTACATAAACCCCACCAAAAAATATTACACGAAAATATAAATTTTAGACTTATGACGTCATCACCTCCTATGTCTCGACACAGGAAGGTGTGAAGCCATCCGTAATGTCTTCTGCAATGTCTCTGGACTTGAAAAGCCAAAAAAAAAAGAAAAAAAAACCGGTCGAAAAAGCTCAAATAGGTGAGTTATAACGCAATGTACCATGAAACAAATTGTACCATGAGATCCCCAAAGGGATAATCAAAATCCTGTTACAAACAGAAATTACTTATAGGTGTCTCTGGCAAGAGAATGTGATAAATGAGGAGAGTCATATGAAATGTTTTAAGAAAGCCTAACCTAAATCTTGTATTTTTTTTTGTTGTTGATAAAACTCTTACTAACAGCCACCCGCCTGTCCCCTAAACTACCTCGGCAATTTGGATGAAAATTAGCAATGAAGTGTGTACATTCTGTATTTTTTTCAGGTACTATTATAGCTATCAAACAAACCTTGCACGGATCTGGGGCATAATAAAATATACTATAATATTGTTTACTGACCCAGAGACAGAGTTGCCAAGGAATAAGTGCAGAAATTACTAATACTGACAAGGAAGAGTCACGCAGTGGCTCCGCTGAGATTCGAACGAGACAATTTGTTTGCATTTGATATGTTATAACTAGATGAATCCCAAAGTTATACGTGCCACCGGGCGGAATATCGTGAGTTACAACATATTTTGTAATGTGAGAACTACAAAAAAATTACCTGGCAGAATAGTTTGAACCGACTCATTTGTTCGGAAACGGTTGGGTAAGTGGAGAACTCGGCCAACACGTATCACATTATTTTCAACGACAAATTTTTGGGGTAAAAACTTTGTCCCAGGGTCCCAGACGGGGTCAAACTCAAAATTTTCAAATGGCAAGGGGATTTAAGTGGCACATCATTTGAAAGCTGCTGTAAAATGAAAGAAAATGCAGCATGTTTCGACTCTCTACAACAACCCTGTGCAAAATGGCGACGGATCAACGTCTAAACAAAAACAATCCAAAAGTCCTTGGTCACCCCTAAAAATAGGAAACGGTGAGACAAATATGAAAATAGGAAAGGGAGTGTGGCACTATTTTCAAAGTACAACGATTTAAGTGGAAGTGTCTTGTCCCAGGGTTCCCACATGGTCCCAGGTGAGGTCCAACTAAAACGTTTGAAATGGCAAGAGAGGTAGGACATCGTTTGAAAGCTCTTGTTAAGTGAAAGGAGATGGAGCACGTCTCGACTTTCTACGACAACCCTGTCCATAATTGCGGTGGGTCAAAATGTAAACAAAAGCTATATTGAAAATCTATGGCCACCGTGAATCCAAGATGGCCACTTAAAACCTATATCGAAAGGATAAGCATGCCAAACTGCTGAAGCTAGGAAAACAAATTTGGTATTAATGTTGATTAGTAAGTGACTAAAATATGCAAAATGTTCAAAAACGTGACATCTTGAGTTCAAAATGCCTCGCTATGTATCGAACGCATATCCAACTCACACCACTGGTGTTGGAGAAGTGAACATTTATGGTTAATAGTAGATATCCACAAAATATCAAAGAGTATAATCTGTAATCCAATATGGCTGCCAGCGTGAAAAATGAGTTTGTATAAAAATGTTATTTCTTGGAATGCTGTGACCAAACCAACGAAGTTTGACGCAGCTCGATGTACTGAAATGACTTACACAGGTTTGGTACTACTCGCCAATCTTGCATTTTTTATTTTTTTATTTATTTTATTTTCTTTTAATTTTATATTATTTTTTTTCTTGAAGTATTGCGATCAAACCAACAAATGACATACAAATGTAACCATCACGAATACGTTACAATAGTGCCTCCAACCTACTGGTGCAGCAAGTTCTTTCTGTATGACAAAATTAGAAAAATACCCGAAGGTATTCAACTTTTGTTTAGCAGTATGAGTAGGAAATCAGAGTTGTGTGTTCATCGCATATTCGTTATATTCACGTAATTAATGTCGAGAAAACCGTGACGAACGTGCATTAAGAACAAAACATATAGAAAAAAATGTGTGTTGTTACCGAATGAAATAATAGTTGAAGTGAATCGAAATTCAATTGTTCTTTAGTCTTCCTATTATTTCTAAATACATAATAGAGAAACATAGATATATAGATTTGTACTGTTATGAATGACATGGGTTTTAAGCGGTCATCGTGGATTCAAGGTGGCCATAGTTTTTCAACTAAGCTTTTGTTTACATTTTGACCCGTCGCAGTTTTGGACAGGCTTGACGTAGAAAGTCAAGACTTGCTCTATCTAATTTCATTTAACAAGATCTTGCAAACGATGAGCTTCTTAACCTCTCTTTCCATTTGAAACTTTTTAGTTGGACCCCATCTGGGACCCTGTGGGCACCCTGGGACAAGACGCTTTAACTTAAATTGTTGTCCTTTGAAAATAATGCCACACTCCCTTTCCTATTTTCATATTTGTCTCACCGTTTCCGATTTATAGGGGTGACCATGGACTTTTAGATTAAGTTTTTGTTTACATTTTGACCCTCCGCCATTTTGCACAGGGTTGTCGTAGAGAGTCCTGTGCAAAATCTTGCTGCATTTTCTTTCATTTTACAACAGCTTACAAACGATGTGCTATTTAACTCCCCTTGCCATTTAAAAAAATTGAATTGGACCCCGTCTGGGACTGTACGAGGACCCTGGGGCAAACTTTTTTATCCGAAAAAGTGTGACCTTGAAAATGATGAGATACGTATTGTCGGAGGTTTCCATTTACCCAACCGTTTCCGAACAAATGAGTCGGTTCAAACTATTCTGCCAGGTAATTTTTTTGTAGTTCTTATATTACAAAATATGTTGTAACTCACGATATTCCGCCCGGTGGCACGTATAACTTTGGAATTCGTCTAGTTATAACATATCAAATGCAAACACAATTGTCTCGTTCGGATCTCAGCGGAGCCACTGCGTGACCTTTGCTTGTGAGATTTTTCGGTGAATTTTAAAAATGCAGCTATATTACTTCTCCATACGTTATATACATGCATAGTATATACTACAAAATGGCCATTTAACTACAACTTATGCATATACTCCAATTAGGACGTATATGAATGAATATGTTTCAATAAAAGTTTAATTTTCTACTTTTTCCTTGCAGGTGAGAACATACCGTATTTTTTCAAAGACATTATTGGAGCAAAGAACACAACATTTGCAGAGTAACTTTGAAATGTAATGGAGTAAAGTTCAAGATTTTTTGTTTGTCTCCAATACAGTGTTGCTAATTCATTACCTAATAAGATCAGAAAACGAAACGTTTTGTCGGAAAAGTTTCAAAATTTCCTCTTATTCGCCTACATTTGTGAGTATTTGAAGTAAAATTATACCAAAAGAAACGAAATTTAAATTAGATATAACTCTTGTTTCCAATTTAATTAGGAATGCAGTCACGTACATCTTACTAAAAACATACCGATTTTGCCACAGGGAAAGTTCTTGAAAAGGGCAAAACTTTTAAAGGAGCAGTCCGAGTTAAAAACAAGTTTGGTGCAATAAAAAGAGAAACAAAAAATAAGAGACCCTATTTTTTATATCTTGTTCTTGGCTGTCTCGTTCAGCTTCTACAGGCACTTGTTTTTGATGAATCGTAAATGGTGACGTCATGGGTGGAATACGCGAGAAACTCAATGTGAGTCAGCAACCACTCCCTTGTACGCAGCTGATGAACCTTTAATAGTGCATTGGATTTAATAGATTGTGTTTTGGATTTGTTAGCAGTCTTGCTCTGTGTTGAATTATTGAGGGAAGTTTTTGTTAGTTGTTTCTCCTATAGCATTAGTATAAAAAAGAGTAGAGAGAGAGCAGTAATTACGTTTGTTGTGCGAAACAGTCTTTCTTCCAGACATGTTTTTAGGGTGGCACAGTCTCCGGAGCTCTGAGAGATTCCCCCGGAGGAGATCAAAATAATACGTCTATAATGTAATAAATATAATAGTACTGTGTAAAAATAATGTGCCTCTCCGAATACTAAGTGTCCCTTTCCCCTCCCGGATTTTTTTCTGAAAGAAACACTAGTGTGAAGCAGAAAACACGTGTTAGTACAGCGTGTGCTGTGTCTGTGAAGTGAAGTAGAAATGCCTAACACCTGCTGTCTTTTCAGTTGTAATTCCTGTGCAATTGAAGCTGAGGACGTAAAGTATCTTTTCTTACGATTCCAAGTCGTGAGGGATCACCATATTGATATAAATTATGGCCCAAGAAAATCAATGGGAAAAAAATGTACCAAATAAAATCACTCGTGTTCCAAACATCTTGAGGAGCCTGCCTTCGAGAAGTCAAGTTTACTGAAAGAAAAGTTAATGCCAGTGGCGGATATATGTTGGGGCCGGGGGCCTAAGCCCCCCAGTTTTTGAGTGACAAAATTGATTTAAGCTATTATTTAGATATTTTTGAAAGTTTTTAGTAAACATGATATACATATCATAGTCGGGGTTCTGACTCCCGCCCCTCAGTTTTTACCATCTAGATCCACTTCTGGCTAATGCCAGGATAATTATTTACACGCAAACTGAGAAAGAATGCTGTTCCAAGTATATTATTGAAAGGTTTAAAATCCGAGCCATTGAACAAGCACCGATCTATGTCCAGTTACCAATGTACAAATATCGTACAAGACGCAAGTTTTTTTATGGTTGTAGTCAAGACGAGGTATTAGAGGGTTATAGAGACGATGTCACTCATGATTCAGAAGATATTGCTTTAGAAATAAGCTGTATAATGTGAATTAGGGACTGAAATATACCGGCTTGTAGAAGGAATCAGTGACGATGACTGTTCCTCAAGACATTGATCCATCGTTTAATTTCTCTGTATCATGTGGCAATGATGATGAAACGGGTGATGAGAGTTGTTCCGCGGACAGCTATGAGAATAAAAGAAATTTAACCGGTGAAGTGTTTTTCGTATTCTGGCAAACTTTACAGACGTTATTTCATTTTTGCCTCATATGTTACGCTCCTGTACATACCTTGAAGCACAAAATTATAAGGGTCAGCGTTAAAAATTGCAACAAAACGTAAAAATGAACATACTTATGTTTGGGAATCGGAAGAATGATTAATGAAAATGTACTTAGGTGTTGCAGCAATCTCGTCCGCCATCTATTTACATAATGGTTTCGATTTTTTTTTTTTGAAACGCTGAACTCATACTTTATAGGACACGTTTTATAATATTATAAAAACGTTTGTACAACCCACCATCAGATATCATTTTCTACATGCAGATGATATTTGTAAGCCTTTGCAATCAGTTCTGGAAAAGGAAACCGCACTTAGAACGTGCCACCGCACCTCTCACAAACGAAATGCTTGGTACTGTGTAGTATGTAAGCCTGCTCTCGCTCCTTGCCCACCTATGACGTCATCACAAAATCTTTCTTCGTCTGTTACTCGCTAACGACTGAACGTATCACGATCAAACAAACAACATTCATTTTAGAATTTTCAACTCTACAAATGGAAATAAATTGTAAAACATGCATTTCTAAGTCGAACTGCTCCTTTAAATACATTGTTCTGCCACAGTAATTGTTGTTGCCAAGATTTGTATGAGCACTTATTTTGACATACTATACAATAAAAGTAGAATATTTGAAATTCTTTTCTGTTTCCAGCAGAATGTTTGCTTGAAAATTTAAGTGGTTTAAGTTTTAGTTACATAATAGTATCATCATTTGAGTTGGAATATTCTTGTTGAAATTGGTTAACATGATACTTTCTAATAATACCTTAATGTTGATTTCCTTTCTTTATCTATAGAAAGTGAAAAGAAAAGCTTTATATTTCAGTACCTCCGTAACTAACAGATGCAAGAATTTGCACAGAATGAAAATAGTAAATAAGCATATGATATGCATTGATAAAACTACAAATATATTTAAAAAATATGGTTTTAGTTATATAGTAACTGCGTAAGTAGATCATAAGAGGATGGCACCTTAGGGGATAGAGGGTTAATTTATACGAGAATCCTTGGTTCGATTCCAGGACATATGAGCTTGTGGTGTGTGTGTATATTATTGATGCGTGTATGTTTTGTCAAAGTTTACCGCTTAATCCCTCATTTCATGACACCATTTCTTCCATAATCCATTACATGAATTTATCATCCGTATACTTTAAGGTACAGGAAATGACCGTGGGACACGAAAGTTTTTTTTTTCTATTTTATTTCATTTAAGTCTAAGATTTGTAAATAACAATACCTAGAAACAAGAAATAGAAACATTGTTTTGAATTCTGTTAGAAGAAATCCATTTAGGAAACCAAGAGTGTTCCTGGGAGCTAAAACTAAAAAAGAAAAAAAACTCTGAAGAAAGAAGCTGTCAGAAGTGAACGGATATATATTTACTCTCCTCTTTTCTCTAATTCAATTTAAGTTCGCAGTTTTATTCGTGACGTTGCTATCCACGAAACAGAAATAAGAGAATTGAAGATTTTTCTTTTGTCTTTTTTCTTCAACTTAGTACGTATTTCATTTTTAATGAGAGTATTTTACAGAAGTATTTTTTACTTATTTTTACTGTGAATATTTCTTTCATTGTTCTGCTCTGTTGAATTTCATATAATTACAGAATATTCGATAACTAAATTATGATAGATCTTACAACTATTTTTAACAAATCAAAATGCTGGGAATAAAAACACGTGTGACCGCTGACTAATGTGCTGCAATACTGATGACTAAGGACATTATTGGGTTCCGATCTAGTCACGAAAAAAGTGAAACCATATCTAGTATCTTAATGTTAAATCTCGCATAATTTACACACATTTACCATCTGCCATCTTGACAAAATCTAGTATAAATTCATTCTTTCTTGAGCACAAGATAAGGATCAACAATTTTGATTGTTTAATCACTCTAGGTTCAATCTCGTTTGGTATGATAGCGATAGGCGAAATAATAAAACGATTATGTTCCGCTCTGTACTGTTGTTAAAGGTGTCAGAAATGTTCAAAAATAAATTCAAGGGATAACATGTGACACCATAAGGAACCATTAACTTACCTAATCCTTAAGTATATTTGTAACTGAAATCTGACTGTTAACTCTGTCCTCACTCTACAAACTGTGGAAAGGATGGGACTTCAGGTAGTAATATACCATAAAAGGAACGCTTCAGTAGTATGTTCAAAGTAGCATTACATGTTTTGTATATATTGCCTACAATGTTCTCTTCGTAACACAAACATTTCCATTTTCTAATACAGGGAACAAAAGCTTTTCCTGAAGATGCTAAGAGACAACTGCAACATTTGAAACTTAAACTTCCGTCGAAAAAATAGGAAAAAATGATTGCATATTTCCTACCGACGTGATTCTAACTAATTTACTTGGGGTATTAGTCAGGTGAGAATATATTTACTATATTTTCACCTCGCTGATAGCCCGAGAAAACTTACTTGAAAATGTCTCGCGTTTGTCGTAATTTGGAGGGTATTAATTTTATGTCAATAAGAAGTGATTATAGGATATATACAGGGGTTGGACAAAAAAATCTAAAACGTTTGCAAAAGTGTGAAAATTATACCTAGTATAGTGTGGGGCCCCCTTTTGCGTACAAAACAGCTTGGATCCGACGTAGAGTAAACGTATACAGCTCGTGAATCGTGGTGTGTAGAATTTTGTACCATTGTTCCTCCAAAACATGCTCCAATTCCTTAATGGGTGCTGATGAAGGGTAAAGAGACCGAACAATCCTTTCTAACCCAGACCACAATGGCTTAACGATGTTAAGATCTGGTGATTGTGGGACCCAGGGAATGTGTGATAGCTCCTGGTCATGCTCCTCAAACCATGATTTCACAACAGTATGTTGTATATTTTACTTGTAACAATCGTAATTTACTTGTAATTTTGGGTCATAATGTATTTTAAATATATACTAGGCAGATTCTGCTAATAGAAGAAAAGAAAGACCAAGAAATAATATAGTTATAATGTTAATATATAAAACATATTCAAATGTTTTTATGTAATCTAATCTTGATGTCGTCGTAATGACAACAAAAATTAAATAGAATTATTCAGTTGATTAAGCAGACATCTTAGAAATTTGTGTAGAAGTAAACTGTACGCTTCTCCTTTATAATTATTAAACAAAGTGTACAAAAATGGTAATTTATGTGTTTTATGGCTCAATATTAACATTTAAGAACAAGACATATCGTTATAAATTGGTGCCGAAACGCCGAGAGAGAAAAATACTTGTGTCGTTTAGAAGATTAGTAAAGCGGCCAACATTGAGCCTAACATTAATTTTAATATTTTGAGAGGTGGCAAAGTAATAAATAGGAATGTTATGAGTATCACGGACAAAGAAGTGACCGATAATCAAACTATCCATACTGAAATGAATTCTTCAGAGAACATGATAGACGTCTTGAGGGAAAGACCCCAACAAATTAAGGAACAAGCTCGACGAAGTGATAAACAGTTTGAAAAGTTAGACCAAAAATTGAATCAACAAGCTCAACATTTTGACGAAAAGATAGAACAATTGCAGCAACGTAACGATGGCAAGTGGGACCAAATACAACAACAATTAAATCAGATAAACCAGGAAATTGCAGTTAAATTTGAACACTATGATGAAGAAATGGAAAAGATAATACAGAGATTCACTGAGGTTCAAGACTCTGTAGATATTATAGAGACAGCGGTAAATGAACATGCCAACCAAATTAAACAGTTGCAGGATGAAGTGAACTCTATTAAAGAAAAGTGTATTCATGAAAGTGCAGTGCGGAATGGTGGGCACACGAATGCTGTACTTCCTACGTCTATCGGTTGGAGAGCAGTTTTTGAAGGTAATGAATCTTCGAGTTGTAATGAAGATAGTACCGAAGTAGAAAGAAGAATAAGGCAACCATCCCATCAGAAACATAACCACTACAGGCGTTTGAAGGCTAATACAGGTAAACCATTACGGTTCAGTGAAGTAAAATCACTTACAAAATTTAGCGGTGTACCGCAAGATATACCTGCAAAAGGTTCCTTGAAAAATTTGAGAATGAGTGCGAATTAATGGGTGTAGGTGAGTCTCAATTTTAAAAGTATTACCACATATATTATTGCCACCTTGTTTAACCTGGTTTAAGGCCATTAGAAGTAGACTTCGTACCTATTCTGATTTTAAGAACGCCTTACTATCCAATTATGAAAATGATTTTATGCTAGCGAATAGGGATCCCTTGTTGAGAACGAAACCATTCAATCCCAAGATTCATAAAAACGTTACCGAATTTGTGGTCTCCACATATAATGAGTTAAGATCATTAAATCCGAATCATTCCAAATCCCGGATCATTGCTTCTATTCGATTTCTATTACCTTTTAGATTGCAACAATTATTAATGTCTGCCCGGTGTATCAATTTTAACCATTTGATTATGCTTGTTCAAAATTATGAGAGTTAATCTGCAGTGCAAAATGGTAATAGAGGGCAGAATAGAGGTCAGGGTAATTCTGGCCGTAATCATATACAATATGCTCCGATTCGCAACTTAAATATACAACCTGAAAATACTTCTAACTCGTATTGTTATAATAGTAGAATAAATGGACACAATGTTACCAGTAATCAGACGCAACCTAATCGCAAAAATGGAAACAGGAATTTTAGAAATAGTAATCGGAATTTCAATAGGAACAATAATCATCGCTTGTTTACAAGAAATTGATTTACAGATGGCAGTAATTACACTAACAGAAATCCGAATGCTGCAACAGTGCATAATTGCCAAGAAAGTACTCAAGATTGTGGAATACAATGTAATTTAACTGAAGCTATGAGTCAACGTAATTTAAACTAGATAGTGCTGATGTGGAAGTGAGAAAATTTTAGGATTACGAAATATTGATGAAATTAAGTTATGGCAGCCTACCGAAAACACGAGAAAACGGTGGATGGATTTAGTCAAAACTTTAGTTCCTCCTGAAGTTATAACGAAAACTAATGTAAAGAACACTTAACAGAGAGAACTTAGTCTTCAAAAGAACAAAACGAAGTATTTTAAGGATATGTAACTTGGTTTAAGGTATTTTATTTTATGTTATATAATCTTTGAGTCTATATCTAAAATAATGATTACTTAATTTATGTCAGTATATGTCTTAATGTTATGTGTTTTATTTGGTATTTGTATTTCATACTATTCGTATGATTTTCCTATGATTGCAAAACGCAATATTAAGAACATTATTCGTGTTTCATGTTATAGAGTATATTTAAAAGCATTTTTGTAATGTGAGAATACATATTGAAGTTAATACTTTATGTTTCCTCTAAGAAATTCGTATTAAGCAATTCTTGCTTTTGTGTTCTTGTTCTATTCGAATTTTATGCAAATAAGACGAATATTAAAGATTAAAAGAAGATATTTAATATAAACGTATGAAAGTAATGACAGTTATGTAAAATTGGTCACGTATTTCATGGAAAAATTACGAGTAACGAAAATCAAATTTATATGTTTTCCAATGAACTTTGACTTTAAATGTTATTAGGGATTCAATAATTACTTTTTGTTTAAAATAATGAAATTTCGTTCAATTTCTCCGATTACAATTTGCCTAGAATACATATATATTAATATCTTTATTTATTATGCCCAAAGCTAACAATTTAAGTTTTGTTAATAATTAACCTCTTTATGGCCCCATAACGGACTTGAATTATAGTATTGGCTGTATACTTTTTAAACGTGCCTTGTAATCGACGATTTATAAAGAAATATAATTATAATAATATTTTTTGTGTAAAAATAATGAAATATATGTGGATTATGATATGAAATATATTGTATATACAAGGGGCACTTAAAAGATATGTAAAAGTTAACGGTCCGAGTTCTTTTCTTTTATTGAATAATTAAATAAAAGAAAAGTCTGTCGAGCGCCATAATATACAACAGTATATTGTATATTTTACTTGTAACAATCGTAATTTACTTGTAATTTTGGGTCATAATGTATTTAGATATATACTAGGCAGATTCTGCTAATAGAAGAAAAGAAAGACCAAGAAATAATATAGTTATATAGTTAATATATAAAAAATATTCAAATGTTTTTATGTAATCTAATCTTGATGTCGTCGTCATGACAACAAAAATTAAATAGAATTATTCAGTTGATTAAGCAGACATCTTTGAAGTTTGTGTAGAAGTAAAGTATACGCTTCTCCTTTATAACTATTAAACAAAGTGTACAAAAATGGTAATTTATGTAATTTATGGCTCAATATTAGCATTTAAGAAACAACATATCGTTATAATTTCACTGTTTTTGCAGCATGACAGGGTGCCAAATCAACTTGGTAGATGCCATCACCATCAAGGAGCAATATTTGGGCCATGGGTAGAACCTGGTCCACCAAACTGGCCTCATACGTCTTAGCATTCATCATTCCACGCAGGGATATGATGGAACCTGCAGAAAACCACGATATTACTGCCCGTACTGTTACAGAACCACTTCCATGCTTTACAGTTAGGAGCAGACAGTCTGTATCATAGGCCAGCGACGGTGTTCTCCATACGTAAACACGAGCGATTGTTGGAAACAAGGTGAAGGTCGATTCATCGGACCACATTACGTGTTTTCACTGCTCATGAGTCCACGCCGTGTGGTCCTTGCACCACTGGATATGCCTCTTCGCATTTACTGCTGTGACCAGGGGTTTGGTGATAGCGACCCTGCCATGAATTTTCATTTTATGAAGTTCCCGTCGCACTGTTTTCGATGAAACCGGGCTCTGTAGGCCGGAATTGAGTTCAGACGTAATTTTCATTGCAGTGGACCTCTTTTTATCTGCTGCAATCCATTTAATGCCCTCCGATCCCTATCTGACTGGATTGTCTTTCGATCACTGTTGTGCTATCCAGTTGTCGTTTGCTCATGAATTGTGCATGACCTCGTGACATTGGACACAGTGCCTTTCGTTACCCCCACAATGTTCGCCACTGTTGCCACTGAAGCTCCAACCAGACTGGCACCTCTTTGGAAGCCTGTCAGGTCGCCCATTTTACCACACCACTTTCACATTAGGACACTCATCGGTAAACTGGTTACTCCTGACGGAAGACGAAGGTCCATATGACACATTGAAAACAAAAAACGATCGGCAACCGCAACACGTGTTGTACAGTGGAGAGCCAAACTTACGTGTCCTGTGTGAAGTGTTTTTAGATTTTTGTCCACCCCCTGTATATCTTTCAAACCAATAAATCAAAATTTTATTCAAATGAAATAGTACAATGTACAGTTACAATTTAGATAGTATTTTAGTCAAACTGTCACTGATTACGTCTATTCATGAAAACTGATTAAGTCTATTTCTAATTTATGTTTGTTAAATAAATTACATATTCCTCTACTTGGAATTATACGGGTTGTCTAATGTAACACTAACATGAGACAATATTCTGCTATTTGGTCTAAAATTACATTTCGAACATCTTTCTTTCCTTTTCTTTCGTGCAAGAGTAATTAACTTTTCTTGTTTTCCCTTTATTGAATATAGCTTATTAGTTGTGATGTGTCTTATGGAAATTTTGATCAAACAATTATCCAGCTATAATCTTTTTGGCTTACTTCACTTTTTTATTTAACGCATATCATAAAACTTTGATTTAGTTTCTATTTTTTCGCTTAATATTTGGTTACTCACAATTAACGAATCTTAAGTCATCCTTATAAGATGACTTAACATATTTACAGTCTATCCTTTCCGTATGCCGGCTTTTTGGGCTATTTTTTAAACTTTCAGTCAAGCAGCTACTGCATCGTCACTATTTATCCTAGGATCATGGCTCATACCTCATTCTCTTCAAAATTGAGCTGGCTTTCAAATGGTACCACTTGCATGCTCATTCCATATACCAGAAGCGGGAAAAATTATGTCAAAGGAAAAATTTGGAGGGAAATATTTTCTCGCACTTTGGACCCCACTGGAACGGCCCTGTGTGAACATAGCCATCTAAAAAAATCTGATAAATAGTACTTGCTATAATGAATGTGTGTGCCAAATTTCAAGTTTCTATCTTGAATACTAAGGGCGGGAGAAATTTTATCAAGAATTCCCACAATGCCCCAAATTACCGCAAAACACTATGATCTCAGGGAAAAAATTTCTGAGACATCCCTAATTATCATAGGGTCATGTTTCGCACATCATTCTCTTCAAAATAGAACTGCCTTTCAGGCGGTACCATTAGCATGTCTTCATCAAAGGCGGGAAATTCGCGATAAAAGGGATTTTTGTCTAAATTTCCCTTTTTTCAACTTTTAGCCCCTCTGAACCCCCCTGTTTTAAGGCAGAAATCTGAAAAAAATCTGTTAAATAGTACTCGGTGGACTGAATGTTTGTGCACAATTTCAATCTTCTAGGTGCCAAAATAAGCCCGCCAAAAATATATATACCGACAATGCCGCATATTACCCTATACAGAAGTATATTTTGATAAAAATTCCCTGACACATCCCTAATTACCCTAGGGTCATGTTTAGCCCATCATTCTCTTCAAAATAAAATTGCCTTTCAGACGATATGACTCACGTATCTCCATCATGTATATAAGGCAGGAAAATCTCGAAGAAAGGGATTTTTTGGGTCTTAATATCACGTTTCTCAACTTTCAGCCCCTCTGGACCCCCCTATTTTAACGCAGACATCTGAAAAATCTGATATATACTACTAGGCAGGCTGAATATTTATGCACAATTTCAATTTTCTAGGTACAAAAGTAGGCCCGCCAAAAAATATATATACCGACAATGTACCATATTCCCGTATACAGAGGGATATTTTTTAAAAATTCCCTGAGACATCCCTAATTACCCTAGGGTCATGTTTCGCACATCATTCTCTTCAGAATAAAACTGCCTTTCAGACGGTATGACTCACGTATCTCCATCATGTATATAAGGCGGGAAAATCCCGAAGAAAGGGATTTTGGGGGTAAAAATACCCCTTTTTCTACCCTTTGCCCCTCTGTCCCCCCCTGTTTTACACACAAATCTGAAAAAAATCTCGTAAATACTACTCGGTGGACTGAATGTTTGTGCAAAATTTCAATCTTCTACGTGCAAAAATACGCCCGCCAAAAAATATTGAACATAGGCTTAATAAATGAAAAAATATATTTTAAAATTATTACGTCATCAGCTCTTATGTCTGGACGCAGGAAGGTGTGAAGCCATACGTAATGTCTTCTACACTGCCTCTGGACTTGAAAAAAAACGGACCAGAAAGCTCAAATAGGAGAGTTATAACGCAATGCACCGTGAAAAACGCGTATGGTACAAAATGTACCATAAGATCCCCAAAGGGTAATTGAAGACGTGCACCCAACATATATTCCACAATACATGAGAGAGCAGAATGTTAGGAAACGTAGCAGAATGAATTGAAATCTATGGCACAATATAGAAACAAGGAATCATAATCATGTCAATAGAAAAGAAAAACACGCACGACAAAGAAATTTATCGAGAATATTAATGATAATAACTACTTGAAAAGTTGCAAACACTAAATATGCATACATATTTCAATTTTTATCATAAATTGTTAAAATCACATTCTGAAATGATGTGTCTGTCGGAACTATAGTTAATGGTTGGAGGGGTTATTTTGCACTGAAACAAACTAGATTAATTTCCCAGGTTTCTCTTATTTTGGAGTCAGAATTCACTAACCGAAGAATTTGTTGTTGTTTCCGAACACGCTGAATATATGGTATGTGTCTCCTATAAGTTATTTCAGTATCGTCCGCGACACAGTCGTGATAATTATGTCGAACATGAGTACATCTCATTCAATTAATGAAAATAAAAGCGAATCTTTAAAGCTAACGCAGGATTGTTTGAAGATATGGCATATTTTACGGACTATAGAACAATTTAAACCTGTCTTCGACATGATTGAAAATCTCGAGAGTTATAACCTTGCTCCCAAACTGCAGAAGGAACCAGAGTCTGAGAGAATATGAAATTGGGTAAAAACAATTCAAGGTATAATATTCAGCATGCGTAAGGATACTGAACCTGTCGCTTGTATCCGTTACAGTTAATATATGGAACTTTTTTCAATAGCAGATGATCATTTTAAAGCATACAATATTGCACTGTAATACAACGGAATTTTGTAGACAGAAGTAAGATCACTTGGTTCAATAATTTCTAGGTATTTGCCAAGTGATAGTATTAACATTTAAATCACTTTTCTGTATGCGCCTGATTCTATCACTTAAAAATCCAACTCACACAGTAGCATTTAATATCGATTGGAATTCTTTAATTACTTCGAGCATTTTCCTTTGCTTCTATAAACTACTTATGTTCTTTCCTTTTTAACTATGCCTTTTTATGTGGGGAAACTAATTCTGTGATATATTTGTAACGATTGACAATAAAACACTTGGATGCCTGCACATGCGTTTTCAGAGTTCAGGAATCTCCAATCGAGAATCAGTGTTTCACGGGCAGTAAACACCGTTCCGTTCATGTGGCCAAGCATGTGACATTAATTGCCATGTGTCCAGAGAGACACATGGGTACTCGCCTTGTTAATAGCAAACGAAATCTCTCATTGGGATATTCGAAACCAAAGCACTTTTCGTTTATGAGGTTGTTAAGCAAAAGAAGCAAGTAACTGTTGTAAATATAAAAATATTGTTGTTCCTTTCTGACAGATATTAAAACATTTTTGATATTTGAGACATTGGTATGACATTCTTTTACAATAAAATATGATTTATAATCGGTATGAATTATGATTGTTAACTAAAAAAGTAACTAGAAACATATATGTCACTTATTCTCTATTCGCCTATTGTATTACTATTTACCAAACTTAATATTAGAGAAAAATAATCGTGATGTATAACGAAAGGGATAAAAGAGACATATTATTCTCTTATGCAGTGTTAGTAATTCATTTTGGGGTCTCTACATATCACACCAACCTATCATGGTTGCTGACAAAATTTGTTATATTTAATTTTTGTAAACAATGTTGCACTATGTTTAGTGAGTTGAAAACAATTATTCGTTTATTTTTAAGGTGCTCAATTTTGATTTGTAAAGACGCGAAAGCTTTTTTGTAAAGACGCAAAAGCTATTTTACACTTTACAAAGATTTGTAGTAAACACTGTAGATCTGTTCTTTTTGGAGATATAGATTTCAAAGACATTTGGCAGAGAATTAAATGTATAACGTTTTGTGTCCAGTACACATTTAATTCCACTACTTTACAACTCTTTTAAAACATGTGGAAAGTTGTAGTTTGAAAAAAGGAAATTTTCATGTTTTTAAAATTAAAAGTTTGAAGGAAAAATAAGACTCGCTCATATTTTTTAGATATGGGTTTCATGGTATAATACTTCCTAATAAAATTTTATACCCAAGAGTCTAATCTTCCTCCTGTAATAGGTCTTCAATTTTTACTATTTTTCGAAAACCGAATATATTAAACCTAAAACATCTCAAGGAACACGCTTGGAAATTTCAAATTTCCACAAAACAATTGGTATTTGCGTAGTAACAAGTGGTTAAAATTTGATCAGGAAGACTCTAATAGTTTTTGAGTTCGGGCTTGTTTTCTGATATGATTTTAGGCTAGAATTACGCTTGACAGTTTCGACTGTACGTATATTGTGGATACACTTTCACATCTAATATATTTTGTTAAACTATTTATTTTCAGGAATATTTAACTTAATTAATTTCCTTTGTTTGCAAAGAAAGAAGTGATAAACAACAATAACAATGCTCCAAATATCAAAGTATATGAACCAAGATGACAGAATCTTCGTGTAACAAGAAGTTAAAATCTGTAGTTTTGAACTCGGTACATGTGTCAAGCGAAAAGTAAGGAAAAAGACTACAGAAACTTTGAGACTGAACCATTTTTGGCTTCTGTTGAAAAAGTAATGGCAAAGACTGAGTCTACCTAGGTAGATTATATGGAGTGCAATTCTCGGCATTAAATCACAGCAGAGGAAATTTTTCAGGACATGAACTACTACAAAACGATACATTTTTAAGTCACAAAAGGTGTTGTAAGGATCTAGCAAATAAAAGATGCATAGGACAAGCAGATGAGTAGAAACATACAACGTCAGCCACGCAAATCACAAGAAAAAGGAAAGATCCGTGAAGTCCAGCGCTTTGTTCTTCCACGTTGTAAAGATCTAGGAGAAATGATACATTATATAAGACAACGTGCATCTTTTTTCAGGAAGACAAAACAGAAAAACTGCATGAAGTGTCAAATGCAACTATGGGAGCTCAGTTTGAAGCAATTGGCCAACAGACAGATAACGAACGCTTTTAATTAGTACTGATCAATATGATACGGTCATCCGATCTTCTAGCAATGCTTACTAAGGATATGAATAAGGTTATGCATTGCTGTGCTTAAGACGTGATAAACTAGACATAGAAAAAATGTAACATTTAACTTCGAATTAAATGTGCTCACTTTACACAACTAGTGCGAATTTTTTCAGATGGTGGAAACAGCTGAAACATTCAAATTATGACTCTTTCTTGAATAGGTATCTTGAAAGATCATTTACAGATTTTGCTTGAATCAAATGAGTTCCCTAAACCCAAGAGCACTTAAAGCAACTAATTTTAAAGTGGTTTTGAGGTGCTCTATATCAGGCTTCCAAACAAAACAAAACCAGAACAAATTCTTTCAACAAAACCTTGGGGCAGTTTATTAAAAGATGTTGTGTCTACAAGTGACGTAAAAGATGTAGAATTTTTTTCAAAGCTGCCAAAATACTAAAAAGAGATATTGAAAGTGCTGCAACTTTCATATTTTAGGGGAACATTTGATGATAAACCATCTACCATCGTAGAGCGTAGGAAACACGCTACCAAGGGTTTCCTACACCTTAAAACGAGCCACGGAACCGAATCTATTAATTATAGTATATATTTTCTGGCACAGCATATTGTGTGTGCATACAAATCTGATCAATAGGTTACTTAGAAAATGAAATATGGAAACAAATTTCAAAGACCCACAGAAACGTCTCTAGCTGTCAGATTAGCTATAAATGTAAATAAAAACACATGATTCAAAGGCATTGTCGAGAAATTGTTAACTTAATATCAGTATTCTCTACAAAAAGTTTTGGAAATAGATAATGTCGTCGTAAATACTGCTCTTGAACGAATGAAATTCATGGAAGAATTGTATCTTCCTCCTTGGTTGGTCCAGAGCAATTGTGTTTGGTTTGCACTAGGAGCATCAAATTATTGCTCAATATATTGCCTTATTCGTCGTACCCATTAAGTATTAATGGCTTGGAGGAAAGCTAATGAGTCTCCCATATCTCCCATCAGCGGATAAATTTGGTTGGATGTTTAATATTGGTTCAAGTCACTTATATCCAGTTCAGTGTTTGTTTATACCAGCTCAAGAAGCTGTTTCGCACAAAATTTAGTGTTGGATCATGTTAGTGTTAGTGATGTAACGTAGTGCAATGGACGAAGTTTTTCAACTTAAATAAACTTGCAATAGAGTAACGAAGTAAAGGACGTCACTTTTCTTCACTGTCTTATATATCTTACATAACATAATTTTGGACTTCTCTAATATTGTAAAACCTATTAAACTGATCAAAAACGTTAAAAAGTCCCTTGCAGAGTTACTAATTTATATTGAGTTACAGTTAGCTAACAACAACCAGATTCTGCAGCACAGTCTATTGGAGCGAATGGTAAGTCCACTTTCTCCTATCCGAGAACTTAAAGGTTTTGATCGTTGCAATGCTCGTGCAAAACGGCAGGGTTTACTGGAAACAAGACGGTTTCGAAGTAGCTAAGGTTTGTGAAATACTATCACTATAAATCAGCAAATGGAATTCACTTAACGTATTAATAATTTCAAGAAAGAAGGCAGCTGTGCTGATACCCAACGTGCAAAACGGCAGGATTTCCTGGAAACAAGAGGGTTTCGAAATAGCTAAGGTTTGTGAAATACTATCACTATAAATCAACGAATGGAATTCACTTAACGTATTAATATTTTCAAGAAAGAAGGTAGCTGTGTTGATGCCCAACGAATGTAAAGAAGCATTTTTAGGTGACCTCAGAGTTACGAAACAAGAAGAAAAATATATATTAGACTAGCGTTTATAAGTTAATTATCCAGCAATATAGGTAGTGTAGGCTATAACCGTTTGGATTTACGTCCCAATAAGGGAAGAGCCAAAGGTATAACGGCACTTCGGGTTCGGTGTCAAGTTATAATTTTACACTTCAAGTTGGCACTAAGTGGATATTATTATTTAATTCCTGGCCGAACGGTTACGGTTGAGATCCGCTCGCGATTGTAATTACCGGTCGCACTGTCCGCGTTACGTATATGATTTCGGTATGAAGAATTGATGATTAAAATATATATACACAATCCACTTATTCTGTCATCATGAGAACTTTGTTTTTTTTTCTTCTTTGGATAGTGTTTCCTTGTAGATTGCAATTCTGCTATAGGCAGGTGTTACAATCGATGAACTCAACTACCAAACTTGCTTCGCACTGCTTTTTGTTATATAAATTTTAAATTGGAAATGTTTCATAAACAGAACACTACATCCAACAATATCAAAAACACAATTTTTAAAAATGTTTGCATTGTGCAAACTGAATTAAGACTGGGGTTGATCAAAGACAACTATTACTGTCATCGTTCTCTTCTCGGCTCCATATTCCCACTGTTTGCGCTTTTTCGAAGTGTCACCATTTTCTTTCACAATTAAGGCGGATGAATACACTAGTGGAACGAAAGGTAGTTCCCACAAAACATTTAGTTTTTAGGGAGTTGCTTCACTGATAAAAATTGATTCATTAATTGTCATATTGCTAAAAGCACACTAATGACATTTAAACACTTGCCAATACGAATAAACATTATTTTTCACAAAATATGCAAATTATAGCATATAGTCCGCTCCTGCCTTTTAGTCTCGCAATTCAGCTTGCAAAGAGGTGGGGAAACACTAATCTGAACCGAATTCTTCTTCCAAATTAGGTGGTACGAAGAGAGAAGTGGGCCAGCAACCTCACACACACACACACACAGAAACCTGTGAGCGAGAAACTTCGCAGCATAGTAATTCCAGCTATTTTGTCTTGCTGCGCGGTGATTCTAAGAAGTGCTCTTCCATATGCGACGGTTGTTTAAAAAGATGTATTACGATTTCGTTATACATGGGGTTTATACGGGACTGAACACTAATTTGATTCAGAAAGTGGACAAGAACACTTCGTTCTATTCTTTAAGATTCACACTCTACCATGATAAAACAATCACATATCTGTTGGGTTGCATATTTCAGTGGTTCACAAAGGGTTAAAGTTCACGTTCGTAAGTTTACCCACGAATACGAAATCACGAAATTTTATACGATGATAAACGCTAGGGCCATTTACGATGACGCGAGGGCCATTTTGTTAATGTTTTTAAGTCTAAGGTAGATAACCCACATTTTTTGTTTTACAATATGTAAATATAAACATAGTTCTTCACCCTAGATTACAAAGCCTTCGTAAATTTTACGACGCGCCATTTGCAAAAACAATAGAACTTGAAAACCACATTTCCGAGCATTGTCATTTCTCCAGTACCTTCCTATCTTAGCCGATAGATGCCATTACTAGATTGGCAGTCGCGTAGATCGGATGTATGTGTCTTATTTCAGCAGTGCGTCGTAAAATTTACGAAGGCTTTGTGATTACGTTACTTTTTTTTATTTTACGTTAGAATTATATTACGAAGAATATTACGAATTAGAAGAATATTACGAAGTTGTTCTAATTGTAGTGTGTACATAGTAGTGGCTCTTTGGGTTGATATATATTGTCAGTGTCATGGTAGATGCAAAAGAGCGGGAAATAGACCACATAAGACAGTTATTGAATGAGGATTTGTCAGATTATGATGACAACGAAGATGACAACGACATCAAGCATTACTTGTTGAAAGTGATGAAGGGGAGGAAGATGAAGTAGAAGATGACGAAGTAGAAGACATGGATTACATAGTCGCCGACCCTGCTTATACATTAGATGGTAGTGAAAGTGCATTGGATTCTAAAGAGTCATCTGCTGAAGGATCACTTTCAGGAACGAAAAGAAAACGGAGAGAAACTGTGTATTGCCCCTTTTCTGTCCCATTATCTAATGTTACGCCGTCTTTCTCAACATCCGCTTCCGCCACTCTTGACTCTGTACCATCCGCCGCTGGCGCACCCCCTGCCGCTGACGCATCCCCTGCTGATGACCCGTACATTATGGTTCTTCCACAACACTCAAACAAATCAAGATCTTCATGAAAGAACTGTGCATGGAACTAACAACTCCACACATGAAAACTCGCTTGCAAACACCGTCACTGCAGAGAAACTTACGTACTATGATCTCCGAGAATCTGGGAATACCCGTAAATGCGAATGGTCGCTGTCCTGCAGGTGCAAGGAAAATCTGTTCCTTTTGTCCTTTTGCCAAGAGAAGAATGACTGCCAAGAGAAGAATGACTACCAATTACTGCAACCATTGTCACAATGTAATTTGTGGGGAACATAAGAGCAATTTGCTGTGTAAACTGCGATACAGACTAAAGATATGCAAATGTTCGTAGTCGGAACAGTGTTATTTGAACAATATTATGTGAACAGTTTTATATGAACATTGTAATCAAACTAAAAAAAAAAAAAACTTTCTTAACTTTTACTGTCAAATATTTGAAAATTTTCCGTTTTTCAATGTTAAAACCTCACAATATTTACGGTTCCACCTAAATATGTTTTCTTGCTCCATACACAAGTGTAATATTTTTTTATTTTACCTTGTATATTCTAGTTTACAAAATGTAGTTAGAAAGTAAAAAAAATCATATTCAATTTTTCCTCCCCCATCCCCAGGCATCGTATTTTTTTTAATTTCCAAATACACATGTGGCAAAAATATTTTTCTTATTATTTTCCCCACACTGGACGTAAACAAGTTATATATATATATATATTTGTGATATAGATATACAACTGAATCCAAGATATTTTTTAAATTTTAAAAATATACAAAAATCAAGTAGATATATTTAAGAAACATTGCGTCGTAAAAATTACGAAGGCTTTGTGACGATGTGACAAAAAATGAGGCTTTGTAATCTAGGGTTAATATTTAAATGTAAAATGACTTTATTGTATTTGATACAACATATTATTCAACACAGGTAAGAAATTTAATGCTAATATTATGGTTCAGAAACTAAATCCAAATTAAACATTACATATGCAATAAAAGTATAAGTGTTGTATATTCAATGCTATTTTATAACTAACAATACATAATAAAATGTGAGATAAACCAAACATATCATCATAATTCAAAGTGTAACTATATAACAACATCTTATTATACGATAATATTTATCTTTTTTGAATAAAATATGGTTCACTAGTAATATTTTTTTGCTAAGTTATTGTTCAACTACTAAACGCTTACCATAAAATGTATTAACGAATTTCATAATTACTTATTATCATTTTACACTTCATACATGTAAGTATATTTCTTTTCGTTCAACACACAAAAAAATCTTATTATACTTACTGCGAACAAAATATTCGAAATATCCACATTATTCATAAAAATTCAAAATATTTCTTCACATTTTAACGTGCTATATTTAAAAAAAACACTTAAATTTTATATATTAATACAATTCAATAGGACTAAAACGTTACACGTAATATAAACACACTTATTTTAACATTCATGAAAGTTACAAATTACGACATATATTCAAACTTATCGTTATAATAAATAATATTTCATTTATCTAAAAGAAGTATGACTAGGCTTACGCAGATTGTCACACCCGAAGCATATGCCGCCCGCGCGAAACGTGGAAGACCCTACTCCAACAATTTATTAACATTTTCGATTCCCGAAGCAAAGTAGAAAGGATAGAAAATGAGGTTAATTGTTAAAAATAATATAGAGGGGACAAATAAGAAAATTGCGTTACCAATGCGTTAAAAATATATGATTAAACCCAAAACTTAGAGAGAGAGGAACTTCCAAGCTCAATATTCAATTTATCGTCTCTTTCGTTTTGAGCGAAAAGACTAAGACAAAGTATGTGTACCAATAATCACTTGCAGTAAGCATATATATCAAGTTATATCAGAGAGTTTTCGTTACAATTTGTTGTACTCTCGTTTGTGACCCAGTGGTTTGCCACGTAGGCGTGTTTAGATGAAAAACAAGGATGCTGTAGCCCACCACACAAGTAGTAGTCCGTGATCCTAAGTTGATTACTGTGATCTTACCTGAGCTCTAATTAAATAAAACGAGAGGATTAATGAAATTTACCAATGCAAATTCTAAATTGTTAACATTACACCAAGAGATTCGGTAAGATATTTTAAATACAAATCTAATTCCAAGATTCCACTAAGAATTTTGTAAATTCTATTTTGATGAATTTTGGAATCACATTGACTTGAAAGATTTACAGTTACTGCATTAATAGTATCGTACGTAACCTCCTCAATAAAACTATTTAACTTTGAGCGTTTGCTTTATTCTTTTGAAATTTCATCGCTTTTACTCCCACAGCGTTTAGTAGTCAAATTGAGCCAAATATTTTTAGTTTCCTTAGTCGCTTTGCAAACCTTTAACCTGTCTTCAGAATGTAATTCTAAACATTTACCTGTGAGTGGATTCGTTAGTTCAAATACCTTCTCAGAGACCTATTTAGAGCACAAGAGGTGGCCTTTATACAAATGGAGAACTTTTGACTTTCTTTTATCTACTGCTGAACTCAAATTTGTTTGTTTTAAGAAAAATAGGTCATTTTTTATCTTATACTTTGTTTCTTGTTTCTGGCTATGCTTAACATTTTGTTTACGAATAATCTCATTGCTTTTCAAATCTGCCATGACTAATTTATTGTCCTACAATACATGTTCATCTTCACTATTTTCGTTTACGACAATGCCAAAGTGTTTGAATATCAATTCAGATGGTTTTATGTTTAAATGCACACTAGCAGGACTTACTCCTAAGCTAATAGAAATTGAATAATTTAGCAAAATTACGATTTGAGGAATGAATGTTTCCCAAGCGTGTGGTCTTCACTACAGAACAATTTGAACAAACGATTTGTTTGACGATGGATCCTTTCGACCATGGTGGAAAGACTACAAGGTGGATGCAATGCAGTGCTACATTCTTGTCGCTCTGGCGCATGACGTCATCTTGGTCTCAGACGTGGCCAGCGAGAGTCAGATGAACTTTTAACAAGCGCTTGCTCGCTGGTATCTTACACGCAAACTTCTCTTCTATTTATAGTGATCTTACGAAGTAAAAATTTTAGTACAAACAATAATTATATAAACGTAATGTAATCAATGCTTAAGCTAAGCGAATTCAAAGGAAGATATTTACAATAGCAAAAGAAACAGCAATATCAGTTCATATTAAACAACTTTGAAGCTTGAACAAGCCAATATTACTCACTACATTTTCTGTTTTTTCTTTCTTTTCTTTTCTTTCTTTCTTTTCTTTTCTAAACATCTGAAGTAATAAACTCGAGTATGTATAGGCCTGAATAATCTATAACACCGTGTGTCGTTAATGCATTTCATTATTATATATTTATGTATGCTCAAGTATATTTTCGTAACACATTGATCGGTTTCGATTTATTATTATTATTATTTTGCTTGAAATAGAATTCTTTACTGATGACCCCATAGAAATTTTGAGAATATCTCAATGGAGAATTCATGGTTTTCGTAAACAGAAATGCACATACGTATATTTTCCTTATGCTTGGACAGTTTTTTTTTTAAGAGGTTGCTCCCATGTAAGTTTCGTCAGAATCTCAGGGGAAGTTAAAAATTTTATTGAGCAGGGACGCACGTATTTAATATTTTAAACATCGTTTTTATTTTTGATTCATAAAAAAAATAATCTTATTTATAGAATTTGTATCTGAACAAAAGGCTTGGTGAAACTAACGGTTCTCTGAATATTAGTGTCAAAATTTACGCCATAACAAATTGTATTATTAAACATTTGTACGAAATAAAACGTAACATAAATATACTATTGTTTTCTAAAAATATATAGAAATAAATATGTATATACAAAGCACCTCAAACAAAGAAATTGCAACATGACTATTTCAAGCAGAAAACAAAGTACTAGGCGTAGGTGAAGACGATGTAGGGGTGTTACAGCTAGACTAGAAAACATACAAACCATAAAATTACATAATTTTCTTAATTTTCTTGATAAGTTTCCTCTTTTCCGTCCCGTGGACTAAAGAAGACAAAAGGTAAATGCAAATGAATGATTATGTCGAATTTGGTGGAATGATAATGCGGGAGTACTCCGAGTAACTCACGGACACGATGTTGTCCACCAGAAACTCACTTGACCAAGAAGCGGACCAGTACCCGTTGCACCAGAGGTGAGCCTTCTGCCACTGAGCCACAGTGCTTCCTTGATTGGTTGAGAATCTACCATATTTTCAAATTTACTGCAATCATTCTTAATTTTGTAATTCTGGAGGGAACTCCTAAATATGTATCCAAAGTAAATTATCCAAAGTTATGATTAAAATGAACAAAAGTTTCAAAATCTGAGTGTAAAAATGTCGTGACAATGTCGCCCTGATATGGTAGGTGGATACTTTATTCTCTTGATCTAATACATTGTTATATATATTTGTAACCGTTAATCGTTATTACGAACCTTCCATTCGTTAGTTAATTTGAAGTGCAACGTCCCGTTTTAGCACCGAGGCTACAGGGAATGCAGACCTCCAGAATGAAATGGGACCTGAACTACTTTAACGCGTTCAATGCTCTCCATTTGCGTAACTCGAGGGAGGTAAGTCTCCTAGATCATCGTGCTTCCCTTCTAGAGTTACATGCCTGCCTCTGTGGGGAAAATTTTATCTCAATATCGTATGTAGAAGGAAATGATGATAGCAATGAACACCTCTGTCGGTTCCCCTCCCTCATGATTTCGAATCCGGGTCTTGCCTCAAAGTTCGTCTTTTTAAATCGTACTATTAGATTTTTGTATGCAGAATCAACACAAGCTACTGTAGCCTTATATACTATTATTACATACTATTAATACTAAAAAGAAACTACATAATGAAATCGCTTTTTTTATAATTTCATTTAACATTGCATTTATTTATTACTTTTATGTAAAAGTTACCATATTTTAGGTTTATTTTGTTCTGTCGCCTGCAAGCTAAAATCCATTTGTGGAGATATTCCCCCTCTTTTTGAGGAAATCTAAAGTATTTTATATTAGTTCCCTTAGTTTTTCTGTAATAATTACTACAGCCGTACACTGCACAGTTAGGCATTCTCGATATCATTTAAAAGAACAAAGTAACAAAGAATTTCTACTTGTCACTTAAAGCCGCGCCGTTTCCCGTTGTCTCTCGCAAACCAAATGACGTCACAGCCACGACAGCGCTCCAGGCGACATGCGCATGCAACCACCTTGTAGTCTTTCCACCATGCTTTCGACTGGATTAGAAGAAGCGTAGTAAGGTGTCACATAATGTATTTTAATTACATATTCTGACTTTTTTTCTTTAAATTTTCGAGATATAAAACAACTGCCATTGCCTACCAAAATAGCGTTAGGAATACATAAATACATTATGTGACAAAAATACAATGATTCTAAACAACGTAAAACACATATTGTGGTAGCATTTTTCACTGGATACAATGTATAATATCTAGTAAAACATCCATGATTGACAAAGCTTATTTGTAACCTGATGAGAAAGAAACATATCGTCCTAAAATATCAATTGAAACAAATGAACGCGGACTGTCAATAGTAATACTTTCCATTGATCTTGCCAGAGGGGAAGTTTCTACTTTCGTTTCCTTACATACAATGCAATCGTTAATCAAATTATCAATATCTTTTCTCATCGTTTTCCAATAACAAATTTCATTCACAAAAACCAAAAGATTTTTCTATTTCAAAATGCCTTTGTTTACAATGCATATGTTCTATAACAACTGGAACTAATGAAAGCGGAATAAAATTCTCCAGGTATCTGGAAAATGAAAACTGTACACCATTTTCTAACTTGTAAAATGTTTCAAGGTTTCTGTTTCTCACCTTACAATATGGGTTATTGGGATTTTAAAGGAATTCAATAATTGAATTGTATTCTGGATGTTCACGTTGTTTTTCAGTTAATTCCTGTATGGTCATGTCTCCAAAAAAGGATGATGACACTTGTAGGTTATTCACCGTATGAGTTTTACTTTTGGGAGTCAAAACTATACGTGACAAAGCATCACTGGCTTTATTATCTATTCCTCGGATATGTATAATTTCCAAGTCACAAGTTTGCAGTTCCGTCCTCCAGCGAGCCAAACGAGAGTTTCAATTCCTGATTTTATGCAAATGCACGAAAGAGTTATGATCTGTGTAAACTTTGACGTGTTTACCATACAGGAAAGGTCCCCATTTACTAATCGCGGTTACTATAGCAATAACTTCCTGTTGCGTCGTAGTATACGAGCTTTGGGTTTTATGTAGAATTTTACTATTAAATCCGATGATATTACGTTTACCATCAATTTCCTGAAAAATTATACAAGCCACTGCAATGTTTGGACTCTGTGATTAACGAAAAATCAGAATCAAGCTTTGGGTGGGTGAGAAGGACATCTTGGACTAAACTGTCTAAGAGACTGAAAATTACTTTCGAATTCTGCAGCCCAAATCGTTTTTTTTTTCCTTTTTTGGTAAGTTCAAATAAAGGAGAAGCTAATTATACGAATTTGTGCACAAGTTTCGAACGCCATTCAAAAAGACCTAATACTTTCTGCAATTGTTTCATGTTCGTAGGACGAGGTAACTGACGAATAATATCAACATAGGAAGGATTCTTGCTCATACCTTCAGGTGTTACAACAAAACTTAAAAAGTTAAATTTAGTTTACAAGATTTTGAAAAGTTTACCGTTATATTAGCTTCATGTAATTAAGTGAATAACTGATCTAAGAGTTGCAATTGTTCTTCAAATGAAAATATTGGGATGCTAAGGTCATCAATATAGGGTACTAGTTTATCGTACAAAACGAAACCTAACACATTTTGTAATGCATTTATTAAGGCAAAATAACCATTTATGTATCCAAATGGGATTACAGTAAATCTATACATATGACCGTTCCATGAGAAAACAAAGAAATCACGAGATTTTTCAGAGACAACAATTTGTGAATACGACGACACAAGATCAATTGAGCTAACGTACTTAGTACCTTGAAACTTTAGTAATAGATCATCAATTTTATTTACTTTTAATTGGTTCAATTTTACATGTCAATTCAACTCAGTCAAGTCAACTACTATTCTAGGTTTATTTGTATTTTTTTAGGAACACAGAAAATGGGGTGGCTATGAATTGAAACAGCGTTTTCAATAACACCTAATTTTAACCATTCTTTAATTTGTTTGTCAATACTTTCTTTAAACTGGTAAGGTAGCGAGTACAGCTGACGGACGTTGAGAAGAACCCTAAAACAGGGGAAGCGGGGAAAGGTCAACGACACGGTGAAGTCGATTTTCGGTTTTTGAGATATGGTGTATACTTAGATGTCGTCTGCTACTCAAGGTAGTTATCTGTGTGCTATTCCGATAACCGCTGTCCTGTGTCGCATACAGATATTTGTATTTAAAATATTAAAGTAGTATTCAAAATGACGGGTTCGAACATGCTGGCAATAAAGATCACTTGTATTTGTAAAGTTACCATATCCTCAAAACATCATCCATGGACAATGTGGACTCCCAACTCAACCGCCTTTCTTATGTTCCGACTGTTAGATAACTTTTAGTCAGCACTGTGCAACTCAATTTTTATGTGAATGTTGCACATGGTAAAGTTTGGAAGTGATGTTGACGGAAGTGGTTTGCTGAAAATTAACTTATCTTTGGTGGTTAATTAAATACCGACTGTTAATTTATATTTTATGTTCAGAATGATTTGCTGGGCCACATTCTTCAGAGAGATTAACTCGATTTTCTCGAATTGCTTTCTGGATACTGAATTGCTTTCTAACATGATAAGAACTATCTTAGCTAATTGTTACTTCGGTACGTCATTGGCATCTTGTGAGATTCCGGTGTAGGTGGAGAAGTTCGTGGCTATTATGGAAGTAGACTGTTAGGGTCTCACAGCTTATGCAACCACTTTTCGATAATTTGTGCATATAAAAGCGATAGAAGATTTCTTTTACATTCTCAATATTTCTGGATGAGATTGAAACTACAAATGACAAATTTTGTTCTCCTTTCAACGTTTCTATATCGATTTTTAAAATTAGTTTATTATGTCTTGCGCTAAAAGAAAAAAATTGCGTTTACTCATACATTTCAAAAACATTTTTGAGGTTAAAACGTATGCTGTTGCTCAATCCTTCAATTTATCCCACCAAAATGTCAGTGTCACTGAATATCCCTTATAACGCAGAAACAATGCATTTCCGGGTCCATATTGTAATAGATATTTTGTTTGCCTACGTCCATGGCATGGTTTCTGTAACTCCCTACACTAATAATTGACAATTGATAATAAATTGAAATTACACAAATATAAAAAAGAGGGAGTTCTTCATTTCCCCCTCAGTATCATCTGGAAATATCCCACTGTTATTACGAGTTGAGTTTTGGAAATAAAAAATGTCGCAAGAATTTTGTCAATTATGATCCTGAAACAGAAGAAATAAATATTTTATATTCGTTGCTTATTTAAATATGACACATGTTATAAGCTTCTTCTAGTAGCTATACTTAAAATAAGAGTGATATAATTAGAATTTTAGAAATGATCCAAAGAATGCATAAAAAGCTTTCAATCTTGACCAATAATTAGTTTTTCGGTCAGGGACCACAACATTTTTGAACGGCCTCTAAACCGACTTTTAGTATTTTACGAAATAATCACATCATACTCAGTGAAGTGATAGTTTGAGTTTGGCCACATTGTATGTAGTTCTCCTGATATAAGGTGTACAAGTAAAAGTTTGATTGAAATATATTTTTAGGTTTTGGATCAGGGGCCACAAAATTTTTGAACGGTCCCTAAATCGAGTTTTCGTATTTTCTACGGAATAAGCACATCATGCTCAGTTAAGTGATGTAAGTGGTGTTAAGTTTTCTAAACTGTGTGTAGTTCTCCAGATACAAGGCGTACAAGAAAATGCTTGATTGAAATATATTGGATCTTTTGATCCAACAAGAAACAAGGTCGAAAGCTTTCGGAAATATAAAACCATCCTGACACAAAAACATTCTTAATACTTTATCCCGCGATTGCATGCTTGAGGCTATCTATTTTCAGTAACATTTATCAGAAATAGAAATTTAGTCTCCTGAAGTGAAGGCAAGAATGGTCATAATTTATCTACTAAACTTCACCCTGTGTTACATTTGTCATAACACATGTGGTATAAGAACCATAAAACTGGTGACCAGTTCGTTTATACTACATACATATATGTATGTTCAGAGAGGCCGATCGTGATTTATTTCATTTGTAACTATATTCATACTTCTATATTGTGTAATGTTTATAATAAAAAGCGCAAATGTATGTAGAGATAAATTATACAGTAATTAAGCCATGTACTTTTTTCATTCAATGTTTTCCGGAGACAAATTTGACGAGGCTGTCTGCACTGATTGTTACTTAAATTTACATAGAACACAGCGCGATAATGTATTTGAAAATAACCTGTGAAAAACATTATTAAAAGAACTCCATCTGACCTCAGAACAACCCTTTTTAACTCTATATTAATGTACTGAGTTGGTCATCAGTGTAACCTGAACACCATGTAATAGATGTGAGGTCAAAGCTAACGTTACCCATAACGAACCTCGTCAAAAGAAATCGACCAAATGGTATAAAAAGCAGAGAGAAGAGGACTTCGGGCTACAGTAGTTAGTAGAAGACCTGCACAAAAGAGGAGTTAACTAATGCATGGTTGGGCTATTACAGATATACCTCTGTTGAAGCTGCTGTGTCATTAACAAGGAAGCTAATTTGAGATCTCGTAGCCTTTACACCTGCTCTGTCATCAGGCAGCGATGGAGTTGGTACTCTGCGTGTACTTACATGAAGGAAAAGGGAGACTACATTGTACAAGGAGAGCATAAAAAAGACATCTCCTATTACAATAAGAGCCACTTTATAGTGACGTATTAAACTTTCAGAAGACATTATCTAGAGGAAAATCTTACTTTCTCTCTTCGTTTGTCTTTTTTCGAAAATATTATTTGATTTTATGTAAAATTAGAAAAGGATACTATTTACTTTAATTAACCAAAAATGTATACACATTTGTAAAAATTGCAATATACGTCTAAGTCATCAAATTGGAATTTATATGAAAATGTTCAACTAGCGCTTGAATGTTTAAGGATCTAAGATCATAACATACCAATTAATAACACTATAAGCCCTATTATTAATATCCAAATTAGTCGTATAGCTTTAAAACCATTTAGTGCCTTATGCAGAGTCGTTCTGACGCGTGATTAGTGCCATATTAAAGATTTCGACTAACATATGTTTCCTGCAGTAGCCAGAACTTTAGTATGACGCTAATCATACGTCAAAACGACTCTGCATAAGGCCCTTAATGTTTTATAACCATATATTTAAAAACATCTGTCTTTTTGGAAAATGAATACTGTTTATGTCAAAGATGTTTGTACTTGAACGTTTCTTTTAACTGAGCGTAGTGATTGAAACTCTTTATAACCCAATTTCGTAACTCTTGTGCAAAAACTACTTACAGGTTCTTGAACAACTTTCTCCAAATTTTGAATGAATTTATAGGTAGCCGACAAGAAAGCTATAACAACAAACCGAAATTAAATGTACTTTATAAAACCTAGAAACATTATACTTGAAACCCTACCTATTTATATTATGGTTTATACTGAAAAGAAACTTATAAAAATTAAGATACATATAAATGTATTATAAATTAGATAGAATAATATTAAAATAATAACTAGAGCTATCAGCGAACACGTCGTGAGCGAATTGAATCTATAGCTGAGTTTCCTCCTTTGTATCCCCTCTTTGAAGCAAGAGGCTTGCATTCAATTTATGATAGAAGCTCATTCAGTTCATATTCCTCGTTAAGTTGTAAGTAAGCGTCTCACATTGCTTGTTGGCGAAATAGAATGTTACAATTGGAATCAATAAATAAGCAATCAATCTATCGGCTAAAGAACTCAAAGTATCATCGACTTAAGACAAGAGACAAAAACAGCTAGAACTGGCACAATTTAATCTCTCTTCGACTTTCCTGTAAATTTCCCTCCCATGTTCTTTTCGGTCTACCAAAATATCTATTACCTCAACATTTGGAATCAAAATTCTAGAAAAAGCGTATTTTACTAATTTTCGTGCTTTCGTACTCCACCCCAAGCGTGGATAAATTTTGAAAATAAAAATATTAACTTTATAAAGTGTTCTTTGAGATGACCCAACATCGTACAAAAAGATAGTCTGCAAAATACGTTGAAGTGATGCGTATGAATCTCACAAAAATAGCTCTCAAAAGAAGAGAACATTTTGAAAATCATTGAAAACATAAGTATTCCTTTCCATGGTTATTCGATCAACTTTATTGAGCTCCCTCGTGGCTAAGTGGTTAGCGTACGCGCCTTTAGCGTGGGAGACCCGGGTTTGATTCCCGGCAGCAGCTCATGTGGTTCGGATTCCACGTTAATCACAAGGTCCAGTCTCATATAGCCTCTCTGCTGAAAGGGACACTAAACTAAAATCAACTCGACTCGATTAACTTTAGACAATATTGTAACAATTAACTGGATATTAGTAATAATTTGAAGATTATTTTAAAATATTTTAAGGTTTTACTAATTATGAGAAAGGTTAAGTATTCAGACCCAAGAGGAACTGGAATGGGGAATGGCGGAAACTTCATAACGAGGAACTACATAATTTACACGGTTTACCCAACATTGTTAGGGTCGTCAAGTCTAGGAGGCTTAGGTGGGCAGGTCATGTAGCTAGAATAGAAGAAAGTAGAAACGCTTTCAAAGTCTTGAATGAAAGGCCAATCGGAAAACGACCATTAGGAAGACCTAGGCGCAGATGGGAGGACAATATTAAGATGGATCTCACAGAGATAGGAATATAAAGTAGAAACTGGATGCAGTTAGCTAAGGATAGAAGTCAGTGGAGAGCTTTTGTGAACGAGGCGTGAACCTCCGGGTTCCATAGACCATAGAGTTAGTTTAGTTAGTTTATGAGAATGATTGTTTATCACAATCCTAATATAATTACTGAAATAAAATCAATGTAAATGAATTTTTGTTTGGAAACGAATAATATTGTGGTAAATATATTTCTTTTTCCCTTATCAGTTTTAGTTTTCCATTGACCTTAATAATACGATAAGGTGGGAACTATGCCTTCTCTTGCCCTTCAGAGCCAAGTACAATATGAAATGTCAGCAGAATATTCAGGGTCTACAATGGTACATAATTTAAAATATTAAAATTTATAAATAACGTCTTGACATGTTAGTTGATTAATTGATTAGAATTAAAATCTACTTTCAGCATTATATGAAACGGGATCCATTACTTAAAGTTTTACTTAATACAAACTCACAACTTAATTTTTCTGACTTCACTAGAGACATGAAGGAACCTGTGTTTATTTATTTATTTATTTAACTTCTAGACAGTCTCAAAGCTACTTTACATTCAAATAACCAACGATAATAGAGACTGAAGTACGAAAGAAAGAATTGAAGTTGCAGTTTATATTGAGAAGAGTCATTCCCATATTCACCTGGTAGGGTTGAGGAGAAGTACAGAAAAATGTTTGGGTTGTTGGCTGTAAGATTGGAATTCGCAGTCTCCTAATTACGGAGTAATACCTACTCATCTTTCTCGTAGAATTCAATTAAGAATGAAAACAAACACATATGAATTATTATGATTTCATCGGATTATGATTGGTAGATTATGACCCTATTATTTCCATTTATGTGTGGGTTTTCTCTGGAATGAGAAATACCGTAAGCAGTGGCTGATCTAGGCCAGGGCCGGCGGGGCCTAGGACCCCAGTTTTTTGAGTGACAAAAATAATTTAAGCTATTATTTATATATTTTTAAAAGTTTATAATAAATTCATGATAAACCTATCATAGTCTGGATTCTGGCTGCTCCCCCCAATTGTTACCTTCTAGATCCGCCACTGGAAATAACCATAATCACATGATACACCAAGTTGTTATAAAATAACCAACGTTTAGAATAGTTTGATTTCAGTTTCAGTGTAGTTTATAAACGATTTATTTTTATGGTGCAACGGATGTTTAGCTTATAGCCAACCAAAGTTGCAATCCTAACGTTATAATGCAACAATGACCAAGCTTTTTATAATTAAGAGCTACTTGTCATTTTAGGAATCACTGGTGGTCTAATTATCTGTTCTCTAACACTAGACGGAATCATTAAATATTAACAATGGTCGATGTTCACAATACTCGTATGACACAGATCACAACGAGGTACATCTCACGACTTACCGGTCAATTATTAGACTGCTGTAGACGCGTTGGCCACCCTTGCTATAATGCGTCCATCAAGTTGAGCAGCATTTCTCAGAAGCGAAAATTTATTGCGTCAGAAATTAGTGCCAAATCAGTGCTAAAAGTGCTCGATTCCAGAATTATTACTGCCTGTTAAGGAATTATTTCAACAAGTTAGAGAACACAAAATGTGGCTAGACCAAGTTCACACTGGCCCATCCTTTTTCTCTGAATCGAAAAAATGTGCAATTATCGGTAGATTAGTAATAATTCGTGTCCGATTACAAGAATTAGTCCTAGTCTCGTATAAGGCACATTTTTAAGGCTTCAGAATCATCTTCAGAGCCAAGTACATTACTTTTATTAAAATCAAGAACTGGGGAAGAGTGAAGCCCCCCCCCACCGTATCTGAAAAATCTGTTTCGCTATTTACTGCATATTAGTTATTCCATTTTGACAGTATATGGTGCGTGTTTATAAGGCTCTCACGTAATTCCTAATATTTGGAACTAGTCGAAAGGAATTGCTAAATATAGATCAGATCTCCCAAAAATATCTATCTATTAAAATGCTACAATAGCAACAAATGCGCTGTTTTCTACTTTTTTTTACCGTTTACCACAAACGATAACGTCGTCTCTTCGGGAGGGACCTAATTTGTATTTGAGTGATAAGTGGAACATATGTATGGGCTAAGAGGTTTTCCAACAACAATAATAAAGAAGTTCACTTTATTCATACAGATAGGTGAGTTATTATCGTTGTTGTATCCATAGCAAGAGACATAAGGATAAATACACATAGCATGAGTAACATCAAGATGAGACTGTAATAATGATAAGTTTTACATAAGGAATGAAAACAAATCAACAAGGGACGAATATTATAAGGTCTGAGTAGCCGTAAGGTAATGATGATGAGGTGAAGTGCATGGACGCCACAGTTCACAGCTCAGTGTTAGTAGTCACAAATTAGGTTATCTTCTGTGTTGAGGCTGCTCAACACTGATGTTCAACATGAGGAAGCTCTTGTTAGAATGGAAGTCACTGTGCAAGCGATGGATAAATGTGATAATTGAATTCTGGGGGACGATATGATTGAAAGAAATGTTGATCCGGCTGCTCTGGATGTTTCTGACTATAGATTTTAAGTTGATGCAGTAAAGGTGTATAAGCATACTTAGGAGGAGTGGAAAGACTGGCATCAATGTATATGGTTTCCAGGAGAGTGTGATGCTGAGTTGTCCATTTTGTATCTATGTACCTAGAGCGGATACCTTAAAGATGTCGAGTGATATGCGGAAAGGTAAGCTTATTGTACAAAAGGCCAGTAGAGCTAGGCAAGGTGATGCGGTGGGCTAGACATAATACATGACGTTCGATGATAAGAAGCAGCTTATAAAATTCATCTCCAACGCTAACCCAGGCAGTGTGGCCATGTGTGAGACATAGACGGCGAAACGCTTTATACATTTTTAACAGTGTGCCAGCATGTAAGCCTCAGGTGGTACTGACAAGGCGCTTGAATAAATTTAAGCTGTTTTGGGCCTTCTCTGATAGAAAGAATGTGAGGTTTCCAGGTTAATTTTGCATTAAAGATCACTCCCAAATATTTAGCAGTAGTACTTGTATGGATGGGTACGCCTTGCACTTGAATATTAAGCAGAGATGGATTACGTCTCACTCGACTACGCCTCTTATGAGGAAGGATGACTAACGCCTGTGTTTTGTCACAGTTTAATTTTAATTGCCACCGACTACACCAGTTGCTGAAAGCATCAATGGCCCGTTGTAAATGGGTATTGATTTGATGCATGGTTTAACAGCAAGCGAGCAGCGGTGTATCATCCGCAAAGGTGAAAGTGTAATCGGTTCTGGCATAACAGGCAGATCACTAACAAATAGAATATATAATAAAGGCGATGAAGCTGAACCTTGTGGGACGCCAGTGCAAGGAAAGATTGGAAAGGATAGACAGTTATTTATTGAAATATAAGCAAGACGGTTGGTGAGGAAATGATGTACCATCTGAAGATAGGCCGCAGGAAGACGAAAAAAAATATAATTTATAGATATGACCATTGTGCCACACTCGGTCAAACGCCTTTTCTAGGTCGAAGAGAAGTAAGCAGGAAGGTGCTGTTTTATTATAATGATTCGTGAGAATAATAACTAGACGTACCAGATTATCGAGGAGGCTGTGATTAGGTAGGCAGAAGATCATGGGTTAACAAGTGGTGATGAAGTCTGCGAACGATTATACGTTCAAATATTTTGCCTAACGTTGACGTCAGTTGAATTGTCCTGTATGATTCTGGGTCTGACTTTTCTTTATGTGGCTTAAGGAACATGAGTACTTTAGAAACCTTCCAATAGGGTGGGTAATAGCCGGTTCGGAGAACGAAAGTATACAGCGAAAACCAAAATGTGGAAAAAAGAGCTGGACCTTCCTTAATATGACAGTAAGTGATACAATTGAAGCCAGTCGCAGTGTTCTTTTAGTGGCGCAGGACCTCGGTAATGTCTAGTGGAGTTATAGGGGCTGTCAAACGATTCTGATCGTCCAGGGTATGATCCATGTTTATTCTTAGGTACCCATTATGAGGGTTGCTGTACTTCGAAACACGTTAATAGAGATTGGACCTGTCTTGAAGCGGGATTTCTGGTGTAAAGGTGGTTTGAAGAATCCGGACAAAAGCATTAGCTTTCTCCGTATCTGTGGTCAAGGCAGTATTGCTCTCAACTAGCGGATAGTGAGGTGTACTGGTTTTCGCAATAAGACGATTGAAATGTTTTCAGTAACGTGTTGGATGACTTTCTGTGGCTAAAGTGTTGACAGTTCTGATCCAGTTACATTTCTTATACGCTCGGATGTAATTTTGCACCATACGAAGGTATTGGCGATGGAGACGTAGGGTAACAGCATCACGAGTGCATAGGTACTCCTTGTATGGAGTCCGGCTAAGGAAATTAATGAGAGGTATTGAGGGGGTAATTTAGGCCTGTAGAGATTTATGGTAGTAACAGGAATGGAGAGTGCTCTGGCGGTTTGAATGGTCGTAGTGAGTTGGCCTAGCGTAGCGTCAAATAATGGGATATCGTTTGGAAGTCGAACATCAGCTAGTATACCCGTTAATTCCCTTCGGTACTCTATCCAATTAGCTCGGTCAAAATTTGGCCGGGTACAAAGAGCTTCCGGTTGTGGTTTCTTGGCGGTAGAAAAGTGTAAGTCCACTTTGATAGGATCATAGTCACTACCTATTGAATCAAGAACAGTGATCTCGAGATACGGCATGATACTAAAAGACGCAATGACCACATCAGGAGTGGTATTTGAATATGGACGAGTTGCTCTAGGTATAGCGCAAATTTCGCTATCCGTATGCGAGTTGATAAAATTAAAAAATGCGTGTTTCTCAGCATCACTTCTGCTGTGGTAGCTGATAACAGCCATGATAATATAATAGCGGAAGGTAGTATCCACATAAGTGAAGAAGCAAGTTGGTATGCGAACATGTTGACGAATATATATGGTAGCTACAGTGATTGATCTGGCTTTAAACTAAATAGTAACGATATTATGTTTCGGAAGAGGTTCAGAAAATTAAAAGTAATGATTCGACTTCGTAGTTTATTTTGGGTCCCTATGGCCGTTCCGCCATTTGCTCGTTGCCTTGGATGGCAAACGTGGCGGGTGAAATCATACTCTGGAAAATAGACAGAGCACTTCGGTGTCAAGAAAGTTTCATTCAATAGAAAACTATGTACCTGATGTTCACATAAAAGAGCAGTAAGAAGATCTTTCCTGGTAGAGAACGGCTGGATATTTAGGTAGAGTAATGTTATAAGGAGGTTCCTATCCATGATGAAAATCATATAAACTTGGGTTGTGACTGGACTGATTTGAAAATTGACAGTCTGACCGGAATAAGTCGCCTTGACATTGAGGTGATATAACAATTTGGTCGTATGAAGGACTAGAGCGACAATGAGGGCTCGCAAGAACGGATGGATATTTTGAAGCGAGAGACTGAAAAAACGAATCATATCGTCAACAGTAGCTGCTTCACGTAGAGAATTATGTGGGGGCACTGGAGCATCGGGAGTGCGTAAAGGAACAACTAGTTCCGGTTTCGTAGGCTCCGCTGGAGGTTGGCCTTGCACTTATAGCTGTAAGTAGGGTGCTTTTCGTTACAGGTATTACATTGTGCCGGTGTTGTTCCATTAGGACAGTCTTTAGTGAGGTGAGTTTGACCACAGTAGCCGCACTTAGAATTGTTAAAACAGTTAGCTATCAGGTGTTGATTATAAACTTGGCACTTTTCACAATGGATCGGGAGTGGCGGAGGTGAACGAGAAGGCTCTACCTTATGACGTCGTTTGAAAATGTAGGCTTCATGCTGTAAGAAGTGATCAATGGCCTGTTGTTCGCTGGTCAGAACGCGAACTAAGTAAGTAGCGCCTGTATTTTTGCGGATTCGAATGCATTTTTTATGCTCACCTCTTCAGCTGTAAGCCCCTCTTCGACCTCAGTGTCTGTTATCTCGGGATCGACACCCGTGACCACAGATAATAATGTTGGTTTCCTTCGTGGTGGAGCTTGGGCCTGACGTTTTGGTTGCAGAACAGAAATGCTTGCGTTTTTGCCAAAAATTTCGAAGGAGGTCTTGTTACGTACATGGCGATGAAAATCTGGATTTCTCGATTTCAGTATAACGCCATTGTTCGTGAAGCGAATTTCGGCTATTTCCACGTATTTGACAAGTTGTTGGAAAATCTGTTTCGAATTTTTGAATTTGGTGTCAAAATTAGTTAGGAGAAAATTATAGATCGGAGCAGTCGAAGACTGAGGAGGAGCGGTTGGTTTTCTAACTGATGGTTGCGTGTCCATAATTAATAATGTTCGTCATCGGCATATCCGTTAATTCCCTTCGGTACTCTATCCAATTAGCTCGGTCAAAATTTGGCCAGGTACAAAGAGCTTCCGGTTGTGGTTTCTTGGTGGTAGGAAAGTGTAAGTCCACTTTGATAGGATCATAGTCACTACCTATTGAATCAAGAACAGTGATCTCGAGATACGGCATGATACTAGAAGAAGCAATGACCACATCAGGAGTGGTATTTGAATATGGACGGGTTGCTCTAGGTATAGCGCAAATTTCGCTATCCATATGCGAGTTGATAAAATTAAAAAATGCGTGTTTCTCAGCATCACTTCTGCTGTGGTAGCTGATAACAGCCATGATAATATAATAGCGGAAGGTAGTATCCACATAAGTGAAGAAGCAAGTTGGTATGCGAACATGTTGACGATGGTAGCTACAGTGATTGATCTGGCTTTAAACTAAATAGTAACGATATTATGTTCCGGAAGAGGTTCAGGTGCAGACCCAGAACGGGGTCGGTTGCCAACAGATTGATCAGAGTTGTCAGATTACCGCCTAGTGCGCCCGCGCTGATCCCTAGGCTGGGGGACCACGGGTGGTAGCCTGTGCATCAGGCCAACGGCCCTACAGAAGTGATGCAGGTGTATGCAAAAGTACAGGTGATACTCAGATCCCGCTAGCAAGAGATGAGATGAGATCAAAAATACAGGTTTTAACCCACCAAAAGGCGTATAATCCTTTTGTCGACCCTGTAAAAAGCGTACTTGCACCGTTCTCAGAAATACGTGTTGCAATACTTCTTCATCGGAAGGTGCAATAACTGCTTTAAGACAGGCTAGGCTTAATCCAAAGTTGGAACAAAGGCGCTTTTTTTTAGGTGAGTAGGTGCAAGTAATACTTTACTTCTTTATTCAGAAGTTGAGGGGCATCCGTTTGTGGAAGACCATTCTTTGTAATATACCAATCTAGTATCAAGGAGGTTATTCCAATCTGCCACTAGAGGGTTTCGACCTCTCTCTTGGCCTGGGGTTTGTGATCATCATTTTTCTTTCTTTAATTTATAGGTGGTCAATGAGCTGTGAAAGAAATATACATAAATAATAATTACTTATTAAACAAATGTTACAGCAATAATATTGAACTAGTGAACAGAAGTGCGCATACAAAACAATAACCTATGTGCAAAAACAGTGATAATAAATAGTGCAGAAGCAAATATTGATGAATATACGTAGTATTGTTGAAGTATATTAAGTTAGAAATTGACAACTAATGTAAGGTGATGAATGAGGTGCTCTTGACGCCACAACACATTATAATGATGTTACAATAGACAAATGCATGTTAATCTTCTGTCCTGGGGCGGCTCAGGACTGATGAGAGACATATGGAGAGCCCTTATTAGTGGTGTAGAGAGACAGTGCTATAATGGAAAAAGATGTGGAATATGCTGGTGAATGAGGTGATGATGGAAGAATGCGGTATGATGATGATCTGCTGGAATAGTGCGAAGGTATATTGAAAGCAAGATGCGGAGTGGTGTATAATAGTATTTATATGGAGATTCTTGCTGTAAGTCCGTAAATATTGTATCTAGAAAGATATCCTTCCGATCCTGGGGATTCTTGGTTATAAACTTTTGACGCAAGTGGGCGATGTGGTGAACGAGCGGAGGAAAGTAAATTTTATCATATAGATCAGTATTATGGTATGGGAGTTTGATCCGATATGCTAAGCGAATGGCGTGTCTCTCTAGAATCTCAAGTCTATTATAAAATTTCTGTGGGGCTGAACACCATGCTAGGTGACCAAAAGTGAGTACACTTCTCATGAAGGCTTTGTAAGTGTTAAGCAGTAACTTAGAGTTTAAACCCCAGTTCTGACCAACAAGACGCCGCAGAAGTTGTACTCTGTTTTTTGCCTTCGTGGCAAGTTTCTGAAGCTGATGTGTCCATCGTAGTTTCTCGTCAAAGACGATACCTAAATACGTGACTGTTTTGGAAGGATGAAGAATGTGTTCGCCTACCCGTACCTGCAATAAATTTGGGTTACGTCGAACTTTACTACGACATTTAGAGGGGAGAACAACTAGTGTCTGAGTTTTGTCTTCGTTAACTGACAATCGCCACTTGCCACACCAGTCGAGGAAAGCTGTATTTGTAGCCTGCAAATCATGTTAATTTGTTGCATTGTTTTTCCTAATGTTAGGAAAGCTGTATCGTCAGCATATTGGAATAGATAAGTGTTCGGCGCTGGAGATGGTAAATCTCAAGCATATATGATGTATAAAGGAGGTGATAAACTAGAGCCTTGTGGCACCCCTGTGTGTTGGAAGACTGGATGAGATAAGGACTTGTTTACGCTGACATAGGCAATACGGTTAAGTATGAATGAATATATGACTCGCATATATGAAAGAGGGAGACCCAACTTAATCAGCTTATAAAGCAATCCGTAGTGCCAAATCCGGTCGAATGCCTTTTCAAGATCCATCAGTATAAGACAGGATGGAAGAGATTTATTATATTGATTAGTAAGAATCGTGGTTAGACGTAATAATTGGTCATTTATACTGTAATGAGGTCTAAATTCAGTCTGATGAAGTGGTAAGAGTTGACGTTCAAAGATATAGGGGTGTAAACGTAGTACTAGTATTTTTTCAAAGACTTTGCCCAGGGTGGAAGTAAGCTGGATGGGGCGATATGATTGAACAGAATCTGGCGGTTTGTTCGGTTTAAGAAACAAGCAAACTTTTGAAACCTTCCAATCAGAAGGATAGTATCCAGTACGGAGTATAAAGGTATATACTGTGGTCAGAAAAATGAAGAAGTTTGCCGAATATTCTTTAAGAAGTCTATACGATAGTTGATCGAAGCCAGGAGTAGTGCTACGTTTGCACTTAATAACGGAATGAATATCTCCAGAAGTGATGTCCCTATTCAAAGGATTATTGATGTCTAAAGTGTGATGGACGGAAAGCCGTAGTAAGTTGTTAATTGCTTCTTTTGAAACTTTGGGACTGCGGCGGTGAATGCTTGGATGAGGTGTAAAGACTGTCTGCAGAGGGTGGCGAAAACGTCTGCTTTCTCTTTGTCTGTATGTAAGAGGATATGTTATGTAGAAGAGAATAAGTGGAACTTACTTTCTGACCAGTTAGAAGATGAAACTTCTTCCAATATTTCGTCGGGTGTGATTCTGTATTCAGCTGATTGCAGGTTTTGCTCCAGGTAAGTCGTTTGTGAGCAATAATATAATTATGCACCGTCCGTTGCCATCTACGGGCTTGTGTCAAATATTCTGGGTTTAGTGTTCTTTCGTATTCCCGAAAGTAATGTCGAGATTTACGAACGAGAGCCAAGTATTGTGGAAGCAACATTGGCTGATATGTCTTGCCGTGGTACTGAGGTATATGTTTGTCAGTGCTATTTGTTATAGCCTCTACGATGCTCTGGACGGCGTTCTCAAGGTCTAATTCAGTTGTAGGTGGTGCTAAATTAGCAAGAGTGACATCTATATCAGAGCGATACTGATCCCAGTTAGCCTTGTCATATATCTTGATGGTTCTTAAACTTGGTTCAGCTCGTTGTCTTTTATTGTTGACAAGCACTTTTATCGGAAGGTGGTCGCTACCTATACAATCGAGAATTTATATGGTGCATTTATCGACAATTGAAGCCGTGCTAATAACAACGTCAGGTGTCGTCTGGCTGCTTGGACGCGTATGTTTTGGTAAATGATGAACATGTCCATGTATATTAAGTGATATATGGTCGAGAAAAAGTTCTTTATCTCGGACAGAACGACTATGGATATTAATGTCAGCCAATATTAAGAGGTGGCGAAATTGCTGAAACAAATACGTGAAAAACTCAAGAGGAATGACATGACCGGGACGGACGTAGATTGTAGCCACAGTTAGTGCAAGATTTGGTAGGTAAACTGTTGTTACTAAGTGCTCTGGAAACTGGTAATGGAGTGCAATGGAGTGATCTCTATGAATGATTTTATGGCGTATTCCGATTGCAGCACGTCCTTGGGCTCGTGAATTATTGTCTGCATAGTCACAGCGAAGAAAGTTATAGCGAGGAAAGCGGATATATGTGGCTGGTTTGAGCGCAGTTTCATTTAGTAGAAAGATATCGATATTCTCCTCTAGCAGTAACTGTTCAAATAGTATACAATGTGACTCTAAGGAGCGAATGTTCATAAAAAAGAATTGTAAGAGCCATATTTACATACAACGTTATGGAGTTAGACTGCTGTGTCTTTGGGTACGATGTGAAAATGAACATAAGGTCCGGAATAAGTAGCATACAGATTGACTTGAAAGATCCGGTAACACTTCTCTAATAACAACCGACATCATGGGTGTTCTGGGAGGTGGAGGATTTTGCTTGATTCTATCTGGAAGCTTCGATAATTGTGCAGCTTTTCCGAAAATTTCGTAACTCGCCTTATTACGAAGTGTTGTACCAAAATTTTCATCTTCGGACTTGATAATAACACCACCCCTGGTGAAGACAATCTGGTGAATTCTAGCTCGTGGTAGGTATTTGATGATTTGGTTAAAGATATGGCGAGTGTTACTATACTTGGGATCGAAACTGGTCGGAAGGTATGAATATAGTTTTGGTCGAGCAAGAGTGGCTGCATATGACTGTTGTATAGCAACAGTGGACGTGGTAGGATTTGATGCGGAGGTCTGCATCGGTTCTGGATCTTCTGGACCTTTGAGAAAGGAAGGAGAACGAGCAGGATCTCTTTTCAACGGACTCTAGATTACCCTCCGATAACTGGCGGCTACGCCGATTACTTCGGGGATCTCGTTTGGCATCCGCCACTTATTTAGCTGTAGGGCCTTGAACTAATGCTGGTAGCTTATGCATGGTGCCACAACGAGTGTGCACCGCATAAGATATGTTTATACGGGTGAAGGATAAGTGGTACAACCCAAGCAAAGCGACAAAACAGTTGGTCAGAGTGTGGAAACAACACTGACCTTGAAAAATTTAAGGTAAAACCCTCCAGAAGATGAGGATCTTCTGTCAGACTTCTAAGTAGTGTATCTGTACTGGTCTCACAAGTACGTTTGCAATACCTGATCACAGCTTAGTACAGTAACTAACTACAAGAGAAGTTAGGTTCGAAGTATGAACAAAGGCGCCTGAGCTCCAACCTAAAATTTTGGATCTCAAACCTTTGATTTACGGTTATTTGTGATTTCACGTTTAATAAAGACAAATATTTTAAAGTATGTGTACTTTAAATAAATTATTTAAATAGATCCGTTTTTCATAAAGTTTAGCCTTTTTAAATTATTGTTCAAAGCCTGTGTATTTTACTAAACCTTTTCCAAAATGAATGCAAATGAATTGTGCCGCTATCTTTGAAGTTATTTCCAACTATACGTTTGTGGACGTTTATATGTTTGAGGCCAATCCTTTCGACAATGAGACCTCGGAAATTACAGGCTCTAGAAAGTTGACGTTTACACTGATTGACTGCAAATTTTATGTAGATTGTCCAGTTCTAATAGAATATTTAGAAAACGTGGTCATTATTTCTTTATTACTTTTTTACGTGTACACTGGAAGTGTTGAAATTTTAAAAAAAAACAAAGGAACAAAAGCATCATTCTACGCATTATACATTCCAACTCCACATAAGTGTATAGGGAGTTGCATACCTCTCAGGTGTTTGTTTCATTGTCAAATGATAATGAAAAAAAAGGATAACCATTTTTCCACTCTAAGTTGAATATTTACTGTTTGGAGTGTTTTGCCCAATGAACACCATATATCACTGACATTATAATTAATTGTGTGTGTAATTTGTTTGCTTATTACATACTGCATGCAAGAAGAAAGAAAACACTGATCATACATGAATTAAAAACTCCAACAGGAAGTTGGCTCAAATTTTGCAAATAGTGAAGTAATCGAAAAAATCTCCTTTATGGTATCTCTTGCCAATTTTTATAAAGACGTCTTTCACTTGTGTCTGTAAAGGGACATGTAAAGATGTGAGGAATAACAAGGAGATTCATGTCCATATGTGAATGGTAAAGAGCGCAGGTTCGGCTAGTAGATAAGTAAAGTTGATATGATGGTGTGCGAATACTCTTGTTTGGTTATGTTACATGCATTTCAATATATTTTTTTCCTAATGTTCTAAAGCCAAACTTGAAAGTAATAGGTAAATTTTGTCATTCTTGTGACGAGAAGTAATGTTTAGGATACGTAACGAGTTAGCCAGATGGAGGAGTGTCCACATTTCGTATATTAGAATACAGCAATCTTAGGATAAACGTTACATTTCACTTAGAGTATTGTTATCAAAAAAGAAAAAAACTTTTTGTTCTCTTTTGTATTTTCTGTGTATTTAGCCTCATATTCTCTTGTTTACTACAATACACACTCATATTACATAACCATAGTTCTCATTTTTTTACTTCTTATTGTCATGATAATTTTATTTTCATCCTGTGCTCTTCATTAAAGAACAACGAAAATATAATAATAATAAATACTATACATGTTTCTGTGGGTAGAACGGCCTAATTCTATTTACTAAAACTTCAACGGGAAAAATAAATTCGGTATCTGAATATCTTTGTTCACAAACAGCGTTACGGAACCAAGTAAGTTCGTAGCGCGAGGTTCCACTGCAATGCAGGAACGAAAATCTATTATTTTACTGTCACTTCACAGCCTTTAAACCAGCGATTCCGATACGGTATGTCAAGCAGTCCCATACGGTGTGCAGGAAAATTTTACAATTTAATGAACAAAATAGTTAATCAGTTTTGAGACAGACCATACCAGTCAACGCCTCCAATGGCAGCAACAGAAACATAGACTTACAACATTAGCACTCGTGTATGCAGAGGGGTTCAGGGTGTTAAATACCCATAGAACAATAACTTATCACAAAATATTTATACACTTACTGACCTACCTGACCATATATATCCTGAAAAGACATGAATTGAGTGCTTCTACCTTCCCATTGATGAAACGCTGCGTACAACATTGACTGTTATAATTTATATTACTTAATTAAAGATCAAACAAGTGTGTCGCGATGCTATAGTATTGCAGTAAAATTTATCGTCAGGCAATTAATAATAATAATAATAATAATAATAATAATAATAATAATAATAATAATAATAATAATAATAATCGGAAACCACTGCTATTAACATCTCTTTTATTCATTTCTGCTAAATTTGTGTCTGTACTCTGATCATTGTAAGAATCACTACGTATTGTAACAATGAAGTGTTTGAATTCAAGGAAAAAAATTGATTTTACCAGGTGTTAACAATATTTTGACTGACGGGGGTGTAAGCAGCACCAAAAATGATTATACGTTCAAATTAGCCGGGTTTAGTGATGGGCAGTGGGAATATTCCCGGTGGTAAGGAATTTAAAAAATGGGAATATTCCCGGGTTTTTCCCTAGCCTATAAATTCCCGGGAAGGAATTTATTTCCATTTCTTTACTTTATCTTCCAAATTATAAGAACTATATGACTAATTACTTTATTTTAATATATTATGACTTACTTCTAGATTTTAAAGAATTTGGAGATTAAAAAATTTAAAATTCTTTGACTACTTTATATAACTAATAATATGATTTTTTTAATGGATATGGTTCCATTTCCATTTGCACTTAAAGTAGAGTAATTGTTTAGTATTGGGGTTCAAAACTAGCAAAAAGTAGGATGATTTACGGAAGAAATAAGGTGATAGTACTGTTCAAGTAGTCAAGAAAGTATCGAACACATTTTTTAGGGCAGTAGGGGATTTCTACAAACCGTAAAGGTAAGTGGAAGTGATTTATGTGAGTAAAGAAAGTGAATTGTTGGTGACGAAGATAGGAAACAACATGCCCTGCGGAGCTCTAACCCGCCTTCACTCGCTAATATTCGCTCGGCAATGCTGTCTAAATTTAATGTTGGTACGTAATTTAACGTATGAAACCATAAGACAACCGCATCGGAATAGAATATCGTAAAAAAGAAAACTAGGCGCAAAATCTGACGCGCCAAAGCTAAACAATCGCCAAAAGTAGCAAAGTACTAATTTACAAATGATGGAAAGAAACCATTTTGTAAAGTAATGTAGAATTATGTAGTAATAGAAATGAAGTACTATTAAGAAACCCTGAACCACCGTTAGTAATAGGGGACGCCAGTCTGTCATCTCTCTCTGATTTGAATTTCTGAAGAGGTACTCAAAATTCTTTTACATGTGAATTAAAGCATGGAATTTCGAGAAATGGGCAGGAAGAAAAGTGTGTGACAATGTTACATGCAAAATTATAAAGACAGGAAATTATCTTGCAAATATTGTGAACATACATATTTATGCGAAAATGTTGACAAAATGGTGGGACATGTGTGTTCTGGCAGTTACCCAACCTAATTTGTTTATAACATTTAAAAATTTAATATGTTTATAATATCAGTAGTAGAAGTTTAGAAAATCCACTAACATGTAAATTTAAACTGTTTAGCTATTTAAAAGTATGTGGACTTACTATACCAATTTTGAAACATACTTTCATAGAACATATTATGAATAAATATCCATTTTGCGTACCATCTAAATATAACCAAATATTAATAAAATAGCATAACATTATTCAGAATATACATTCTAAAGACTCCTCTGGGGACAACAGTAATAATATACTGTGATATAAAAATGAATTTAGCTTTGATATCATAATATAGTAATAGAATGCAATTTCCTTTGTGATTGTACATAAATTCCCAGAAAATTCCCAGTTTTGGGAATCTTCCCGAGAATATGCCCAGGGAATATTCCCGAAAACTATCTTCCCGGGAATTTACCCATCACTAGTCGGGATTGGTCCGTTTGAGAAACAGTAATTTTTTTTTGCAATGAATGAGCCAATAACAGTGTTTCAGCACAGTTTTTTTTTTTTTACTACAAAGCACATCATTAAATGTTATAATGTGGCTATAAGTTCATTATCTAACACTGCTTTGTTACGTTGTCAATTACACAACATACACTGTCTTGTTGCATATTTTTATTCTGTAGGAGTGTGTTACTGTGAAATTATTTATTAATTCTAAAATAAGCTTCAGCTGTAACTGTTGTATTGATGTGTTCCAAATTTAGTTTTTCAAGTTACTGTCACCCGACCAACACCCCACATATTAACTATGAAGTAATTCAAAAACGACAATTGGGATATAAATCTTTCTAGGTTAGATGCTTAGATAAATGTTACCTGGAAAGATACTAAAGGTGTCAAGTGTTTCTAAGAAAGAAAAGAAAATACGGATTGAACAATGTAGTTGGCAAACATCTATCATCGTCTTTATAGAGTTACGAGAATGTCATGACTTATTTAACATTTTAGGTAGGAAAATCTTAATGCACCTTGCTTTGCATGCGTCAGAGTCAGAATCTAAAATGAAAAAATTCCTTGGTTCAATTTGAATGAAGGACAAATAAAAAACAAAGTTGATGAGAAGTTAACTGAATTTACTTTAGCGATTAGTTGAGTCATATTGGCTCAACTAATCGCTTTTACAACGGTAACTTATTACAGCCACTTTTACCATTCCCTAACTTCTCAGCAAGACTAGCACTAATTCTGAAAATTGGGCACTAGTTAGTACTAATTTGACATAATTCCTGGCGCAACAAATCCATTTAAGGAAAATAGTTGGGCCAACTTCACTGACATTGCTATAATTGTTATTTGTTTGGTTTGAAGTTTAACGTCTACTTCCAGCACCAATCCTATACAATACGTTGACAACGACGATCGGAACCATATGGGTTCCCATATAATATCGAAAGCGGCCGAATTCGCGTACACTAAGTATACAGCAACGGGGTAATTTTACAAGCATGCACTTTATAATAAATAATTTATTCAATATGTTGCAGCAGATTAGCGTTGGATTTTATACGGATAGCAACACAGAAATAAATTGTAAGTAAACTTCTTATAGTTACGGTATTTCAAAATTTAAATAAATAAATAGAAAGTAAATGATATACACGAAAAATATAAGTGAAATTAACAAATTATTCGCTCTACGTTTCTTTAAAAATCATAAAATCATTAACAGCCAAATCATACTTTCAAGGTTCAAATACTTAGTCCTTATTATTGTATTTTTATGAGCACATAGCAAAATATTACACGTATGTTTGTTTTAAAATGCAATTGTTCATGCTTCTTAACATTAATCCAAACATTTCCGTATTATAAATTAATTTTGTTCAAGATAAATAAATTTTATACTGCTTTAGCAATGAGTTTTATGAATACAGTTAAGCTTCAATTAGTTGAAAGTCTGTAAAGTCTACTTTTTAATATTTCAAAGAAAGTTCATATTTACGATAGTAAAAGTATGATGTAATTATTCTATTTTATCGTTTCCTGAAGGGGGATTTCATACCCCACACATTAAGTGTTCACTTGTAAGTCGAATTGGTCAGAAACATTGTATGCGAGAATAACAAAAATAGTGGTATGATTCTAAGCAAATCCTTGTCGTAAAATTTAAAGTTTTGAAGTGATGGGTTGCAAACTGCGGAAAGAAAAGTAGGCACGAGGTACCATTATCATCGCAGGTTTGTTAACCAGAGCCAAAAACTTACTTCTTTCGAGCAGTGTTGCCGATACCCACGTTCCGCTGTTTTATATTTTATTCCACCATAGTTGATCAACTAAAGTAGGATCACTTATGCTTATTAAGTTACTTTTCAAAATTAAAGTTAATTATTACGGATTTCTTTTAAAAATAATTTTGATATATTAATGTTTCTTGCGTTATTATTAATTCATGACAGCAGCAATAATAGTACTGCAAAACTAGCTATCAAGGCAATACTACTAGTACCAGTAACCCATAAATATTACATTGTGTACAGTTGTATGATTTATTGTAGCGATAACATTAGGTAATATATGTATTTCTGTATCTCAAATTTTTTATTGCTTGATATACTTTGCATTTCGAAATGCAGTTCGTGATATTGAGGAAACAATATATGTTTCTCTTTTTTTAAGATTTATGTCCTTCTAAGTTTGACTTACATTTTCCATAATGCACTGCATTGCCTATATTCCAGATTCTAATTCTTGGTTGAAATGGACCTTTTTTCCCAGCTAAGAACTACAGTATACATTCGTAAATTACACTCAGATGACTTATATAACCCATTTTTCTGCGTAAAAGTCTATGTTTTAGTCTTGACTCTCTTTGACATAGTTGGTCTAATTAAACCAAAAAATAGTAAGCATATATACAACATATTATTGCTCATATATAAGGAGTAGCCCAAAAGTAAGTATACAACTCTGCATTGGTTAAGTATGACAGTTTGTTAAGATAATGAGGTTATTTCCATCGGTCCATTCCGACTTGAGCGTATAAGCGAAAAGAAATTAAACCAAATAATAAACTATTCTAAGTTAAACTTGAATGATTAACAATAAGGAAATTATATAAAATGCTATAAGTCGGTCAGTACGAGACTATATACCTACTTTTGGGCTACTCTGTATATATAAATGAAATTTTTAAATGTGGTAATCAATCTAATGAATTATTACCGAATATTAAAAAGGAAGGGTGTAATGTTTCAACGTTTCTGAATTTTTGATGTATTTCATGTGACTTGTAGAATACGTTCAAAAGATTTTATTAAAATCTTATGTCGTGCCCACGAATGGTCCCAAGGGGAAATAGACCTTCGTGCCCGAATGGTAGGATTTTCAGTGCTTTTAAATTGTGACAACACCACTTCTGTCATTTGCATTCAAAGAATAATGAATAGTTATTTTAGGCTCCCAAGTAAGCTTTGGTAGAATCCTCAAGTATCAATTTATACATACACAAGCGCTTAACTAATTTATGGGCGTACTAACAGGGCGTTAAGACACCGACAGAGAACGATAGTCAACAACAATAAAGTATTTATATACCGCCAGATCATAAATATCACATAGTAAGAACGATTCGTAACATTCTACCACATTAGAATGTCATAAATAATATCAGGACCCATCGGGCGCAATAGAATGAGAATAAGCAGTCTCAGGGATACTGTCAGCCAACAAGACTTGTGATAAGTCAACACACAACAAGATAACAATATTAAAGAATAAGTAGTAGCCTTGAAAAGGTCTGTTTATATAAGGACGTTAGAGTAGTCCGTATCTAAGGCGAGCTATGCAGCTCGGGTGGTAGATGATTTATTAGCACACAATTACAATATCAATTAAATCTAGGGCGCAAAAGCGCAGAGGTCCGTCTCAAGTATTACGGTTATCGAATGGTCACTTGTCAAAGAGGACGGTCTCAAAACAATACAGATAACTAGAAGGCGGCGGTCTCGTTAGAATTCGAACAAGTGGAGTTAATACGCAAAAGAACGAATGACTAGTACTAATATAAATTAACGTTTAAAGAATATGCCAACATATATACGGTACCACAGTTAATATTCGTGTGTAGGCTTCAGCGAGTTAAAATACGGGAACCGGTCAAAACCCCCACAGCCAAAACCCCCACACTCAAGAAATGTCAAAACGCCCACACAAACGGTCATAACCCCCACACAAATGGACAAATCTCCCAAACGCACGAACGGTCAAAACCCCCACAGCCAAAACCCCCACACTATAGAAATGTCAAAACGCCCACACGATCGGTCATAACCCCCACACAAATGGACAAATCTCCCAAATACACGAACGGTCATAACCCCCACAGCCAAAACCCCCACACTGGTAGTCGGTCATAACCGCCAACGGTCATAACTCCCACACAAATGGACAAAACAGCCACACATAGCAACGGTCACAATCCCCACATAAATGGAGAAAACCCCCACACAAATGGACAAAACTCCCACATGCAAAAATAGTCACAACTGCCACACAAATTGACAAAACCCCCATACTCATGTATTGCCCTTGTACTTTTTAATAACATTTTTTTATTCCACTTAAACTGATGTTGCAACTATTCTTCTTGGGCGTCATAAAGAGCCGCAACAAAGACGTGAAATGACGATCATTTCAGAGTGTGGGGGATTTGTCCGATTTTGTGGGAGTTTTGTCCATTTATGTGGGGATTATGACCGTTGCTATGTGTGGCTGTTTTGTCCATTTGTGTGGGGGTTTTGACCGATTGTGTGGGCGTTTTGACATTTCTTGAGTGTGGGGGTTTTGGCTGTGGGGGTTTTGACCGTTCGTGCGTTTGGGAGATTTGTCCATTTGTGTGGGGGTTATGACCGATCGTGTGGGCGTTTTGACATTTCTTGAGTGTGGGGGTTTTGGCTGTGGGGGTTTTGACCGTTCGTGCGTTTGGGAGATTTGTCCATTTGTGTGGGGGTTATGACCGTTTGTGTGGGTGTTTTGACATTTCTTGAGTGTGGGGGTTTTGGCTGTGGGGGTTTTGACCTAGACCCTAAAATACCACTGCTATCAGCCAGCTTAGATTACTTAACCATTATCATATCAAATACATCATATCGCTACCATTAAACAAAAGATATTACCGCACGGATTAAAAAAGTATCTTCGAAATCAAATATAAATAACAATTTAGCAAAAGAGAGAAGCGCCTGGGATTCGCTCTATCAACATTCACATAAGTTATGTCAAAACAATAAAATGTTTCAATAAAATGTTTCAAGTAATGTTTGAAACTACTTGGGAGATGATTTCCTTTACAGTTAAGCGACTAGATAGAAAAGGAAATGCAAGCGATAGGTACAATTAAATATTAAGGAAACTGTTGTGACCCGCCTGAGGTCCGTGATCCTACCTCCAGGCACTCTGAAGTCGAGATGGTGAAGACTTCTGGGTTACCGCGGCGTTGCTATAGACATTTTGTACATACCAGGTAGCACGTTTCACTTAACACACTATTTCACACTGATATTATAATTACTCACTCGTATTTCTAGCGGTTGAAACACGAGAGCAGGATAGACGGACGATTACCAGGACTTCGTACAGGATAATGTCGTCTCAGGGCTTCGTACAGAATTAGAGATCTCCGTATTGGGACTTCGCACAAGCTGATTTTCTCCTGGATGGAATATATTGGAATATAGGTGAGACGAAAGGTAGAATACAGCACCCAAACAGAATGGCATCTAACGGAACTTCACTCCACAGGTCGATTGATTCCCCAATAGACTATAGCACTTGCACGCCGATGAATGAGGCGTTAATAGATGTCTCAAGAAAACGATGAAATATTCGGATAAGGAAGTATTGAGAGTTCGAAATGACGTTAGCGACACCAGTTCGAGGTATAAAGAGTTTTTTATTTGACTCGAATAAGTCCGTGGACTTGATACAACAACAAGTGACTTCCTACATGAGGTCTCGAGAATTATGTAAATCAATTTTACCACAAGCAAACTATAATTGCGAACGAAGAAGCGTTTAGGAACAAAAGCAGTCAGTGTTAATGTTCGGTCGTTAAGAGATCCGTGAATAGTCAGTTCTCAGAGATTGATAGAGTGTTATTAGCAGGAAATAAGTTCTAGATCGACTGTGTACTCACAATTAGACAAATAATACTCTCCAGCTGAAGTTAGCACTAATGGATGAATGGACGGTAACACACCACTGTTCGTAGTGACGTCCAGATAAGGAAGTTCTTAACTTCAGCTGAAGTTAATACTGCTGAATTAATTCACGATAACACACGCACTGTTCGTAGCACGGTTAAGAGATTGAAGTTCTTAACTTAGCGACTGTGGTATTTTTAAGTATTCAGTTCGTACGCCTTAAGATGGAATTAAGAGACAGTATCGACACAACAAAGTAGCACTAGTTGGTAGTAGGCTTGTCGGGAGATGAAGTGTCTATTAGAGACAATGTCTCCAAGTATAAGTTCTTGAGAAAGGGGCAGCAAGCACGAAGCTCGTGCCCTGAAGGTTAACGGGTGATCCCCCTAAGATAACGGAAAGATTGTCCGCGTCGTGAGATTCGAAGGAGTTTAATTATCTGTAAAACGAATTTGAGACTCTGAGTTGCGCAGGAGAACGAAGAGACGTTTCCCAAAAGCTTCCTGTATATTAGATATTTTTATACAGAACCATGATAACTTTAAGAGGTTAGACATTTGACCTCATGTGTACAAAGAATCACGTCTGGTTACAGAAAGTGCAAATTTAGAATGACAATTTTAATTACTCCATTGCTAGCAAGACACGTTATGATCCAAATAAAATTTGGAGAGTTTAAAAGTTCAAACTTCACAGGATCTATGGCAATTTGTATTACGAAAACTGCCAAAAACCGAGTGAGTAATAAAATTTATAATCGAACACTTGTGGTTCTGTTGCAAAGAAATGAGACTTTGTGTTGGTCTTACAGAATATATTACTAGCAAGCAAAAATAACCTTTTCACCTCTGAACAAAAATAAAATAAAATTTGTACTATTACCATGTCTTCTATTTATTTAAATCCGTGATAACCAAGTGAGAATCTGTTACCTTTCTTGTAAAACGAAATATTATCTTCCCCAGCCGGAGGGGATGATAAGTGAACTTCTAACTAGACGAAGTCGGCTTTCGAAGGGACACTGAGAACAGGCTAAATAAAAGAAATCTTCAACTGAGAGAGGAAGAGAAAATAAAGCAGCTGCAAGAATCTGGATGAGTGCGAAGATGATATCGAATTTTTATATGTTCTTTCTGTCTTCCCTGTTTTAGGATTCTAAGAAAATAATATTCTATAGCGTAATTAGGAAGCTAATTGTCGTCTATTCATTAATTTTATACGGAGTGCGGCAAAAATTTGCGAAATTTTGGCAGTGGATTTGAGCCGACACTACATCTATATTAAAATGTTCCAGGAGTTAAAAGTGTATTATATTTGATATGACACATACCTCCGATAAGACTCAAACAAGTGAGAAGATTGTATTGATAAAAGTAACATTTTAACTATTGTAACTTATTCTTATGTACATGATACTTTTAATCCTACACCAACAACGTTCCTCAATAATTTTAAATTTTTTATATAGGTCCAGAGAAGGACTACTATATAACAATTTCTTTAAAATAGGAAATTCTTAGATTTCACAAAATATTTCTGTTATTCGACAAATCTCTTAATGGTACACCGACAAAATATAAGTCATACAACTAACCTTTTACAACACCGCTAATAGGATATTAAGTTTCTTTCCCCCGTGCTTAGATCTGGTTCTATTGTTTTCAAATGTATAATCCCAATTACGTTACGAATATAGAAATTGAAGGAATTGTCTGTAAAACTTCACCCTGCAAAGAGGACATTTCTTCATTTTGCTGAAATTCATTTCTTCACGCCCGAACTATTTTCGACTCCCGAAAAAAAAAAAAAAAAACACATCCAGTTAAAACAGGAAGTCTGATAACCCGAAACCAGGGAAATAGAATTGGGCACTGTATCTGTGCCTTTATGCTTATAAGTGTTTTAGGTTCTAATATATTTCTTAAGAAACAAAAAGCATACATTATACATGTGTTATATATTGAAGAATTTCAATTAATGATTTCGTAAATAGATACAATATATATATCTTAAATCAGATGTGAAAGACCTTTCTTTTCATTCAAGTACTAAAGATGATACATTAATATTTAGCTCTATTCTGCTCAGATTTTTTTTTTCGCTGCTTATGCGAAGGTAGTACATGATGTTCATCACGATATTAAGAAAAATATATTTTGGAATATTAACGGCAAAAATAGTTCCTTCCTTTAAATACTGTACTCACACTTCTATCAATGGATAGCATTTTTATTTACAGTTGGAAGATCAAAGGAATATCTGGATTCAGCAATATATATATATATATATGTATATTAGGGTGCATCGAATTTCCACTTTTGTAAAATTCTGCTTACCCTTAGTGATATTTTTTTGCGAAATGGGCTCCATATAACGTGTAAAAAATGCAAATCGATTGGCCAATATCTTTAGGTGCCACCAACGGTCAACATTTTTAAAATTTTGTTAAAAAATAAATGTTATTTTAAAAAATGTAAAATATGTAGTTTTATGAAATATGGTTATCCTATGTGGTTTTGTTTCTGTAAAAAGTCTTTATTTTACGTGGAAAAAAAAATCAGCTTGATGAGTCAAGTCATTCAGGTGCCACCAGTGGCTTAAAATATGGACAAATGTGTCCCTACTTTTTTCATTTCTTAAAATTAAGTTGCATTGTTTGTGATTCGTCTGGATCGTTAATTAAATAAGAAAGATTTAGTTTTACATCTCCAGCTCCTTGCTTATTTCCAAACATTAATGATGAAATAACCCAGAACTCACCACGAGGAGGTGGCTGCAGTTCGAGTTCCGCCCACCCGTATATACTAATGTTGCATATGGTAGTGCAAGTAATATTGTTACTCTTTTACCTCAAACTGTTTTTCTTTTCTTTTTTGTATTAAATTCTGGTATGTTTTTTTTTCTTGATTGTAGTGTTGCTAGGACAAATCTATGTCGTGCTTCTTGCCCACATACCGTTGATGCCGCTTCTGTCTCCAACTTCACCATTCTTTCTACAGCGCTAGTGTGACAGGGTAAGGATGTAATAGATTCATTAGCCATTGGAGCCGTCTTTACATTTCCTCTTAGCTTCTGCAGGCTCAGGTGTTTTGTCAGTGGTGGCTCCGTCAGCGTCATGTTGACCAATTAATCATATCAACATAGTTTGTCGCTTCTAAGTTGATTTCAGGGACGACGAATTCTCGTACGGTACGCGATCACCAGATTGGGTCGTTTGTCTTGCTTTTAGGACTCGCCACCAGCCGACCTCTCGTACTTTAGCAACTTGGTCAATCAACATTGATAGAAGTAGGTTCTTAGGATGACCGTACCACGCATTTCTACGGACACTGTATCAGTTATTTTTCTGTATTTCACTTCCATGTGGCGAGAAGTCGTGGTGAGTTGCCACAAATGACGAGCGCCTGCACACGATGGATTACGGATCACAGCAAACCAGAGTGGCGCGTAGACCATCATGATGTACTGGACGATGGTTTTAAGTTCATTCGTGTGTTCTTTTGTTCCTACGTACAAACGTAAGACTCTATTTGCTGTAGTTAGCCATCTGGCTTGATGAATTTTACCAGGCTTCTGTCAGCTAACCCAACGGGGCATTCTCCTGAAGAAACCGCTTGGCAGATATTCAGCAAATATTTTTGATCTGTGTTTAATGAATCCTCAGTAAAGTTGAGGTCCCAATCTACTGGAACGGGCTGAAAAATCTGGAGTAACAACTCTTTGCAGATTGGAAGTCCTCTTGTTCCTCTAAATGTATTTGGTCCAGTAGACTTGCCGTCTATAAATTCAATCAAATGTCGAAATGGGAGCTCATTCGTGTGTATAATGATTAATTGGTGATATGATTAATTGGTCAACATGACGCTGACGGAGCCACCACTGACAAAACACCTGAGCCTGCAGAAGCTAAGAGGAAATGTAAAGACGGCTCCAATGGCTAATGAATCTATTACATCCTTACCCTGTCACACTAGCGCTGTAGAAAGAATGGTGAAGTTGGGGACAGAAGCAGCATCAACGGTATGTGGGCAAGAAACACGACATAGATTTGTCCTAGCAACACTACAATCAAGAAAAAAACATACCAGAATTTAATACAAAAAAGAAAAGAAAAACAGTTTGAGGTAAAAGAGTAACAATATTACTTGCACTACCATATGCAACATTAGTATATACGGGTGGGCGGAACTCGAACTGCAGCCACCTCCTCGTGGTGAGTTCTGGGTTATTTCCATCATTAATGTTTGGAAATAAGCAAGGAGCTGGAGATGTAAAACAAAATCTTTCTTATTTAGTTAACGATCCAGACGAATCACAAACAATGCAACTTAATTTTAAGAAATGAAAAAAGTAGGGACACATTTGTCCATATTTTAAGCCACTGGTGGCACCTGAATGACTTGACTCATCAAGCTGATTTTTTTTTCCACGTAAAATAAAGGCTTTTTACAGAAACAAAACCACATAGGATAACCATATTTCTTAAAACTACATATTTTACATTTTTTAAAATAACATTTATTTTTTAACAAAATTTTAAAAATGTTGACCGTTGGTGGCACCTAAAGATATTGACCAATCGACTTGCAATTTTTTACACGTTATATTGAGCCCATTTCGCAAAAAAATATCACTAAGGGTAAGCAGAATTTTACAAAAGTGGAAATTCGATGCACCCTAATGTATATATGTGAGTGTGTGTGTGTGTGTGAATGTTATTTCTCAAGCTTCAACAGGATTCATTTATCATAATCTTAAAGCACACTTTCAATACATCTAGGCATGCCAATTCTTGTTTCTTTCGCAGTTAGATCATATTACTGAAACAGCTCAATATAATATTGTACGTGTAGTCATTTATTAATTTTTGATCAATTTACATAGAATGGTCTGGATGATTTTGCATTATTTAAATCAATTATGTGTATTCTTCACTTCATCTATTCCTACATCACCATCCATTTCCATACTTCTCCAACAATATATATATATATATATATATATATATATATATATATATATATATATATATATATATATATATATATATATATATATACTACTACTACTAACTGTAGAGAACAGAAACACATCACAGTGTGAAATTTCTGCTTGAAACTATATGAAACACATTATGTACTTACAAAGGAAACTTTGACATTTTAAAAAATGTAAGAAACGCAACTGATTGATTTTACTGAAATAATAGATACTATTATTTCTATTTTATAAAAAAAGAAATATACGAATATACAGACAATACACAGCAGTACACAAGATTAAACAAATAAACAAAAGTAACAATTGACAAGGAAAGAGTAAGTAGTAGTTTACTGAAGAGCAGTATGAAATACCGCTACCTTTGGTACTTCTACTGTTACCTTGGTTGATGACGTAAACTATTTGCCACTGTTCTGTTTGCTACTAACGAAAGATTAGCCGAGTTGCATAATACTAATGTTTTCATTCTGTTAGAAACTAATATATAATACAGTGTCCATAAGTAGCATTACATTTCCTGCTTTTCTTTATTTGCAATAACAATACGATGATCACTTGAGATCAAATCAAGATACTTTGTGTAGTACCAAAATACACCTTGTAGTGGTACATTTATTCCAGTTAATTATATAGTTATTCCAAAAAAAGCTGCATAGTAAGAATACATATGGAAAAGTAAGAATGTAATACTTACTTTTCCATATTTAGATAATGCTCACTTTTACATATTTACATATTTAGGGAAAGACGGGGTAATAAGAGACACTCGAGGTAATAAAACACAAAAGTAATTTAAAATGTTACCAGTTTTCAAGTCACATTTCTGATCTTTTGTGTACACATACTTTGTTACTGGGCAACACAATAAAAAATTATTTTATCTCTTCTCAATGTACAGGAAAACTGCGAAAAATTATTTTATTTTAATTTCAGTTGCTGTCTCTTATTACCCCATATGGGGTAATAAGAGACGCTGCTCAGATTTATTTCATGCTGTGCTATGTTATTAAATTGGGGTTGAAAGGGATATGCCTAAGATGTATTGTATTGTCCTACCTTTTTACATGTTTTTATTCTAGCTACTTTTCTGTCCATTGCCATTAGGTTAGTGAAAGTCGTCCTTGAAAGTTGAATGCTTTTAATTACAAACTATGTAAATTACAGTCTTTCATTATTTATGAAGTTTCTCAGTCATTTTGAACATTTTCGAATGACAAAATTACACATTATACTTATACAAACCTTTCTGTATTAAAATGTAGGATCTACATCGTAAAACAACTCTCTATGCTACAGTAACTTCTTACACAGTAGGCTATACAAAATTAAATAGGTTATATCAAAATGAGAATAGTCTGCGTGAACACTTTTAACAATAATTGAATGAAACTTTAAGCCGTAAAACAGAAAATAGGTCTAGACCTAAACTTTTTAAACCAAAGATTCTCTCAGAATAAAACCTATTAATATTTACAAGTTCTGCTTTCTTAACAATAAACGGATCATTTCCTGATAAAATTACAGGGCCAGAAAGATAACCTCTTTATTCACTTCTTGAATATCATCACGAAATTTTAATCTTCAGTTAGTGAACCTGGAAAGACCAAACGACTGTCTCTTATTATCACGACAAAATAAAAAATGGGGTAATAAGAGACACGCTTTTTGTGGCAAGTTCATTTATCAGAGAAAAACTGCAACAATTCCATTCTAAAGTACCACTAATCCTGTACAAATTTGTGCAACTACTTTTTTTAAAGAACATTTATAATTAAGGTGTAAAAAAATCTTCATGAAAACGATTGACTTTAGGAACCTAAACGTTTTGGTATACAGTTTTTGAAAGCCAGAAAAGAAGGCAAAGTAGTTGCCTAAACTCTACATCACTCGCCTTGTAGCACCCCGGTTTACACAATACCGTATCTAATACAATTTCGGCTACATATGATCCCAGCTGACAAATGAATCTCTACGTTCCTGCAAAATGTTCCTTACATAAGGCTGCTTGCTAACGAAATTACAAAATTCAAGTACGAATCCGATATATACATCTTCAGTTTACACAAACATATACATCGATATATTATATTACTTTAAAATTGACATTTCGCTGTTAAGGTTTTAAATTCTTGAATGTAGTATTTTATGAAATATACTATTGTTTTACATTACATATCAATGACTAAATAGAATATAGGGATATATTTTAAGATGTTTTATTTAGATATTTTTAAAAATATGTAAGCTTGAAAAAATCAAAGCGCTAAAGTTTCGATTTAATTTAAAGCGTACGTAAAATATAATTATAACTCATCCTAACATTAAATATGTATCATAAGTTATACAAAGATCACATCAAGGAAAAGACAGGGTGTTAACGCATGAAATAAAATCAGAAAGAACAACCATAACAGAGGAACTTAAAATGCCATATAATCCTATATAAACTAGAGAATTTTAGGGAGAAGTGTATATCTGACTTCTAACGCCTATCCTTCAATGTATTTTATGTTATACTATTTTCTTCCAGGCTTTTTTAGAAACCCAGAATTAAGTCTACAACAATGTATGAATACCAGTGTTCGTAGTTTCAGGGAAATGTAGATAAATTTAGCAAAAAGGGAAAAAGAATATTTCCATAAAGCGTAAATATCCAAGGAATTTCTCGCGCTGACTGATTGACGAATATAAATGCTTAAATGTTTCTTTGTTCTTCAAAAATAAACCAATAACAATAATTATGTCCGTCTTCGAAGTAGCATCATTTCACAAAGATGGCTGCAAATGATGCTACTTCGAAGACGGACATAATTATTGTTATTGGTATATTTCTTGAAGAACAAAGAAACATTTAAGCATTTATATTCGTCAATCAGTCAACATTTATTTAATATAGGCTAAATTAATCTTATCACATAACTTCTGTGACAGGAATTGGAGATTAAAACTAGGGAAAATTTGATAAGAAAAAGGAAAATATTGTGAAGGTAACCTACGAACACTGGTTGAAGTATACACTAATCAAGCTTTTCATTATAACATTAGCAAACACTATTAGGCAGTATGGTTAGTGACATATAGACTAAAATTATAATCTACTTTTAAATTTAATTAATATTTAGCTATAATATAGTCTGAACATGAGTCATATATCAATCTATAGATTACATCAAGCTGAACAAAATGATATGATTTAGGGTCAATTCTCATGCGTAATTTCCGAGAAAATAGAATTTTTATGCCACTAAAATATATATTGTTCGTTACCAGTAATAACAGATTTTTTTATTTTCCTGGAACATAATACCGGTGTACTGTTTGTATATTTATAAATTAAGAATCGAATTTGCTGGAAGACATAAATTGAATTAAACAAAATCATTTAGTGACGTAATAGAATGTATGTTAATAACTAAATATTAAAATTATACTAACTGAAGTATGCAATGTTGACAGCGCATGAAGATGACGACGGGTCATAATGCTGTAAACAAAGTTAAGCTACTTTGTTCCAAATTTTTACTTAAAATAATAATAATAATAATAATAATAATAATAATAATAATAATAATAATAATAATAATATGCAACTGAAGACAGAACTTTTTAAAAAAAGGTTTCCCTTATATATTTTTGCACTACGTAAAGATAATTATCTAGTTCAAGCAACGGCTTTTATAAGTACATTTTCTTACATTTATTAAATATATAGGCATCTTTCGGGAATTTGCCGGGCCTGAGAAGATGCCAATTTATTGTATAAAGGATCTCAGCGCCCATGGCCTGCAAATTACGAAGGGGAAAGGAACATGAGGAAGATACCGTTAAGGTAAACAACCGTCGAAGCTTCCTTTTCATAGAGGGATTTACTCTAGGGCGCTATTCCCCTTTCCTTTGTTGCATCTAAGTAATCTTAACAGCGAAATTATAAACTAGGATATTACGAGAATTTATACTACATCTCATGTACAGAGGTACTCGTTCATTGCTAGTAACATTTTTAACTTCAATGCCACTAGAAAAAAAAGTGGGGACACTTACCTGCACACACTACGTTTAACCATACCGCACAAATACAAGATACTCTATACGTAGCAACTGCTCGATTGTTGATTTTGTCAAGAAAGGAATTTATAAATTAACAATGATCATAAATAATATTAAAAATTTAGAATAATGAAAAATTTCTTTTTAATATTTAACTTTCAATCTTAATAATAAATGGGAAATGTCTTGGTCTGTCCGAGACACTAATTCTAATAATAAACATTTATGCTAATAGATGTCGCTACCTGTGTTGTCAGATATCAAATATTCTTCATTCAAATTGCCGATTTAAAACTAGTAGTTTGCATAAATGTTATTGGTGTAGCAGGGGGACTTCAACGCATGGTCTTCAGTTCAAAAGCAGTGTTCGTAGTTCACGGGAAATTTCCATAATCTAGGGAAATTTGTAGGTAAATTTAGCAAAAAAGAAAAAGATAATTTTTGGATAAAACGTGAAAATCCAGGGAAATTTTGGGGGCTGACTGTTTGACTAATACAATTGCTTACATTTTTCTTTGTTCTTTAGAAATAAACCAAACAATAGGAATAGTTTGTGATATGTGTGTTAAATGTAGCATAATTGCGCCCATTGTTGGCTGAGTATATTCGTGTATATCTTTTTGTAAAGAACATGTTTTTTTATTATAGAAACAATAAAAGCAAAAAACAAATGAATAAAACAAATGTGCTTAGCACTTTTTTGAATATAGCTAAATTAATTTTATTGCATTCTGTCATTGGAATTGGACGCTCCAGAAATCAGGGAAAATTTGATAAGGAAAGGAAAGTTTTCAGTCAGTTGAGGGAGATTTTCTTCAGGAAACCTACGATCACTGATGAATACGGTTTTTAACCCTAGACTACTAAGCCTTTTGAGAACCACGTAGATACTAAGCATTCGTAATTTTTATGACTGTCGTTTTTTCTTTTCTGGCCATATTTAAAAGTATTATTGTTTAAGACAATGTACATTATTAAGTGAAATAAAGTATATTTTTTTTAAAATTTGAAACCTTTCTACTTCTCTACCGTGGCGGTTATTTTTCTCATGTATGCTAAAAATGCAAAGGTTCGGAAAAGTTAGAAAAATATTTTAAGAAAATAATTTAACAAATTAATTACTATATTACACAGGAAGGATTCAAAAACATCGTGCTATATGATATAAGGCAAAGTTTTATGTTTTTCTATTTTAGATGTAAACTTAAATATCGCATATGAACAAAATGAAAAATGACATATATAAATCTATCTGTAAAAGATACATAACTGTCAGACCTAATAATTCTTCTGTAACAATGGAAAATGAATTTAGTTTATACCTAGGTACTGTTGACGGTTTAATACACTACGCCAAAGTTGTTAGTTTAGGTTCTTACTTTTCCTTATCACATTGGACACAACATGTTGCTTTATGCTACGTACAAATAGGCAGACGGTAGTGGTTACAGTAAGTGGTTGTCATCCTAGTTTTAGATGTTGGGCAGTAAAAGCATGTTTTCCTGGCTCCAAAAAGCTCTCGTCCTTCAGGGTTGATACAGGCCCGTATCCAGGGGTTCTAGTGGGCCGGACCTGCTAAATTTTTACTGCCTCCCCTAAAATTTTCTCGATAGGCTTCCAGATGAACTATAACACAGGCCTACAGAAAAAATTTTTTTCTTGGTGCCTAAAATTTTAGAGCTGATTTTAACTATGTGTGGGGCGCTGAATCCAATAATGTAAGCAGTTTTTTTCTATCAGCTCTACTTTGGTAGATACAGGCTACTGTACCAGTAGTGTTATTTACGTTACAATGTATGTGGAAGAAATATTACAATCCAAAATAAATATGTAAATTATAAATGATGTAACCACTATTTCTGCATGCTTCTTGCAATAGTATACAAAATAAGCAAAAGAAATACAAATATTCTCGTAATAACAAGTTTGAATATGATCTTATAAACTCTGCAACTCAAATAAATCCTACTGTGCTCTATAGAGATTTCTATTTGGAAGAACGGCGCTCTTTTCTCATTAGCGCTGCTATCTGTCGGTACTAAACGGAAACTAGTCATATAGTAGTTCCAGGAACATCCACTAGATTGCATTGGTATTCTACTTGGCTAGTGGATTGTAGTTGTTGTCTTGCAGGTGGAGTGACATGCTGGAACATGTGAGTTTTGTTCTGAAATCATAACTTGTATCGCGTATACTAAGGCTTTATATTTAACATCCGTGTTAGTGGCCTGAACATAAAATGAGTTCAAGTCGAAGAAGTTGTGTTAACCATCCTGATGTGTTTTGCTACATATGTGGTGAGTACACATTTAAAGACAATAGAAAACATATCAGTGACTTTGTAAAAAAAGCATATCGTGCATATTTTGGTGTACGCCTAGGGGACCAAGATAAAACGTGGGCTCCACATATTGTGTGTAAAATGTGTACTGAACACTTGCGACAGTGGACAACTGGAAAAAGAAAAAGTCTTAAGTTTGGTGTTCCAATGGTTTGGAGGGAACCCACAAACCATGTTGATGACTGTTATTTCTGCCTGGTAAATGTTACGGGTATGAAAAGAAATAACCGGAACAAGTGGACATATCCTGATCTGCCTTCAGCAAGACGTCCAGTTGTTCATTCCGATGAAATACCAATCCCAACGTTTCACCACTTGCCAGAGCTTTGTGAGACTGAAAACGAACGTAGTGAACATTCTTGTGACATGGATGATGGAAGTGACAGTGATTATGAGGGAATGTCAACAATTCCTCAACAGTTTAATCAAGATGAGCTAAATGATCTAGTTAGGGACCTTAATCTTTCAAAAGAATCGTCTGAATTACTTGCTTCCAGATTGAAGGAGAAAACGTACTAGAACAAGGAACTAAAATCACATTCTACCGAACAAGGGAAAAGGAGTTTTTACCATTTTTCACTGAAGACACAAATCTCGTATTCTGTCACGATGTTAGAGGTCTCCTAGAACACATAGGTCTTCCAGAATACAATCCAGATGATTGGCGCCTGTTTATTGATAGCTCCAAGCGAAGTTTAAAATGCGTCCTTCTACACAATGGCAATAAATATGGCTCAATTCCAATCGCTCATTCAACACGACTGAAAGAAGAATATGAAGCAATTGCTTTGGTTATGGAAAAAATTAAATATCAGGACCATCAGTGGGTGATTTGTGTGGATTTAAAGATGGTGAACTTTCTTCTTGGACAGCAAAGTGGCTACACAAAATATCCTTGTTTTCTATGTCTGTGGGATAGCAGAGACAAAGCAAACCATTGGTCAAAAAAAGAGTGGCCGCAGAGAGACGACATGGTTGTTGGTAAGAAAAATATTATTAACATGCCTATTGTTGAGTGTGACAAAATCATTTTGCCACCTCTACATCTCAAGCTCGGTTTGATGAAGCAGTTTGTAAAGGCGCTAAATAAGGACGGGCCGTGCTTTGCTTACATGGGAAACAAGCTACCTCAGATCAGCACAGAAAAATTAAAAGCTGGAATATTTGATGATCCCCAAATAAGACAACTCATGAAAGATCCGGCTTTCGTGGAGTCCATGGATGAGACTGAACGTAGAGCTTGGACCTCATTTGTAGAAGTTATCAAGAATTTCCTTGGCAATAATAAAGCTGATAACTATGTTGAGCTAGTGAACCAGATGCTTAATGCATTCCAAAAACTTGGATGTAATATGAGTATCAAAATTCATTACCTGCACAGCCATTTGGACCGTTTCCCAGACAACGTAGGCAGTCTGAGTGAAGAACAAGGTGAAAGATTTCACCAAGATATTAAAACAATGGAGGACCGCTACCAAGGAAGATGGGATGCCCATATGATGGCAGATTACTGCTGGAACCTAAAAAGAGACTGTGCAAAGAAACATTCAAGGATGTCACGAAAACGAAGCTTCCGAAGTGTTGAATAGATCGTTTTGAACAAATTATTTGATTTTTTATTCATAAAAACTATTATAAAATGTAGTTACAGAGTTATTATGTACTTGATGTTTGTGTTTATATGGTTTTCATTATTTTCAAAGTGTTCCAAATAACAGATTTAAATGTCATAGTTTTCTTTTCACTTACAGTAAAACAGCACCTATGCAATTTTCAACGTTGTAGCAGGTCAGTCTTGTAATTCCTATATCTCAAAAACTAAAGCTGTTAGGGGAAAACTAACGCCATATTTGGATTCAGCGTCCCAATTCTACTTCAAATCAGCTAAGAAACACCCGGCACCAAAACCACTGTAAGCCAGTGTAATATAGTTGGATCGCCCCCTCCCTAAACATTTTTGGCTGGCTACCGGCATAGGTTCATAAGATCTTTCAGGAAATCTGATATTGACTAGTGATGAGCGCAAGAGTCTTGGTCTTGCAGTTTTTTGCAAGAGTCTTGCATGCAAGACCAAGACCAAGACCAAGACCAAGACTCTTGCGCAAGAGTCTAGCACAATTACCGGCTCAGTAGTAGAGCGTTCACCTTTGGTGCTAGGGTTTCTGGTTCGATCCCAGCTTGCACCATGTGAGCTTTTTTGGTGGATAGAGACCGTGTGCGTAGGTTTCTCGGGGTTTTCCCGTTTCATCTTACTTTCTTCATTCCACCATTTCACTCATTTCTCGTCATCACCATCTCTCTTAGCCTCGGTGCATAATCGTGAGACGTAAATCTAACATCATTTCAAAACGTATTAGTTCTGTTCTTCTTCTAAAACTAAAGAGAAATTTCGTATTTAACATCGGTAATTCCGTACACCATAGATGCCGACTACATGGGTATAGCCTTGGCTCTAGAGATGCAAGGGCTCGGAAAAAAACCGGCTTTTTTGGAAAAAAACTCGGTTTTTTCTGCTTCGCTTTTTTGCTTGGGAAATTTTGGGCTTTTTTCAAAATTCTGCTTTAAATTGATAAAGCAGACTTTGTTTCGCTTCTCTATAACTCAAAAAGTCATTTAATTAGTGGTTGATGTCGATAATAATAAAAAACTTCGAAAATAAACCATGAATTTCGAAAAGATATTTCAAACAATTTTTCTTCAACATATTTACATTATGAATTCCACAGGATTAACCAATGTATATAATAAGAACTTTTTAACCTCCTATATACAAAAGTAAGCAGAGTTGGCAAGAACCATGGTTGTTTTTGAAAATGCCAAAAACCCGTTTTTTGGGGGATGTTTAAACCAGGCTTTTTTGGTTTAATCCAGGCTTTTTTGATTTAGATTTTTTGCTTTATGTATTTATATTACATATTGACAGAAATAAGTTTGTTTCGCCTTGGTGTTATTATTCAACAGCGGGGTTATGCCGGAAGAACTCCCATAAGCTTAAAGAAGTCCGGTCAGTAAATTTCTTAAATTGAGAATCTCCCGCCCTAGCCATCGGGAAAATTCCGTCATTACTTGAAATGTAAGACAATAACGGGAAAATCCTGTCATTGCTTCGCATGTAAAATTTAAAAGTCAACATATCATAACCAGTACGCTAAAACTGAGGTATTAAATTACAAATTTAGTACGTAGATATAATTGAAAGTCCAATCCAAGCTAATGTTTGAAGTTACGTAGGCAATCGATAAATTTTGCAAATTTCTATCAATTTTTTTAATCAATCTTGGCTTCTTTATAAAACAACAGGCATTTAGGCATGCAGTAATATACAATTTGGTTTTGTTTCGCATATTTAGGCTTAACATCCTTACGAAATACCGAGATTATCAAGGAGAAGACTTTCGCTTAAACTGGCATCCGAACCGCTACTTCGTTTACGCATGAAAGAAGGGTTGTGGTTCGACCGAGAATTGAACATGGGACACTTTGATTAAAAGGTGAAAGGGAAATAAAACTATTGCAGGTGGTTTGATATCTGGAAACGTCACCATGAAGTTCACACGATTCGCATTTTTCATTCTTTTTATTTTTTTGGTATAAACCAGTTATTAAAAAAAAGTTGGTGTAAACCCACCAACCCTAAAAGTAACACTTCTTTTAAAAAAATACACAAATAACTAGCAAAATAGTATGTAGTATTTTTACTTCAAAATATTCCATACCCTCTTTTTGAAACAAAATAAAATTAAAATAAAACATAAGAGAAATACTTAGATTTATATGATACACTTAAAGGCTGCACATCTAGAGCTTTTGGTTCTGTATATTCTTGAAATTCTACAGTTAAGTTTTATACACTCTGTAAAGAAAAAATAGCGACACCTCAATCCTCAAGCTAACTTACACAAAAAACATAGTTGCAGCCCGTTAGAAGAGGAATAGAGGGAAATGAAGAGTGGAATAGTTCATTTGCGTTATTTGTGACACCTGTGGTGTTCGACATTGCTTGCCAATTGTTTTTGTATCAGTAATATTTTCGCTAGATGGCACTGAGTGCGTCTCATAAATTATTGTAGTGAGAATTTTGTATTTCATTTGTGATGTATAGGCTGAGATAAATAGCGTTTTATGATTGTTCTTTGCTTTCTCATTGTTTGAACAGTGTCAGGTGACAAAATTGTTGTTGTGCAGCGTCGTTTGTATGTGATATTGTTGCTACATGTGGACTGTAAACAAATAAGATGGGTAAGAAATGTGACTTGTTGCCATGTGAGCAAGACATAATTATTGCTTTGCGCAGCTAAGGCAAATCTCTAAGGGAATAGATGAAATACTGAAAATCCATGATTCTACGGCAGGAAGAGTAATCCACAAGTGGAAACAGCATAACAATCGTCCCTTCGTCAATAGTGTGCAAGAAAAAAGAAAGCATCACCCAGAGTAGATTGCTAAATGAAATCAATAGCACTGCCGATTTCAGGAGTGATTTCCCCAAAAATCGCTTCTGTAGTTTGACATGATCTTGGAACTGCAGTTACTCGTACAACTGTAGTGTCTTGACTGTATGAAGAGAATATTACAAAGAAGAAACCGCGTAGAAAGTCCAAATTGACAAAACACAGAGGATTTCAACATGTAATTTTGTGAGTTGATATGCTACTTGGACTTATGACAACTGGAAACACGTCGTTTTCTTCGTTGAAAAGAAGTTTAGAATAGAAGGAAACGATGGTGGTGTGAAGTTGTTGATACGAACAAGCAAGGAACTTGACAAGGATTTTGTTTAAGAGATGCAAATATTCAGTTACTGAGTGATGGTATGGGCTTGATTCACCGTTAAAGACGTCAGAACAACGGATATATGTGAAGGATCGTTTGATGCACGAAAATATCTTTAAATTCTGGTACGTAAAGTTCTTACAACAGCTAAAGACGACTTTTCTGAAGAAAATTTGGATTACTTCCTTTTCCTGGACGATAATGCTTCATGTCACCGAGCGAAAACCGTTAATACGTGGTTCAAGAATATGACTATTTAGAAACTCATGTGGCCTACAAACTCACCTGACACGAATCCAGTTGAAAATTTGTGGATCAATATGAGTAGAAGATTAAATAGACAACTATCTCAAACAGAATGGAATTCAAGGAACAGATAATCAGGTGTTATTCCGTGAAATCGAGGTTGCATTTTGCAATAGCCTTGTTACCAAAGGGTCCGATGATTCGCTGCACTGCAGAAAGCGCATGGTGCACATACAAAATACTAGTTTGGTGTATGGTACTTGCCGATGTTTGCACATAATATGTCGGATATATTGATATATTGAAAAACGTACGCTTTGACGGATAAATAGAAAAACGGGCAAGTTTAACTTTTGCGCTAGAAGCTAGAGTGCTAAAAGCTCTTAGAAATGAAACACGGATGACAAACTGAAATGATCTAGAGAAGAAAAAAATGTTAATAACTCAAAAGTTAAAATAAAGTTAAATAGCCTCAAAAATTGCCCTCAACTACTACATTCTTCATGTTAGCTTTAATTCGTAAAACATGTGCTCCATCCATCTTGATGGTGAATTTCAGAACGAAATATCGCATTTAGGTCATGGAATTCTTATCTAACTATAGAATATACTATAAGAAAGCTATTTAGATAGAAAAATCATGAAAATGAAAAAAGCCAAAATTTCCAAAATTCTCGTTTTTTCCCCTAAAAAGCCGGCTTTTTATGTGAAAAACACCATCGATTCAAAAAAGCCGGCTTTTTTGCATCTCTACTTGGCTCCAAAGATCAAGCATCCTTTAGAAAATTTAATGTGTGCTCAAAAAGTTAATATCGAAGTAACATTTTCAAGACTTTGAAAAAAACTTAGTGCATGTGACCACAAGTTTAGTTTCATGGACGGGTGCTTATACGTTGAATAATTGTCTATCAATATAACTGTTAGCCTCCTCAAGTATATGACATACGAGGATTGGGCGATATAGTATTATACTACAATAAATAATCCATATTCACAAGTGAGAGTGATTTTGTACAGCTATTTCAAATAACTTGGAGTTTGATGCTGTATTTTTGTATTTCTAATACAGGTGAAAAGTTTTTGTATAAGTTGAGTTTACACAAAAGACATTCACAGTTGAGTCGTTTTCAGTTTTTACTCAAGTTATACTAAAGTAATAAGGGGTTTGATTATAATCGTTATTAAGTTTTCTCTCTCTTTTTTGGCCAATATTGCTAACATATCATAGCTATTCTGCCATTATTTGCAGGTCACTTGGTGCAACTCAGAAGCTTCGATATACGATGGTCCTCAGTTAGTCTCTTCGTCTTGAAGTAGCAATTTTCTGTTTTAATACCTTCCTTCAACTACAGTCTCCTTTGAACCCTCCCTCTCTTTCTTTCCACCATATTCTCTAGCATGTTCTTCATAATAAAGTTCCTCCTCAGCCAATGTCCTAAGTAGTTCCTTTAACTCCTCTTATTTACATTTAAAATTCTTCTTTTCTCCTCTACTGCTACTATTTCTAACACCTTCTCTCCGTTTTCCGTTCAACCCAGCTAATTCTCTCCTTTTATCGAAAGCCTCCAATACTTTTTCATCGATTTTGCGTAATGTCCATGTTCCTGTTCAATAAACTACATTGGAATCAGTAAAATAAAATCTCAATATTTAATTGGAAGTTTATTCAATACAAAGATTAGCTCATCTTAGTTGATAATAATAATAATAATAATAATAATAATAATAATAATAATAATAATAATAATAATAATAATAATAATAATAATAATAAATCAGACTCCTTTAGAGTGTAAAAATAATTCAGCAATTTATGGTATTTCAGTAATCTGTGCAGTTTTGAATTATGCTTCATGCATCTCCCCTTTGGGAAACAGTAGAGTATTTAATGTTAAAAAATGTAAAAAGATTACGAAACGTTGAAAGTTATCTTATAAGTAATGAAGCGTGGGGACCCAAGGAAAAAAAATAATAAAGGTTATCATCTATATTATATACTATTATCATACTTACACGAAGGTAAATTATTTCATTTAGAAACATACATTGTATTTCCATTACTATTGGTGCATTATAGAATTTATCCAGAGTAAAATTTACGTATGAAAAGCAAGACTTGATTTCTTAAAAGCATGACTTGCGGGACTCTTGCAGCAAGATCAAGACCAAGACCACCTCGGTCTTGGTATTGGTCTTGCTTTTGCTCATCACTAATATTGACACCCGAAAATTCCGCTGCAAATGTGTCTTCTCATTCGACAATGCATGTGATTTGAAACCAGTTGGTCGCAAAGGGAGATTAAATTTTCTCCTATTCTTCTTCACTCTCGTCTTCCAGCAACAACTTGCTGATAGCGTCCGGGTCTAGTGGTCTACTATGGGCCATTTTGAGAAATTGACACAGTAAATTCGTGGAAATCAGATAAAATACTGTGCCGAATGTAGTTTGAAAAATGTACGACACACTAGAAAAAAAACAAACGTAAGTACTAAGCATTCGTATTTTTTACGACTAAGAATTTACTATGAGTAATACGTTTTCGTAAAAATTACGAAACGCCACCCACTACACCCACAACGAAGGGAACTACAGGACTGCTCGCCCGCGACTGGCTTACTGCTCCGGTGAGAGAACCTGTCGTGGGAGGGGAAGGAGAATGGGGGTAGAGCTTTCTTTCTATGCCAGTTTTACCAACTCCATTCGTAAAAATTACGAAGGCTTAGTATTGCAGTTAAAAATGACGATCTCTCTTGTAAAAAATAGTTAACTTGCATCGAAGTTTCATCTTCCACCACTATGCAATATCAAACGAAAAAAAAAATACAAAAGAACTAAAAGCTGAAGGATCAATTTTAATGTATTGATTTGCTGCAAACTAGACTTAAACTACGATTTATACTAATAAATAGAGCAACCCAAAAGCATAAAAAGTATTAAAAACATAACAGCAATTTACACTTATGGTTGGTACCTTGTACACGGTTGTGGTTGTCTAAGGGGCCTGAAGAAACTAATTTTAAAAGCATAATAAAGCATAATTTTAGAAAATAAAGCATAAAGCATAATTTAAAATATATAGCACAATTCTTGGAAAATTCTATTAGAACAATTCTTGGAAAATTCTGTTTAACTGCAAGTTTAACATGTATTCATATTTTTTTAAATCAATATTCACAATGCAAAATCATCGAGAACATAACAATCCAACAATGAAAAGCTTATTTTTATTTCTGTAAATTTTCCGATGTAATCCTTTGATGTGGAGAAAAGAAAGAAAGGAAAAGAGGAAGAAAACTTTCCGTCAACTATGAATAGTACACAAGAACTCCACGTTATATTGGTTATGTGTACCTCTTGAATTTAAGCACTTTGTGTACTTTTTGGTGGAATCTTTTACTTTCCCTTTCTGTATATATGCACCTCTAAGGCGCACAGAAGTGAAAGAAGAAACTGACCCAAGTAAAGCATATCTCTTTATAGTGCATTAAGTCGGAAGTTTATTAAATATGGAAGAAACTGGTTGCATAAAATATCGATAAATAGATCAAGATATTTAGAATATTTAATGTATAGTAAATATTATACATTATACAGGATTAATATAAGACAATGATTGAAATTAACAATAAAGCATAATTTGAAAAGAAATAAAGCATAATTAAACAAAAAGTAATGCATAATGTGGGTTACTCTACTAATGAATCATATTTTGCTAGCACCAGCCCTTCGTTTCATAAACATTTGAGCTCATTCGTAGTGCACAGACAAGGAGTTCGTAAAAGCTTTCTGCCTGAGACAGGAAATCAGTTTTTCTACGTGGCTGTATGTCAACCATCTAGATATAGAGGCTGTCGTATTTTAGAGAATTTATCCTTTATTCCATCTTTTTTGTGTCAAAACTTTGAACGATTTTGAATTTTATTATTTCACTCTTCTTACTTTTCGATAACTTCCTTAAAATATAAGGTTTTGTTTAAATTGTGAACATTGATCATTTCCATAGCATGCGATAAGTACAACTTTTATTTTCCCAAAACAAAGCGTAAAGTGTTCATATTGTTAATATTAAGTAAATGCATTGTAGGGACACTACATATATTATTAATTGTCTTTAAGGTTTGGTTAATTTGTAAAGTTTAGACGTTGTAGATATGCGATAACCTCGTACATATGTACAGGATGGTAAGAAACTATTTGAACAAACTTCGGAAGCTGATTCCCGACATCGAAATGAGCAAAAACCTCCTGTGGGACTTTGGTCAGGGAGGGATACTTTCGGCGATATAAGATGCCGAAATCGTGGGAAAATGAACTTCAGAGAGCCGTAATTCAAAAACAACGCAATGTAGAGAGTGCTGTATAGATGATGACATTCGAAGTCATACCTGCTCGATTGAAAAATGTATGTTCCAAACCTCCGCAAGATGTGTACAAGGTATTCCCCAAAGGAACTTACGGATTCCCTATAACCTGGCAAGTAATCCCTATGTTCCTTTGGGAAATCCTTCGCATATATCTTGCTGAAACTATCCCTCACTGACCAAAGTTCGAGAGGACTTTTTTGCTAGTTTCGGTGTCTGGAATCAGCTCCCGAAGTTTGTACAAATAGTTTCTTACCATCCTGTAGTTGTATAATTTTCTTCCTTTCAATTTGAAAACTAATAGGCCTAATTTTCTGCGTTGATTATAGGATGAGAAAGTAAGTTAGACTACACTACAACAACAAATAAGTACAAGTGGCACATGTGCACGTTTGTGTGTGTTGTTTGTATGTGTTCCCATGTTCGATCTTTGGTGGAAGATCTAAGCCTCGAGTACTTTTAACTTAAACTTATTCTACTTTGAGCAGTGGATCAAGTCTCTTGGCCGTTATTTTGCAATCAATGAATTAGGAACTCTGTATGGAAAAGCAAGAGACAATAGGATCAGCAATTGATATACTGATCATGAATAATTACTCTGTTAAAAATAAGTCACCTTCCACTTAGAGCTCTTCACGTGGTGCACTCCTTTTTAATTGAAGTAAACATTACATTCTGAAATGTCTCGACTATTTAGGACGTAGAGGCGAGTACTCTGTATCTTTTCCCATCTCTCGGTTGATTACAGCTTGATTGTTTCTTATAGGTACTGAGTATTGCCATTTTCATTCCAAAAGATATCATTTTCCGAGAGATATTTGAACAGTAAATAGTAGAGAACAAGAAAATCAACAATCTCTCTTTTTGACGTTGACCCAGATATTTTTCTGGTAAATACTAATAATATCGTTATTGTTACTCTCTAATTTCATTGAGAGAATGTTTAAGCCTTTTAAAATCACGGGTATTTTAAGGAATATTTTATACCTTTATCTAGAATTTTGCTTCCTCTATCTTAATGGACAACGAAGGGGAAACAATCAATGCTGCACATTAGTGCCAAACACGGGAGAAAATTAAAAAGGCAAACGTCCTGGATTCCTATCTGCTGTTGTCATTCTTCTAGATGGCAATGTTCGTCCCAATTCGGCAGCACTGACATAAACTAAACTTCAAGAAATGAAATGGGAAAAGTTACCACACACCCGCTACAGCAAAGACATGCCCCCTAGTGATTTTTACTTGTTTGTTCAACTAAAGCTTCCAGCTGCAGGATCAATGTTTTGAAAATGATTTGGAGCTTCAGACAGCTGTGAAGGGTGTTCTTCGTTCTCCGGACCCCAGTTTATTAAGTTTTTATTATTATTATTTAGTTGAGTTTTCAACCTTATGCAATGACGGGACAAATGCTTGTACCGCCTCGGAGATTATGCTGAAAAGTGAGAAAGGACCATGCTATTGGTGCAAATTGACTTTTGTCTGTATCTTTAGAAATAAATTTTTAGCAGCATAGGGAACCTTTTTCCTTGAACGATTCTCATAATATTCATGGTTCGCCCATCATTATTTTTGGATTGAATCGATATTTTAAATCATACCAGGCGCATCTTCTAAAATCAAAGTTGAAGCGAAATTTAGTCATTTTGTGAGAAGTTTGAAGAAAATTCAAGTCTGGTAAATATTTGAGCGTCTCTACCGAAGCCAATGGTACAAGAAGCTCCATGAAAGATCGGGGGAGTCATTTAAGAATTCGCTTGGGAGGGGGTTAAAAGCACCATAACTAAAGACTTTCACGTTTTTTAATATTATATTAGTAGACAATCGATTAAAGTAGGCCTATTTATATACATTATGTATTCCTCAAACTGTTGGGGGGAAGAAATTGCCCCCTCCGGCCCTTCCTAAATGATGCCCCAGTGAAAGGTGTCTTTGAAAATAAGAGATTTCCTGAAAAAAAAAATACATATATTGTTTAACAATTTTGGCGTCTAGCATGTCTTAAGAGTTAGAAACCTACCTGAAAGAGTTAGAAACTTATCTATACTCTCAAAAAAGTATGTTGACAAAATTTCATCGACTTATGGTTAGTAAGTAAAGGTTATTAGGAATATAGAATCAATTTTCGATATATGTTGTTACGTTTTGAAAATATCGACAATATTCGCTTAAGGAAGTTCTAGTCGTACCTTAATTATTGCAAAGTCATATTCATTGGCAATTGAAGTCGTAATAATGAAGACATTCGAAAAATTTCACATGATTTATAAATTCGAGAATATGTCCCGACATTTTCCTAAAAACGATATTTAAGGAGAGAAATGGTCGATACCTGTACGAAATTTATGGAAAATACTGCTTCATCTCTTAGGCTATATACTGTATTTCTCTAATTTAATTAATGTACCGTTAACAGATATGAAGACGTAGATCTTTTTGGAACTGAAACTTGAATTTTGTATATGTATATATGGAAGGAGGGAAAAAGAATCAGGAAATGAAATGAAATCTTTGACTTTTACGTCCCACAGTTATGCCGTTAGGCTAAAGAATATGGTGATGATGAGAAATGAATGAAATGGTGGAATGAAGAAATTGGGAGGAAAAGGGAAAACATCGAGAAAACCCACGAGCAAAGTGTTTGTCGATCACAAAGTCCACATGGCGAGAGGTGGGATCGAACCAGGGATCCCAAGCGCCGGAGATGAACACTGCACCACTGAGCCACCGCGCCCCCCAAAAGAATGAGAGAGGATGTCTTAGATTGAACATAGCCTTAGACGTAACCAGGGTTCCATAACCTGCACTTCTTATGTAGAAAAGTACATGTATCATATACCACTTGAATGACATAAGTTTTCTGGGATTGTGTTTTCGGTCATTGACTTTAAAGCGGCTACTAACTATTCTATTTCTTTTTTTTAAATGGTTGCTTCACTATTTTAAAACTGACTGAGTAACAGTTAATATCAGTGTACGTTCCTATAATGTATTCACATTAAAAAAAAAAAGTTTTATTTAATGAAAATATTAGGTTGACACAAAAAAGAATGCATCCTAGTGAGAAGGAATAACGAATAAAGTTGGAAAGAAAATGGTTTTTATCGCCATGTAAAAAGGGCTGTGATTTGAAATGCAACAGATTACGTAGTCATGAATCTTAAAATAATGTTGCTCGCGAAGACTCAATTTTCTTTCCTTGCGGCTAACCCAAAAAAAGAAGAGAGGTAGATTAAGGTTGGGGGTCTTGCAATGCATTTCTTATATGGACGTTACTCCATTTACATCTTGTCAACAGAATAAAAATAATAATAATAAAAAAAGTACAAATAATGAGATGCCTTTGAAAGAATTGGATGCGGAGCTTTCTACGCGAATACCAATGACGCTTTTTCCATCCTTATGAATAACAAGCACGTGTGCTACGATAGCAATCAATAAACCCTTTTCCCTATATGAAGTTTTGATGACTATTTCGATAAACTTCAAAACCCAACACTATCACCAAAATAAAGAATACCTTCTAATTACTTGGTATTGATATATATTATAACATAAAACATTATGTCTATATGCTAAAGTGTATCTGCAAAAATTAGCAAGGTCAGTAATTACAATGAGATAAAAATATATTGTAAATTTATTAATTCATCACATTAGCTTATACAATTATTCCTTTATGAACTTCCATTTTGTTTACCTAAAGGTTGTCGTGACATTGAGTTCCGAACTTTATACAAATGTTTCAGTACGGAAGCTCGAATCGGATTGAATAAGTATCATCTTATTTGTATGAATACATAAATGAATACATCTCCTTTGTATGAATACATAAATTGAAAGCAAACAAAGCAAAGTTAACTGGCTTACTTTGAAGCAGATCAGACCGATTCATTTTCTTCCTTTCTTTTTCGCAGCGTTCACATTAAATAAACTAAAAGCAGTTAATTAGAGCATAAGCATAATTAAAATAAAATTACAATAATATAATTAAGGCAATATATAAATTATAATACAAAACAGTTATCATAAACACAATACAATTCTTTCGAAAAAGAAACAAATACGTTGATAAGTACCTATCTCATTATTAGTATGAAAAACATTATGTCTATATGCTAAAGTGTATCTGCAAAAATTAGCAAGGTCAGTAATTATAATGAGATAAAAATATTCAATCTATTAACGAAATGGAAACAAATTGTGTTGCCAACACCGCTCAATCTATTCATTCAATCTGAATTTTAAAATTGATACTGTAAAAATCATTCGGATACAGTGTTTTCTAAACAGATACAAATAATAATAATAATAATAATAATAATAATAATAATAATAATAATAATAATAATAATAATAATAATAATAATAATAATAATAATAAATAAGTAATGGTGAAAAATTAACTAGCTTCATTTCTCGCATTTTTGTAATACTAGCTTCTGAAATAGGGACGCAATAATAATAATACCTATACAATATACAATAATACCTGATTTGACTGTCAATTCCATATTCAAAAGCAAGTTACTAAACTAATTTGGGTTATTTGTGAGTGAAGAATATTTCGATCTGAGCAGAAAAGCTTTGATTAGTAACTATTAATATTTATTATGTAAAACAACTTATCATGCTGTTTCTGCCACTACCACAAATACAGAAAGAAACTGAAAGTTGATACTGGTATGTGTCTTGTAGTTTTAATATTGTACTCAAGAATTGAGGCGATTTTGACAAATAAACAACAACAAATATCACATTGAGTCCATAAAAATGCATTGAATATCAAGAAGTGAATTGAATGGTAGTGGATAGCAAGTTGTCTAACCAAAATATAAAATTTACTTATGCTTCTGAGTATAAACATTGTTCAATCAGACAATAGAACAGTAAATTTCCATTAAATTAACAGTCTTCGGTCCCATATATAATATACAATCTCCCAACACAAGCATATATGTTTCACTATGTTACAATCATGCTATTTTATTTATTTATTTTTATTTTTATTTATTTATTTATTTATTTTATTTATTTATTTTTTTTTTTTGTATTTGACAGTCATTGAAATATTTTCCTGTCGTTTGTCTGTATACGAATATCAAAAGATTGAAGATCATTGGTATATTACATTAGTCTGGCATTTACAAAACCTATCTTTCCGTGGTTATAAAGCAGATCAAATCATGATTGACATATCTACCTTTTAATATTTATTTAATTATCAATCTTCGTTTCTCAGACCGCTTTGACTTAAAGGTACGCTTCTCTTCACAGTGATCTAGACTGGCGTCCAGAGATGAATTTCAAAAATGACCCTAGATGCTCACGAACTCCCTTAGATCTGACACATTTCCGTACAATTTTCTCAAAGACAGTGGCGGATATTGAACGATAATATTTGTATATAGATGTAAAATAACATATAGCTACCATTACGAAACATACTGTCATTTTAGATCTGAAATTCAATATACAGAGTCTTAAAAAGTCCTGCAAGATAGTAAAAATCTGTAACTTTGAAAGTACTACTTTCAATTTTGTATTTTGTTTGTAATGTTTTAGTGGAAATGTTAAAATGTTTGTTGACAACAATGAGCGGATGTAAACGTTGACGTCATAACTGCAAATCACGTGACAAAGATGGCGTCTACTCAAGAGAAAGCGCAGTCTGTGGCGTGGTTTTGTGAGTTAAAATCTAATGCTTTGGTGAAAAGAAAATTCCGTCAAAAATATCAGAAACAACCACCTGCAGGTTCAAGTATCAAGAGATGGTACGGTAAGTTCTTAGCTACCGGAAGTGTCTTGGACTTGCCTCGTAGCGGAAGGCCAGCAACCAGTGTTGATGTGATTCAGTCCGTGCAGGAAGCGTGTTGCGAAGGCCAAAGAAATCCTTGAAACGCAGATCCCTGGAGCTGCGAGTGCCAATGACAACGCTACACAATATCGTTCGTAAGAAAATGATCAAAAGCAAAGACCGAAGTTTACAAGCAAAAACCGAAAGATGATCAGGACCTCCGGAAGAAGATACGTGATGTGATTGGGAGTATTACGAATGAAGCACGTCGAAATACCATTCTTGGTTTCTCGAAAAGACTTCAGCAATGTTTGGACGTAAATGGTGCTCAGCGGGAGGTTTAGCGTTGAAAACAAAATGCTTGGAAACAAAATTTCAGACTTTCGTGTCCTTTAACTAATTTCTACAATTACTTATTGAGTCTAATTTACTTATAATTACTTATAATTACTTATTGAGTAATTATACATATATTACAGATGTCTTATCTCTTTCTCTTTTCTCTACATCATGTCTTGAGATGAATGTTTTGACAATAGGTTACAGACACGATTTTACAAAATAATTCGATCTGCGATATCAGTGATACATATTGTGGTGTTTAACTTAACATATAAAACAATAAATAGAAAAACTGAGAATACGAATCTTTTCGTGCACTGGTGTTTCAAATCTGTGTCTTTACTCCCTATACCTATGTTAATTCCCTAGTCAAAATAAAAGCTCTTCAAAATTAATCAAAAATTCTTATACAACCATCCCTTCCTTGGAGTACTGCGCGGTCACATACCCGTCACTGCGATGTAAAGGCACTTATGGTGACGAGGATACATGAATATGTGAAGTATATTTTGCGAGTGTTTGGTTACGAAATTGTGGGCGGTCAAATTTTGTATCTTTCTTCAAAAGCAAAAACACATATGTTAGTAAATTATCAGGTCGAGATCAAACTTAGCACGGTGGTAGAACTTGATCTACTATATAAGTAAGTGAAAATATTAAGTTGTACAGGTTTTCGGTTCCCGAATTGAATATATGAACGAAGAAATCTTGAGTCATGTTTTTCAAAACAGAATTCAGATACTTATGCAAGTCCTGATAGGGATGAAATTTAGCAAGATTTCAGAGCTTGATCCCCTATGATCTCCTAAGGGTATGAAATATCGGGTTGCCTATAAAGTATTGAGTCCTAGGTGATCAAAATTGTCAATACACTTACACTGGTTTTAAAAGAAAATAAAACTTATGAAACCACACATGCCCAATTATCTTAGATGTTTTGCTATTTTCCGGCAAAACCATCATTGTGTTGCAACAAAACTTTTCTGATTTCTGTTCAAAAAAATATGTGACATGTGATTTTTCACAGGTCTTGTTTGAAACTGACTGAACACCATTCAAGAAACTCTAAAATGACCGAACAAATATTAATCTGACTGTGACATTTCTCAGCTATACAGTGGATGCATTAAAAACCTCCCAGCCGACTTCTCTTAGTTTCTGACGAGTTGCATGATATATGCAGTCAGGTGTTGTCAACATGGTATATGACCCACTTCCTGTCAGCTAGTTTTGGCCATTTCTCTTGAATTGCTAGGAGCACTCGAGCTCATATCGTTAGTATAGATCCGAGTCTATTCTTCTGCCCGATGTTAGCAGCTCTCGTGATGCACGATGCCCACACAACAGAACCTTACTTGACTTCAATATGGCCTTTGTCACAAACTGTGGAGCCTTTCCTCGCTTAGACCTTAATCTTTTTCGCATATTGTAGTTTTTGGTTATCCATTTCTCATCACTTGGGATCAACAACTTCAGGAATGTTTCGAGTATTTTACATTTCATTAGATATTCAGATTTAGGTTCAGCAGATAAAATTTAGACCGAGTAAATATTTTTGTGTCAGACCATGTGGCATCCAAACTTTTTTTTTTTTTTTTTTTTGAGCCAGCTTTCACGAAGTGGTTTAACACTGGTGATGGATGTTTACGTCATTGGCAATGTTATGACTGCTGATATTCTAGTCTTCCTCGAATGTGCCAGAATATCATCCACTTTTGCTGTGATTGAACGCCCACTGCAAGATCTAAATTTTCAGATTAAATGTGACTGAATCATCATTTGGTAGTTGCTTTTGGTAACGTATCTTGTAGTGATGAGCGCAAGAGTCTTGGTCTCGCAGTTTTTGCAAGAGTCTTGCATGCAAGACCAAGACCAAGACCAGGAATCCCGATGCAAGACCATACCTGCAAGATCAAGACCAAGACCAAGACTCTTGCGCAAGAGTGTTAACAAGTAACGGTCAGTGGTAGAGCGTTCACCTCTGGTGCTGGGGTCCCTGGTTCGATCCCAGTTTGCACCATCTGAGATTTTTTGGTGGATATAGACCGTGTGTGTAAGTTTTCTCGGGATTTTCCCGTTTCCTCCTACTTTCTTCATTCCACCATTTCATTCATTTCTCATCATCACCATCTCCCTTAGCCTCGGTGTATATTCGTGGCACGTAAAACTAGACATTACGTCATTTTAATACATATTACTGGTGTTCTTCTTCCAAAACTAAAGAGAAATGTAGTATTGAACATCGGTAATTCTGTACAGCATAGGTGCCGACTACATGGGTATGACCTTGGCTCCAAGGATCAAGCATCCGTTAGAAATTTTTAATGTGTGCTCAAAAACTTAATATCAAAATAACATTTTCATGACATTGACAAAAACTTAGTGTATGTGACCGCAAGTTTGATTTAATGGGCGGGTGCTTTTACGCTGAATTATTGTTTATCAATATAACTTTTAGCCTCCTCAGTTATATGGCACACGAGGATTGAGCGATATAACATTATACAACAATAAATAATCCATATTCACAAGTGAGAGTGATTTTGTACAGTTATTTCAAATAACTTGAAGATTGATGCTGTGTTTTTGTGTTTCTAATATAGGTCAAAAGTATTTTTATAAATTGAGTTTCTCAAAAGACATTCACAGTTGAGTCGTCTTCAGTTTTCACTCAAATTATTCTAAAATATTAAGAGGTTTGGTTATAATCATTACTATTTTAATTTTTCTCTCTTTTTTTGGCCAATATTCTAAACCTATTACCATCATCATAGCTATTCTGTCATTATTGGCAGGTCACTTGTTGCAACTCAGAAGCTTCGATGTACGATGGTCCTCAGCTAGTCTCTTAGTCTTGAAGTAGCAATTTTCTGTTTTAGTACTTTCCTTCAACTAGTCTCCTTTGCCTCTCTCTCTTTCCTTCCACCATATCCTCTAGGACGTCCCTTATAATAAAGTTCCTCTTCAGCCAATGTCCTAAGCAGTTCCTTTTCCTCCTCTTAATTACATTTAAAATTCTTCTTTTCTCCCCTACTGCTACAATTTCTAACAGTTTCTCGTTCGTTTTCCGTTCAACCCAACTAATTCTGTCCTTTTTTCGAAAGCTTCCAATATATTTTTCATCACTTTAGCGTAATGTCCATGTTTCTGTTTCATAAAGTAGCTACATATGGAATCAGTAAAACAAAGTCTCAATATTAATTCGAAGTGTGTTCAATACAAAGATGAGCTAATCTTGGTTGAAAATAAAAAATATCTGACGCCTTTAGAATGTAAAAATAAGTTAGCAATTCATGCTATTTCAGTAATCTATTCCGTCTTGATTTTTTTCATGCGTCTTAGGGGTAGCTTCTCCAATTTTTGGGAACCAGTGGAGTATTGAATCTGTTATATATATATATATATATATATATATATATATATATATATATATATATATATATATATATATATATAAAGATTACGGAACGTTGTAATTTATCTTATAAGTAGTGAAGCGTGGAGACCCATTGGAAAAAAAATAAAGGTCATTGCCTATGTTGTACACTATCATCATACTTACACAAAGGTAAACTATATTACATTAGAAACATACATTGTCATTCTGTTACTATTAGCGTATTGTAGAATTTATCTAGAGTAAAATTTACCTATTAAAAGCATAAGATTCCTTAAAAGCGAGACTTGCAATACTCTTGCAGCAAGACCAAGACCAAGGCTGGGTGTGTAAGACCAAGACCAAGACCAAGACCGACGGTTCAAGTGCAAGACCAAGACCAAGACTGGATGTGCAAGACCAAGATCAAGACCAAGACCAAGACCATCCGGGTCTTGGTCTTGGTCTTGCATTTGCTCATCACTAGTATCTTACATACATACACCAAATATCTTTCCAGACCTTCGCAATACTTCCGTCTTTAACGAAAGAAGATTATAAAATGTAGTGGAGGTTTGCTCCGCTTATCTTCACGCTGCAATACCTTACGACTGATTATAAGAATTCCACCACTTTTTGAACATCTATTAGCTCAAAACAGACTGCTATCAAATGCTGTTACGCCTAACTTGCTGCGATTAATATACTTTATATACTCCTTTCGGTGCACCAACCCATTTCGTGCATGAAAGGCTCACTATGCGTACTTTTAGACCACCTGATATGTTGCGCAGACTTACGGATCCCGAGTTATAGGCGGTCATATTTTGATACTTTTAAAATGTCTGATTCTTACATCTTAATTTTCTGATACAATAAACGTAATGATAATTAATATTTTTTTTTCTTTTGCTGTTAACGAGTGAAAATAGGCTACTATTGTTTCTTTTCAAAAGGCATCAAGAGTTCCAGAAATACTGAATTTCAATAACAATCGACATAGAGTACGTTGTTCACATAATGTTCTTCAGAGTACTAGTCATGCTACCAAAATATTCTACAAACCTCTACTAAATTAATGTATAAACTTTGCGAAAAAATCTAGGGGATGTTTTTACGTAATTCTCTTTCTAATAAAGAATAAAACAATTAATTAGAATGGGAACTGAGTAACGGATTTCTGCGGATAAAATACAGAGGTGGAGTCCGAACAGAATTTTTGTACTGGCTTTCAGTTTCGTTCAATTCAGTTCAGTTTACAAGAGGAAATATTGCTGTCTCCTCAAAAAGGTGCCGGTAAGCCTTACCGCCATATATATATATATATATATATATATATATATATATATATATATATACTGTATATATACATATATATATATGTGTGTGTGTGTGTATGTATGTATGTATGTATGTATGTAAACATCCGATTGGGGTCAATTTTGTGATAGTGATAGACGTTGAACTGTTTCATAAGCTTGTGAAATATTATGTTGTGCAAACATTAGTTTCGCGAGTTATGCTGAATCAAATTTCTAACTCAGTTTATTGGACATTATGAAACATTATAAATACCATCTAAATAACGATTAGAAGCCAGTATTGGACAGAAAAAATAAAAGTCAAATGAAGGATTTCTTGTCACTTTGGATATATCACTTTAAAAAAAAATAAAAATAAAAATAAACGCGCACGCTATTTATTTCGTTCTTCAAAGTAAAGTAAGTACTGTATCGGTGTTCGTAAAGTCCTGTCGTTTATATCAGACTGTGCCGAAAAGAGAAGAAAAAACGGCCACAAAGCTCAAAAATTCCACCAAAGTGACGTAGTATTCATAATCACATCCAAATTAATATCGCAGTCATACACTTTAGAGTTCCCTCATGCCTACGTGCATAGTGTAAATGTCCTTTTCGTGGGGGACTTGGGGTAGATTCCCGATGAAAATTCATGTCATTCGGATCCCACATTAAGCTCTTGATTAACGTCTCATATAGCCTCGCTACTGAACGGAACATTAAATACAAATCTCAATCTCAGCAATGATACATTTAATATTCTCTATTTGTTAGTGTATAAAGTTAAAGTAAAATCCTCTCCAAGATATGCTTAGCATAGTACTAGCTACGAGCTCTGAGTACTGCCATATTCATATAAGACAATTCCACTTGGCTTCTCTTTCCTTTAATAATCGTTAATTACGAGAAAGCTTCAAATTGATTTGGAACGACTTTCCAATCAGATTAAGAAAGCACTGTTGGATCGTTCATGTTTAGACCCTTATACTTGATTTGGAAGACACTGAATAATAAATCTGAAATAAAATGAGAATACGAATTTAGTTGAAGTATAAGTTAATAAGTGCTTGATGTGAATCACTGAATTTCTTATTGTCTAATGAGGGCGAAACATTTTGGGATGGGGTTATTGGGGCATGGCATGTTATGATTTAGCTAGTGATGTAACTGAAAAGAGTAAGCAATTTAAAGATTTGATTGATACATTTAAAAACAGAATTCATTCAAAAAGAGAACTGAAAATTATAATTTTGATGAAGTTGCATATTTTATCATATGCAAACGATATCTCAGTATATTCATTTCGTTGAGATGATGAAGTCTTCAGTTTATAGTACCGGTATTTAGTTTAATCATGAATTTCTTGTGTTACAATTCTTATTCTACCAATAAGCACATATTCAAACTGTGACTTCTGATCATCTTGCTTAATCATCTCTCTCGGGAGCTTTCTGTAGCACTTTTTCTTTAAGTGTTCATGTCCTCACTGTCCACATTTTCCTATTTCTTCTCATAGGAAACTTATTCCGGAATACTTAGTTCTAATATTTTCCAACAGAACAAGCACAATTTCTTAAAGTTAAAATAGAATTCAGCTGGCCTTAATTTCTCTTCTCATGTAGCTTTGCTTCTACTTGCTACGTTTTTTCTTAACACTGTATCATATCGTCGCATGAGAACCAGAGGAACGTAACTCCATTTTCGTAAGTTTACAGGCGATTATTATTTTCTTAGAAAGATGTGTTTTTAATAAGATGGTAATCGAGTTACATTACAACAGATGATCGACAAGGAGAACAGATGGCGTTACGTTCCATTTACACCATGTGGGGCTTTCAAACTTATGTCCAAGCATAAAGAACACGAGAACGGCATTTTTGGAGGTACGTTCCTCTGGTTCTCACGCGGCGATCTTTCCTGGTGTATGCAAAACCTTTCTACAATCATTATGAACGGCAAGTAAGTCTTCATTTTCCTATATTTTTCATTTCCCAATACTTTTCTTAATTTTCATCTCCAATATATTTATTAGCGTGGAAGGTACCCATTACAAAGCGACTGTAGGTTTAACATGCAGTCCTTCATCACACGAAATACACGATACTTCACAACTAATTTCTACATTGCTTAGATTGATATAAGAAAATGACAACCTGTTTCAATAAGCATTGTGTTTTTATATATATAATTAATAAATTGATATTGTATTTGCATGTTCTTAATATACATTGCTGAAGGTTCAAGAACACTAAATAACATAAATTATAAACAAATATTATCGGTTTATTCTCAAGCTCCTATCATTAAACAAACCATGAAACTGCTTATCTTTTCTAATTATATTAACTAGTTAAACTATAAGGTTACATTCCAAAACCGCACACAAATATTTAATCCATATTAATCAATAACAGACGCAATGACTCATGTCAAGTGCTTATCAATTCTTTACTTGGAAAAAAAAATTATGTTGCCATTTTAATCTCGAATAAATTTCAGGTTTTCTCCAGCTCGAAACAAAACAAACGAGAAAATAAAATTGCATTAAAGAGAAGATAAGTTGAATTAATTCATATGAATCTTTTGAGGAAGGCTGAGCCAGTATCGCCCTCAGGATCTTTTCCAAGGAATTTTATTTACCGCCTTAAATAGGGAGTACTAATATATTTATTCGGATGTGATCTTCAGTGCTACGATTTTAGTAGCATTTGCGAGCTATGTTTCCATTCTGTTTATAAAAATTGTCGCTTTGGCAGGCGTCATAGCCACTTATGTTCCTTTTGGATGCATCATTTATATTAATTACTGGACTATGCAAACAGTTTGAAGATGGAAACAAATAATATTATTGTGTTCGTTAAAAGTGGGTATTTCGAGGAGGGTTGGAGAACATTTCACCGATCCTAAAGAAAGGAGCAACACCCTAGAATTGACCTTTCATAATAAAAACACCACCGGAATTGAATGATAGCTATTAGTCTGAAAAGCATTTCAATATTTCAATAAAACCAACCATTCCAAGATATTTTTTAAATAGGGATGGCCTTTTTCGAAAAATCTCTTTTCTGACTTGGAAAATTCGTTTTTCGGAAAAAATTTCATTTCTCGTTTTTCGAAAATAATTAATTTTCGTTTTCCGAATTTTTTTTCTGTTTTTCGTTTTTCGAACAATTTTTCGTTTTAGTTTTTTCCCTTTTTCGTTTTTCGAAAAGTTTTCCTTCTTTTTCGTTCTTCGCAAACTTTTTCCGTTTTCGAGAAATCTTTGTTTTTCATTTTAAAAAAAATAAATTTGTTTTTCGTTTCCAGATAGTTAAGAAGCACTTGAGTATTGGATTGGAACAAAACTGCATACAGAATTAGTATACACAAAATGGGGGAATATATACTTTTCATTTTCTGTAGGATTTTTTATTTTTTATTTTATTTTTTTTATTTTTTATTATTATTATTTTTTTTGTGGCAAATGCCTCGCCCTGCCCAGAGTTTGAAAGTCAACAGCACGAACGCAGGAAGAAATATATCGAAGTAAATAAAACTGCTCACACACACACACTGTATAAGAAAGTTCTGTTGCTTTTTCACCCACTACCTTTGAATATCGTACCTAAGTCACCCTTCGTTTCATAGTCACCCAAGGCGTACCTGCAAGATCAAAAATAGTACCCAGCATATGCGCCTTTGGCGTGGGAGCCCCGGTTCGATTCCCGACGAGAGATCTGTGGTTCGGGTCCACGTTAATCAGTAGGTCCCGTCTCACATAGCCTCACTGCTGAAAGGAACGTTAAACTCAAAATCAACCCAACTCAACGAAAAATAGTACTCATCACCATCGACGACCTTCTGTCTACGTTCTGGAAGGCCATGGATTCCATCGCGGTAGAACTTGGTTGACCGTGAAGCGAAGAAACTATCAAGTACATTTCACGCCTCTACTAGGGATTTGAACTGGCGTCCTCTAAAGTGATTGAGTTGAGTTGATTTTAGTTTAGCTGCCCTTTCAGCAGCGAGGCTATATGAGACGTAGATCTACTGATTAACGTGGAATCCCAACCACATGAGCTCCCGCCGGGAATCGAAGCCGGGTCTCCCACAAAAAGGCCCGTACGCTAACCGCTTAGCCACGAGGGAGCTAATTGTCCAAGAAATGAAACAGGTGATAATCGGACGGTTCAATGCCGAGGAGTATGGCGGATGCAGTACTGCTTCACATCCAAGGCGTAGAATGGTGTCCTAGGTCATCCTAGCCACCAGGTAGGGCTTAGCACTGTCCTGTAACAGGAGGACCCCTTTGCGATTCTGAAGTGCTGACTCCAGAATTTTGAGTTTTTCCTAAACACGGCTCAACTGCTGACAGTACGATTCCCGGCGGGAGCTCATGTGGTTCGGATTCCACGTTAATCAGTAGTCTAGTAGCATTTCCAATTTTTACCTTCCAGTAGTTCCTGAGTTGGGGCCTTATTTTTAGAACCAGCGCATAAATCAGAAGAAAATTTGACGAGTCATATATCAGTGGTGAGCTACAGGGAGACTGGCGGCTTGAACCACTGCTTATAAACTTGGCCCTACCAGTGGTCCTTACTCAATTGTGGCCATGTTGCTATTAACTAAAACATTGAAAACCGAAGTACTAGTCGATAATTACTTCGTGCTATCAAATATTCAAATTTACTGCTCGCAACTCTCATACAATAATCTCTGTACCAACCTTCGAGTTCACTATTAGAAAAAAAATCATGTATTATAATGAATGTTAAGTATAATGTCAGTTACAACGTCAGCTTTGATTTCTTCGAGGGGCAAAGAGAGGGACAGAGAAAATGTTGGTGATCCTGGGGGATCTATGTTTTGTACACCGAAAATGATAGTTCCATACAACCGAGGGGCACAGGTTTTGAGGAAGAAGCGACGCTTCTGTACAGAATTAGGAAAAAAATACTTGCTTACTTTTGCTTCCGAGAAAATAAAGTACCTAGGTTCAAAATTAAAAACATACTCTTCACTTACATCAGAAGTGTTCAAAGTTATGTTTCAAATGTTTATTCATTAATAAATAAACGTTAATGTATGTTCATAATTTGCTTTCAATTTCTATTTATGTTGAAACTGTGATTTTAGGTCTTTTATCTTCCACCAACCACTCCGGCACAGATGAATTTGGTTGGCACTATCAAATAATCCTGATATGATTTAGCCTATATTACAATCGGTCTGTAGGCATCAATCAGGGGATAGCGTTGTGTGAAAGAACTACCCCTTGCCTCTCTTTGGCTTCGTCGCTAATTGTATAGATTTTTGCTGGATAAACACCGTGTATGTGGGCTTTCCTGGGTTCTTCAATTTCCTTTAAATTTCTTAATTCCATTGTTTTGCTCATTATCATTATCATCTCCCTTAGTCACACAACCCATTCCAGGTCCCTCGTGACTATGTGGTTAGCTTATGCGTGTTCGGCTCTGGAGACCGGGTTCGATTCCCGGCTGGAGCTCAAGTGGTTCGTATCTCACGTTAAGCTGTGAGTTCCCTATCTATAGCTGAGTAGGATGCTAAACTGAAACTAATATCCTCATCATCATCGGAACACATTTGCAAGGTATTAAGATTAAAATAAAAACTAGATTGCGATTCTTCTATTTTTATGTGTTCTTTTCACTTGAAAAATATTCTGAGTCTCTTTAGAAGAAGGAAACGCAACAATCACTTGAGATTTTACATTTAAAGAAAGAAAGAAAATTGATTAGACTTATTTTAAATGGAACTTTTCCACTTTATAGTATAAAAATTTGAGATGGACCATTTGTCTTGATACACCCGTGTAATTTTAAAACTAATTGATAAAAATGTCTGGAATTTTGTAACGACAAGGGGAAACTGTCTAATAAACTCTGCAATACCAACAAATTAATAGTGGGGTCAACATAATATAAAATTATATTTTTAATAGCACACTGCCATGTTATTATATATCTCAAACCTAAATATTAAACGAAAACTTCCAATACTAATTTGTTATTCAGTGTTGCAAATTAAGGACGCTGCAATATGACAAGAATCTAAACTTTAAAAACGTAATATAGTAAGTTAAAATTTTTCACAAACAAGGTTTCAAAAAGCAATCCGTCGCTTTTCTTTGCTAGAAGCGGCAACTATTGTTTCTCTATTTCTCGTAACCTATGTAATTCAAAAAACATGTTTGCCACTCGTAAATTTCATGGAGTCACCACAAATTCAAGATGGCGGACAATATGGTGGTCCTAAAACAAAAACAAATTTAGTTGTCATGTGGTATCAAGTTTGGTATCGATTTCTATGATTTTATGGCGGTAGAATTAAAACAAATGATATCAGAAATAGCGCCAGATGCACATAGAAAGACATAGAGAAATGTGGCAAACAATAAAATTACTGTAAACTTAAGGAACATTCATGTAAAATGGTATATTGTCATTTAAGATGACCGGAGTTTTGTTTGTGAAAATAAAATGAAGGAATGTTTAGAGAAAAGAAAAACGTTATCATTTGTTGACACTGAATTTAAAGACTGTATTGTACGCTTAGAAAGACTCATTCTTAGACTGCCTTCATATGAGAGCCATCTTGGCGTAAAAAATACTACAGTCAGTTTACACACCAAGACCATGTTGATCGCTTGATGAAGAAGCAAGAAAAGATGAACACAAGGAAAACGTAAGTAGAGAGTCAAGATGATGGGCTTCCAACTACAGATGAAGAGATTTTCTGCCTGCGAAAGCTTCTATGGGATCAGTAGTCCCTAAAGTTAATTTTCAGGTTTGTATTTGGAAGATGGCAAATACTATTTCAAGTTTTAACATTTGAATGTACTTTTTGTATTCGCACACTAGCAGACTCCAATGAACCACTTCGATGTCGAGATACGGAAGACCTGATTACAGTGGAGGCACACTTCATCCAAGCTGTCGCAAGAATGAAGAGAGAGCAATGAAATTGAAAAATACTGCGGAAACCACTAGTACTTCACAGATGGTACTCACTGATACTCATGGAAACCATATATATTCTCTGAGGTAGCTACTGATCTGGAACGAGGATTTCATGTTGGAAACATTTACACAATAAAAGAAATATCACAAAGGTATAGCCAACTGAAAACAAAACTGGTTTCGTTGACAATTAGTAACAAAGATACGAAGAAAATGCTATCCGAATATTATGGAAACAATATACAACTTCAAAAACAAATATTCACAAACCTTCCTCTGCTTGTTTTCCCAAGAACATTAAGTACAATCGAAGCTGTTAGAAGTGTCATGACTCAATATGGCTCAAGGATGAATTTTCAACAAATTATTTCTGACACTAAAAACATGTTCTATACTGCAAACAAAATCCGATTAGAGCTGGAATTCAGTTCATTTCATTTATTCAATTTATTGAAGATTGCAATCAATTAACTTTAAATGCTGAACGTCAATGTTTACCTGAAATTCTCTACATGTTTCTTCGCTAACATACAATGAAAGAGGGAGATTATGTAACATGGCAAAATACCTTGTTGGAGAAGAAACAAACTCAGAAAGAATGTAGTTATAATGAGTCATACACAGGAGGACTAGGAAAGGATGCTGAAGGTGTGCATCGCCTGCAAGAACAGTTTGAGAGATTTCACATATTCAGCTATCCAGAAAACTTATTAATTAGTATCTCAACTGGTTATGTTATCCAAAGAACACGCAGTAAAGTTAATAAAGGCACGAGAAAAAGCTGGAGATAATATATGTTTTTATACCTGAGAGGTTTAGCTCAGATGCTACTATAGATCTGCAAGTTCCAATAAAAAAAATGAATATGGTGACTTTCAGAAATATCGTTTTAAACCAACAATTTAAAGGAGGAACTAATCACAAAAATGACATGATGATTAAACAGTGACTTCTTGTAGCAATATGTTCAGGAAGAACAGTAGATATAAAGGATCTTAACATACGAATTTACTAGTAGTCCACCTGCAATTTCAAGACCTGATTGCTTAAGTTCAGCGACTGTTTCAAGCAATGAGTACTGTGTTTAATAGTCTTTTGTATCTCGACTTGGAAAGCCAAAGGATGCTGCAAACATTTGAGGACTTAGCAGATACATATTTCAGGTACTTAACAAAGAACAAACATTTCAGAAGAATTGATTATGTAATTGATAGATACCACGATACACCTACTGTGAAAGATTCAACTAGAATAAGGCGAACAATTTCCCAAAGTTGGAAGTATTAGATACTTCATTCAAGATAGAAATAAAGCTTTATCTAAAAGTAGGGAGCGATTTATCAAATAAAACAAATCTAACTATGGAAATAAAACAAACCTAATTACATTCCTGGCTGAGCAGTTCATTTCTAATGCTACAAATCTGCCTGATTTAGAGTTTATTGTTGGTGAACTGACAAAAGGTGAAGCTTTAGATTCACAGATTCAAGATGTATCTATTCCTTGTTGCCAACAAGATGAAGCTTATACATTATTTTACACAGTTCACTACTCCGAGGTTATTCCACAATAGTTATCTAGTCTGATGAGATTGGTGTTCTTGTCCTTTTGATGTGGCATGATTTTTCTCCAAATATGTGTATGCAGCGAAGAAATCCAATTAGGTACCTTAACGTACATGATATTATTTTTAAGCTTGGAGGTGAGAAAGGAACTTTCTGTTTGGTTTCCACAGTATAAGAGGGTGTGAAACTGTCAGTGAATTCCATTCAATAAGGAAAAAAAAAAACAGCTTGGAAAGTTTTCATTGAATGATCAGGTTTGTTGAAAAATATAGAACTAATTAGTACAACCATTTTCCATGATATTAAAACATGTTTTTGTAAATTGTATAGCTCATTCACAACTATGCAAGTGTAGATGTTCCTCTATTTCAACAAGATGAGCCACTCAATAAGCTACCTCTGATCAGTGATACTTTAGTTTGGGCTAAAGTTTTCAGAGCAGAATCTTTTCTTAATAGCTCCTACTGACTGTGGTTCGAAATTAGAAGATTATGTTCTCAAACCAATTTTCATGACGAGAGATAATTTCAATAAACAAACACGTGCATATATCAATATACAAATGTAATTAAGAAGTTCTGTGATGGTTAAGGTACCTACAAGAGTGCTGAACTGATTTGTATTCCAGGATGCTCATGTTTTGGAAGAAAATGCTTGAATTTATTTATGAAATACAATGACGAAACAAGTGATGTAGAAGACTTTTAAAATTGCTTTCGATATGAGCCTTTCATTATACTTGAGTGTGTTAATACTATATTGGTTTATATCCAAGTCTGTACATAAAATTGCTTGTGTTTTTGAATGAATGTGCACCTTGTGCGGAATAGCTGAGGCTTTTTAGTTCATGATTCAAATATTGTTTACATTTAGTTCTACTTATGATATCATTTTAATACGGAGGTGCAGTGATTTTTAAGATACATTACTCGTTAATCATGCATAGTATTGAAGAGTGCATGGTTCTCTTTGAATTCAATGTAAAATTGAAAAATTATACCGTTTTAAAAGTATATACATTCGTTAAGATTGGTATTCAGGCGATTTGAATGCAATTATTGTAAATATAACTGAAATGAAATAAACCTTTCGTTTCTTTTAAATAAGTGGAGTGATGATTCAGGAATACTTGATGGTCTTATTATATAGGAAAACTAGTTTTCGGCTAGCTGAGGGCTCCGTCCCCAGACCCCTCGTTTGTGCGGCATATGGCCTCGCATCTTTTATGTATCAGCCTTTGCATCAAGAGTGAATTTCGTACATTTGTTCTTAACATATCCTAAATTTGACTCAGCTGAAGGCCTTGCCCCATGACCCTCGCGTTTACTCGGCCCACGGCGTCGTACCTCTTAATCCTACAATTCTACCAAATTTCAAGTTTCTTTTCGTATTTCAACTATCTAAAAGATAAGATTTTGTATCCCAAGAAAACGTGCACTTAAAGAATATGGGAATTTCTTTATCCCCTCTTTAGACCCCTTAAGAACTAAAAATATTAATTTTTGGTAATTTTCCTGTAGGTTAGTCCCGGAAGGCTACAATCATGCCAAATTTCATCATTCCATTCTTGCCGGAAGTCCCTAAACATTTTGGGGTGTAGAAGATGTCTCATATAGGTAAGATGGGAAACATTTTTCAGTTCCCCATAAAACCACTCTACAATTGAAAATTTTAATTTTTGGTAATTTACTTAAGTAACGCTAACAAAAACGTACAAGCATACTGAATTTCAAGTGTTTGTTCGAATTGCAAGTACCTAAGAAATGAGATTATAAGTGCAAAAAAGGCCTATTTAAATAACATGGGGAATTTTTTCATCGACTCTTGAGACCCCCTAAAAATTAAAACTATTCAATTTTGGCAATTTTGTTGTCGGATAGTTCCGAAATGGTGCAATAATGTCAATTTTAATCATTTTAGTCCTACAGGAAGGTCCCAATAATTTTGGGGGGTAAAAGGTGTCCCATATAAATAACACGGAGAAGATTTTTCAGTTCCCCGCGAAACCACTCTAAAGTTGGATTTTTTTATTTTTAGTGCTTTTGCTAAATAATCCTATAGAAAACGTACATGCATACCGAATTTCAAGTTTTTATTCCCATTTCAAGTACCTAAAACATGAGATTATATGTCCTAAAAGGCCCAGTTAAATAACATGCGGAATTGGTTCATCCTAATTTTAGACCCCCAAAAAATTAAAAAAAAAAAAAAATATTCACTTTTGACAAGTTTCCTACAGGTTAGTCTCGAAAAGATAAAATCATGCAAAAGTTCAGCTTTTCACGTCAACCGGAAGTACCCGTTATTTTATGTTAGTTCATGTAGTTCTATGTATAAAGAAAGAAAGAAAGAAGATTAAGATTGAGGTATCATATTGAATAAATATTGTTATGGATACGTATTCTTATGTTTAATGTGGTGGGCATTATAGTTAATGATTTGCTTACTTGCATAACCATTCACGTGATTGAGATTCAGAAGTCGGATGCTCTGAAATTTGACGTTTCCAAACACTTACACTCAGCTTACTTTACTGAAATGCAATCACATTTTTCGCCTTTATATATGTTAATTTCCTTTATGGCTTTGTCAATCATGTAAATACCTTACATTGTATATCCCTGATAACATTTTCAACATTTGTTTTAATTCAACAGCCGCAAAAGCATGCAAATCGACATCACGTTTGACACTAGATGCCAATTTGAATTTACTTCCCTTTTGGGCGGTCATCTTGTCCGTCATCTTTGATTTCTGATGACTCCAAGGAACTGACGGGTGGCAAACGCGATTTTCTGTTAAAACCAGTTTTAAGGATAATAGAAATAATGATTGCCACTTGTAGCAAAGAAAAGCCTATGAGATGTGAACTTACTTCCCTTTTGGGCGGCCATCTTTGATTTCTGGTGACTCCAAGGAATTGACGGGTGGCAAACGCAATTTTCTGTTAAAACCAGTTTTAAGAATCATAAAAACAATGATTGCCACTTGTAGCAAAGAAAAGCCTACGGGTTGTAACTTTTCACTTATTCATAGTATTAATAAAAGCAGAGTCGGATTCAGGACGGACTTAACGGTGAAGGAAGAAGGTAGTGAAAGATTCTGTTTTCTCTCTCATCTCAATTTGAAGCACTGGTGACTGTGAAACTCAGGGAGGTGAATGACCTTTTCCCCTGGATCAGTCTATGAATAGAAGTGAGACGGATAGTGAAATGCAACCCCGAAATATCTTTGTGTCGAATACTATGACCATGACTTATTTCGAATGAATACAAGAAATTGAAAATTAGACTTTTTCTCAAAAAAATTTATACATAAGTATAATGTCTAATCACGTAGGTGATTCTCAAAAGACGTAAACTTCTCGAAGCCGTTACAACAATTTGATATATCAAATCGTTCAGGAGATATGAAAAACGTGAATACTGATAGCGATACTCCTAAAAATGACGTATTTGGGGATTACTCATAATGTATGTTCATAATCACAGAAATTGATTTTCGTACTTGTAATTACAATAAATTCTTACAATTACCAATTTAAGCAGTGTTGCAAACTTTACTAATGTGTATCATATCTCCAGATCAGTTTGAGATATCAAATTGTTGTAAACTGCACTATGATCTTTACGTCCGTTGAAAACCTTCTACGTTATTGGATATGATACTCATCCAAGCAGTTATTCGAAATAAAATCTTTCGGAAAAATTCAAATTTTCAATCCCTTACGTCAAGACTATGGAGCATGGAAGTTTCTCAGTTGCGGCAAGTGACTTGCCGATAATGGCAGAATACCTATGATGATAACTTCGTACCTATTTATTTGAAATAAATCATATCATGATCATAGTATGTCACACTAATGTACTGTGGATGTGCATGCCCCGTCCATGTTATTAATTACTGTTATAGAAGCCTAAAACATTTGGATCTTTGTGGATGTTCGTGATACTGTAGCATCCTTAGTTTGTAACAAAATTTCAGCCTTTTTTATATTAGTCTAAAAGTTACAAGAGTGCAAAGATAAATAGTCTACTAAGTGTGTTCATGTCACGTTATATTTCATTTTTACCCTAAGAGTGTTAAACACAAGTACCTCCTAAATAAATCTTATCCATGCCATTCATACCTAACTCAGGGAGGGGGTAGAAGCTTCAAATGACACCAATAGATGTGTACAATCACTTACCTCTGTTTCTTTTGTGGCTTCACCTCTGGATCTCCCTCGGCCTCAATAATCTCTTCCAGTGACTGCTGTTTTGATGTGTTTTGTATAACACCAACGTGTCGTGATCTTAAATGGTACTACAAGTCAGTCGTTGAATTTCGATTGTAGATAATACTTCGACAGTAATTGCATTTTGAAGAAACACTACCCTTTTCAAGAATGAAATGTTCCCATATATTCGACTTTCCCATTGTAAATACTTCCCGTAAATATCTCTTCTTGCAGTTCTCCCTATATAGTACGGATGTTTTCCCAAGATCATGAAGCAATTAGACTATTGCAGTTTGAAACAAACTCTGCGTTGGTAACTGATGTAATAAAGGTCGGTTGGGTATTCCTCGTAACGAACTAATGCTTCTCCCACTAGGCCAATAAATATATCAGAAGTGTTGATGTCGTAGGACACGTGTCCTTTCTCTAAACAACAATCTTTTATTGTTGCCAAAATATGCAGTCACAGCGAATATAAAACCACGTACCGTATCAGCAGCAAAGGCAAGTACGAGATAGCTAGCTAAAATCAGTCTTAAATAGCTATTACTAAAACACGCCGCATCAGCGAAATAAGATACTATTCAATTTCAGTCCAGGAGTAAAGCTTATCTGTATGTAAGGATGCATTTCTTTTCTTTCGTTTATGATTTCAATCAAACCAGGTAGGGAAGGAAATGTTGCTCTTTCGCAACTTGAAATTTCTCTTGTTTCGTTTTCCATGAACATCTGTCCTTTCGTGTTCCATCTCCAAACTTTGTCCTTCTGTTTGGATTTTTTCGTTTTCCGAAAAAAAATCTCTTTTTCGTTTTTCGCTTTCCGAAAAAAAAAATTGTTTTTTGTTTATCGAAGAATTTTTCGTTTTTCATTTTTCATTTTCGAAAAAGTATTTTTCTAAAAAATGTGGCCTTTCCGGAAAGTGACATCGTTTGTAAAAATTGTCGAGTTTGTAAAAATTGGCGAGTCCTATCTTTATTTGATGGGAAAATTTCTTCTCTTTCAAATTGGTTTAGTTTATTTTAAAGTAGTCCTTTCTGAGAAATTAGCCAAAAACCGAATGAAAGTGCTTCTTCGTCTGTCATTTCTTCAAGATTGTTGCCTTAGTACAATCCGGATCAGAAAGGACTTTCAGTATATTGATAAGGAAGACAATTAAATCATCTTTATGAAGAAAAAGTTTATTATTATTATTATTATTATTATTATTAGTAGTAGTAGTAGTAGTAGTAGTAGTAGTAGTAGTAGTATGTCCACGACACCATATAAGGGAATTCTAGTTCAACTGGTATATATAAGGCTTGAATTCGATTGGGACTAAATCACTGATAAATCACAGGCTGTCTCCTGAATTTCCTGCTGGTTTTCCCATTATTAGTAAAAATAATATTATGTTATCACATGTATTTTTACGGCTAAATCCTATATTTCCTTTACAAGTATTTAAGAGATAGCAAGTAACGCCGGTTTTACACGATCATATGGTAATTGAAAAGTTTGGTAGTGTCTAAAATAACCTATAATATAGACAGAATTTAGTGGCCATTTATTTTCTTACATAATGATATATTGATTAACTATTGGAAATACTGAAAAAGTTTTCTTCTTTGATTACAGTCTTTCCATATTGCAAAATGAAATAACATTTGTAATTTAACGCTTTACGATTACATCCTTTACGCTGAAGGAGTCAAATAAGTAATGAAAGTGAATGCTTATGAAATAATTGGTGGAAAAAGAATGTGGGGAAAGCGGAAGAACTTTGAGTAAACCCACAAACAGGATATTGCCCACCATAAAGTGAGAAGTGAAAAAAGAAGGCTGTGTAAATATGTACTTCATAAATTATTTATTTAAGGTTGTTGTCCAATACTGCAAGCAAGATAATAGGGTTCAGTTGTATCAATGTCACCTAGAATGGTTTAGATTTTTGTTAAGCAGAAATGTCAAAAAAAACAAACTCCTGGTTTGAAATATGGTTTCTCAAGTCTAATGTGTTAGTATTTCAACTATTTGAACAAAAGTAAGAAATCAACTGAGCGACTCCGATGAACACAATGGCAAACGCTACTTTTGGTGAAATTGAGTTATTAGGTGGATTAGATTAGGATCGAAACACAGAGCAGTATGTAAGTAGTTTGATGTCAGAAATGTACCTACAGATGCCAGGGAAAGTTTGTTTGATATGTGTCATTGAATTGCTCAGTATTAGAATGGTGAACTTTATTTTCCAGTTTACTCAAAAGTTAGAAAATGTTACATACCATTGTGTTCCCTTGAGCTTCTCATACATATCACATTTATTTCAGTTTTTTCGTATATATAGAACATATCAAACACAAGATTTCCATTATCTTTTCTTCTAAACGGGCTATACACATTACGACACCATAAGTATAAATTGAACTGAAATATAATAAAGTGGAAATATAATGTATCAATACATGGGAAAATAAACCACTATTGGAAAATTTAAGTAAGTAGCATATGCGATTGCACTTCGGATTTCTGAAATGATTGTTTTGTATAATTGCTCTTCTCATAATTTTTCTTTGAAATACATTTTGAACGGTGTCTCGTGATATACCATGATATAAAAGCCTAACAATTAAAGAAGGAAATCTTATGATTTTAGAGTAGAAAACATACTTGAGACTGGATTTGAGACTTTTTTTAAAGTACGATTGGTGAGGGGGAAGGCACTTGAAATCAATACGCGGAAGGATTCTCTTCCTTTCCCCTGAAGTCTCTTTTTCTAAAGGTGTGACCTACCCCCTGCCCTGTTTCCTTCCTTCCTCCAGCGCCAGTTCTTTTCCGATGCAAAATTTATACCTCAATAAATCACATTCGGGAAAAAAGGAAACTGGTAGCTAAAATAAATTGCAGCACTTTTGATGCTTTTCTGTACGCTTATTCTGGTGTAGAATATTGAGAAACATGAAAAAGCATTCCTTTTCCTGCAGAAAGGCAGAAAAAGATGTCATTCGTGTTGTATTTACCACCACTTGTATATTAGCAAGCTTCTTTACATTTTACACTTAATTTTTTTCTTTTTGTATTTTGTTTAACCTGTGAAGAACGAAGAAAAAATCCAACAAAGAGGAACAACGAAAACGTGCAGACAACGAGAGTATCTACAGAGACATCTAGTGGTATTCAGCTGTAAATTATATCCACATGCCGTCAATGAAGATCGCGCTCCAGAAGGAGAAAAACTCTCAGATGGCTGCTTCTCCAATTTCAGTGCTCTTAAGGAAAAAGAAGAAAGATGCTAACTTTTATTAAGTTTTCTTTGCTATTTCAACACAACCTCTCTACACATGAAAATACTTTCTCTTTTTGGCTACTCCTTTCTTGATTCTTGGTTTTACCAATTACTATGTCTCAATAGTTTTCACATTCTCCACTATTTTTTTAACTAATATCATGAAGTATTAAAGATCCTTTGATAATAAATTGTAATGAATAAGTTTTTTAAGTTCTTAATGAATTCTTTGAAAATTACCGAAACGTAATTTTATGTTCTAAAAACACTGTTTAGTCAATGTGCATATGTTTGTGCTTTATGTCATACTAATCCTCTTTCGAACTATTGCAATTAGTAACTGCAATTTTTTCTAATGTATTTTGCAATCTATGTATCAACACTGGACAAATGAATCTCTTCCTGTGTAATCTTGGGTTATTCCATGTCAAATCACCTAGAGCACTGTGCTTCAATATCTCAGATTCTCTTCATTTTTTTCATACATAAATATCAATGAAATTACGCTAAATTATTTTTTTTTCCGATTTTTTGGATGAGAAATGGGCTGGGAAGAAATTTTTGAAAAATGTGAATTTCGCTTCAATTTCACTTTTTGGCACTCAGCATTATGGAACAAAATTACCATAACTTCCTTATTTTTGAACTTATTGAGCTCATCTAGGTGTCAAATGAAAGTTTAATTCCCGTTCTTTCAGAATATTTTAAGTAACCTTGCAAAACGTTAAACTTAAAACTGAAAAAAGGGAGGGCCGTTGCCATAGAAACCACCGTTTCCATAACAACGAATTCCGTCACGGCTCGTCAATCTAAAACTGATTGAGGGAAGAAAGAATCTGCAACAAATGTGATGCACGGAATAAGTCGTGAGTGGGAACCCTTCACCCCTGGTGGGGATGTTCATGAAGCTATCAGCTTATGTCTAATTATATTGGAATATAATATCCATTTCTTAATTTCGAACATACTAGGTTCGATCGAAACGAGAAAACTTTTTATCGGACTTCTAAAGAAAAGAAAATAAAATAAATAAATACATGACCGTGTTTATTACATATAGAATTCCCAGTCACGACCCCCTTTTCAGTTTTATTAAAAATAGAAGAAGAAGAAGATGAAGAAAGGAAAAGGAAGATAGAAGAGGAAAGAGGTAAAGTAAGAAGGTGATAAAGAGGAAACTGTTACTGGATATTTTGAGAAATATGGTAAAGGGAAAGTGAATAATTATCGAATTGGGATCATTTCCAATAGCTATTGGGTGAATGTTTGGTATTAAGGTGATCAAAGGTAGACACATGTTAACTCATACATCCCCGACCTAGATCCATTTAACCCCAACTACCGAATTATCCCAATCTAGCTCTGAGATAGATGAGAAAGTTCAATTTTACCGTTTATTCAATATTTCCAGAAGTTCTAGACTAATATCCAATATTTGAAAAATGAACGACGAAGTTGATGGCATGTTAGAATCGAGCACAGAGAAAGAAAAAAAAAATCAGAGTATCACATATTTGTCGAAAATTTTGACTTTCACAGTTCTCCCATGATGATCATTCGTTCAGGCTACTTCGGTCCTTTTTACTTCCTTCATAGAGCCAACTTAACTTAAGTTAGTATTGACATTCAATGACTTTAATTGCCAACTACCATTAATTATAATAAGTCACACATATATGTCAAAATAATTGGTGCACTTAATACTAAACCTACATTTCACTCACACACACATTCATACAGGACAATGTATACTTCGGGTTGTATTTAGTTGAATTAAACTAACCTAACTACATTTCTATAGACATTTATTACATTTCAATAAAAGAAAACTTAGTTTGACATAACAGGAAAAATTTAATACATGAAAAGAATGTTTCATAAGCATGCACAGAAATCCGCTACTTTCAACAAGATCAAATAACACATTTCTCTTTCTAGATATATTAAAAGTTGGATTACATGAAAAAAAATTCGACAAAAGACGAAAGACAAAAATAAAAAAAAAGAAAATTCAAAGGTCAATATATTTAAGATTCAGTGCAATGAATACATATCATTGCGGGCAAAAGAAAGAAAAAAAAAATATAATTGGTTAATCATTCTTTAAAAAAAAAAAACACTTTAGTAACATTTTATTGAGTCTCTGTCCCAAGAGGAGACATTTCGACAATTTTATGAGTCTTTGTTCTCACGTCGATAATAACTCCTTTTTCAACTCTCTTTACGCACTGTGATTTGTGTCCATGAGAGTATTTAATCGTTTTTTGTTTTAACTATAGACAAATAGTTGCTTCATATCACATATATATTTAAATTTCTCATTTCGTCACTTGACGCACTTGATATAAAATTTCAAAGTTTATCAAGATTTAAAATATCGAGTCCAGTCCCAAACATTGGGAACATATTTCCATATTCCTGTATTCACATTACTAAATTATTAACCAAAATTTCAGTTCGTTGAATTTAAGATCACTATTTTTTTTTCTAGTATAGATCGTGTAGTCAAAAGATTCTAGTCACTGAATAGTTAGGTTTCCGATCGTAGGGGAAGGATTTGTTTCATAGTTTACTGATAGAAGATTCGTTGGTGGGGCACACTGTTTCGAAGCTTACTGATTTCACTATGATCTCGCAAAATAAATTTGGATAAGGATTAGGGTTATTTTTACTTTTCTTACGACCTGCTACTTGTTTTATTTACATGCAGTATTTAACATGATATTCAACTTTAATAGTTACAAACATCAATAACAACTCAACAAAATGTCATTTATTACAATTTACGCGGTAATACTATATATCACAAATAGTTGGTAAATGTCGGGTGTCAAAAATCTATGGCAACCTAAAACAACCAGGGTAAATACCGAGCCCTTCACATACATACTCGCATATATATATATATTCATATTAGTCAATATAATAAATTTCACTTTAATATCCATCATAGTATTTCGTCGACATTTAATATCTACATAACCTTTTTATATTCGACAAGTATTCATATTTTATTGGCTCAAAATAAACAAAAACCCTGACTAACAAAAATTACTTTTTTCCCTTATAAGGTTGCAACATTGTACTTTATATGTAAACCCGATAATCAATAATCATTCTCAATTTACTAAAGATCCGCGTATAAAAAAAATAGTTGGTATTATTTAATAAGTTGACATAAGAGGTGGAAATACAACAAATAGAGCAGGCACGTAACTTTTAAAACTATGTAAGTACATATATAGATGTATATACAGAAAAAAAATCAATGTTATTCGAAACTAGTGGGCCCAAACTATTAATACATACACACTATATGACCAATCAATAGAAAGAAAACCAGAAATCAGTCGTCAATGGGTATAATTTGTACGATCAATGAATAACAAATGTTTCTAGGAATCTGAAAGCATAGTGTACCTTCTCGTCAGTTTCTCCCGTGGTGGATTAAATATCGCGAAAATGGTCCTGAGTTGTGCTGCAATACCTCCACGAATTGCATCCCTCGATGTCTCAGTTAGTACATACGATCGAAATAAGTGATATGAATATTGTATGTTTTCATGAGTTTCAGAAACCGGGGGGGGGAGGTTGAAAAATTTGAAAAAAAAAATCTCGAAGTAATGAAGACAGAGAGAGAGATAGAGAAGAAGGAAGACGAAGAATAGGGGCGCCAAAGGCTTAAGTGGGAAATAACTAACGCTACAAAGATAAAAGTCGAATTTCGCTCTCAACAAAATCCATAGCCAAAATATTCTTAACATGCCAAAAGGGTGGTCTACTCAAATACGTAGACTCAAGGAGCGCCCTGCTGCCAAGGATGCAAGTTCTGTGTCCATCAGATCCCAATCCCACAAGAGTTTGGTTGTAAGATTGAAATCCGATCCCCGTATCCGGCCCAAACCAGCAGGGTCCCGAAAATCCTCCGGAAGGTTAGAGACGGCGTTAATTTAGAATTTCAAAAGAAAAAAAAATCATCCGACCTCTTGGAAACTAGAAGATTCCAGAATAGTAATGAAATTAGAGTAATAGCTAAGATATCCCTAATGAGAATTTGCCAAAATAAATAAAAAAAATTAAATAAACTGAATTTTGGATCGGTGATTTCTATTGCCAAACTTCACCGATGGCTACTCCGCGCAGACATGCCACAGTCTGGGACGTCGTTAATTTCCCTCATCTAATTAAACTAAGAAAAGACATGAAAATACTTAAGGGGACTAGGGGTCGACGTCCGGGTACGCTAATGACATGAATATTAATTTAGTAGCAGTTGATTTAATCGGATAGTCCGAACTGAGTTATATGAACATTGCACAATAAATAAATAAGGTAAGCAACGAAAAAAAAAAATCTCGGAGAGGCAATGAATGTTAAAGGTACAAATGACCGAAACCTGTACTTTTCAATGATCACAGGAAATAGCAGTTATTTTTCTTAATTATCATTTCTGTCAACCTTTAGAAGTAATTCCCACATGATGCTACCCTATCTATTGAAAGGCTTAAGATCTGGGGCTGTTATTATGAGGTACTTAAATACGAAGTAACACACAATTCCCAACTACAATTTACTATCCAAGTAACAAACTCGGTTGGATGAATGTACTGGTGTAGAAGTCAAAACGCGAGAGATTTTTTTTTTCCGTAAACGTATTCATATTTTCACTATATAACATACACTAGGCCTATCCATTTAAATGTAGGTGTCATACTCTCATTCATATTTTATATCATATTATTAATATATCATTACATTCATTCATTATCTACTAATTTTCGCGCGAAGTAATATTTTATAGACACCCTATTTCATACATTTTACACGCAGGCCATACACATATTTACATTACACAGTAATAAATATATATAATTATCACAATCTATCACGCTCAAACTACTACACAATAACATTCATCGAACCACGTACTCCTTGTTTCGAAGCACCCAAATTGTATTTACTTCGCAGTTTTAAAAAAAAATCATACGTGTATTCACTGAAAGTTAAATTGTCAACGATTAATCTATTTCTGATTTTCTGATAAAACTAAAGCAACAATGGAATTTTCTACAGCCACGGGAAAAGAGAATTTAATACTACATTTTGAAACAAACAGTAATAGCATATGGGCTTTACTTCTATTAAGAAAATAGGTATTCTTTATTTTAATGGATATTTCGGGTTCTAAACGACATAGCAAGCTGTAATTTTCCAAATAGTAAGATCTCATGCTATCTTATATGAATGTATACTCATCTGAACCGAAAACCATGTCCACGGGATGTAATTTAAGAATAAATGTCCAAAATCAAACAATCTAGATCACTAAGTCATGCGATGTCGTAATGTCAACAAACAATTGACTACCGAAAACAGACACTATGGCGCTGTGGTGGAGGCATAATTTACCGTGTACTGAAATATATACTTGTACTCATTAATCAGAAATTTAATATTTACTCTGGTTTAGTATACTTTGAGTTAGACAAATGGTACTAAATTAACGCATATTTATACACTGTCCTAACCGAAAATTCACACACTCACACAAAACTACTAACTACATACACCACTGTTAGTACTATACATAAAGACAACTAACTAAACCAAACATGCACCATTTAATTACATGCATGTTGAGGAAAAATACTCCCTTGTTGGTATATACAGTTGGCTCTATTTAACTTAAAGGGGGGGCAAAATGAGAAAAGGTAACCCTAGGTCCAATTGACCTGACCAATTGTTTACATAATTATTGCCAAAGATTGATGCCCTGGGGGCACCTTAACGAGGTTTATGGAGGGATCCTTCCCCTGAGAGGGGAAAAGGCCCTAAAACAAACAATAACTAACCCATTCCCCCGCTAGAACTGGTTCAATTTGGAAAAGGGGATAGGAGCCCTTTTAAGCTAACTTAAGCTGCCATTATGATTATTTACATTACAACTATCAAACCTACTACGTACATGCACTTACTGTAAAATAAAAAAAAATCACATCTACCTAATACACGAACAACATGCACTAAACAGGTCGTAATTTCCCTAATCCCTAACTGAATCTATGGTTTGAAAGAAGAGGAGGGTAGAATCACACTTCCACTATATTTGTTCTAAAATGATGACATCATGGCGTCATGTAAACACCATTCCTTATTTCACTGAATTGCAGCTTCTTTACCAAAATTTGTGGATTTTCCGGGCTCCTATTCCGTTGTAAATCTTTAACTATTGAATTACATTATATGTTACCTTAGTTGTCCTTGGAAATTCGAATCCTTCCCGAAAAATATTTGGCAAGAAAATCACAAGCTGCTCCTGCTTGTGTGTCTTCGATTATTCTGATCACATTGCGCCGAAAACGCCAGAGGTAGGAGAATTCCTCCAATCAGAACGAAAACTTTAGCCGCGGAAATTACAAAGCAAATAGAAATTTGGCAAATCCAGATATAACCGGATCTGAAAGTGACTATGGACTAGTGAGAGGGGGTGAGGGAAAGATTAGGTACCTGACTAAATTCTACATTGGTCTGAAATTAAGAAAATTTATATCCAATGACGGAACTATGTTTCGGTATGACGTCAGAATGGTAAACCTTGTAACTATTCGACTTGTATATCCGAAAATGGGATTTACACTTAATCAAAATATAAATAAAATATATTATTCAGTGGGAATATGGTTACTAATGAAACCTTTGGATTCATTATATTTAATTCGAAGTAAAGAGAGTAAATAAATTGTGTAACTAAACCGAAATTGAATAAAAAAAATTACTAGGTACAGGGTGCGTAAAAAAAATTGTCATTACTTTCAACTGTAATGGTACATTACAGTTTTCCCCGGCCCATTAACAAAATTTTGTTAGAATAACAAAATTTTGCTAATTGGGAATACTAACTAATGATGCTTGTTGAATTAACACACTCATTCATCCCATTCAAACGTTACCAGTCTCACTAGGACAGTATATTATATCTACTTGGGGTATTGCGCGAGTAATTCACTACGTTTATCTTCTGTACAATTGAAAATCTTTAAATTTCGAAAATTATGAGTTCCGATACTTTCACCTTTGAGATTATGCAAAACAGCGCAGTTTTTTAGCAATTTTTTCACGACAAACGGGCCAGTGAAAATTTTCATCCATTTGGCGGATTCCTGCTTTATTATTGACGATAAGTTGTGTAATTTCAGCATTACTAGTTGACCTTCTTCCAGAGTAACAGAATGTGTTGACCGTTTACTAGAATTTCGCGAATTTATATCTATCTCCGTAAATTTAAACCTATTTTCAACGGAATCTAATTGTTTTGGCCATGGGAACACCTTCCGGTAGTTGTCAACAGCAGAGTAACTCAGAAAACGTTCCGCCGGCGTGCAACCAATACTTGAGCAATAAGAATTATTAAGAAGGTCCTGTATTTTTACAAGATATCTATACCAGGTGGTTTGATCTTCATTACACCATAACCGAACTAACCTATTGAGCTCTTTATGGCTGCGCTCTGTTATGCTGTTACCCTGAGGAGAATAGCTAGCTGTTTTCTTGTGTTTAATTTTATACTTAGCACAGAAATCCTGCCACAGTTTAGACTGGAACTGTGGTCCCCTGTCACTTAAGAATTCTTGAGGATATGGTAAAAGGTGAAAGTATCTTCTCTCTAGTACCGTTATTATTTCTTTGGTATGAGCTTTTCTGAGCGGAAGAAAAGTAACAAAACGAGAGTAAATATCTATTAGTGATAAAATATAATAGTATCCCTGGCTAGGTGGTAATTTCCCAATAAGGTCCACCCCCAGAGTCTCATGGGGTACCTTTGCTCTTATGTGATATTCTTGCTGAGCTATGGTTCGGTTTGTGAACTTTGTTTCCGCACATTGGATACAGTTTCGGATGAAATTTTTTATGGTAGATTTTTGATTTTTCCAATAAAAGATTGCGCGACAAAAGCGATAACATTTTTGAACTCCAAAATGACCTGTGGAGTGAACAATACTGATAATTTGGTGAATACAAGCCTGAGGTATTACTAAAAGCCATTTTTGAACTCGCAACGGTTTTATGTACATTAACCCACAATGCATTGCGATTCTACTCTGATTACCACTATTTTCATATTGCCTTAAGAACGTTTGACATAATTCATCAGTTTCTTGATTTTTCTTTATATGATTTAAATCAATGTCAGCATATTGTGTTTTCGTTAGGAAATGCACATAATGGGTTTCGGGTTCAAGCAATACCTCAGGCGGGTACCTACTAAGTGTATCGGCGATAAGGTTCTCGCGGCCTGGACAGTGCTGAAATGTTAAGTCAAATTTCTGTAATTTAAGTAGGATCCTGGTGGTTCTTGGTTCAAGGTTCTTCTGAGTGAAAGCATGAGTAACTGCTGCATTGTCGGTATGAACATACGTGATACGACCCATAATATGTTGTTCAAAGTGCTCACATAGGAACAGAACGGACAGTAGTTCTAACTGAGAGATCGACAGAGACAACTCGTAAGGCTTTACCCGTCGACTAGCATATCCGATGACATTAGGATCTTCTTGACCTGCGGGATATTGTGCAAGATAGCCAGCCAGATTTTCCATACACGCATCACTGTGTATGTGAAATGGCAGGGAGAAATCTGGCTGACTTAGAGCAGGCGGATTGCTAATAAGCTCTTTTAACTTATGGAAAGTTTCCAATGTTTCATCGTTCCATGTGAATTTTTGATCCTTTTTTAGTAGTTGATATAATTTAGCGGTAAGTCCAGAAAAGTTTGGTACGAACTTTCTCCTCCACCCTATGAGGCCTAGGAACTTTTGTAATGCCTTCTTTGATTTCGGAACCGGAAAACAACGAATGGGTTCGTTTAATTTAGGGTCGACCCTTATCGTTTTGCCACTAATGATATGACCTAAAAATTTTATCTCCCGTGCGAAGAACTTACATTTTTGAAAATTTAAGGAAAAATTTGCCCTCTTGAAAATTTCAAAGGTTCTTTCTAAATGAGATAAGTGTTCTTCTTCCGTGGCCGATTTTACCATAACATCATCAAGGTATAAAACTACAAAAGAACGAGTTGAGTCGTTGAAAAAATTAGTCATAACGGATTGAAAAACAGCAGGACTGCTCTTCAATCCCTGTGGCAAAACGGTAAGGCAATATTGCCTTCCTTTATACACGAAGCTAGTACATTGATATGATTCTTTGTGTAAACTGATCCCATAATAGGCACTAGATGCATCAAAAGATGAGAACCAAGTGGCTTGTGAAACACGATGTAATAAATCGTCTATTGGTTCAACCTGTGCTTGTGGAGAAATAATTTTAGAGTTGGTAGCCCTGAGGTCCAAAACGGGACGTACGCCCCCAGAGGCCTTTCTGACAACATGAATAGGATTTCTGTATGGGGACATCTGTTCTATAGCAATTCCTAACCGTAACCATTTATTTAATTCGGCCTCAAACTCGGGTTGCATTGCTTGTGGGACAGAATAGCAAGGTCCCACAACTGGTTCGTTATCTTTTAGTTGAATTTTGTATGGAGGCGCATTAACACGACGTGGGTACTCGGAGAAGAGAGATCTGTACTGTAATAATAGTTTACGGAGACCTGATCTAATTGGTGGTGGTAAGGCATCCCGAGTAGTAATGTAAGTATCGATATCTTGTGGAGAGACATTGCATTCGGCATTCAGGAATGGATCCAGCTGATCGTCCCTGTTAACCTCTCCTCCATTGAGAGGTGTCACTGCACAGGCAGCTTGACAGATAAACCTGGGGTCAAGCATGGGCTGATCCATCACTGGCCGCCCTGACTCACCGATTGCAATCTCTCTTTCCGGTATTCCCACTAACATTACATTTGGTTTATTAGTTGAAACAGTAACTGCATTCCCGAGACTATCTTTCATACGAATTTCTTTCTTTTCACGGTCGATGATACAATGGAACTTATCTAAGAATGGGCAACCCAAGATTAAATCCGTTCGCAAGTATTTAATAACAAAAATAGCTATTTCAAAAATATGGTTTTGAATATTAAGATTGAAATTTTGAACCCCTTGAACTGAAAAACTTTCCTTCCCAGCAAATGCACCCAGTGTAAGACACGTGTACGGCCTTAATTTTGCAGAAGGGAAGCGCCGTTTCAATCTTCTCCACACCTCCCAGTCCATTAGGCAGAGCTCCGAACCACTATCTATGGTAGCAACAAGTTCAAAGCCACCGATACTTCCTTTTAGGCTGGGAGATGCCGAGAAATAGCGTTCTTCCCCCACCGCAAATGGCTCTTCATCGATTACGAATTTTATTATAAATTCTAAGGAATTCGGCGAGGGGTATTCTTGTATCTGAAACTCGGATTTACTATTATTAGAATATTGCCTTTCGTAGTTAATGGGGTGTATGTACCCGCAGTTATCCTCCCCCATTTCATCAGGTAACTGCGGCGTTAGTTTGTCGACTTTACCGCCGTTTCGCGACTATCACTCCCATTTAATATTGTTCTAGGCTCACCGTTACCACGCACTTGCGAAGGGACCGAATTCTGGGGTCGATTTACATTATTGTTACTATTATTGTTATTATTCTGACTATTACCGTTCTCCCTTCTTCCGTACGTCCTGTTAAAATTCCTCCTGGTGTTATCGCCCCTGTCCGGGTTCGATGCCATGTTGGTACGGTCATAGGGACGATAACTCCGGCGATTGTTGAACATGGGCCGATTCCTAAATAGTCGCCGGCCATTATTGTTGTTTTCTGAGCCGTACCCACTAGGATAACGAGATCCAGCTTGGGTATAACTCAGGAAATCTGTCTGGCAACTTGCCGTTACCTTCGTCTTCGTCGGTTTTAGAATCTTTGCCTGTCGGGCGAAGTATCGTTTTGGTGGACCACCAACTTCCTTGCCGCACAAGGCAGCTAAACGTGAGGTGACTTCTCGCACCGTTTGGCACAAGTGGGACGCTATGGCCCGGGACTCATCGGGTGGAAGAGCGTTAACTATAATATCTACCAGTTCGGCCTGAGAGGGATGTTCAGCTATCTGATAATATAGTTCAATGATTTTCCAAGCATAGTCCAAGAGGGACCCATACTTGGAGCGATCATACCGGAGTGATTGTAAGTTTCTCTTTTGGAGCCGCTCGATGTGCTCATTACAATACTCTTCTTTGAAAAGAATCAAAAAATCACTGAACGTCCGGATTTGGTATTTAACAGAGGCAAACCATGCGCCCGAAGCGGCGATCAAACATTTTTCAACTATCTGTAGGCGTTCCCCATCAGTAAGTTTGTACATATCTAGATATTGCTGCAATCTTCGCAGGAAAACTCGAGGTAACCCGTTAGTAATGTTCCCATCGAAAGTGGGAAAACGTTCAATATCCCGGAGGGAAACTTTAGAGCTCATACTATACGGGGCAGGAAAAGAATCTATTGGAATCAACGCGTTATCCTGAGCGGTTGGGGTTGTCACCGGATTTGCCACCGACGGAGTGGTCACTGAACTGAACGCTCCCATATGACCAAGAGAGGTTTTATAATTAGTGTTGACCATGTAAGGTTCGAACTTAGGACCCACCACGGCAGTAACCGACGGTCCGGCACATCTCCTTTCCCCTCCTGGCAGCACGCTGTAAGATTGTACCATTCCAAAGGTAGAGTGAGCATTTACGCTAGTGACTGTTGTAGTCACAACACTCGACTGCATCGGTACATCGAAATTACTCAACCATGATTTCGAGGTTGGCTGATGCGGGGGGCAATACATTGCTGTGTCCCGTGCATCAGGCAACACTTGACTCTTTCCCGGTTGGACGTTACTTGTTTCTGGGAAAATTTTCCCTGGAGAATCGCCATCAGGAAAAGGATAGGAGATATCAGACTTGACGATTTCCAATTTAGTAATATTCCCCTTAAGACTGTCTACTTCGGTTTGAATTTGACCAATCCTTTGATCAACCGACTCTAGTTTGGTTTCTATTGATAGGTTAGATATTACAACATTTAATTTACTTATTTCAGCCTGCTGCTGTTCAACCTTTTGTTCGATGTCACCAAATCTTTTGTTTGTACTCTCAAACCTTACATCTATTTCATTTAATTTTTTATTTGTTTCGTCTCTGAGCTGTTCGGTAGACTGTTGGGCCTGGTATCTAACCTGCTCTAGTTCAGTAGACGTTTGCTCTTTCAATTTGCTAATCGAAGAAGCAAAGTCTAAACAGATCTGGTCAAATTTATTGTTTAATACCTCGAATCGAGCATCGGTCTCTCGTTTCGAGGTATCAAACTTTTCATTTATTTCACGTCTCATTTCTGCATTCTCACGCCTCAGATCTGCACTATTCTGATCTAACTTCTGATTTATCTCACGCCTCAGATCTGCACTATTCTGATCTATTTTCTGATTTATCTCACGCCTCAGATCTGCACTGTTTTGATCTATTTTAACTTCCATGTTAGTGAATTTTTCGTTCATATTAGAAAATTTTTCATGCATCATTTCCATCATCTGGCGAATTAATGCAGACGTGTCAGACCCTCCAGATGACATTCCTTCCTTCGGGTTTGCCGTCTGATCCCGAGAATCACTGTGATTTCCATTCTTTTCCTCATCGTCGAGGTCAGATATCTCCGCTGGAGATATTTGGCCTCGGTCCTTTTCACAATCCTCACAGTATTTTATTATTTCGCCGGTTTGAACCTTTTCTGCATTTTCAGCAGTATCATCCAAATTGGAGCAAGCAAAATGGATCCATTTTAGTCCACAACCGGTGCATCTTATTAATCTCCGCGGGGCGCGAGATCTTTTCTCTTTTTCATCTAATGTGCATTGAGTGCACGTGACTTCACATTCGCCCTGTGACACAACAACCTTTTTTGTTGCCATAGCTTTGACACACTATACAAAAGACAAGATATATATCAAAAATACACATATACTATAAAATACTTATTCGCTATCCAGACAAGTATTATTCATGAATTAAAGGACTCCCATTCTCTTTCCTTCCTTGAAACCCTTCTAGCGTTTAGTTCTAATTTAGAAAAAATTTTGACACTCCTTCTCTTTTTCCCCCTTAGAAAAGGAAACAAAAATGACAAATTAGCCAACGACTCTACTTGTTTCACTTGACTATAAAATTTCTCTTATTAATTTCAATGTTGTAATCAATTCAACATGCCTTCAACCTCACTCTTTGACATTCTTAAAAAAAATTTCAGATCTATCGGTCGCCATTTAAACTGAGATCCGTTGCCATGGGAACAAACGTTGCCATGACAACCATTCTTGTCGCGGTTCACCAATTCAAACTGATTGGCATGATAACTGGTATTATTCAATAAGCATTTTCAGATCCGTTACCACAGCAAACATGCGTTACCATGGCAACAGTCTTGTCACGTGTCGCCACTCTAAAACTGAAAAAAGGGAGGGCCGTTGCCATAGAAACCACCGTTTCCATAACAACGAATTCCGTCACGGCTCGTCAATCTAAAACTGATTGAGGGAAGAAAGAATCTGCAACAAATGTGATGCACGGAATAAGTCGTGAGTGGGAACCCTTCACCCCTGGTGGGGATGTTCATGAAGCTATCAGCTTATGTCTAATTATATTGGAATATAATATCCATTTCTTAATTTCGAACATACTAGGTTCGATCGAAACGAGAAAACTTTTTATCGGACTTCTAAAGAAAAGAAAATAAAATAAATAAATACATGACCGTGTTTATTACATATAGAATTCCCAGTCACGACCCCCTTTTCAGTTTTATTAAAAATAGAAGAAGAAGAAGATGAAGAAAGGAAAAGGAAGATAGAAGAGGAAAGAGGTAAAGTAAGAAGGTGATAAAGAGGAAACTGTTACTGGATATTTTGAGAAATATGGTAAAGGGAAAGTGAATAATTATCGAATTGGGATCATTTCCAATAGCTATTGGGTGAATGTTTGGTATTAAGGTGATCAAAGGTAGACACATGTTAACTCATACATCCCCGACCTAGATCCATTTAACCCCAACTACCGAATTATCCCAATCTAGCTCTGAGATAGATGAGAAAGTTCAATTTTACCGTTTATTCAATATTTCCAGAAGTTCTAGACTAATATCCAATATTTGAAAAATGAACGACGAAGTTGATGGCATGTTAGAATCGAGCACAGAGAAAGAAAAAAAAAATCAGAGTATCACATATTTGTCGAAAATTTTGACTTTCACAGTTCTCCCATGATGATCATTCGTTCAGGCTACTTCGGTCCTTTTTACTTCCTTCATAGAGCCAACTTAACTTAAGTTAGTATTGACATTCAATGACTTTAATTGCCAACTACCATTAATTATAATAAGTCACACATATATGTCAAAATAATTGGTGCACTTAATACTAAACCTACATTTCACTCACACACACATTCATACAGGACAATGTATACTTCGGGTTGTATTTAGTTGAATTAAACTAACCTAACTACATTTCTATAGACATTTATTACATTTCAATAAAAGAAAACTTAGTTTGACATAACAGGAAAAATTTAATACATGAAAAGAATGTTTCATAAGCATGCACAGAAATCCGCTACTTTCAACAAGATCAAATAACACATTTCTCTTTCTAGATATATTAAAAGTTGGATTACATGAAAAAAAATTCGACAAAAGACGAAAGACAAAAATAAAAAAAAAGAAAATTCAAAGGTCAATATATTTAAGATTCAGTGCAATGAATACATATCATTGCGGGCAAAAGAAAGAAAAAAAAAATATAATTGGTTAATCATTCTTTAAAAAAAAAAAACACTTTAGTAACATTTTATTGAGTCTCTGTCCCAAGAGGAGACATTTCGACAATTTTATGAGTCTTTGTTCTCACGTCGATAATAACTCCTTTTTCAACTCTCTTTACGCACTGTGATTTGTGTCCATGAGAGTATTTAATCGTTTTTTGTTTTAACTATAGACAAATAGTTGCTTCATATCACATATATATTTAAATTTCTCATTTCGTCACTTGACGCACTTGATATAAAATTTCAAAGTTTATCAAGATTTAAAATATCGAGTCCAGTCCCAAACATTGGGAACATATTTCCATATTCCTGTATTCACATTACTAAATTATTAACCAAAATTTCAGTTCGTTGAATTTAAGATCACTATTTTTTTTTCTAGTATAGATCGTGTAGTCAAAAGATTCTAGTCACTGAATAGTTAGGTTTCCGATCGTAGGGGAAGGATTTGTTTCATAGTTTACTGATAGAAGATTCGTTGGTGGGGCACACTGTTTCGAAGCTTACTGATTTCACTATGATCTCGCAAAATAAATTTGGATAAGGATTAGGGTTATTTTTACTTTTCTTACGACCTGCTACTTGTTTTATTTACATGCAGTATTTAACATGATATTCAACTTTAATAGTTACAAACATCAATAACAACTCAACAAAATGTCATTTATTACAATTTACGCGGTAATACTATATATCACAAATAGTTGGTAAATGTCGGGTGTCAAAAATCTATGGCAACCTAAAACAACCAGGGTAAATACCGAGCCCTTCACATACATACTCGCATATATATATATATTCATATTAGTCAATATAATAAATTTCACTTTAATATCCATCATAGTATTTCGTCGACATTTAATATCTACATAACCTTTTTATATTCGACAAGTATTCATATTTTATTGGCTCAAAATAAACAAAAACCCTGACTAACAAAAATTACTTTTTTCCCTTATAAGGTTGCAACATTGTACTTTATATGTAAACCCGATAATCAATAATCATTCTCAATTTACTAAAGATCCGCGTATAAAAAAAATAGTTGGTATTATTTAATAAGTTGACATAAGAGGTGGAAATACAACAAATAGAGCAGGCACGTAACTTTTAAAACTATGTAAGTACATATATAGATGTATATACAGAAAAAAAATCAATGTTATTCGAAACTAGTGGGCCCAAACTATTAATACATACACACTATATGACCAATCAATAGAAAGAAAACCAGAAATCAGTCGTCAATGGGTATAATTTGTACGATCAATGAATAACAAATGTTTCTAGGAATCTGAAAGCATAGTGTACCTTCTCGTCAGTTTCTCCCGTGGTGGATTAAATATCGCGAAAATGGTCCTGAGTTGTGCTGCAATACCTCCACGAATTGCATCCCTCGATGTCTCAGTTAGTACATACGATCGAAATAAGTGATATGAATATTGTATGTTTTCATGAGTTTCAGAAACCGGGGGGGGGAGGTTGAAAAATTTGAAAAAAAAAAATCTCGAAGTAATGAAGACAGAGAGAGAGATAGAGAAGAAGGAAGACGAAGAATAGGGGCGCCAAAGACTTAAGTGGGAAATAACTAACGCTACAAAGATAAAAGTCGAATTTCGCTCTCAACAAAATCCATAGCCAAAATATTCTTAACATGCCAAAAGGGTGGTCTACTCAAATACGTAGACTCAAGGAGCGCCCTGCTGCCAAGGATGCAAGTTCTGTGTCCATCAGATCCCAATCCCACAAGAGTTTGGTTGTAAGATTGAAATCCGATCCCCGTATCCGGCCCAAACCAGCAGGGTCCCGAAAATCCTCCGGAAGGTTAGAGACGGCGTTAATTTAGAATTTCAAAAGAAAAAAAAATCATCCGACCTCTTGGAAACTAGAAGATTCCAGAATAGTAATGAAATTAGAGTAATAGCTAAGATATCCCTAATGAGAATTTGCCAAAATAAATAAAAAAAATTAAATAAACTGAATTTTGGATCGGTGATTTCTATTGCCAAACTTCACCGATGGCTACCCCGCGCAGACATGCCACAGTCTGGGACGTCGTTAATTTCCCTCATCTAATTAAACTAAGAAAAGACATGAAAATACTTAAGGGGACTAGGGGTCGACGTCCGGGTACGCTAATGACATGAATATTAATTTAGTAGCAGTTGATTTAATCGGATAGTCCGAACTGAGTTATATGAACATTGCACAATAAATAAATAAGGTAAGCAACGAAAAAAAAAATCTCGGAGAGGCAATGAATGTTAAAGGTACAAATGACCGAAACCTGTACTTTTCAATGATCACAGGAAATAGCAGTTATTTTTCTTAATTATCATTTCTGTCAACCTTTAGAAGTAATTCCCACATGATGCTACCCTATCTATTGAAAGGCTTAAGATCTGGGGCTGTTATTATGAGGTACTTAAATACGAAGTAACACACAATTCCCAACTACAATTTACTATCCAAGTAACAAACTCGGTTGGATGAATGTACTGGTGTAGAAGTCAAAACGCGAGAGATTTTTTTTTCCGTAAACGTATTCATATTTTCACTATATAACATACACTAGGCCTATCCATTTAAATGTAGGTGTCATACTCTCATTCATATTTTATATCATATTATTAATATATCATTACATTCATTCATTATCTACTAATTTTCGCGCGAAGTAATATTTTATAGACACCCTATTTCATACATTTTACACGCAGGCCATACACATATTTACATTACACAGTAATAAATATATATAATTATCACAATCTATCACGCTCAAACTACTACACAATAACATTCATCGAACCACGTACTCCTTGTTTCGAAGCACCCAAATTGTATTTACTTCGCAGTTTTAAAAAAAAATCATACGTGTATTCACTGAAAGTTAAATTGTCAACGATTAATCTATTTCTGATTTTCTGATAAAACTAAAGCAACAATGGAATTTTCTACAGCCACGGGAAAAGAGAATTTAATACTACATTTTGAAACAAACAGTAATAGCATATGGGCTTTACTTCTATTAAGAAAATAGGTATTCTTTATTTTAATGGATATTTCGGGTTCTAAACGACATAGCAAGCTGTAATTTTCCAAATAGTAAGATCTCATGCTATCTTATATGAATGTATACTCATCTGAACCGAAAACCATGTCCACGGGATGTAATTTAAGAATAAATGTCCAAAATCAAACAATCTAGATCACTAAGTCATGCGATGTCGTAATGTCAACAAACAATTGACTACCGAAAACAGACACTATGGCGCTGTGGTGGAGGCATAATTTACCGTGTACTGAAATATATACTTGTACTCATTAATCAGAAATTTAATATTTACTCTGGTTTAGTATACTTTGAGTTAGACAAATGGTACTAAATTAACGCATATTTATACACTGTCCTAACCGAAAATTCACACACTCACACAAAACTACTAACTACATACACCACTGTTAGTACTATACATAAAGACAACTAACTAAACCAAACATGCACCATTTAATTACATGCATGTTGAGGAAAAATACTCCCTTGTTGGTATATACAGTTGGCTCTATTTAACTTAAAGGGGGGGCAAAATGAGAAAAGGTAACCCTAGGTCCAATTGACCTGACCAATTGTTTACATAATTATTGCCAAAGATTGATGCCCTGGGGGCACCTTAACGAGGTTTATGGAGGGATCCTTCCCCTGAGAGGGGAAAAGGCCCTAAAACAAACAATAACTAACCCATTCCCCCGCTAGAACTGGTTCAATTTGGAAAAGGGGATAGGAGCCCTTTTAAGCTAACTTAAGCTGCCATTATGATTATTTACATTACAACTATCAAACCTACTACGTACATGCACTTACTGTAAAATAAAAAAAAATCACATCTACCTAATACACGAACAACATGCACTAAACAGGTCGTAATTTCCCTAATCCCTAACTGAATCTATGGTTTGAAAGAAGAGGAGGGTAGAATCACACTTCCACTATATTTGTTCTAAAATGATGACATCATGGCGTCATGTAAACACCATTCCTTATTTCACTGAATTGCAGCTTCTTTACCAAAATTTGTGGATTTTCCGGGCTCCTATTCCGTTGTAAATCTTTAACTATTGAATTACATTATATGTTACCTTAGTTGTCCTTGGAAATTCGAATCCTTCCCGAAAAATATTTGGCAAGAAAATCACAAGCTGCTCCTGCTTGTGTGTCTTCGATTATTCTGATCACATTGCGCCGAAAACGCCAGAGGTAGGAGAATTCCTCCAATCAGAACGAAAACTTTAGCCGCGGAAATTACAAAGCAAATAGAAATTTGGCAAATCCAGATATAACCGGATCTGAAAGTGACTATGGACTAGTGAGAGGGGGTGAGGGAAAGATTAGGTACCTGACTAAATTCTACATTGGTCTGAAATTAAGAAAATTTATATCCAATGACGGAACTATGTTTCGGTATGACGTCAGAATGGTAAACCTTGTAACTATTCGACTTGTATATCCGAAAATGGGATTTACACTTAATCAAAATATAAATAAAATATATTATTCAGTGGGAATATGGTTACTAATGAAACCTTTGGATTCATTATATTTAATTCGAAGTAAAGAGAGTAAATAAATTGTGTAACTAAACCGAAATTGAATAAAAAAAAAATTACTAGGTACAGGGTGCGTAAAAAAAATTGTCATTACTTTCAACTGTAATGGTACATTACAAACTGTCAAACATTAATGGACATAAAAACAAATTTTAGGGTTTTTACAAATTGTGCCGTTGCTCAAAAGATACAACTATGAAACTTTTGAAACTTTTTTTGTACATTCATCTTAACACGTACATGGTATGGTTAAAAAATAAAGATGGTGTTTCTTGTATTTTTGTAATTATTATTTTTTATGTACGAAAAAAAAACAGTTTTAAGTTTTGTTACAAATTGTGTTATTGCTCGTAAGTTACCACTATGAAACTTTTGAAAATTTTAAATAGAATTTTTTTAGCACATAAATGATGTGGTTAAAAAGTAAAAAGGGTGCTTTTGGTATTTTTGTAATTATTATGTTTTTGGTATTTTACATGTACGGAAATATACAGTTTTAAGTTTTGTTACAAATTTTGTCATTGCTCGTAAATTACAACTGTGAAACTCTTTAAACCTTTTTATAGGATTATTTTAGAACATACACAATACGGTTAAAAAATAATGAGTGTGCTTTTGATATTTTTGTAATTATTATTTTTGTACGTCAGAGTGAAATCCATGAATCATTCTGGGCCTTCTATTGTAATGGCCAGAAAATGAAGATTTTTGTTGGATACCTTTTGAAAATATCATTAGGGAAGTTCCTGTTCCATCTCTTACAAGCCAATCAGCCCTGACTTACGCAACTGAAAGCAAAATTAAAACAAGACATCATATCATCAATGAAAAGCATGAACTGTGAAATACAGGACACAGCATTTTGTATGTAAATCTATGTAATTCTAAGAAGTATTAGGGTATGTATGTTTATAGTTTTCATCTATGTACATTTGTCTTTTATTTCTTATTTCTACTTATAGGGCTGGAATAATCACTCAACCCCTTACATTGCTAGGCCTATATTTTCCATTCACAAAACCACAAGATTATTATAAAAAACATCCCTTTTTGTTATTTAATTACACCTAGTAAATGCAAACTAATTCTATAAAAAGTTACAAATGTTTGATAGTTGTAAGCGATGGTACAATTGGGAAAAAAGTTGAAAGTCATAGTTGTTACAAAATATGTTATGGTAATACCAAAACTACACATTGTACCAGTTCTATTTTTAAGCATACCTAATATTTACTAAGATGATTTTTTGACAAAGTTGTAAAGTGTGACAGTTGTCACTTCAGAGTAGGGATGGCCAAACTTTTCCGAAATCGGAAATTTCACTTTCTGGAATTTTTCCGAATTCCAGATTTTTCCGAAATCGGAATTTTTCCGAATTCCGAAATTTTTCAGATTATACTTTCCGTAATTCGGAAATTAAAAATTCCGGAATTTTCCATCACTACTTCAAAGGAAAGGCATAATCTGTTAACAACTGTAAATCTGTATATTTCTGTACATTTAAAACACGAATAATAATAATGATAATTGCAAAAATACCAAAAACACCCTTTTTATTTTTTAACCATATCATGTATGTGCTAAGATGATTCTGTTTAAAAAGTTTCAAAAGTTTCATAGTTGTAACTTACGAGCAATGACACAATTTGTAACAAAACTTAAAACTGTATATTTCCAAACGTGTAAAATACCAAAAAAAATAATAAATACAAAAATACCAAAAGCATGCTTTTTATTTTTTAACCATATCATGTATGTGCTAAGATGATTCTATTTAAAAAGTTTCAAAAGTTTCATAGTTGTAACTTACGAGAAATAACACAATTTGTAACAAAACTTAAAACTGTATATTTCCGTACATAAAAAATAATTACAAAAATACAAAAAAGGCCCTCTTTATTTTTTTAGAAATAGGAATATGTGCATCTTGTGCAGCTGCTACTTGTTTGTTTCTAAAATTTTCCGTCCGGAGGTACGACTCACATTACTTTTCATGCACACGCACAGCCTGTGCTTCTTTCAAGGCTTGTATGAAAGGACACTTACACAGCTATTGCTTTTGCTTGGTCGGTACCTCATTTAGGACTGCCGTGCGGTGTTTGTCTTCAACAGCTCCTGCATACCTGAATTTGAATAGGAGAGTAACGACTTTGCTAGGTGAGATGGGATTCGTTTCAGGATGGTAATGGTTGAAATTATGTGCGATGACTCTTACACTTCGTTTACTCAACATCAGAACAATATCTATGCGTTCAGCTTTCGTGAGGATAATCTTCAATTGGTGAACGTGAAAAAGTAACGAGAACACTTTCAAATAATTTGATTTTTTTTTCACAGCTAGACGAAAAATAGTCATAGAGATGACTTCCTGAGCAAATTTTGTGGTGCGTGGTATGTTACACAAGTTTCTAATGAAATTTTAAAGTTAGATCCAAGATAGCTGCCGGATACGCGGAATGGTCTGTAACATTACACGGCACGGTAGGTACATTTCATTATTGTGTGTCGCGTATTTTTCTTTTATTTGACTGTCTTACGATTTCTGTCCCATTCGGCAGATTTTAGAGATCTTTTGAATTCATTTTAAATTTTTAAATTTTGTTTGGTTCATATTCTTGAAATCTTTATTGTCGCATAACCCCACTATTTATGCCCATTAGCAGCTATAATTTTGAAATGTTTTAACTTGAGAAGGAGTATCTAAATCTCCTTCAAAATATCCTAACATCCTTTTAACAGTTGGGATTCATTGTTTGGTGGATATCATATAAAAATGAAAAGCTTTGTTATTATTTTGAAATCAAGAATTGTCGTCCATTTATGTTGAAAGTTGTCCATTTATATATTTTACTAAAGTTTATAACGGAATGAAACACAGTAATTACAGCTGTGTGATTTCATAATTAAATTGATTTTAATTTTAAATAAAGTTAGGTTTATTAGAAACACAGTTTACAATGCTATGGAATCACGGATAAACTTGAGCAACGAAAATGAAGTATGAGATGGAACCGTGGTGAAGTTTGTAAACCTTGTACTTACTATTTAAAACCGATACATATTGACAATAATAATGTGTTGTAATTTGTGTAAATTAGGACACCATTTTCGCAGTTGTTAGGTTTATACACTATCTGGCCATTCGTAACCGGACACCTCTAACTAGTACGTTAATTCGGTTTCAGCAGTCCATCAACGTGTAGGGCCAATTTTCGCCGCAATGCTCCATTCCTCCAATGTAGGGCCACTTGCTCCATTCCTCTTGTAAAGCGGCGAACAACTCTCTAGTGTTTTTTGGGCAGTATGGCTTGGTTCTCAAGCGGCGCTCCAAATCGTCCCAAAGATGCTCAATAAGGTTTATATCAGGACTTTGGGTTGGTCAATCAAGTTTATGCACTACCATGTCCTCGAACAGCGTGTTTATAATACCTGAATTATGGCATGCATCATTGACTTGCTGAAACAAATATGGATCAATACCGAATTGTGAGCACAGTGTCGGCAGCGCATAATTGCCGAGGATAGTGTTGTAAAGGCCTGGAAAAAAACGGAAATTTTGGGTTAAAAAATCTTTTACCGTCTTTTCCCGAGCTTGAAAAAAACGGAAAAATTGGGAAAAATTGAAATTTTCGATTACTTTACTACATTGTGCTTTTAAAATGAAAACTATTTTATATTTACTATTTTACAGTTAGGATCATTGAGTAGTTATGTTTCTTGTATTAGAATAGGGAAATTTTGTAGCAACAAACATATTTGTACCACTCCTTTAAAGTTAGTACAGTGATAGAATGGGGTTATGGCTACAAAAAATCCTAAAATATAATCCTAGTTGGATTAATTAATATAGACGCATTTAAATTATCTTAAGTGATCTCTCAAAGTTACTGTTTTATGGTAAGAAAGTGTTAAAATAACATGGCCAGAATCATTTTAATTAATACCAGTATGTTGAAATCAAATATATATTTTATGGAGATACGTATCTTCTTCGTGCTGTGTAAAATTTTCGGAAAATTTTGAACCAATTAGAAAAAAAAATTTGCTCAGAAATATTGGCAAATTCCGGAAAATATAACATAAAAACTATTTCTTCGCCTGATACTAAACTTACGCGTATTTGCTGTAATGTGTCTCCAGCATATATACAACGTATTTCGCTAGCAGGAAAAATACTTAAAGCAACAGCTTTTAATTTTACTTTTTAGTTTTCTGATTTCTGATGAAAATCCCTCTTTATTATTTGTAATCATATTTTTCGAACAATTCAAAAAGAGAGATGATCTTATTTAAATATACACACATACACCGCACAAGTGCGAAAATTTGAACAGTGACAAATATATTTAAAAAATGTAACATGTGAAATTTCCGTTCGTTATTATTAAAGACTAACAGAATACCCGCTTTTTGCACGAGGAGAATACGTTTCATTTTGGGTATAAAGAGCACCAAAACTGTCACCAATGAACGTAGGGACCCCAAAAACTGTGAGTTAGGCACTAGTATCAGTCATTTTCAATTTATACAATCATTTTCGATCATTTTTTATGTATCTCCCCCTTCCCCCTAACGTTTCACCGTTGAATTTGGATTTAAATTGCATGTTCATGTAAATGTCAATGTTCATCTCAGCGGCCCTAGAAACTACGGATTCACACTAATATTTTGCATCATATCTATATATATCTATATCTATATCTATCTATTTATCTATCTATCTATCTATCTATCTATCTATCTATCTATATATATATATATATATATATATATATATATATATATATATATATCTTCCCCCATTTTGCGGGGATAAATTTGGAGTTAAACTGTGTTGAAAGTGTCACAGTTCACCTCAGCGACCCCGAAAACTATGGATTCGACACTGATATCGGCTATTTTTAACCATATATATATATATATATATATATATATATATATATATATCCCCCTTCCTCCCCTCCCCTGATTTTTATTTATTTAAACAGCATCGGAAGAGTTACTTTTCATCTCAGCAACCACGAAAACTATGGATTTGACACTAATATCGGTCTTTTTTGATCATTTTATGTATCTCCCCTCCCCTTCCCTCAAGATGCAATGCTGAATTTGAATTTAAGCGTCATCGGAAATGTCACTGTTCATCTAAACAGCTCCGAAAACTATGAGTTCGACACTAAGAAAGGTAATTTTCAGTATATATCATCACTTCCTTCCTCCAAGTTGCATTTTCAAAGTGAAATGGTAAAATACATCCCAGGCCCGAACCTCATATATGTTGAAAATTTTTATCGAGAACAGTCTGATGGTTCAAGAGTTGTTAAGTTACAAATATAGTCACTTTCATTTTTATATATGTACATAATTTGTCGCACTAGAAAACAGGTATTAGTTTACATACAAAATTTTGTATGTATATTAGAATATAAGAATATTAGAAAAGTGATTATATGTCTTAGTGCATGAGTATTAATGAAATTTACCTACTGCTCTTTCGATTAAGAGGTAATTTGGTTAAAACTAACAAAATTTCACCAGATCAATGAGCATATTAAGAACTCTGTTTCATTCAAGAACCCTATTTGTTGCAACAGAAATGCTTCATGGTGGTAGATGTGTATGCAATAGGTCTGTAATTAATGCACAACCAGGAGTAAACGACTACAAAGCATATAAAGGAAATGAGTTGAGACTATTAATTTTCAAGATTAATTACAACAATTTTATTTTCGAATGTTTTTTTTTTAATATTCACAATATTGAAATTTCTCAATTGATACTTTTCACGCGTTCGAAAAAACGAAAACTGTTCCATTACTAGTAAAACTAACCTAATACAAAGAATTTTTGTTATTTTCCCAACTTTTCCGGAAAGAAACAGGAAAAATCAGTTTTCTTTTTGTTACCAGTCTGTTCAAAATTTCCGGAAATTTTACAACACTAGTCCAGGACCGTTTGATATGCATCTGCATTCATGTTTCCCAGCACTAAAACAAGAGAACAAAGACGAGACCACGAGAAGCACGACCACATCATGATGCCACCTCCGCCGAATTTCACTGTGGGTAAGATACACTTTTGTAAACATCTTTCTCCGGGCGTACGATACACCCACACACGTCCATAGGACTGCCACATCTGGTAGCGCGATTCATCATTCCGTAGGACGGATTTCTATTGCTCAAGTCCAATGGCTGCGTTCCTTGCACCACTGTAAAAGACGGGTCGCATTGCGGGCTGTGATAAGCGGTTTGTGAACTACAGCACGACCATGGAAACCAAGTGCGATGATCTCCGGGCGGACAGTACGATCACTTGCAACACTACCGGAAGCCGATCGAAACTCCTGTGCCACCATCTGTGTCATCATCTGAGATGAACAGTGATACTTCAGATGCCGTGCCCCACAACATGAGGGAGGAAGATATATAAAATCAGAGAAAATGATTGATATTAGTGCCGAATCCATAGTTTTCCGGGTCGCTGAGATGAACAGTGACACCCCTGATGCCGGTTAAATGAAAATTCAGCTATGTGATTTGGAGGAGGGGGAGATGTATATAAAAATGATCGAAAATGACCGGTATTAGTGCTGAATTCGTAGTATTCGGGGTCGCTGAGATGAACAGTGACACTTCCAATGTCGTTGAAATCCAAATTCAGCCATGCAACATGGGGGAGGAGGAGGGGGAGAAATATAAAACTGACCGATATCAAATAAGGCTTTAGTAATAGTAAAAAATTACTGACTAGCGAAACATATATATATATATATATATATATATATATATATATATATATATATATATATATATTAAATATAACCCAGTGAAGTTGGTAATTGATGCTGTTTTTAATAAAATGAATTTAAGTGTTCTTACAAAGTTGTGTTTATGTGTTTACATGCATAATTTATGAAATACGGAATCGTTGTTCTACAAAGAAAAACTGGATTGAAGAATTTATTTTAGTCATTAGATTAAAAACCAAAATTAGATTTTTGTTTACCGAAACTCATTTTGCCATATTATTAATAATTTAATTAGGTAGTAAAATATCGTGCAGTACTCTGAAATACTGTTATATTACTCTGTGCAAGGAGGGATTAAAACAAAGCTAGCCACAAATTATTAGTTGTCTTTTCCATGCTTTCAAAATTTCAACTTCTTGTGCCAGTAAAAGTAATTTGAACTATAATATTAAAAGTGCCAAAAATTATATTTCGTTCTAACTTAATTTTGAAGAAACCTCTAAGCCAAAATAAGGGCTTAGTTTATGGTAACGCTCAGGATTTATTATTATTAACGGATTAAACAAGTTAAATTACTGTTGAAATAAGAGGTGCTCTTTTACTTAAGACACTTTTCCAAAATGTTTTATTTAATAGATTTTTCAGCAAATTTAGTTCAATACTTCTTTCTGAGCTTTATTAATTATATTTCAGTTGCCAAATATATCTTACAAATGATGAAATTATCAAAACTGCTAAATATTTTCCAGAACGGACGTTAAGCACAACTAGCTTCCAGTTGGAATCACTACCAACTAAGTAAACTCAACCCCAGATTTCCTCAAATCAGAAGTTCATACACCTATTTTCATATCAACGTTTATATTAAAACATATCGAAATGTAAACCTATATAAGAGTATGAATTTAATCAACCTATGTTTAACAATCGTCGAATTTTCTTGGTGAATAATTTTGAAAATATTTATCCCTACTAAAGAAATTGAATATTTAGAATACTATAATGATAAGGTGATATAAATTTACATAATCTAGAAAGGATCTTAAAAATATGTATTTCAATGGGTAACAAAATTGATCATTAGTATCTCTACGTCCACGTTCGATCATTAGTATTCAAATCAAAACGTGACTAATTGAAAAAACGGAAAATAGGAAATATTAAATAAATATTATTAATACACGAAATTTGCAACAAAGTATGGCAATATTATAAGAAAATTAACACTGTAGGAAAAATAAAAAACTGCCATTCCTACAGGTTTGGTGGTGTCGTATTCATATATCTATTACGCAGTTCTATCCTTATTTCCTAAATGTGTAGTTAGATAAAAAAAACATCTCCTTGGGTTCAGCCCAAATATTCTATTAAAGACCAGAAAATCAATCGCTGCGTTATATGCAGTTAGCATATTAGTACCTATTGCCGTCATTTCTTGCTTTCTATGATGAAGTGTGTTAGGCCTAAATGTTAACTTTAACAACGCTCTCTTATTACGAGTGAATATAATAAATTTTGTATACCTTGCACCACATGTACCAACAAGTTCAAACGTACAATCAAAATATCAAGTTTGTTTGCATCAAACATAATAAGGTTAAATGAGCCTCAAACGTAACAATGTACCTCGTATGTTATATGTATGTTCGCAATATTTACGCCGCAAAAACGTTAGCATTTAATATATATTATTCCACCTTTAATAATATTAACACGAAGATGTAAATAAGGATTCTACTCATTTTTCATGTTCTGAAATTCCAGGATTACAACACTTATAGTGTTGTATTTCTGTGAAATTACAGGTACTGCGTATTCAAACATCATATCCAACAATATATAACGTAAGATACCCATATTCCTCATTCGCGTTAGACTGTTCACTAATATACAGGAGATTAAAATGTATGGCTTAGTGGTAGAACGAAATATGTGATAAACTTCGTGGACCATGTAAAGCTGTGATTGATAATGTCATGTTCATTTTTTGTTAGGACTATTTTACTGGACATTTTTTGATGAGTTTTACGGTGAATATCCTTGGAAAAATTACTTATTGCTGAATTAAATATTTCAATACTAGTTACATAGAACATTTGATTTTTCTTCTATATCACCATGAAGAAACTGTTTAGTTTTAGTCTAAGTGTTGCAAGTTAGTGCTAACAATCTTGTAATTATAACTATTATTTATAGACAAGAGAGTTGAAAACTTTCACAAAATTCATACATTTACATAACATAGGTTACAGATCCTAAGACGTCGCAATAAGAACACTTCTTTACCGTAAAAATAATCTGAATATTTTAGAGTGGTAACTAAAATTAATCTACGTAATTAGTTATTGAATTTATTCAAGTAAAACATTAAACCACAGTAAGTGTATTGTTTTTAGGATATACCACCAAAAATTTCACGATAAAAAAATTGTCGTCATCAAGTACGAGCTATTTAAGAACTTTAAAGACTACATTATCATTTCATAATTTTTTTTTATCAGTATTCATTTAAATTTATCACTCACCTTTAGCGCTTAGGGAATAACATTTAAAAACTGAATTAAGAAATGTTATAATTAGATTTCTATTTAGAGTTGAGTAGGGGGAAGGACCAGTAGTGTTTTTCAGATTTTTTTTAGAAGGCTGCAGGATCATAACCCACATAGCTATTCATTTTCATCTTTAAGCTCAAACATTTTAACGCCACCAAAATAAGTTTCAATGTATTTTGAATAACTACATGTACACATAGTCGCCTGTAATTCTGTCGGCCGCCAACAGTCACGTTAATCACTGTGTAGAAAAAAAATCATGTTTCCAAGTTTTTCAATATAATTTTCTTTAACTGAAGTAATTTCTTATGAAGTAGAAACTGTTATGACTTTTAATCAGAAGATATGCATAATATCTATATATTTAAGATAAAATGTTTTATTAAACGGAATCTTAATTAAATAATCATTCGGAAGAGGTTATTTGATGTATTAAAAGTTCTATTTTCCAGGTTTAGAAAAGAAGTAGTATATAACTGTTCGTTAGAATACAAAGACGTTTGCAGTAGTGATTTACTCATAGAGTTTATATATCTGAAAAATATTAACTTATTTTACCATAGCTAATATGCATACTTTCGAAGCATATGGACTCACTTCGAATGTCGATAGGGACTCATTTATAATTTCGATTCAGCATTATGGGACAGTTGGAAGGCAACTTGAATTAAAAGGCCTTTAACTTAAATAATAAAATATGTTTGGAAGTATACTATTGATTAAATGTATATATACATCTCAAGCACAAGAGGATTGTAGTTGGAGTCTAAAAGTGTCCTGGTTCTATTTAAATATACGTAATAATTTATGAATTTCTGTAAATATAAAATATTGTGAATGCTAAACCTTTGATCTTAGCAATACTTTTATCTGGCTTGATCGGAAGCTGCAAATGATATTTAACAAAAGACGAAACATTCTTCTTTATTTGTCACTGCACGTAGTGAGCTGGCAGCACCAGAAACTACACCATATATTTGTGTCCATATTGACGAATTTTGTTCGAACCTCAGTGCTTTTACATTTACGAAATTAATTATATTTAACGGTGCTTTTATATTTAACGTTTAATTTAACAAATTTATTTCCACTTCCGTTCGCAATAACCTAAATCGGTCGTATGGCGTTGGTTAGTGTTTCTGGTACGCAATTGAGAGTTAGTGGGTTCGAATCCCATTGTCGACCATATTGATTGAAATATTTATAGGGTTTTTCTGAGTACTTGGATAACATACAGGGGACATTTTTAAACATCCCTAACAGCACAATTACATAGCATGCATATGATTATCATGGTCCGTCAGGTACATGGGAATGTGCTCAGTATGTACCTTATGTACTTATGAGAGAGAAATCACATGGATAGCAAGTAATAGTCACAGTCGATGTCCGCCCCTGGGCACATGCCTGACATGTATCTGGAGAACTTACCTAGTACGTTCTAGGTATGTTCTTCCCCATGCGGTAAGCGTCGGTGGACCTCCGATGAGCAACTAGCCTCCCCCAAAATATGTAAAATCGCCTTTATGAGTAATTTGTTTACATTAAGGTGAGTCTAAAAAACACGGAAAAAAGTAAGAAAAAGAAGTACACGAGGGTGAGCGCGAACCACCAACCTTTTGATTACTAGCTGCGTGCTCTTCCGACTTTTTTTTATTTTTAAAGATGGCCTCAGTTTGCTGAGCACCCCGAGTTTCCTCGTATACAAGGCCTCTTTGACCTTTACCATATTCGACAAAGACACGAACACATACATATCCAGGACAGTTAAAATTCCGACCTTCCTCTTCAGAGGGATTCGAACCCCCAGTGGGTTGCGCCTCATGATGCGAAGCCGAACGCCCGAGACCAGTCGGCTATTGTCACCGGCTGACTTCACTACGGAGGCGATGAAGAAAACGTCGCTTGTAGGGGGATAAATAATTTTGATCTTTTTAATTTGGCTAATCAGAGGGCTCCTGTAAGCGTGTATTTTCGACTATAACCGTTTGCACTCTGTGATCTACGATCACCTTTCCGCACCGATCTACAAACCTATGCTCTAGTATGCCTGGCAAAAGGCAAGGTACGACACAGCGTCAGTAATATTGTCATTTGATAATGTCATTAGTTTAGCATTTGACATAGGATTGTTACCATACAGAGGTGATGGTGACTGTGAGTCAGTAGCAATGGTCAAATGTGCATACTGTACACTCTCTCTGTGCTTTGACCACTTCCTTGACAACCCACATCTGCATTTTGAGAATTAACTGGTTCTTGCACAATTGCAGGTCAATGTAGACGCGTAATGCATTTTTAAGTTCTTTATATTGTATCATTTTACTGATATAACAGTCGCCTCGGCGGTCCCATGTTTATTTTGGACCTTATAATAATGATGTCTTGTCGCGAAACTTCTCTGTTGCTCTTAATGTCCATACACAAAATTATCAGATGCAGCGTATTACATGGACATCAGTAACACCACTCTTTTTTTATGTGCGTGCTGATTCACTCCCGCTTATCTTGTCTGAATGAAAGTTTTCTTTTCTTTTCTTTTCTTTCTTTCTTTGCTTATACCTTACAATTATCTACTATTTTATACTTTATGAAGTTAGCAACATTGTTTTATAGCATGACAGGCCTCATTCTAAAATAATGTGTCGGGTTCTTTATGTATTACTATACATCACATTATTGTGACACTTTCTTCCATTACCACTTTCACACAATGAAGTGGTAACACTGTGATTAACATAAGGTATTAGAGATGCAAGGGCTCGGAAAAAAACGGCTTTTTTTGAAAAAAACTCGGTTTTTTCTGCTTCGCTTTTTTGCTTGGGAAATTTTGGGCTTTTTTTAAAATTATGCTTTAAATTGATAAAGCAGACTTTGTTTCGCTTCTCTATAACCCAAAAAGTCATTCAATTAGTGGTTGATGTCGATAATAATAAAAAACTTCGAAAATAAACCATGAATTTCGAAAAGATATTTCAAACAATTTTTCTTCAACATATTTACATTATGAATTCCACAGGATTAACCAATGTATATAATAAGAACTTTTTAACCTCCTATATACAAAAGTAAGCAGAGTTGGCAAGAACCATGGTTGTTTTTGAAAATGTCAAAAACCCGTTTTTTGGGGGATGTTTAAACCAGGCTTTTTTGGTTTAATCCAGGCTTTTTTGATTTAGATTTTTTGCTTTATATATTTATATTACATATTGACAGAAATAAGTTTGTTTCGCCTTGGTGTTATTATGCAACAGCGGGGTTATGCCGGAAGAACTCTCATAAGCTTAAAGAAGTCCGGTCAGTAAATTTCTTAAATTGAGAATCTCCCGCCCTAGCCATCGGGAAAATCCCGTCATTACTTGAAATGTAAGACAATAACGGGAAAATCCTGTTATTGCTTCGCATGTAAAATTTAAAAGTCAACATATCATAATCAGTACGCTAAAACGGAGGTATTAAATTACAAATTTAGTACGTAGATATAATTGAAAGTCCAATCCAAGCTAATGTTTGAAGTTACGTAGGCAATCGATAAATTTTGCCAATTTCTATCAATTTTTTAATCAATCTTGGCTTCTTTATAAAACAACAGGCATTTAGGCATGCAGAAATATACAATTTGGTTTTGTTTCGCATGTTTAGGCTTAACATCCTTACGAAATACCGAGATTATCAAGGAGAAGACTTTCACTTAAACTGGCATCCGAACCGCTACTTCGTTTACGCATGAAAGAAGGTTATGATTCGACCGAGAATTGAACATGGGACACTTTGATTAAAAGGTGAAAGGGAAATAAAACTTTTGCAGGTGGTTTGATATCTGGAAACGTCACCATGAAGTTCACACGATTCGCATTTTTCATTCTTTTTATTTTTTTTGGTATAAACCAGTTATTAAAAAAAAGTTGGTGTAAACCCGCCAACCCTAAAAGTAACACTTCTTTTAAAAAAATACACAAATAACTAGCAAAATAGTATGTAGTATTTTTACTTCAAAATATTCCATACCCTCTTTTTGAAACAAAATAAAATTAAAATAAAACATAAGAGAAATACTTAGATTTATATGATACACTTAAAGGCTGCACATCTAGAGCTTTTGGTTCTGTATATTCTTGAAATTCTACAGTTAAGTTTTATACACTCTGTAAAGAAAAAATAGCGACACCTCAATTCTCAAGCTAACTTACACAAAAAACCATAGTTGCAGCCCGTTAGAAGAGGAATAGAGGGAAATGAAGAGTGGGATAGTTCATTTGCGTTATTTGTGACACCTGTGGTGTTCGACGTCGCTTGCCAATTGTTTTTGTATCAGTAATATTTTCGCTAGATGGCACTGAGTGCGTCTCGTAAATTATTGTAGTGAGAATTTTGTATTTCATTTGCGATGTATAGGCTGAGATAAATAGCGTTTTATGATTGTTCTTTGCTTTCTCATTGTTTGAACAGTGTCAAGTGACAAAATTGTTGTTGTGCAGCGTCGTTTGTATGTGATATTGTTGCTACATGTGGACTGTAAACAAATAAGATGGGTAAGAAATGTGACTTGTTGCCATGTGAGCAAGACATAATTATTGCTTTGCGCAGCTAAGGCAAATCTCTAAGGGAATAGATGAAATACTGAAAATCCATGATTCTACGGCAGGAAGAGTAATCCACAAGTGGAAACAGCATAACAATCGTCCCTTCGTCAATAGTGTGCAAGAAAAAAGAAAGCATCACCCAGAGTAGATTGCTAAATGAAATCAATAGCACTGCCGATTTCAGGAGTGATATCCCCAAAAATCGCTTCTGTAGTTTGACATGATCTTGGAACTGCAGTTACTCGTACAACTGTATTGTCTTGACTGTATGAAGAGGATATTACAAAGAAGAAACCGCGTAGAAAGTCCAAATTGACAAAACACAGAGGATTTCAACATATAATTTTGTGAGTTGATATGCTACTTGGACTTATGACAACTGGAAACACGTCGTTTTCTTCGTTGAAAAGAAGTTTAGAATAGAAGGAAACGATGGTGGTGTGAAATTGTTAATACGAACAAGCAAGGAACTTGACAAGGATTTTGTTTAAGAGATGCAAATATTCAGTTACTGAGTGATGGTATGGGCTTGGTTCATCGTTAAAGACGTCAGAACAACGGATATATGTGAAGGATCGTTTGATGCACGAAAATATCTTTCAATTCTGGTACGTAAAGTTCTTACAACAGCTAAAGACGACTTTTCTGAAGAAAATTTGGATTACTTCCTTTTCCAGGACGATAATGCTTCATGTCGACGAGCGAAAACCGTTAATACGTGGTTCAAGAATATGACTATTTAGAAACTCATGTGGCCTACAAACTCACCTGACACGAATCCAGTTGAAAATTTGTGGATCAATGTGAGTAGAAGATTAAATAGACAACTATCTCAAACAGAATGGAATTCAAGGAACAGATAATCCGTTGTTATTCCGTGAAATCAAGGTTGCATTTTGCAATAGCCTTGTTACCAAAGGGCTCCGATGATTCGCTGCACTGCAGAAAGCGCATGGTGCACATACAAAATACTAGTTTGGTGTATGGTACTTCCCGATGTTTGCACATAATATGTCGGATATATTGATATATTGAAAAACGTACGCTTTGACGGATAAATAGAAAAACGGACAAGTTTAACTTTTGCGCTAGAAGCTAGAGTGCTAAAAGCTCTTAGAAATGAAACACGGATGACAAACTAAAATGATCTAGAGAAGAAAAAGATGTTAATAACTCAAAAGTTAAAATAAAGTTAAATAGCCTCAAAAATTGCCCTCAAATACTACATTCTTCATGTTAGCTTTAATTCGTAAAACATGTGCTCCATCCATCTTGATGGTGAATTTCAGAGCGAAATATCGCATTTAGGTCATGGAATTCTTATCTAACTATAGAATATAGCCTACTATAAGAAAGCTATTTAGATAGAAAAACCATGAAAATGAAAAAGGCCAAAATTTCCAAAATTCTCGTTTTTTCCCCTAAAAAGCCGGCTTTTTATGTGAAAAAAACCATCGATTCAAAAAAGCCGGCTTTTTTGCATCTCTATAAGGCATTCACACATGAGCTTCTATATATTTTAGATTTAATCGCCAATCATATTTACTACATTGAGCGTTTTAATTTTCCCGTTTCTTCTCATACCTTGTCTGGAAAATTGGTCCATACTCCACCAACTGGCGCGGCCACTGCTTGACTGCTTGATTTCGCATGGAAACGACTATCACCGCTGGATTCAAGGATCTGAAATTAGTTAACTGTAGAAATTTCATCCGGTTACTTTCCAATTGTTGTTGTTATTATTGTTGTTGTTGTTGAGTTCTACCAACTTCAGTGTAAATTAGGATTGTTAGTTTGAATCTCATTTTTTAAAATTAAATATTCCTGTTAATAGTAAGAGATAAGTGCTGCCACGACGAATTGTTATTGCTTCTTATTTGTTTCAAGTTAGTGTGCTTATGTTTTACACGTTGTTTCAAGTTCGATTCTTGTGAAAACAGATAAACTATCTTCAGTGTGAAAATAATATTTGGTGTTGGTTAGTACTTAATGCAGAAAACAAGATAATGTTGCGTTTGCTATACATCGTGAGGAAAATTATTAAGGATCTTCTTGAAGAAAGAAGTCGACAAAACAGTAACATCGCAAAATAATTCGCAGTGTGCTTATCTCCTTAGCTTAAGCCCGTCCGGGCTTCGTGGCAGTAAGTTCTGCTTCTTTTTCTAGTTTAACTAACACTCTCAAGAAATTAGCAAATTGAATTAAAAGGAAGCAATACATGATCTATAATGACAGAAATAATGTTGTTGGGAATCTACGCTCTACGTTGAAGTCGTTTCTTCTTGTAAGTAGGTCCTTCACGCAGGGACTTATTCAGGGGAAAGCCCTTGAAGGCTCAGAAACCCACCCCTAAATTCCATTTTTTTGTAAATTTAGTCTAATTTAGGGGTGAGTTTACAGATTTTAATATAATTTATAATCATATTGAATTTGAATATCCCCGAAAACTTTGGATTCCCCCGAAAAGAATCCTTGGCCTTTCGTCAGCTTCAAGTTGCAAAATTTTACGTTAATATTAATGCTATTACTGCTATATCTCGGTTTAAGCCGGTTTGTGTTAATAATCTTTGTTTCACAGGTAAACATTGGGAATACTAACGTTAAAAAATCAGGCACCAGACTCGTATTTGCAGTCGTAATTACGGCCTGGTACCCATTATTATTCGATATATTGAATATTCACTGCTTAACAATTGCTAGGGATGAAACACATTTTCAATCATAATGTTTTGTAACTTAGTCAGAGTGCAGTAAGTGACTAATATATGAGTGCAGATACTTTGCAAACTTTATTGCGAAATTATGATAGGAATTTGTCATCATGAAAAGGAACAGGACGAGAAAAATCAAACAAACAAATGGAGAGCGTTATGGAGTAATAACATGAAGTGACAGATGTCATGAATAGAGAGGCATTTGGAGCAAATCGGTAAGGCGTATGACTACTTCGGACAGCTATACATACTGTACGTCTGCTTGCTATGCTGTCCAAAACAGAGTTAATGGGTTACACGTGTATTTGCTCCATTCTTACTTTAGGGCAATTTTCAGGTCGTGAAGGGTCAAAAGTGGTCAATTCTTCTATGCAATTAGTCATCCAAGGGCATTTCAGGCTTGCTTAATTGTGATTGAGATCAGGAGAATACGGTGGCCAGTCCATGCAGTAGTAGCCATGGTCCAAAGCTTCTTCAACTTGGAAGGTTCTGTGTGGACATGCGTTGTCATCCATGAGCATGAACTCTGGGCCCACTACACCAGAAAAGGACAAACATATCCAGTCAGAATTTCATTACAATACCGTTCCCCGGTTATGGATCAGCCTGCAAAACTGTGCAGTAGTATTCGTCTATTTTCCATGATGCGCGCCCATACCATAATACCAATGCCATCATACTTGCCTCATTCACGGATTTTCTGTGAATGGTAAAGTGTTTTTCGTTCTTGCCACACTAATTGATGACCAGAATCACTCATCTGAGATTATTTCACCTGAGAGTCTCATCAGGTGACTCATCTGAGAACATAAGATTTGCCCAGTTCCCCTCATCTCAATCAAGATGTACCATACACCACTGTAATCTTGCAAGGTGGTGGGTGGGGAATATGGGAACACACTTAACAGGCTTAAGCACGTACAACCAGACACTATTGGGTCGTCGTAAAATTGTTTGGGGGACACTCGAACACCTGATACTCCGGGAAACTCACTAGCAATTTTCGCAGGAACGGCACGTCTATTCCTTCTCGCCAATTGGCTAATGTAGTGACCCTGACGAGCTATTGTACTCCTCCCGCGATCTGCACCATGAAAATATAAAGCCGTTCTTCTGCTCACAGTAGCTTTTTCAGTCAGGAAATAACGCATTGTGCTACAGCCATCACACTTTCAACTTCTGTTAACACTTTGAACTGCCTGAAGACGACCAACAGCTCTTCCGCGAGCATAATCACTGAGATAAAATCTTTGGGTCATTTTTCAACATACCAATTAGCTTGTAGTACAGTAATATACTCATAACAGCAGCTGCCATGCTTGCTGTGTCTTTTACGTGCAATCTTTTGACTCAGTCTGGCGTTTGTTCGTAAGCAGGAACCTTGCATAGCCCATTTGCCCCTCCTTTTGGATTCAATGGCTCACTAGCGCCCTCTACTGATATATTTATTCCACTACATAGCTGCGAAGCCACGTTCTCAAAACTTATATCTGAAAGTGTATTTCAGCCCTAGCAATATTGTCAACCAGTGTATAATATGTTTGTGTGTATTTGTTAACGCACTTCGCACTGACCTGGATACGCCACTGTGGCGTGATGTCTTTGCTAAAGAGGGACAATATATAAGTACTACTAAACATAGTCTCACATATCAAATTTCATGTTTTTATATCAAGCGGTTGAAGCTTGTGATAGTAATAAATTTACGGTCTTCCTACTTCGGACTACAATTTTTGGATTCTTAATAATAATAATGATGATAATAATACTCCAGATAATTATCTATTCTGAACTGTTCATCTTATTATCTAAAACTTCTATTTTTTATTTAATAGACTGTATTTGACCTTATCGCAATGTTAATCGTAACAAACATGTCACCTTGTTCATAGTGTAAATTGTTATTTCTGACTATTATGCAGTCTTAAAATCAGAGGCATCGTTTGAGATTTTTCAAAGAGGAACAAGATTGTCCATTGACACAAGATTTTCGTGTTTTTTATATTATATTGTAATGTTTGTGATACCAGAATGGTAGAGCAGAGAGCATATGAAAACTTGATGTTTGCTAACCCCTATCTTTAATTTTAAATATTATGATACAACTATCATAAAGCTTCTAAGCTCACTAAAAGTTACTAAATAGACCGTCCGAAGACGCATATGAGTTTCTAATTTCTGTTTTCTTTAATTTCTATGATTAAAGTGATATTTTTATGAGCACAGTCCATGACCCCATGCAGCCGAGCAAAGTTTGTGTTTATGAAGGAGTACCCCATGGCCCAAAGCAGTCAAACAGAGTAAAGGATATAGTGAGCATTCCATAGCCCAGAGCAGGCGAACAGAGCACGAGAACTGCTAAGCGGCCAGTCTCTGAATAGACTGATCTAGAGGTGCCTGCTTAGTCTCCTTTTACATAGTAGACTTCTAGACTCTCGTTAAATTTTGGCTATAGAACGACGCTTCATACTTCTTTGATATGTGACACTAGGTAAAGTGTAGTTTGCTTATGTTGATAGATAACACGTTGCTGACAGGCGTCAAATAGCTGGACACATTACACCCCTTGGGTAATGTAAAAAGATAATCCAAGGGATTGTTTACCAATCACGTGATTTCTGACACCAAAATAAGACGAAAAGTATAGACCAACCTGGGTGAACAAATTCTTCCTTTCGGAGTTATAGGCTGCCGAAAACATGAAAAAATGAACTTTAAAGGTCAATTTCAGAATCTTGCGGTGCTTCCACAACTATTTTATAGAGGTAGTTTGTGAGTACTGCAGATTATATGCCCGTAGCCAAACTCCCTACATAAAAATTGTTGTGTGAGTATCTTAGGATTCTGAAAGTTGGATACTTGGATAGAGCACATACTAGTTCCTAACTGAAGTCTTGAACCGACTACTGTAGTTTCCATAGTTTTGGAACTATGGACCTCTAAAGTTCATTTTTTTATGTTTTCGGCAGCCTATAACTCCGAAAGGAAGCATTTGTGCACCCAAATTGTTCTATACTTTTGTTTCATCTTGGTGTCAGGAATCCCAAACGTTGTCTGTGTTGTTTTGAAACACCCTACATCTATCTATCTATCTATCTATCTATGTATGTATATATATATATATATATATATATATATATATATATATATATATATATATATATATATATATTAGAACACATTTTTCTGACCAGAACAAAATGAATTATTTAATAATTATACGATTTTTGTCACAGTTTCAAGGACCTAACGTCCTCTTCATCAGACATTGAGAAAAGACAGATGACAGCAAATCTTATATCTTCCTCAGCCGTTTTAAAATGTTATTGGGATTATCCAGAACCATGGAGTATATTTAATATATATATATATATATACAGGCGCGGATCCGAGTGGGACTATAGGGGCTATAGCCTCCCTTGATGCTCAGGTATACACTAGATAAAATGGACTTTAATCCTGTTTTACACTGGATAAAAAGGCAAACTATGGTTTAGCCCCTTCCTTGATTCTATCCTGGATCCACCATTGTATATATATATATATATATATATAAGTGCATATATATAATGAAGTGTTTGTTTGTGTGTTTGTCTGTCTGTCTGCCTGTCTGTCTTTGTGCGGCCTGGGGACCAGACGAGTGGACCGAGAATTACCAAAATTTCGTCACGGGTACTTTGGTCCAAGCCCAAGATCAAGACGAAGCGATTTTTTTTTTTTAATTTCGAACCAGGGGGTCTCAGAGTGGTCGTTCACCGGGACCGGTCTGGAGACCAGACAAGTTGACCGAGAGTTACTAAATTTTGGTCACGGATACCTTGGTCCAGGTCCCAGACCACAGCAAAACGTTTCTGTCTAAATTCGAACCAGGGGGTCTCAGGGGGGCATTTACCGGGGCATGTAAAAGTAGTAGAAAATCACCGATACTAGTGTCGAATCCATAGTTTTCGCGGCCGCTGAGATCAATAGTGAAACTCTGATCTCATTAACTCAAATTCATCCTATTCAGCTGCGGGCCGGGGTCACCGATGGGGGTGGAATACCGAGACATGTAAAAGTAATCCAAAATGACCGATATTAGTGTAAAATCCATAGCTTTCGCAGTCGCTGAGATCAATGGTAAGACTTCGATTAGCGATGACTTGCAAATTCAGCTACCATTGAAAGTGGGCCGGGGGTCAGCGGGGGCGCTATCGAGACGTCTAAAAATAGCCCAAAATGACCGATGTTAGTGTAAAATCCATGGTTTTCACAGTCGCTGAAATGAATGTGATACTTCCACAGGCGCCGACATGCAAATATAGGCTCCATACGATGAATGGGCATATTATTCTGTTAATATATGAAGGGTAAGGGGAAAAAGAAGGAATGTCACAAAACTGCATTTTCGAGAAAACTGCGATTTAATATTGAAAACCGCGTAAGAAGAATAGGGTTAATTCCATTTTTTGCCCCTTTTTACAGGGATATTTCAACATCTACGTATGCATGGCATATACAGTTAAATAGTACCAAGAGTCACCAACAGATAGGACAAAGCACCCGAAAAAGCACATACATGGACATTCCTTGTTTTTTCCCCTTACCCTTCATATATATATATATATATATATATATATATATATATATATATATATATATATATATATATATATATATTGTTCGTTCACCATTAATCAACCTTTTTATATATACTATGTTATAATGTAGTGCCATTTAGAAACGAAATTGTACATATCAATTTGGCAACATTGTATTAGTTACAGCATTGATTATGACGCTTTAGGTAGCCTCTGTGCCATGTATAATATTGGCAACATTTCTTATAGTTTGCTTAAGAATACTTGAAATTATTTGACTTTGTTTTCAGTGTTTACTATTGTCTGGATTCACATTCCTCAAGCCTTTGTTGTGCCATAACTTAATTATTTACGTCCATTAACTGCTACATCTTCGGGATACGTTATTCCTTCGGATTGGCTCTTTTATTTTATTTTAGTTAAATCTGTTTTCAGGTTATGTGAAACCCATTTTAGAGTATAAAGGCATTAGTGATTAGCGGGTTTCATTCAAATACTTCGTCCAGCTTCCATGCAATGCAACTACCGGAGAGGTGGGTGTGGCTAATAACAACTTCGAAGTAAGAGGAGACTAAACATAAACATTCTTTGCAAAAGAAAACAAAATAGAATTGAATTGGTGGTGCGTGGAAAAAATTTGAATTATTTCTTTTTATGAGCATAGAGGTAATGTTGCGTAGAATTTTGGTTTTAATTCTTTTAAAATGTAATATTTTTATGTCAGTTAATTTCAAGTGCATGTAATTTGATAGTGTGGAGAAAGTAGTTCTTCAGTGAGTCATGAGTTAGTCTGAGAATTCGTTAGAGAAAAAATCGGGCCGATCGTATTTTGGAATATTATGATTAGAATACAAGCTCACCGGGGATAGGAAATATTAATAGGTCAGAATGAGGTTGATTTATAATTTTAATCGGAGGAACCCCTTACGAGTTATTGAATGGGTCCAAAACAATGATAAAGACAATAATAATCGACCGGAACACCTCAGTTAATGCTAACAAAGTTTACCACTTTTACGGAAAACAAGGAAATAACACCTCCAGAAAGCAAAGCTCACATGCAATTTAGTTCATTTTTTATCAACATGTAATATATATTTACTCGAAATCAGCACCTAGAAGCTAACAAGTTGAAACTTTGGATAGCATACCTTTCTCTCAGCAAATGATATAAGAAAACTATAGTTTGGCATGTGAATGATAACAAACTATAAATATATTGAACCGATATCGAGAAACCATTACTTAACAAAACTAGAACAAAAGTACATACCTACGTTAGTTTAATCACTTTCGATGAAGAAATGTTTCAAACAATAGGTATTTTACACCAGGAACCATGTATACGAGCAAGCAAAGCACACGAAGCACAGTTCATGATGCCATTTGGAAACCAAACTTCACAGGATTTTCGAACGGGATATACTCTTATGTGTATGATATCCAGCTTTACAGTAAGCGTATGGGAATTGGCTGAAGAAGAGTTTAGTTATCTCTTTAGAATATCTTTCAAGCATCCTACGATTGCAATAGTCTGGTCGTACGAGCTGGTAGATTTTCAACAATGACTATTTTATGAGTTCCAAGTGCTTCTTCAGTCTCATCTGTGAACCGATTCTGTTGATCTAGTAGCAAGAGATTATCATGCTCCGAGTTCAATGCTTCCGAAAAGATCTCTTAATTACGCTTGATTAGATCTGTTTTGTTTATTATACCAGATTTTGAAACATTGGAAACTATATCCCATGCTTTCAATATGTTTTGCTAAACAAAATACTCAAATTTCCCAGTGAACCATTGCTATGTAATAAGCTGGTGAGAAAATTTGTTCCCGTTTCTTTCCAAAACCACTGACAAGAAATATATGATTTTGTGTGCAGGTGTACTCGTTATGTGCTAGACCGTTTTGAGTATTAGTTTTCTAAAAGAAAATTAACGATTTTTGAGTTTTGAGCAAATTTTGCTAGTTCTAAAGAATGTATTCCAGGTCAATTTGGGTTTGTACGAAAGCTCATAAGTTATTTCAATTGCTCATTCTGCCTTACTACTCTGTCATATCACTGGTTAGATTTGCAAAGTGGTTCAAATTGTTTATGTGCATGTACTGTAGTTGTTCCCTTATCCATATGGTGACTCAACCACTAGTAACACGTTTCTCTTTGGTTGATTTAATGAGTAACTATTGGAACAGTAGGTATAATTAACAAACGAGGGAAATAATTTTTCAAGTTATTAGTTTTTGTTAATTTATATTTATCGTAGTAACGTAGATAATATTTTCATTTTTTGCAAGAGCGAGTTTACTTTTCAACACTTTTATTGTTTGTTTATTAGAACTAAAATTCAATTTATATTTCGTTTTTTCTGCTCAATTCGAAGCAGGGATCTTTCATCGACTTATTCTTTCTTATACAAACCAATGATAAACAGTTCTGTAGAGTGTTCTGTTATCCTCAACATTTGCAGCAACTTATTACCAGAAAAATTGATTGTATAATCATTGTGCGAGCTAATTTAAAATCTTCGTTCTCCTATTTATATTTGCACAAGACTATCATTCAAACAGTCATATGAACTGTTAAGTGTTCTATCGTAGCTCTGGTCGAGCAGAAGCTAGCAAGTTCAGGAAGTCTAAACAAAGAGCTACATGTATATGGAGTGTTAATACATTTGTACTCGTAATACAGGAATGAGTTGAATAATAATAGCAAAAGAAAAAGAACATGAAAAGTTTACATACATTTTTGTGTGCAATGTGTAGCAGCGTGTTGTGGTGAGGTTATGGAGAATTTTGACATGGTTCGGTTGGTCTGTCAGTAAATCATAGCTGATGACGCAAAGCACGTCGAGAGACCCCTAGGAACCACAGAGCAATGTCAAGTCAAAGTAATTAATGTGGGAACGTGCCGGCAATGGGAAAAGTCCCATTACCTGGGTGCAGACCTCGACTACCCTTCACAATCCTTCATAATCCTCACGCTCTTGGCTCTCAACCATTACAATAACACAGGAAATTATAGGGAGGAGATTCACAGCAGATAGACTCGCTCTCTTACGATCTTCATTTTCTTGTTAAGACCATTTTTCCCACAAATTTGTGAGACTCCCTGCTATTTCTATCTTCTAGTGTTATAACCACAAGGAAAGCTGTTTTCTTTTAGACTCTTTACTTTACTGGCACTTAATTTTATTTCCGATAATTAAGCACATGACCTGGTGCATCGCCTGTGACCTTATTACCTCTTAATATATATTTAATATACACGTTGTATTGTTTATAGGCTTTGAGATTTCCTTTTCATATTTAATATCGTTGGTTTTAGTGGGACATATATTAATGAAAGAAGAATGAATAATTTAATTATATTTTAATTTCACACATGATTTAACGAAACTTTGTCGAAATTTTTTATACTGTTTGCTTTTTATATTAATTAAGAGATACTGGTCTCGCACGTATAAAATGCACAACTTGACCTCCATTTGCATACTGTATAACACATTGTGAATAATTTAGCATTAAGTTGCATAGAAAATCACTTTCGAATTGAAGTTGGGCAGAATTTAGTTCAGTATATAATCCAGTGGCGGCTCGTGGTACTTATACTTAGGAGGGCTGCATGAAATACAACACTTATCTTATTTAAAAATTAAGTCCATACGACGGTCCTTCCTTGTGGCAAACTTGTCGATAACTCTATTATTAAAGTTAGGGATTTTTTCAACCATTTCCTTTTCTATTGATAACATGGCAAGAAATTCACAGCACCACCAAGTTTCCTTAACTCTTCTCTTGCATAAACTACACTAAGTTCTGTATGAAGTTTATCTTTATCAAACACAGGAAAGAGTTCTGTACATTTATTGAAGATTTCTTCGGGAAAGGAAGCACTAAACTGATCAAAATTAGATTCCTGCAGAAGTAAAGATATGGATAAGTGGTCTGTAAAATGAAAGCGCAGGTTCACTTGGTTTAAAATAACATCACACACACTTCTTTGGCTGCGGCTGTTCTTGATTGTGCGTTTGAAACAATTCTCCTTTTGTTTTGACTTTGTGTTTCGGTATCAATTAGTTCTACTGATTCCCTGATTTTATTAATTTCAGTAGTAAAGGCAGATAAATATGATTGGACTTTTGCTGCATCTATTTGACGACTCTGTAGTTGGTTATATAGAATATCAAGATGTGGCATAACTAAGCGAAAAAATTTAGCCAGAAACAAAATTCTTCATTTTGAAGATAACCCAACAAGGCACACGCTTCATTTATTGTTGTGGTGCTTGAGGTCTCGGATTCTGACAAAACTGGGAAACATTCTTTCAGTTCTTCCTGCTTTTCATACACTACATTAACAGTCCTAGATTTAAAATTCCATCTAGTTGGTCTACCAGTGGGTATCCGCTTGGCAACACAGGAATCTAAAACAGCTGTTCTGTTATGAGAGCGAGAAAAAAAGCCGGGATAGCAGAAAGATTAGAAAAGAATATTCTGGCTATAGTGTTTTGTCTGGTGGCTCTTTCCATCACAAGATTCAATTGATGAGCAAAACAGTGCACAAAATAAGCATTAGGGTATACCTCTCTTACTTTGGCCTGAACTCCATTTATAGCCCCACTCATTACAGCTGCGCCATCATAGCTTTGGCCAATAAGTTTACTTTCTTGTTTTAAGATTTGATTAATTTCAGAAAGTATGCATTCAGCAATGAACTCGGCATTTTGGCCATTTGGATTAAAAAGAAAGCCCCAGAATCTTTCCACAGGAACACCTTCTGCAGTACAGTAGCCCTACCTTAAGACAATAACAAGCTGAAACATATCTGCAATGTCAGTTGTTTCGTCAGCCATAAGAGAAACATATTCAGCAGCTTTAATTTCTTCTATTATATTTTCCCTGGTGACTTCTAGCATACATTGAAGTAACTCATTTTGAATACTTTTATAAATCTCTTTAAATGCTGATGTACTGTCAAGATGAGACTTCAATAAGGAATCTAGTTCAGATGTTTATTTAATCAGCCCCATGAACACGCCTTGATTTTTCGATCCTTCACAATCATCATGCCCCCTTAACGCTAGTTCATGAAAACCACAAAATTTTACGCAGTTAACGATTTTTGAAAGTATGTCCCTATTTTTTTGCACCTGACAATTATGACGTTCAATCGAGTCTTTATAGACTTGACTTAAACAAGTCTGGACGTTCACAGAACCATGTGAGGCTAGATTTAACATATTATTAACATGCTTCCTTGATATTTCATGTTTATGGCTTTTGTCATGAAGTCTCTTCAAATCCGATACCCCTTTTTCAACCCACGCGATGTTCGCTGCGTCATCGTCAATCCCGAACAAAAGACAAGGGAAACAGAAAAGTGCATTTCTTATTTCACACCCACATATCCGCTCATATTTGTTATATATTTCAGTATTGAAACACCTAGTGTACTGTTTTTTGACGACTTACAGCAGTTTGTGTAATGTTTAATACAGGAGTCGGTCTCCCATGTGTTTTAATTTCACACTTTTCTGCCAACGTTAAACTATCAAATCGAATAGATTTTAAATATTCCACTGAATTATTCATTTTCCTTATACAAACGCAAGATGTGGAACCACAACAAAGCACGAAAAAATACACGCACATCGTCACAGAACACCAATGCACTCACAAGAAGACAAGGACAAAACAGACCACCCTAAAAGAACTGCAGAATTCTAATTGTATAGTTTCATAGTTGTATAGTTTCATTTGTCTTTTGGGAACACTGATACAGAAGACAAAATTCACAAGTAACACCAGATCACTCGCACAACGCAACGCAAAAACTCACGGAACGGAATACCGCATTTTCAAAGAATTAATATAATCTACTATTGCACAGAATAAATCACTTGCCTACTAGAAACACCCCGCCAGTAGACAAACAACACAAGTATACTCAGCGTTGCTAATCAAAGAAAGTGAGATTATGCCACTCGCAGCTAAAAATCAGAAACTGAAGATTTTATATAGGATTAGCCAGGGGAGATTTTCCTAGAGTTGGCAAGTCTGAATATACGCGCGCATTGTCAAACAAAGCAGACGGACACAAATTGAGAAGAACGCGCTTGCGCAAACTGTCAAAACTCCGAAAGGACTGCAGGGAAAGCAGTCCACACGTTATCAGGAAAGACATGCTAAGAAAGGGGAGGAAGTGGAATCACAACATCGTAAGAAAGGCCAGGAGATTGTACTGACAGTCCCAGGGAGTGAAGTGGAACAACAAATTTGCTAAAAGCAGGCGAAAAATTGAACAACAAAACGCGCGTTAAAAGTGCATACATATAAAGATTGATTTATTAAGTCTCCGATCGGAAATATGGAATTACTTTGGGGGGGCTGCAGTCCTGCAGCCTACCCCCACGGACCGCCGCTGATATAATCATATTGCTACTTAGTTACCAGAAACTTTGCTTCAATTACAGAGGATCAAATGTAATGTTATGCAATTTGACTTTAAACCATTTGTTTTCATTTTCACTTAAATGATCTACTCTTTACACTATCTTCTTGGGTTTTGATCTTTAGGATTCCTTTGAACTAGAAGCTTAACTTAACGTGGGGTTCGAACTACACGACCACCCTAGCGACACAAACCCGAATATCTTTAACTAAGGGATAATATTATCTGCCGATATAAGTACAATTTTACATTACTCATTAGTACATTACAATATTAGTATCGTGTTATTTTATTAATATATATAGATTGTGCATGTTCCAGCCATGTAACGTCTGTTTCTGTCACCACTACATGGCTCGTGCCCAGGTTGCAGATCGAGGAGAAGGCCTCTCAATATGAGATTGCCTGCGAATATGTTGAATAAGCAAGTGTGAACATACGACAAGGGGTGGTCATACAGCTTGAGGGTTTAACGTGAGGGTAACAATTTCGTCCTGTAAAACTGTGAAAAAGGTATTTGTTCAGAAACATTCCCAGAAGCCTTGAACCTGGGATGATCTCTGGAAAGTAAAATGAACATGAGATTTGGAAAAAAAGAAGTCTTTGTAGGCAGCACGTTAACATCAGTAACGAATGAGTTATAGAAATATATGATAGACTTTGTAGTTCAGGAGTTAGATGGGAAGGAAAGGTACCAGTGTAGTCTTGAAAGTTTACTTTCTTTTATTTATAAGAAAATAAAAATAGCAACTTCGAACAGGGTTTTTCATTCACAAAGGAATATCAGCAATTAACAGATTGAACATGTTAAAACATTTACAGCGCTTAGCCTTTTTATACGTAACTAACCAAAACTGCAGGTCAATTTTAGTTTATTTTGACCTTTTATAAGTTGAGAAGTTGTTTGCATTGGATAAATACTGAATACATTTGAACGCAAAATATGGTCCTTCTAGTTTGAGAAAATAAATTACTTTTGACTGACATGTAACATATAGTATTATACAGTGAAATAAATAATTCCCTTTTTCCTTGGTTGCAAAAATTGAAAACCGTTATTTTATTTTATATATATATTTACATATAGTTATTTCAGAGCAAGCGTTTAAACAGCAATTGAACAAATAAATAAGAGACGGAACATATTTAAGATATGTGCTGATGACGAACATCTATAGTAGATTTTGAATAATATAACAGTACATAAAAATTCCCATTGCCAGATTACAAAAAAATAAATTGATAATATTATTACAGTAAATACTCGTATGTAAAATGTTTCACATATATGAAAGGTCTCTATCAATGTAATTTTATGTAAATATTGAATTGAACAACAAATTACAAGTTGTAGGGTTGCAATGTGGATTATTTATGGTAAAGATCTAAAACTGACTACAGTATGTAAATTTGAATACATGGAGAGACGCACAAACGGATATCGTAAACCGTACTTTGATAACTAGATTCCTTCCTAGCTGTCTTACCATCGTTCTGAGAGAGGGATGTTAAAATTGTTTCATGCGTTCCAGAGTTTTATTGAAACAATTTTAACATAACTTGACATACCCATTAGTTACAATTCGTAAAAACTATCGTGAGAGTAAGACCCCATAACACAGCTAGGGGAAAGGAAGGGGAAAATATATAAAAATGGTAGAAAGCGATCGGTGTTACTGTCGAAGTCGAATACATAGTTTTAAGCATAGCGTATAGTGACTCTCCCGAATATTTTTGGGTCCAAGTTCAGCCTCAATTTGGTACTCCTGAGGGAGGTGAAGTGCTGGCATGTAAAAATAATTAAAAATAATCTATATTACTGTAGAATCTATGGTTTTCGGGACAGTAAGTTGATTCCTGCGAAATTTTCTGCCGCTTGATCTTAATTTTCAAGCCACTCACTGTACAGAATTGATTGATTGGTCATCCTGTAAACTTTGTTCACCACCAATGAGGGCTGATGTAACAACAGAGAGTATTTTGTCATTTCTAAAGACGTGGGAACTACTAGAGTTTGACTACGTAAAACGTCCACGTCACACGCAGTCCGTAGAAAGATGCATGATATTTGAAGCGGAGGCTACCAGAAAAGTGTCTGACTCCTTAAACAGAAATAATATTATTAGAATATACACTTGTCTTGCTCCGTAATGCCATATTTCAGTAGTGGCAAAGTTTGACTTCAAAGTTATGCCAGAAATAGAAAAGAAATAAATTTGAAACGCCTTGAATGGTTAACAATTTGGAAGGGTGTACAGCCACTCGTAGTGCAGCCATCTCCACTTGGTGAGTTCTGGATCATTTCTAAGTTCAAAAATGTCCTAAGATGTGCACGCACAAATCGAAATATAAAAAAAGCCTTTTTTCGTAAAGTTTTTGATTTTTAAGTTGCATTGCGCGCACTGAAGATACTTCGAATTCGATTTCCTTTTTCTCCGAGTAGTGCTACATAGATACGAAAAAATAACCGCCGTATTATAACTTTAAATAAAAAGTAAACTGCATTTTACACAGAGTGTTTCACGATTTATTACAATTTGACGAAATTTTGACCTCAATGCGCGAAATGAAGATACTATGAGATTTCAATTTCTATGTATTCTTACATGCTCTATTAGAACTATAAGAAGTAAACTGAATCATGTACAGGATGTTCTATTTTTTTTTTTTTTTTTTTTTTTTAATTTGACGAAACTTTGACCTTGATGCGTAAGCTGAAAATATTGTCCCATTTCAAAAAGTTACAGTTACACGTTTGGATAAACGGTCCTACTTTTCCGCACTATTAAACTCGATTTGAAACAAAAAAAAAAAAAAAAAAAAAACTTTTTCGACCTACTCTAGTATGAAGCTGGTTTTACTGTCATATGATTTCCCTCTCGTAGAACTTTCCAACCACCGCTGATCAAATTCAAGAAGAAGGGACAGTTAAAATTGTAGTCTCCTAAATGACATTTCTATTTTAAATATCGTATATACAAGATAGATCATTTATCTTGAAACGCTTTCGTAACTTTGAAGCTAATAGATAAAAATCAATTCAACATTATATTGTGCAAACATCGGCAGAAAGACATCGTTTGATATACTAGCCGATTAACAGTGTTGACCAGTGGTGACCACCACCCCTTATGTCCATGACGCACCCCCCCTCAATTGTCTATCCATAGGTGTTCTTCCATGAAAAAAAATCTTCTTTTCGATTAATTTTTACACCTCCTCAAACATATTTATATAGATTTTTACCCCCCCAAATATTTCAATGACGCAGTTTGCGTCATAGCCCCCTTCTGTGGGCACCCCTGGTGTTGACAACCCAACATGAAGTTTTATATTTTTTCTAATGACACTACGTAAAATTTTAAATATTTCAAATTTACGTAATAAACAAAAACATATAATATCATATTTATTACTGAATATTACAAAGTAAGGAAACTATAGTATTGCAAACATTCATAAACATCAATATTCATGAAGGATCTACAACAGTAAGAAAGCTAGTGAGAAAATGTGATAATCCACATCGAAAGTGCCTTACTGCAGAATAATATGGCCATGAGATGACGTATTTCTAACGATTAGGAACGATGTTACCCCCCCCCCAAAAAAAACGAAAGAAAATTTTACTTCTCTTTTAAAAAATATATTGCGTAAAAGTCCTTCGATAAGTATCAATCTAATCACAAACCGATTTTAATTAAGCGTAAAGATAACAATACGATTTATAATTTGATGGCTCAAACCGTTCCGAAGATATGATAAACATCGGTAAAGTTTATTACACTGTTTAAAATGGGGTAGTTGAAGGAAATTGTTAACATGATTCTTTCTTTACTCTTATTTCATAACATTAAAATAACATTTTTGATAATTGTAATTACAAATTCTCACATTTACATAATTGTAAGTATTTAAACCGCATTATGATATTTACCTTTACTGAAAATCATCTATGTGATTGGATTTCATACATATATAAACATATTTTCTAAATAAAACCTTGTTTAAAACTCAAATTTTCAATTTCTAATTTTGTTACTTCTTGTTAGAAACATGTCATATCATGCTCATAGTATTCGACACTAGTACACTACTTTTGATTTACCTTTCTACGCTTGTCTCACTTGCGTTCTTATTGTTATAGAGGACTCCAAAATTAGAATGTTTATAGATGCATCTCATACTGTAGTATCCTTAGTTTCTATCACCAAATAATCCATGTAATTTAGTAAGTTTCGAGATACATATTTAAAATATATAATAACTTTACGTAGTGCTATTTGAGAAGAATATAGCCTTGTGTTGAGTGGTCAAGACGGTTAATCTGGTATTTTGTAGAGTATGTTCCCTTATCGATATTTGCATGGTACAAAATTTCATTAATTGTTCTTATAACGATGACTAAGGATGTCTAAACTTATAAGGATGACTTAAGATACGTTAATTGAGAGTAACCAAATATTAAGCGAAGAAATAGAAACTAAATCAAAGTTTTATGATATGCGTTAAATAAAAAAGTGAAGTAAGCCAAAAAGATTATAGCTGGATAATTGTTTGATCAACATTTCCATAAGACACATTATAACTAATAAGCAGCTCGATAGCTAGCCCAAAAAAGTAGGGGGGGCCCGGCTGAAGTTACGGGGGGCCCGATCCAACCATATTATAGTTCATCACTATATTATAGCTCATCACTATATTATAGTTCATTTGCAAGCCTACCGTGAAAATTTTAGAGGGGGCCCGCACAAATTTAGGGGGGCCGGGCCCCCTAGAACCCCCGTGGGTACGGGCCTGCAAATAAGCTATATTCAATAAAGGGAAAACAAGAAAAGTTAACTACTCTTGTACAAAAGAAAAGGAAGGAAAGATGTTCGAAATGTAATTTTAGACCAAATAGGCAGAATATTGTCTTATGTTAGTGTTATATTAGACAACCTGTATAATTCCGAGTAGAAGAATATGTAATTTATTTAACAAACATAAATTAGAAATAGACTTAATCAGTTTTCATGAATAGACGTAATCAGTGACAGTTTGACTAAAATACTAACTAAATTGTAATATTTCATTTGAATAAAATTTTGATTTATTGGTTTGAAAGATATACAGGGATTGACAAAAATCTAAAAACACTTCACACAGGACACGTAAGTTTGGCTCTCCACTGTACAACACGTGTTGCGGTTGCCGATCGTTTTTTGTTTTCAATGTGTCATATGGACCTTCGTCTTCCGTCAGGAGTAACCAGCTCATCTATGAGTGTCCTGATGTGAAAGTGGTGCCGTAAAATGGGCGACCTGACGGACTTCCAAGGAGGTATGATCGTTTGTGCCCGTCTGGTTGGAGCTTCACTGGCAACAGTGGCGAACATTGTGGGGGTAACGAAAGGCACTGTGTCCAATGTCACGAGGTCATACACAATTCATGGGCAAACGACAACTGGATAGCACAACAGTGATCGAAAGACAATCCTGTCAGATAAGGATCGGAGGGCATTGAATGGATTGTAGCAGGTAAAAAGAAGTCCACTGCAATGAAAATTACGTCTGAACTCAATTCCGGCCTACAGAGCCCGGTTTCATCGAAAACAGTGCGACGGGAACTTCATAAAATGAAAATTCATGGCAGAGTTGCTATCACCAAACCCCTGGTCACAGCAGTAGATGCGAAGAGGCGTATCCAGTGATGCAAGGACCACAAGGCGTGGACTCATGAGCAGTGGAAACACGTAATGTGGTCCGATGAATCGACCTTCACCTTGTTTCCAACAACCGGTCGTGTTTATGTATGGAAAACACCGTCTCAGGCCTATGATACAGAGTGTCTGCTCCCAACCGTAAAGATGGAAGTGGTTCTGTAACAGTATGGGCAGTGATATCGTGGTTTTGTGGAGGTCCCATCATAACCCTGCATGGAATGATGAATACTAAGGCGTATGAGGCCATTTGGGGTGGGGGGGCAGGTTCTACCCATGGCCCAAATATTTTTCCCTGATGGTGATGGCATCTACCAAGATGATTTGGCACCCTGTCACGCTGCAAAAACGGTGAAATGATGGTTTGAGGAGCATGACCAGGAGCTATCACACCTCCTCTGGGTCCCACAGTCACCAGATCTGAACATCATTGATCCATTGTGGTCTGAGTTAGAAAGGCGTGTTCGGTCTCATTACCCTCCACCAGCATCCCTTAATGAACTGGAGCATGTTTTGGAGGAACAATGGTACAAAATTCGACACACTACAAAATTCAGTAGGGTATACGTCCATTCCACGTCGGATCCAAACTGTTTTGGACGCAAAAGGGGACCCCACACCATATTAGGTGTGATTTTCACACTTTTGCAAACGTTTTAGATTTTTTTGTTCAACCCCTGTAGTTCATCATAAAGTCAGAAGTGGTTCTATTTCGATTCTAAATAATATGGAACAAGGTAATACTATTATGAGATCAATTCATTTACTGATACTCTCAGAATTTACAGGTCGTTTCAGTTTTGTGGTAGTGAATTTTATCCGCCTGTTTTAGGTTTTGAAACCTCTTTTTCACCACTAATCATGTTTAATGTGATGGTCCTGTCGATGAATAATTGCACGACATTGGAGGTTCCGTTCAAGGAGGCTTCTGTTTAGCACAACCTGATCAAGTTTAGTCCAGTCGTCCTTCAATAGTTTCCAGAGTTCCTCAAGTGTTGTGTTTCGACGTTTTGTGATGTTCCGTTTCAATGGACCAAAGACACAAAAGTTCATGGATGACGCATCTGGCGATTTAATGGAGGTGTCTAAAGACCTAGGTAGAATAACTTTGATGCTTGTCTCCTGTTACATACGAGCCATGTAGGACACCGTTGTTTTGTTGGTATGACTTCCTTCCTTGTCTTACCTGTTAGTGGAAGTTGATTTTGGCGGTTTTACCGTCATACAAAGCAGAGGCACGTTGACAGTAAAGATATTCTAAAACATGCTGTATATGGTAAGAAGCATTTACTTTCACATCAAATGCCACTCTGTGTATAGGAAGCTTCTTCATAATACAAAAACCCGCCAGTGCCATTGGCCTTTTGGGAAAAATTAAACACGTGCGAATCCATTGTACGTTCTGCTTTCCATCGATAGGACGGTAGTAAATTGCATGTACATGCTTTGATCTGGTCAAATATACCACCCCTCATCTAAGGACTTGATGTAACATTATTTTTTATCCGCTAGGTACGCTCATACAGACATTTGCTCCGTTGGCCATATGCGTTAGTCTTAGCGCGCTACTTGAAGTTTGTGCGTTGCTGTTTAGACCTAACTCCTACCAGATGATCCAATTAATAGTTGCTGGTAACAGTCAGAAAAGTACCGTTATTTTATTTTGTGATGGGCATTCTCTTTGGTCACATGTTGCGGAACTTTAGCAATGATGTTTCGGAGCTGATTGCTTCTTCTGTAGCTTTTTACTGGACAGTTATGTTCTTCGAGGGTGAACACACATTTACGATGGATTACTACATGTATTCATTCATCATACACTGTGAAATCTTTGTATTTATCACATTTTTACTTTTGCTACAGCTATAACTCCTTACAAAATGGGTGTATTGTTTTAAGGCATGATAGTCGCAGAGACCCTTACTTTTTTGTAGATTGTAGAAAAGTGTTTTAATATCTACTTCATGTATGACATGTATGATATGGAAATGGAATAATTCTGTACCCTTCAATTTGCCATGCATGAGTGCTGCCAAATAAATCATGTACCTTTAGCAGAATATTTAAATTGTGCTTCTCCGAAAGCGTCATGTTTAGAGAAAATGATTTAAGCATCATTTCCCAGTCATGAAACCTCATGATTTATAACATCGTTGTTGTCTTTCTATTTCATAGTTCGAGATATTAAAGATGTTAAAAATAATGAGATATTTTATTATTGTTCCATATTACGTTTGTTGAGGATATTCAATATTACCAAACATTATTATTTGTAAGTTTGATAGAAATATTCAGTTTTCAATGGCACGTTTATCTGTCACCCTTTACTGAAGTGAACTCTGGTAAATACGTTTATATATATATATATATATATATATATATATATATATATATATATATATATATATATATATATATATATATATATTTCTGTCCTTTCTCCGTTTCGTTAGTAAACTATAGGAAATTTGCCAACGTTAGCAGAAAGACGACTGGGTACAAATCGAGGCGTGAATCTAGAACAGAAGAACACAACCTGAAAGAAAAGAAAACGTGTTGAGTTTTCTTTATTAGATTCTGAAATTCCCTCCAAATTCTCACCCGCTTAACATCACAGTTTCAAAATGTCAACCCCATACAAGTTATATCATTCTTTATGCTTGTGCAGATTGTGAAATAAAATCTGACCAATCTTATGTAGACAAGTGTTAGCATGCCTCAAATATTTTGTTACACTTAAAATAAATGATCTTTAAATTACAGTGTTGTCAAGTTGGCTTTACCATTTTGAGCATATATAACGTAGATCTTGACTTCTGTTCACCAATTTCACCCACTTTCATTTATGGCCTGATTTCTTAAATACTTATGATTTGTAGTGATACAAAGTACGGATGGCAACCAAAGCCTTGTCAGAAATGTTATCTCTACTTTTATAGTAAATATATCAAACTACGGTCTTCCTATTTATTAGAACAAAATAATATATACTGTGCGAACTTCGGCACAGTAGCACAAGTTTTATACATACAAAGGGGCGATATTTCGTAAAAGCCGTAGCAAAATTTGGAGATCGTAATGTAATGCAAAACATGCAAAAAGTCAATTTTAATTGCCATGCGAATGCCGACTACCGAATTATCGCAAACTGAAATGCAGAATTTCGTTGTGTTGAGGCAAACCATTACGAATGAGGCCTGATGTAGCTCAGTGACGTGATTAATCGCTGGGTTTATAATCGTCAGGGTAAACCCATCATGTGCTTCGATTCGAGTTCCACTAAAGAGCACAGGCGCTTTTAACTGCCCACGATGTTCGTGCCTCTGTCGTATGGAGTCCAGTAAAAATTCAAAAATATAAGAAAGAATTAAATACGTATTATTAGAAAAAAGTAACGGAGTGCTATTGTTTCCGTGAGTATGATCGGAGTTCTCTCATTTGTTCCGACATTATCATTCCAATAATTCTTTCACAATCCCTCACTTGCATCTAGATTAAAGAGCATAATAAACATAAAAGAACCACTTTCCTAGTTGTTACAAAATAAAATGCTATTTTTGAAGTGCTTAATGAATCAGCGTACTTCTGTTGGACATTTCTTACCTTGGGGTTAAAGATTTCTAATTGTATGCAGGCCGTGTTAGCTGCTGAATGATTTCATGACTGACGATTTTGTGGAGATCTTCTATTCTTTCTAGCTGCTTTCATTGTACAATTCTTGCTCATTATTCAGTCGCATTTATCATACATGTCTTTCCTTGGGGATCGCGAAGGGAGATGAAAAAATAAATGTACCTAGTATTTAGTAGCGAAATATATATTTTAAATATTAATTTGATAGATATTTTATTATATCCACACTTATTGTCAAATTGTTATTGCCATTTCTGTATAATTTTAAGGCTTATACTCACATTCAACTGTAAACTATAAGCAGCAATAATCAGAAAGCTTATTACAAATCGGAAGTGTATTATGCGGTCGCTAGCAAGAGGCTGTGATAGAAGGGGGTCATGATATAGAATAGGTTGAGGAAACCTGGAGGAACATGATCTCGGACATATTAACTAATGCTTACTATATCCTAGTTGGTATGTGTAGCCTGTAGCCTTCATATACAGGATGACCCGTTTTAATCTTTCCACTGAAGTATCTTGAGAATAATAGAACATAGAAAAAATGCTTGGAAAAAATTACATATTTTGAAGAGGGAAATCGAATTCTGCTAAACTCCTCCTTTTCTTTCCTCGTAAGTGGAGAGGGAACTTTGAAACAAGAATACCTACTTTTAATTGTAGTTTCGGATTCTACACAACAAAATACGTGTTGTTTGAAACTTTTTTGTTATGTACGTACGATAGATGACACTGGAATGACTAAAATAAGGGAAACTTCATTTCATATTGTGAAGTATCTGTGTAATTACAGTGATGTGACAGTGAAATGACTGCGAACTATTGATTTAATTTGTTAAATTCTATTTCATTATTTTTACGATTATCTTCGACAGAATTATGAACTCTTTTAAATTCAAAGGAATATTTTTTATTAAGATTGTACATTTCCAGACAGCTTCTGTAATAACATATCTTTTAATAAACACGACTAGTTTCCTTCTTACCTCTCTGCGTTCCTTTCCGCCAGCTTGACATATCCAAGTTCACTGAACGTCAGAATCATCATTTTGCAATCAAACAAAACCACAGAGGACACATCGACAGGGAGTATTGGCCTCACGGTCGAAAAAGGTGCAGAATCGTCATAGAGAGACACATCGCACAATTGGAGGGCGACCGACTCCATAGTCCGAGCATACCATTCTGTAGGTTCATCGCCGCAGATACATTTGAATCTGACATTAGAGTAGCGGAATGAAGGTGGAGAGGAACATCGTAAAAGGCGCACCATAAAGAAGAGAACTCGACGTCCCTAGGAGATCAACAGGTTAGAGATCCAGATGTTGACCAATTCCAGCATTTAAAGAATTCCTCGAGAGAAAGGCATTCATCGTTCCAGATAACCAGGACGACGCCAGCCTCGTTGAAATATTCGATCTACAATATCTGATCCACAACTCATGGCACAGCACCGGCACAATATGGTATAGCTCGTTTGATTTATCTGTGCGTGTGGCAAAGTTGCGAACTAATTTGTTTATTTGGCAGGGGTACTGGGTTTACTTGATATTTCGTTTATGTGCTGATTTTCAAGAAAATCAAAAGGACATGCTGAATAAAATCAATTCTAATGGTAGCAGTTATGTACGTAGTTTAAGTTGGTTTACGCTTAATACGTAAAACTGTTTTACATGGTGTCAAACAGTAAAACATCAAGATTTCTGCAAACTTAATATACCCATACAAAAATTCAACTTAACTCTTGAAAAAACCAAGGGTTGGTGGTCAATTTTGCCCGCGAGTTCTTTTTTATTTAGTTTATATGAATTAATATGTCTTGGGGATTCTCTGTTTTTTGTTGTTGTTTCTCTTGATGAAAGGTTCATTTTCGCTTCTTTTCAACTGGAATATACTGCATTGTTTTTTGTAAACATTATAATTCATGTTATGCGGACCGATTTGCCCCAGTTTGGTCGTAGGTGTTTTTGTTTGTTTTCATCAAAATTCCTTTCATTTCTTTTTTCTCTTATAGATAAAATATTTATTATTTTCGGAAATTTTACTTTCCTCCTTTATATAAACATTTAGGCTTTCATAGAACTTGTTGAGTGGTAGTTATAATACTGCATAGTATATAAGAAATGTGGTATAATATATAAGCAGTCTCTGTATTTAGCCTTTTTTACAAATAAAAAGTCCAATTCCTTAAAAAGTTTATTTTTTGAAATTTAGTTGAACACGTTAACTAAAATTGAACAAATATACTCTGAAAGCTACTTAAAACCAGCGCGGGCAAATTTGACAACTCCTTGCTCCTTCTCATAGCTCGTTTTTAAAGCATATTACATTGCATTAAAATACATTAATTGAATACGTATACAGCAACGGCGGAGTCAGAAAAGCATGATGTGCCTAATACAAAACTGAAAATGAAATCTTTAAGTTTTACGCCCCAAGGTTATCCGGCTATGCTAAAGGAGGCGGCATGAGAAAATGAATGTAAAGGTGGAATGAAAGAAGTGGGAGGAAATAGGAGAATCCCGAGATAACGCTCGCACACGGCAATTGTTCACTACAAAGATAACTTGGCGCGAACTGGGATCGAACAAAGAACCCCATGCCCCAGAGGTGAACGCTCTCCTACTGAGCCACTGTGGCCCTTTTGGCTAATAAACTGCCACATCGATATATCGAAGCCTATGGTTTGAAGGTGCTCCTCAAACACTACGTTAATATTGAATTTCAGTAGAGAGGTGGGATGAATTGCAGGCGAGGCAGACAAAAAGCAAATGTCATTCGTGTTAGCTTTCTTTATTCAGGGTTTGAAATACTGACGAAATTTGTTAACAGAAAAAATAAATACTCAACTCCCTGCCACTAGAATCCATGAAGGCCTAGGCTAGCCAGATGTAGCACATTCAAATGGATGATGGGTGCTCAGTGCTTCAGCTCAAAATATTATCGATCTGATTTCGCTGATGTAAGTAGTATCAGCTGATTTTCTAGATCTGATTTCGCTTCTTACTTCACGTAGTTACCCAATTACCTCATGATGATGAAAAAGTTAAATAAAATATTTCAGTTGTACTACCCGCAGTTCTGCCTTGCAGGTTAAGGATGACAATGAACAAACGGTAGATCGAAGAAAGTGGGAGGAAACGAGAGAACACAAGAAAACCCACGTAATGGTGGTTGTCCATCACAAGGCCTACAAGGGATCAAACCAGGACTTCAGGTACCAAAAATTAGTGCTGTACCGAGGTACTTCATGATGATGGTCAATACCAGGAAATGTTAGTGGTTCAATTGAGAGTAGAACCAGGGACCACACACACATTACGAAGTCACGTGACGGTTCATATGTGAGTTTCTTATGAGTCTTCGATATTTCCATTCCAACACAACCTTCTTTAGAACTTCCTAAAACAATTTCCAATTCATGCGGTCAAAACTCTTTTCAAGATCAATAAATACCACATACACCTCTTTCCCTTTCTATAAAGCTTTCACAGATTACCGTTAATAATCCAATTAAATTCCTTGTGCTCTTACCTCTTCCGAACTTGAACTGTTCTTCCTCACATTACCCATTTGTTCTGCCATACAACCTTCTGTTCAGAATTCAAAGGAAAATTTTTGCAGCATGACATATGAGATTAATCTATATTATAAAAGAGAACGTACAAAACCTTTGTTCCCTCATAACGCTAATACGGCTGAACCAATTTCTTTTATTTTTGGGGGGTTATTAGGATTTGGACCCTAGATGGTTTTTATCATATCACTTTAATTTTTAATTACCAGTGTCTTGAGATAATTGACCATTCAAGTGTCCATACGTACAAATCCTTTGTTATTAGTTCATCATAGGTAAAAATAAACGTATTTATATGCAACCCGCATGATCGTGTAACTCGGCGGGTTAACATAAATGACAGGCGATAAAGGTTTTTATCATATCACTTGAAAGCGAAAAAGTAAAAATTATCTAAGTAACAAGGTTTATTGCGTTCCGGGGTGACCGCAGCGAAGCGGGGTGAACGCTGCTAGTAGTTCTATAATCCTACCATCTCTTTTGGTTCGATTTCTTACCCATCGGTATCATGATCGTCGCCAAGAAGTATTTTGGCTACTCTCCTGCTTCATATATTTCATTCCAAGTGAGAAGAATTCTTACCCTTGTTTCCCTTATTCTTAATGAATACGATTGCTGGATCAATCCATGCAAAGTGATCGAGAAAAAAGAAAAAATTGCCGCTAGTCCTTTTCAAAAAATCTAATTTTTTCATGAATGTTTATCCTATATCATTGTATTTCAAAACTACAATTAATTATTTTTTTATAACATCCCATGGCAACACAACGGCTACCGCCATTTTGCGTTTTTTTCGATTATAGGCGTTTACGTTGTTCTGAATATCTCAGCATGTATTTGTCCTAACAAATTGAAAATTTCTGGACGTCTCCAACTCGTGAAGAGCTAAAGCTTTGATCTCTTAACATTTTTGGCTAAAACCATTTGAAGGGGCTGGAATCAGGGCCTACAGTAGCAACATTTTTGGACATTGAAAACATATTTGGGAAGAGGAAATAACTCACGTAGAGGCCTGAATTTCTGTGTGGATGTAATCCGGGGTTATAAGTTAATACAAAAAAAATTACAGACCTGTAGCTGCTCCCAAAGGCCTGAAAAAATCGTAAATTTGGGGAATTATGCCAATATATCATGTTTCACTGTCGAATGGAGACTTGCACGGGCCGAATTTCTCGGCCCGAGCCCAATCCAGCCCGAACGCACCTAGGCCCGGCCCAGCCCGGGACCGAAAAGTTTTGGAGATTTTCGGCCCGAGCCCGGCCCGATAAGTTTTTCAAAATTCTTGGCCCAAGCCCGTCCCGGGCCCGATAAATTTTAAAAGTTTTGGGCCCGACCCCGGCCCGATAAGTTTTTTAAAAAATTAACTCGAGCCCGAATCTTTCTCAAAATTTAGTACTAAATTTGACCCAACCCTAGAAACATTTTCTAAACTCTGGTTCACAATCTGACGCTTGCCTCCCGAATGGTACCATTGCCTCCTAGAACTTTGCCTGTCACCGAGAGAACAAAAACTCCATTCCCTGTAACAAAAATCTAACTTAATTGATTTTTAGCATAAAGTGAAGATGACAATATTGTTTAGCGACAGGCAAAACATTCCCACCTCTTCTTTTCATATTTTGAGTTCAGTGAAGGTCAAGTCAGAGCTCAATTTACCGCATAATGCCTGCAATCCTCTATAGTGAAAGTGGAGCCGCTAAGCAACACAAACTGTACATAGCTATTGCATTCTTTGTAACATTTTTCACGGACACACTTCTTCAACGTTTGGCTTTATTCCAATTATCGTTTAACGAAAGTCAATAATTATTAAAGAATTACAATTGATCGGCCTCAGCCCGGCCCGGCCCAAAGAAATAACAGTGTCGGCCCGCCCAAGCCCGGCCTGTGCAGGTGTCTACTGTCGAATATCTCCAATGGGCCTGGATAAAAAAAAGTCTAAAATTTTGGAAATAGTTAGTCCTTTAGTATACCATAACACATAAAAAAGCGCGTTTTGTGTTTTTGAGCAGAAGGGGGTCGAAGTATTAAGGAATGACGTCATATTCTAGGAGGTGTTTTTTTTTCATAAATTCAACTAGGAATTCCTTATTGTTATGTACAGCGGTGGACACTTCTAAATGGTACACCTTAGCCGTAAATCTCCATATGGCTGTACCACTTAGAAGTGTCCCCCGCTGTACAATAAAGTATAATGAATGGTTAGTCCAGTCAAGACTCTCAAGTTCATTTTTCCCCCTAGTTGTAACACTGTCTTATCAGACCCACACCAGCACTGGTGACGAATGCCGCAATTAGCAGAAAGTGAAGAAAGTCAAAATGAACACTTGAAAAAAAAAAGAAAAAAAAGAAAAAGAAAAAGAAAGTCCGTAAGTACTCCTTGCTCTTGATGCTTGCTGTATCAATGATATTCAATCATGTTTATATTCTTGTTTTAACAGTCAACTCATGCAGGAGACTGCTGTCCTTTCGTTTGATCTACATTTCCAAGCTAGTGAATACTTACTCGCTGTAAACACTGACTGTGAAATCTAGATCAAACGAAAAGACAACAGTCTCCCGCATGAGTTGACTGTTAAAACAGGAATAATGATTGAATATCATTAATATAGCAAGTAGCAAGAGCAAGGAGTACTTACGGACTTTTTTGTCAAGTGTACATTTTGATTTTTTATTACCTTCTGCTGATAGCGGAATTCTTCACCAGTGCTTCTGTGAGTGTGATACGTCAGTGTTTCACTTGGAGGAAAGAAACGAGCTTGAGAGCATTGACTGGACTAACCATTCATCCTATTTTATTTTACTTAACAATAACGTATTTCCAGTTGAATTTATAAACAAAACACCTCCTAGAGTATGATGTCATTTCTTAATACTTTGACCCCCTTCTGCTCAAAAACACAAAACGCGCTTTGTTGTGTATTATGGTATACTAAAGGACTAACTATTCCCCAAATTTCAGATTTTTTTATTCAGGCCCATTGGAACTATTGGACAGTGAAACATGATAAATTGGCATAATTTCTCAAATTTACGTTTTTTTCAGGCCTTTGGGAGCAGCTACAAGTCTGTAAATTTTTTGGTATTAACTTGTAACCCCAGACTATACACACACAGAAATTCAGACCTCTACGTGAGTTATTTCCTCTTCCCAAGCCACTTCAAATGGTTTTAGCCAAAACTGTTGTGAGATCAAAATTTTAGGTTTTCACGAGTTGGAAACGTCCAGCAATTTTCAATTTGTTAGGAGAAATACATACTGAGATATTAAAACCACGTAAATGTGTAAAATCGAAAAACGCAAATTGGCGGTAGCCGCTGTGTTGCCATGGGATGTTATAAAAAACAATTAATTGTTGTTTTGAAGTACACTGATATAGAATAAACATTCATGAAAAAAATAGATTTTCTGGAGATGGTCGGGCGACACATGCTTGATCACTTGGAATGGATTGACTATGCTATGTTATCCATCCCGCTTGCCTTCTCATTCCAAACCTCGGATATAGCTCTTTCAAACTCATCCCGGGGAACACTAAGCCCTTTATTATACTTGCCTACTTCCTTTTCTACTTTAGCATCTAGGCAGTATGTTCTATCCCTACTCTCATATAAGTAATCAACATTGTCCTACCATGTTATTAAGACCACTTATCTCGCTGACTAGCTTTTCATTCTTATTTTCTACTGAAACCGTAACACTCTCTTGTTTCTTCGTAAGTTCCATAAATTTCACCTTCTTGTACATTTCCTCATGTTTCCCAACTCTTTCTGATATTTCTCTGTTCTCGCATTTCCTTTTGTAAAACTCTTCCCCTGCTCTATCTGTTTCACGTTGCAACTCGTATTTTATCTTTCTGTAGTTCTTTTTGAACACTTTCGTATAAACCTGTTTCCAATTCTTTCTTCCCTCATTTACTCCAATATCTCTTCTGTAATCCATGGTTTTATTTAGCTGTTTTCTGTTCGCGGTAACGTACTACTTATTTCGCAGCTTGCTGTATGCACAGTCTCATATGTTTCTTCCGTCTGTTACTACCTGCACCTATTCCCTGTCATGTCAGCATTTTTTATCGAATATCTCAACCAAAAGATTTCTTACTTCGTTTTTCAACTTTTTACTATTGAAAATCATGTTGCCTACTCTTCTTCTGTTTACATTTTTTTAGTTGAATATCCACTTCTGTCAGCCCAAGGTTATTGTCTGTCCCGGGAAGGGAATTCGCGTTTTTCAAGCTATCCCGATACCTGTCCTGAATCATAATATAGTCTATCTGATATCTTCTGCCGTCTGTTGGGGAGTTCCATGTATATTTTCTTCTCTTGTGTTGATTCAACCATGTGTCCCAATTACTAGTGAATTCTGTCTATAGAAATTGACCAATCCTCTCCCCTTCATTTCTTTCCCATAAATCATATTTACCTATAATACTACCTTCCCTGTTTCTCTCCCATAAGTACATTGTAATCTCCCATTTCGATCACAGTTTTTCTGCTTGTCTGTAATTTTTCCTATTTTCCCATAAATTTCCTCTCCTTCTGTCATTCTATGCGAAATCATCAGTGCATATGCCTGTACCACAACTAGATTCTGCTTTTTCCTTTAAGTCTTAACATCATACGTAACTCTATCATCAACACATACTACTTGCACCATCTTCTCTTTTAAGTGCTTACCAACTATTATTCCTAAACCATTATGACTGCTATTTTCATTGTCTGAAAAAAATATTCCGTAGCTTCGCTGTTCAATACCCCGTTGAGCATTGCCATCTAACTTCACGAACTTCTACCAAATCTATCTAAAACTTCTACCAAATCTACCGAACTTCTATCTAAAACTTCTTCAAAAAATAAAAATAAAAATTAATCTAGTAATGTAAGAGAAGAAATAAAATTGTTTATCCAATGTGAGGGAGCCAAAACCAATTACTTCCGATTGTTCAATACACAACTTAGGCTTCATTAAACAACATTCCCAAGGTAATATGTACATTGATATAAGAACATTGCCAACTAATATATAAATTTATGAAATGAGGTTGAGACACTGTAGCCAGTCGTAAGGCCAATAGTGTACATTTCGATAAATAAATAAGTGAAATCAACAATAAAATGAAATGAAGAAATCAACCATAAAATAACTTGCAGAAGTAACTTTGATTTCGCATTAGCAATTATAAATAAGGAGCGATATATTATCCGTGTCATTTTTGCATGCGAGTTACTTTGTTAGAAGCAAATCTCAATGATAACAGGTTCAAACTGGAAACGACATTTAAATCGAGATCCTACATTTCATTTATAATTTCGTTTTGCATTTCCTTTGTCTCTTAAAATCTAAATAAATTGATGCTATAATTACAGTTATCATTGAATGAGTAATGTAGCTTTTTCATAAACTACTATAGTTTAAATAAGATAGATTTAGATTCCAACTGAATTAAGTCGCTTTTATCTCAACTTCTAATTGTGAACAAACTAATTTTCGGTCTCTGCAAAATTGCCATGTAAATGAAATCTCCTTAGCATCATTTTGTGTGTGAGATACTTCTCACTTGAAGAAGAGAAGTTTTCAAAACGATACAAAACAACGCGTATATATAGAGAGAAGATCTCGGTATGAGATAAGCCTACTTCTTCTCCTACTTTACCACTTCTAAACTTTGCTGAAGTTTTGCCAACTCTTCTCCCAAAATGCTGGTTAGTGGCAAATTGGGTTTCTGCATGAGTCATGAGCAGCGAATACTTTACTTTGTCTCTAGTCTCCGATGAAAGTAGAATATCTGCTTGAATTTTCTCCTTCAGGATATGATATCACTGCTCTTGTTTTCTTCTATTCAGAACATATCCTTTTCCATGAAATGTTGTTGAATCACCTTTTTTTTTTAAATTTGTCTCACTTCTTCACATCTAAGATAACAAATTGAGAATGAAGTATGTTAACAGATTATTGACTTCGTTTCCTACTAAGTCGGACAATTTTAATCACATAAACTTCTTACATGTTTACAAAGTTTGTCTGAAATACAAAATTTATTAAACAAAATTCTGCAACTTTTTCTATTAAAAATCTCATCAATAATATTATTTTAATGCAAGATACCGATAATTCGTTAACTTGTAGAATTTTTAACCAAGAACATTATTTTATAATGTTCTTGGTTGAATATTATATATATCTTAATTATATATAAAATATGCTACGTTTGCTGATCAAACTATCCATCATACTTATTCCCTGAATCTTCAGATCGTCGAGTAATGACAGCTTTGATAGTTCATTAAAGTATTCAGTTGGTTAGAACATTAAAGGTTAGTCTACTATTTAGTATTTATTGACCTTTAACTACTTTTATGGGGTCTTTTAAGCCCCAGTCGTCATTAATTCCTCTCCAAATTTAAAGGTGTTTAATAGATAGTGCTGATTTCTGGCCTACCCTCATAGTTTGGCGTGAACTATCATTGTATTAATAGAAAGAGAAACACGTATTTTGAGTTTTTGCAATTTGAGTTACCTGTTGTGTGAGATAACTCACCAGAATATAAACGTTAATATCTTTTATTGAAACCCTTAATGACTTACTCAATTTACATATTATTTTTAAATTTGCTTTTACAAAGTTCCTTAGATACATATATATAACTTTTTCACTCTCTGGATAAAATAGCAACACGTGCTAGATGTTATGTGTTGCAATGTGCAGTGTTGTGCAGAGTAATTTATTTTTGTTTTTTATTAATTAATTACTACCTATTTCACCCAGGAGTGCCGTTGTTTATTTAGGGGCGCTGATGTAGTCAACAGTGAGTCATGCGCCTCCTGTCTCTGTATTGGCGAGTGTTGCTAATGCACAATATCGAAAACAAACTGAACAAAGCGTCACGTTCCAACAACAGGTACGGAACATGTTATGAAACATGCTACATTTTGAAACTTTATAACATACTCCTAAAAACATTATATATAAAGTTGTAAGAATTTGTCTTGATGGTCTTTAGAAATCCTGCTGTAAGCACTTAGGCATCCTAATGCATCTCTTTGTTAATCCTGTTGTAAGAACAGCAAAAAAACAAAATGTAGAATTGTAAAGGATTTATCCTCACTAGTGGCATACCTAAGGGGGTTCTAGAGGTGGTTAAGCCCCACATAGATCCAAGTTTAATCCCACGTAGAAAAATCAAAAGTTAAGAAAAAAAGAACTCATGGAAATAATTGCAAAAGATTATTGAAGTTTTAGCCAATACAAACTGTGTACCGTTCCACAAATATTTTCATCTATACTAAAAACAGAAATGTAAAACCTTACATTTCATATTTCAGTCTTTATTCCTGTTTTGTGGTTATTGTTAGTATGCTGGACCCGGGATTAGGGTGCGAAATTCTCCCAACCTAGGTGACGGGGAACTGGGGGGGAATGTTTCTTCTCAAGTGTAATGTTTCTTCTCGTGAGTTCGTACCTTACCCGGGACCCATGGGCGTCTCTGGCAGGGGGACGGGGGGACGCGTCCCCCCAATATTTTGAAATACGAAATATTCAATATTTTATTTTAATTTAATTTATTTACAAACAACAGAATAACATATAAATAATAATCATTTTCTTAGATGTCCCCCCCCCAAATTTTACATACCAGAGACGCCAATGCCGGGACCCACGACCCCGTCTATATCCCAGTAGGCCCCTATCTTCCCTATATTCTCCGTCGCTCCTTTAATAGGAGGTGTTTCATACACTAAACCACGGCGGGACCCTAGCCCCCTCTAGGCTTTAGTACTAGCTACGCATCTGCGCATCACAAAGCAAGAGAGAGACAGAAAGAAAGTGCTCAAAGAAGTGAACAGGTGAACATAGCTGAAATAGTAAAATAACTCGCATACAGAACCATTGCATACTTCCTAATGCGAAATGTATGTCCCAATGGCCAGATCTGTTGCTAATTTTCTGCAGATTAGCAAAAGAAACAACAATCTCTTGCAACAACAACACGAACAAAAGTTTTTCAAAGGAGTTAAAAATGGTGATTAAGGTTGACCATATGTCTTTTCCAGAGATACCGGGGGAACCGGGAGAACTTGTAACGTTATTTGAATTAAGGGGGATATGCATGTACTTGTACCGATGTTGCAATAGATTAAGTAAACTAAAGAGCTCTATAACTGATATTTCATGTTGACAAATGTGTGCAATTAAACAACCGTTACAACATTATGCATAAAGAAACATGTTCCTGTTTACCAGACTTCCTTTTTTTTTTTATTTATTCGGAATTGTCTTCTTTGGAGGCAGAACGACCTATATTGCGTGACCGAGTTGTTAGTAACGTCCTAAATGAGCTGGTAAGCTTCAAAGGACCGGACTTACCCTACAGCCCACCGGGAACCGAACCCAGAATTCCTTGAGTACAAAGCATCGAGCGTTACCACTCACCCACGGGGCCACTTGCGCCTAGACATAGGCCTAAGTATGTTTCCGAACATCTGAATGGATCATTGTACCATATCTAATGCGCAGCAATATGTCAGACAGAGGTCATTTTTCTACTATTGCGTAGTATATTTAAAAATAGGACCTCGAAGGATACGTAGTCTTAAAACTGGGGAGGAAAAAACAGCGATAAATCAGAGCTGAACACGAGTCACTTACGTTAACCCGATCTGACCCGCACGTAAGTGACGCAGCGACAGAATCCGAAACGTGACCTGAATGACTCGATCTAGGAAATACAATGAACTGTAAAGTTTGGCGTCGCATTTTCCGGGTTAGCGTCGCTGACTACAGATTGAGGGATCCCGGGTTCGATTCCCGGCGAATCCGAAGTTTACATCGGGTTCGAAACTTGACCCGATCGAGCCATTCCGATATCCCCTCACCCATCATCTCCCTACCTGTGCCTAATGTCTAAAGTCCAGAAAGAAATGAAAATCTAAAAGAAAGCGTTAGGTTTGATATTATGACATTATAATAATGAATGCATATATGCCTAAAACAATAGTGCGGTCGTGGCTTGTATGTACAAGATGTTTCATGATTCACTGATATTACCTATGATATTGTAAATTTCAAGGCTTCTACGCAAATTTGGTTCATGGCGTGAAATTACTTGAACTCTGGGTGTTGTTTCTGCTTAACACAAGACATCCTTCACGCCATGAACTATACTGTAGTAATATAATGACAATGTACTATTTTGAAGGCATATAAACTTGAAAAAGGGCATAGAAATAAATGATTTGCTATCGAATTACGACACTAATATTCGTTGTCACTTATTACCCCCCCCCCAAAAAAAAATAAAACAATGACACATTGGGACAAAAGCAAAGTTAGGTATGAAATTCTTATTAGTTGTTATGAACAATTGCACCTTTTTATGTTGCAGTTTGGTATTGTACAATAAAACTAAATATTGACGTCATGAAAAGTATTGTTATTGCATTGTTATAACTCTGACGTTATCTTCTCGCACGCAGCCCTAGAAACTGCGCTCTGATTTTGTGTAACTGATACGCAAACATAATTGTATTCGTTTGTAGTTTGGTTTTTGGCATGTAGTAGGCCCTAGTGTTCGAATTATTTTTAAACGATTAGGATGGGTTAATTATTCCTGTCAGGGATGTTGTGTTATTTTCATTATATGAGCCGAGAATAAGCTTTCACGAGAGACCGATTTCCCCGGCATCCGCCGTTAATTCGAACACTGGCAGCAAGCCCCGGCTTGAGAGTTCTGTGACTATGACAGAGAAATAGAGAGAGAGAGAGGGAGGGAGAGCAGTTGAAGCAAACAATTCTTGTCACTCACATGCCCATACATTTACTCCTACGATAACTTAAGCCATGCTTGTTTCCACAAAGAACGTACCATGTTTTCGGCAAAAACATACTGAGTTTTCAACACTGCAGAATACTGAATCACGAGTGAGCTGTCACGTCTTAGCTGCGTTCTGTTTACTTCTTAGTTCTATGTTTTGCCACCATAAACAACGGCAATCCCATCTGAAACGGGTAGTATATATATATATGAGGAAACTCGTTTTATACATAGAAAAGGACACAACACGTACCGCTGACCTAGAGACCACTGATCCAAATGAAAATGAAATTGTATTTTTACTAAAGTACATGATACTCTTAATATATACTTACAAATATCTATTAGATTGTGTATGTAGGATTACGATTTATTTGGATAAATATCAAGAAGATTCTTCCAGAGTCTTAAAGATAGTTGGAAGAGGATGATATTAGTAAGTGAATGATTTTATCTTTTTATAGTGAATAATAACTCATTCACTAGTGACGAATCTTGTCTTGAAGAAATACATGACAATATCACGTTGTCTATAAAATTAATGGTTCAGCATATTCTTGCAAACAAAAGGTTAACGTTAATAAAGAATGGATAACTTTCCGTATGAAAAGGAAAGTGATTTTCTAATAACGGAGAACTGGTAATATAGTGATTAGTATTTGAAGTTAATTATGAATACGAGAAGACAATGTAGTGGATAATGTTGCAGTGAGATATAACAAATAGATATTTCACAAATCAATTGAATAAATAATCTTAAATATCATATACAAATAAATGTGTAAAGAAACCAATAATTACCTAAAAGTAAAATAAATAAAAATATGAGAATTTGTCTACACCATAATGAGAAGCTTATGAGATTACATAATTGAAACTCAGAAGCAAGCTGTAAAAATTACGAAAGACTACCAAATGGGTGGGCAAATCTATACATTCTTAAAGTACGAACGATGTGACTGTAGGCAATGAAACTGTACACAAGATTAAAGACTCGGCTTTCCATACTTGTGCCTAACCTAAGTATAAAATTCTAGTATACGAAACAATAACTTAAATAATTTTTAAGCTAGCTAAAACGGTGGTTGATATCCAAAACCATATTTCTGCTTGTATAATCTGAGAGTATAAGTCTCAACTGAAATCGATGCCAGGCATAGACTCGGATAGTATAGTTATTTTTCTGATCTTCTAATGTAAAAGATCCGTTTGAATGTATTTCTGTTTGTCCAAATAGATTTCTATTCACAGTTTCTGTGAGGAATACTTTCCCGATACAATGGTTAGGATCCCACTTTAAGCTGTATGTCCACGTTTCATATTGCCTTGCTAATAAACGGGACACTATACTCAAATCCAATCTAATTCTCGGCAGATTTACGTTTTACCCTTTTAGGACTCCGTGTGCGTGGGTTTTCTCGGGGTTCTCCCGTTTCCTCCCACTTCCTTCATTCCACCATTTCATTCATTATTCATCATCACCGTCTTCTTTAGCCTAACCGGCATAACCGTGGGACGTAAAACTTAAAGATTTCATTTTTTCCTTTTAGGACTTTTGGTAACTTTTGCTACCATGGCGTAGTATCGCCTTTGACCGCTTATTTGGATTCTATAACGGATATTTTAGCCGGGTATTTTGTCAGTCAAGTTAAAGATGAACCAAAGAATACCCCAGATGCATTTTGGAACCGGATCTTGGAACTTGGCGGCGCGAAGGGTGGGCGGAGGGGCGTGACTTTTTAAATTTTTTCTTAAGGAAAATTTCAAAAAATCTTCACGCCTTTAGTTTCCACGATACCAGTTTGGAACTTTGCATACGGATTGTTTGTACTTTCGGGTACTTCTCAAATTTTTATGAGATCCCTACGTGAAACCGGGGCCGGGCCCAAGGTTTTTCCTGATTTTTCCGGTTCAAGTACATGGTATGGTCATGTGAGTGGTACCGTTGGAAAGGGCTCGTTATACTGAAGAAAATGGCATTTGAGCCATGACTGTAAGTCAAATAAGAATGTCGCAGTACATCTTTGAATTAAAGATATGGATCACCTTCAGACTTTCAAAACTTTTCCGACCTCAGTTTACAAGATAAAAGAATGCAAATTAGCACACGTACAGTGGCGAATCCAGAAGATAAAAACTGGGGGGCAGCTAGTTTCCAGACTATGATAGTTATATATAAACTTTCAAAAATATATAAATATTAGCTTAAATTATTTTGTCACTGAAAAAACTGAGGGGCCTAGGCCTTCCCGTCCTGGCCTAGGTCCGACACTGCACACGTATTATGTACATAACAACGTATTTGTTTTAAAAATTTCAGATCCCTACATAACCCAGACCCGGGCCAGAGAGGCACAAAAATTTCGAAACATTTTCTTTTTCGAGAAATCTCCTGTTTTTTGTTTTTTTTTTTTTGTTTTTGTTTTGTTTCTGTTATATAATACGGACAAGGAAGTGGTAGGTTGGAAAGTACGGTCTATCCTGGAAAGAAACAAGGTACAAGCCGTGATTCTACGATAAATAGTAAGGAACAAGTAGCTGTTTGAGCGAAAGTCTAAAATTTACCTCAAAAAGTGGAAATCCTAAAAGGCTTAATTTTTCAACGATTTCATGGATATTGGTAACTTCGTAATAAAGAATCAAACAAAAGAATACTGACTTGATTGTGGAATTAGAAAAAAAACACAACAAAGTCAATATTTACGATAGAAGTAATTGAAATCTGCTAGACTCTACCGTTATTTAAATGTAACATATTTTTCCCAGAGTAATTAAGGTTTATTACATACTTTGTCGTATCTGTTATTACTTGTTGGACCTAATAAGATAGTAATGTTCACGTACATAAGTTACTCCGCACGATAACTTTTCAAAGATTTTTTTATGGGTACGGGAATAGGGTTATTTAGTAAACATGATACTCCTACTAACGGCCATTAGAGAGTACAGATATCATTGAATCTCTTTGGTACAGATATCATTGAATCATATTTATTATAAACACTGCGTGATGGTCAAAGTGCAGATATATAAACATACGAATAGTGAGTGTACAAAACTACGTGAACTGTTAGATAATAATAATAAACCAAACGTAGAATAACTTTGTGCCAATATATATGCGAAAACAAATGTATAGTGTATAACAAAAGAAATAGAATTGAGAGCAATGATGGTGAGGTATGAGATGAAGTGCTAATACGTCACAAACATATTTATGTTAGCGAGACAGATGCAAGAATCAATCTGTCTCGGAGCTTTTCGAAATTGATGAGGACAGGGGAAAGTTATTTTTAGTAGTGAGGATTTCAGTGCTAATATGGAAAAATGTGAAGAATATGATCATTAGGGAAGTAAATATCATAAATTTCCCGTTCATCAGCAGCCAGGTGTGCATTTTGGATAAACAGAGGAACTAAGATATTTAAAGATGAATGATATTACCGGTAAATATATGTGGCGTCCGTAAGAGCATCAGTCTGCAGAATATCCAAGAATATCCGATGACCTGTTCGTATAAGTGAATTATGTATCTAAGGCGTCATAGGTAAGCCATGTAAGATAAGAAAGTTTAAGACAATAAGGACTATAAGCCAATCGAATTCATGTCTCTCCAATATGCAGAGTTTTTCGTAATATGAGGCAAAAGCATTGCTCCAGATAGTATGTCCAAAAGTGAAGATGGACTTTATACGTATGAAGTAACATTTTACGTAACTTCCAGGCCCCAAGTTGTGCCTGTGAGACGACGCAATAGATTTAAACGAATATTATCTGTTAGTTTTTCAGTAGGGCACCCCAGGTGAGCTTTAAATTGGATATTTTTCCTAAATTCGTAGCAGTAGGGGCAGGGCGTGCACGGTATCCATCAACAGTTACTTGTAAGGTATTCTGGTTTTTGTAAGCTCTTGAACTCTGTTCGGCGGTAAAAATACAGGTGCTTGCGTCTTTTCTATATCGATAGTTAAATGCCATCTCTTGCACCACTTGGTGTAATTATCGAGAGTTATTAGTAATAGAGTGTTCAGTTGATGGACAGTTATACCAAAAGCTGCACCACTTGATGTAATTATCGAGAGTTATTTGTAATAGAGTATTCAGTTCATGGGCAGTTAAACCAAAAGCGAGAAAAGCCTTGTCGTCGGCATATTGAAAAGTAAAAACATTGTGTGGAACTGCAGGGATGTTAGAAGCGTAAATTATAAATAAACGGCTGAGTGCTGATCCCTAAGGAACTCCAGTAAGCGGAAAGATAAGTCAAGAAAGAGCATTACCAACTGTAACATTAGCAATGTGATTTGTAAGGAAAGAATAGGCTACCCTCAAATAGTAAAGTGGGAACTGGAATAATTGTGGCTTTAAAATTAAGCAGTAATGTCAAACTTTATCAAAAGTCTTTTTATAAATCCATGAGAATGAGACAAAAACAGAAGGTTTTATTATACTGAATAGCAATTATAAAGCTTAGACGAAATACCTGGTCATTTATGGAGAATCTAGGTCGAAAGCCTGATGGATGGATGAGTAGCATAGTAGTTCTCACAAGATACTTAGGAAGTCGGCAAACACGAATTTTCTTCAGTATTTTACTGAATACCGATGTCAGTTCAATGGCCCTGTAAGAACTAACAGAACGTAGGGTTTATTTTGCTTAGAAACATGCAAATTTTTTTTTTTTTTTTTTTTTTTGCAAATCCAATCTGGAGGATAGAAACCAGTTCTGAGAATGAAGTTCTATATCGCCATCAGTAGTACTAGAGGTAATTGTGAATCTTTTTCAATATGCCGGTAGGAGATACCATCAATCGCAGGGGCTGTATTCATTTTCCACTTAGAGCAATGTGGAGTTCACCGATAGTAATGGGTGCTGTGAACGGATGCGCTGGATCAATGACATGTTCTGAGGAAGGTTGTAAAGCAGGGATACGAGAAATGCATGTTTGTTCAGAGAGCCTAGAGACACCTGTTGAGGTAAAATTGTCTGTAGCTGGGTAACAAAAGCATTACTTTTCTTTTCATCTGAGAAGAGAGAAGTGTTATCTGAAATTAGAGGATAAATTGTTGTGGTGTTCTCGCCAACTAGTTAATTAAGCCGCTTCCGATAACGTGAAGAGTGTGCTTACTTCGATAAGGTATTACAAGTCTTGATCCAATTGCGACGTTTATAAACAGTAAGGTAATTACGAACCGCTCGTTGTCATTGGCGATGTTGATGAAGTTCGGCATGATTCCCTGTTCGATTACATTAGCTATTTGTCGAACCATGTGTACGAGAATGACATACGTCGATGGCAATTTTGGTTTGTTAAGAGTCACTTGAGCAGTTGAAATGTTGTGATTAACATTGACTTGTGTTGCCTCAATGACATCAATAAGACCAGGTTCGGTAGGTGGAGATGTTATACTAGAAAGATTGAGATTAATTAGCTTTGTCAAATCTAGGAATACCTCTCGCTGTAATTACAGGTCGTAGAAGTTGCCAGCGAGTTAATGTTGGTTTAACTGGATGATAATATTACGAAAATTAATGGCTAAGTATTGAAAAATTTTAACGGTGTAGCTTGGCGTGGTCGAATATAGATTGTTCTAAAATTAACTATTAATAATTGAATGTATAAAAAGTAAAGTAAGTATTCCGAGATATCATAAAAATTTTTTGGAATGTATACTCTAACTGGATATTTGGGAGAATAACCTATTGAAACTCCGCTCTCAGCACGTGTCATGTGATCTTGATAATCGTAGCGCTGTAGTTGATAGTCAGAGATATGGGCTCACACTTCGGTTTTAATGCGATTTCATTAAATGCAAAAACATTCTACGAATAATAACGTTTCGAATTACAATTTATGTTGAGGGGAAGAATTATATATACATATGGGTTTAAACGTCTGTTTCCAGAGGTGTAATGTGAAAATGAACATAATTGTTATAATAATTTGCATGAAGATTGATGTGGAAAATGGGTTTTGGGATTATATGGTGCAAGATAGAGCTCTCTGAAATAGAAATATAGTTTGTAATACCAAATTGATATAGCGGAGGAGATCTTCGATGGTTAACGAAGGTAGTATGGATTGAGTCGGTTGACTTGTTGCACCGTTAGTGGTACCGTTAGTTCTGTATGCTCAGGAGTTTGTACTTGTTTGCCTTTAGAGCGATAACTGTAAGAGGATGAAACTCACTACCAAAAGTGTTGTATTTAGGTGTTTTTTGAAGATTGGGACAAGCTTTAGTTTCGTGTTGCTCCGAGCAGTATCCACATTTAAATATATTTAAGCAGTTAGCAGTAGTATGGTCATTGTACACCTGTTTTTTCACAACGAATTGGTAATGGTTCCTGAGTTTTCAGTGGTCCGACTCGGTGCTTTTTCTTATAGGTGAGTGCGCCAAAGCATAACACGTAGTCAATAGTGTACTGTCACTTACAAAAACGCGGACCATGTATGTAGAACCGTTATTATTTCGAATGCGAAGACCTATATCAACTGAGATTAATTCTCGTGCTAATTCCTTGTGAATTTCTGAATCTCTTAGTTCGATGGAGACACCCCCAATGACAACCTATAGAAATGGTGGCTGTAGAGCCCGTGGAGGTTGGTTCTGGCGCTTATCTGTCAAGTTTGTCAGTTTAGGCTGGAATATCCAATGGGTGCAGTTTAAGCTCCTGAAGTGCTTGTATTTATAGGAAGTGAAGCTGGTAACTCTGTGTGTCGACCAAGAATCGATTGTCCATTAGTATTGTCAGACTCCGCAATCGCAATGAAGTATTTCACTTAGGGCCGAAGCTCAAATGAAGGTGAAAATGAAAGAAAAGATGATGAATGAGGTTCAAAAAGCAATTTGCCCTCGAAAGTGAAACCTTTCGTCGACCCTCCAAGTGTTGTAGGTGTGCTGTACACACAAACTCGTAATGCAACATTTGAACATTGCTAGCGCGTTGACGCACACAGAAGGAGTTAGGCTCCTTGATTTAGTCTCCTTACAAAGAAATCTAATTTTTGAATTCTGTTTTTTGCATTAGATAACTGGAGCGAGTATCTAGATCGCGTTTATTAATGGAACCAACCTGTAAAAATTTTCATGGCAAACCGTTGCTTTAACGATGGCTACTCATATCCCATTTTCTATTAATGAAACAAAAGTAACAATGAATGTGCCATTAGATGCCAGCAAACATCTTCCAGTTCTTGACATCTACTGGACGAAGTTGAAACTTCTAGACGTGATTCCTTTTCCTGTCTTAAGCAGGATTTATTTTACTTTCGAACGAGATAGAAGAGAAGAACGTATGCGGAGAAGAAAAATTTAATTCGAGATTACAACGGATTTTAACGTTACATGGATCTTACATGCCGAGAGCATGATTTCTGAATGTTTTTTCTGTTCGTTCATTCATCCCGATGTAAGCTATGTATATCCACTAGAGAACACCGTATCTACCAAACATTAAACTTACAATTCTTATACGATTTTCTAGCTTCCTTTACTCAATTTTCTTCCTCCCTAAGGAATAATGGTACTGTACTGTACCGTGAAAGTAGAAACGTACTATTTACTAGATACAGCTTTTACAGTAGCATCATTTCAGATTTTGCAAGGTGATGACAAAATTGTCCACCGACAGTTGTATTTCGGATTTTTTATTAGTATATTAATATACAATTTACTAAAAAGCATGAGTTTCTAAAAGTCAGAGAGGGAGGGAATAGTCCTCTGCCGTCCCCAAATGACGCCTTGGACTTTAATGGTTTTGTTTATATTTCATACATCAATACTTCATTAAGAACCCTATATTGTAGTACAAGTGATTTCTGTGGGAATAATACAGAAAGGTTGGTTTACCCTTGGAGTGAGTTCTATTCGTATGATTTCCACCCCTCCCAAAAAAGTCTCATGAAATATTGTTCATATTCCGTGAACAAAAATGTAATTATCATTCATAACCTGACTATATAGCATAACTTATTTGTCCTTTAAAAACGCATAAGGGTTAGTGTAGTCCTTGGGGGTGAGTTTCGTCTTATGATTTTCCTTAAAAATGACTAAAGTGATTTTCTGACGATGTTCAATATAATCTGACGATGTTTGTAGTATTCGCTATATTAATCTGAAAGTAATTATAAAATTACAACTAACGTTCAATTTACGATTCTGTCATCATATTACTGTTATATATTACATTAAGTAACGTCCGCTTTTAGTATGACTGTTTCAATATATTAATACGATCAACTTATTATTTTTCTCGAATAAATAAAAATTAAAAGCAAAATTATGTAGAATATGTGAGAAGAGCGAGTAAGTCCATCCTCCTCATCTTTGGAAGTAGCATGACAAATATCACGGAGTTGACTAAACTTAAATAGTTTACAAAGTTTTCAATGAATTGTGGTTCATTTCAAATAAAAATTTCTTCCATTTTACAAGAAGGAGAGGAACTTAAAATACTAACCGCATTACCTCACTGTATTGCTAAACTAATGCGTTGAAATAAAAATTGTGCACTTCGTGGATCTCCCGTCTTGAGAGTTAACATTTTGACTGCCATGGCCATCATATGTGGTGCTCACACTATTTCTCTGTGGGGCCATGAGCACCATATATGATGCTCATATTTGATATGACAAATAACTAACTTATACAGGTTCTTGAGCAACATATATGATGCACATTGTCACAAATTACTGTGAGAGACCATGAGAATCACATGGTGTTCGGCTCCCATTGGTACATTTTCGGGAGAAACAAAATATCTTTACAAAAATGTGACATATTGCTTCCGCCAAGTGAACTTTCTGGTGGACAAACACCGTGTGCGTGGGTTTTCTCGGGGTTCTCCCGTTTCCTCCCACTGTCTTCATTCCACCATTTCATTCATTATTCATCATCACCGTCTCCTTTAGCCTAACCGGCATAACCGTGGGACGAAAAACTCAAAAATTTCATTTCATTTCATTTCTTTTAATTGGGTATACTTCATGATAATTAAGCTAAATGGAAAGGTGCAAATGTGTCTACTTAGGGTGGAGTGAAACACATTTTTTTCCTAAATTTCTTTTTCTAATACGAGGAAAAGTTGCATTATGATGTGGAAAGTATATGTGTAAAAAAATCATTGACCTGGGATAACATCTTGAGGGTCCTCATGCAGCTTTTATTGTGATTTCTATTTTAACGTTACTAAGTACTTTTTCATAATTCACATCTCGCACCTCGGCTGCAACACTGCCATAACTCGAAGTTTTCTGCTTCTAGAAATAAGCGTTTGATGTTCCCGAAGTACATAAGTGTTCGGAAACATTTCAAAGCAACAATGTAAATTGCATTCTTTAGTATTATGATTAGCTTTCGGTGATTGTTGGCAATAAAGATATACTACTAAATGCGTACGAGTATTTTGTATATTGTATCTGTATAATACTAAAAGATATCGGTTTTCAGTCTCTGCAATGTGTTTTTCTCTCACGTGAGCAATGGATTCTACTAGAACAAGGCAGACGTTGAAGTGCCTCATTTTTGAGAATCCCAGTGAACTGCCAGACAATGTGTTACCTACGTACGAAGATGTGATGAAGTACTATAACCAAGTGAAGCTTACTTTAAAACCTACGAAACATGACATGGCAGAGGTATCTGATACTGTTGCAGAAAAAGTGGAATGTCTTTGGAAGAAGGCCTCTATTCCAGTTGTGTCACACACTAGAGTGTTCTAGTTGATTAGAGACTACCATGCTAAATACTTGAAACTTCTAAAGACATTCAAGGGAAGAAAGCACCTGCCTATCATCCAGAATAAACTTGAGAATTTTCGAACAGACAGCCAAAACAAACTTTTTTATATAGCTGCATGTAAGTGCATGGATTTCCGTATGTGCCACTGCCACAAAGAAAAAAAGGTCTCTGTTAAGGAACGTGAAATTCTGATGGATCAGCTAGGTGCTCGCAGAATGGCTATTAGTAGTTTCGGTATTAAGGAGACTGAAAAAATTCAGAAGAGATTAGAAAGAAGTGTCAAGCCCACCCAGTCAGTTTAACGGTAACCTTCTTCAAGTAGGGAAGAGACTACAACAGGTGAAACCAGTCATAAACATGATTTTCTAGACAGTGATTTATCCGGCGAGCTTGGCTTTGAAGAAAGTGAAGATGAAACATACCAACCCCCAAGAACACCTCTTCAGCAACCCAGAATCATAAAGGAAACATCACAGATGAGGACGTCACTACCTAATTTGGCATTAGTTTTGACAGATTTAGTATATCGGATCAAGCAGCAGCAGCAATATCATCGGCTTGCTTAGAAGACGTTGGAATAGTTGATAAAGGAAAAACAAAAATGGTTATTGATAGAAGCAAAGTGAGAAGAGAGCGAAAGAGGAAAAAAAGTGCAATGACTAAAGAACAAAAGACTCTATTAAAGAGGGTATTTACTTTGATGGCAGAAAAGACAAAATTTTGGTGTCTGAGAAGAAGGAAGGAGCTTATAACACGAAAACTATAATCGATGAACAGATTACAATTGTCCAGGAGCCAGGATCTCTGTATCTCGGTCATATATCATCCGAGAAAGGTTTGCTATTTGTATCAAAAACAGCATAATGAATTTCTTAACCGAAAAAGGAATAGAACTAGAAAATGTGGTAAATATTGGTTGCGATGTTACCCTACTGACACTGGAAAAGCAGGAGTTATCATTAGAGTGCTAGAAGAGGAATTAGGAAAACCATTACAGTGGTTTATTTGCCAACTTCACGCAAATGAACTTCCCCTCCGACATTTGTTTGAACATCTCGATGGATCAACGACAGGGCGTATCGGAAAGGGGTTTTCGGAAACAATTGGTCGTCAGTTCCAGACTTGTCAAAATTATCCTCTTACGGATTTCAGGCTATAAGGCTTAGCCCATGGTGGAAAGACTACAAGGTGGATGCAATGCAGTGCTACATTCTTGTCGCTCTGGCGCATGACGTCATATTGGTCGCAGACGTAGCCAACGAGAGTCAGATTAACTTTTAACAAGCGCTTGCTCGCTGGTATCTTACACGCAAACTTCTCTTCTATTTATAGTGATCTTCAACGAAGTAAAAATTTTAGTACAAACAATAATTATATGAACGTAATGTAATCAATGTTTAAGCTAAGTCAATTCAAAGGAAGATATTTATAATAGCAAAGGAAACAGCAATATCAGTTCATATTAAACAACTTTGAAGCTTGAAGAAACCAATATTGCTCATTACATTTTCTGCTTTTAATTTATTTTCTTTTCTTTCTTTCTTTCTTTTCTTTTCTTTTTTAAACATCTGAAGTAATACCGGTACACTCGAGTATGTATAGGCCTGAATAATCTATAACACAGTGTGTCGTTAATGCATTTCATTATTATATATTTATGCATGCTCAAGTATATTTTCGTAACATTGATCGGTTTCGATTTACTGTTATTATTATTTTGCTTGAAAGAGAATTCTTTACTGATGACCCCATATAAATTTTGAGAATATCTCAAGGGAAAATTCATGGTTTTCGTAAACAGAGATGCACGTACGTATATTTTCGTTATGCTTGGACAGTTTTTTTCTTTTTTTTTAAGAGGTTGCTCCCACGTAAGTTTTATCAGAATCTCAGGGGAGGTTAAAATCTTTATTGAGCAGGGACACACGTATTTAATATTTTAAACATCGTTTTTATTTTTGATTTATATATATAAAACATCTTATTTGAAATCGCTGATCGCTTATTTATAGAATTTGTATTTGAACAAGAGGTTTGGTGAAATTGACAGTTTTCTGAATATTAGTGTCAAAATTTACGCCATAACAAACTGTGTTATTAAACATTTGTACGAAATAGAACGTTGCATATACCGGTACTATTGTGTTCTAAAAATATATAGAAATAACTATGTATGTACAAACCACCTCAAACAAAGAAATTGCAACAATATGACTGTCTCAAGCAAGAAACAAAGTACTAGGCGTAGGTGAAGACGATGTAAGGGTGTTACAACTAGACTAAAAAACATAAAAAACCATAAAACTGCATAATTTTCTTAATTTTCTTGATAAGTTTTCTCTTTTCTGTCCCGTAGAGTAAAGAAGACAAAAGATAAATGTAAGTGAATGATTATATGAAATTTGGTGGAATGAGAATGCGGGAGTACCCCGAGAAACTCACGGACACGATGTTGTCCACCACAAACTCACTTGACCGGGAAACGGACAAGTACCCCTTGCACCAGAGGTGAGCCTTCTGCCACTGAGCCACCGCGCTTCCTTGATTGGTTGAGAATCTACCATATTTTAAAATTTACTGCAGTCATTCTTAATTTTGTAATTCTGGAGGGGGCCCCTAAATATGTATATATCCTCTGTGGGGAAAATTTTGTCTCAATATCTTATGTAGAAGGAAACGATGATAGAAATTATCACCTCTGTCGCTCTCCCTCCCCCCCCCTCATGATTTCGAATCCGGGTCTTGCCTCAAAGTTCGTCTTTTTAAATCGTACTATTGGATTTTTGTATGCAGAATCAACACAACCTACTGTAGCCCTACAGTATATACTATTATTCCATACTATTAATACTAAAAAGAAACTACATAATGAAATCGCTTTTTATAATTTAATTTAACATTGCATTTATTTATTATTTTTATGTAGAACTTACCATATTTTAGGTTTATTTTGTCCTGTCGCGTGCAAGCTAAAATCCATTTCTGGAGACATTCCCCCTCTTTTTGAAGAAATCTAAAGTATTTTATATTAGTTCCCTTAGTTTTTCTGTAATAATTACTACAGCCGTACACTGCACAATTAGGCATTCTCGATATAATTTAACAGAACAAAGTAACAAAGAATTTCCACTTGTCACTTAAAGCCGCGCCTTTTCCCGTTGTCTCTTGCAAACCAGATGACGTCACAGCCACGACAGCGCTCCACGCGACATGCGCATGCAACCACCTTGTAGTCTTTCCACCATACGCTTAGGCTATCCATTTATTTATACATCAGCCTGAAATTTGCTTTTGGACATTGACAATTAATTTGATTTAAAATAGATTTATTTTATAATGCGCTGTTTAAACATCACGCGGGAAATAATAGATTGAAGCTTCTGCAAGAACGCATTGTAGGCTATGGGCAGGTAGCCTTCCGCCTTTCTCATGTAATCTTGAGAATGGGGCGGTGACAATCGCTTTCTCGTCACCCTCAGCAGACTAAAACCACCAGCAGTACACAAATTCAACACGATGCAACGAAAGTGGACGAATGCTGCCCAAAGGCTAGCATTTCGGGTGTTTGGAGAAACAGAAGCGACTGAACGCGGTCTTATAAGAAAGTAAGTAACAAGTAGGGATGGTCAGAACCGGTTCCTGGTGGAACCGGTTTACGGGTCTGAACGGATCCGGTTCTAGAAGATCCGGTTCCGGTTTTTCGGAAACAGGTCTGGAACCGGTTCTTCTGATCCAAGTCTAGAACCGGTTTTTCGGATTCAGGTCTGGAACCGGTTCTTCGTATCAAGGTCTGGAACCGGTTCCAAAAGACCGGATCTCCAAGAACCGGTTCCTCGCGGAACCGGTTCCGCTGGAACTGAAACTTTGTGACCATCCCTACACTAACCCGAGCTGCTGGCAGGCTGTGAACAGTGTGCTAGATGAAATGGTGGAAGCGACAGGCAGGCGCCCAGGCGGCGGCCGCTTGTTTCATTTGGCTAAATAAACTGGGTAACTGGCAAACAGGCAAATTGGCCAACTCATTTGCTAAACACCCACTGCTGGCTCAAATATTTTTTTCTGGGGGCACAAGCGGGTCTGGGCGGGGAAGGTACAAACGCATGGTCCTCTTTGCATTTTTTTGAAGGTGACCTTTGTGCCTCCTTTACGTGTCTTTTTGGGCTTTCGGATCCAGGTCTGGAACCGGTTCTTAAGATCCGGTTCTGGAACCGGGTTTTCAGATCCAAGTCTGGAACCGGTTCCTAAGATCCGGTTCTGGAACCGGGTTTTCGGATCCAGGTCCGGAACCGGTTCTGAAAGCCGGATCTCCGAGAACCGGTTCCGTCGGGACCGGAACTTTGTGGCCATCCCTAGTAACAAGTACTCCCTTTCAGCAACAAGTTCTACCAAAGAAAAAAAAGAAAGAGAATAAAAATAATTGGTACTAATACATCAAGGACGTTATTGAGTACCGGTTTGCGTTATCGCAGAGTAAAATTTGCATTTGAGTTGGCGATAATTGACATAACAGTTATAATTTCTTGTATTTTTTGTAACAGTTCTTGTATTTTTTGCGTTGCGTTGCGACCCGCACGTTCTGCGAAGATCGATACTAAATGAGGCCTCAGATGAGGTATATATTTTCTTTTTTTCTTCTTTCAGTCTAAAAATAGCTTTTTCTGTAGTAACCATCAATTGAGTGTGAGCTGTTGCACTACTGTTTTCTATTAGTATGCTGGTATGTGTTGTTGTGGGTGAAGTGTTTAAGTTTGTGTCTATGATTTGGGGGATTTAAAATTAGGATAGCCCTATATCCGTTTTTATTTGTTTCTATGTTTCCATATGTTTCTATGAAAGAATAATACAGTGTATGTGTGATATGCGAGTATCGCAAAAGTAAGGAAACCGTATATGTATGGGAAATAAGAAGCAGAACCACTCTTATATTGTTGCTTGCATTGTATGAAAAATATATTGCATGAATTAGCATTTTTCTATCAAGCATTACAGCGTAGTCAGAACACTAAGACGTGATCGTTTAAATAAAGGCGGGTAGGTTTTTTTTGGGGGGGAGGCAACTTTAATTCTTTTTACACCCATATATACATACAATAAACACTTGCAAGTTTCAGGGGACTGTGCTTCTCCTAGATACCCTCTAACTACGAATCTAATTTTAGCCTACCTATTTCAAAACTTCATGCTACGTTACTGACATTGACTTGATAAACTGGCAAAACAAAAGTGTCTCCACCTCCCATTCTAAATGGACTCAAAGAAAGCGATATCATTTCCTTAATAAACAGCAGTGATGCTCATCTGGACTTTCATAGATTTCTATGCCACACTCAGGCAGTTGATAGATGAGTGAAGTTAGTCACTGAGGCCAGCCAGTATTGCAGTCTGTGCTCTATTTCAAAGAGATGGCCACGTTAAATCGAAACTAGATCGCGGAAAATCATGCCATATTTTGAAACTAAGGTAGATTTTCTGAAAAAGAAGTAAAGTGGTGCTGAAGTGCTGTTTTCTAACACATGATACAACATAAGATGTACAAAAATACATGTGTAAAAGGAATACCATATAAGGTAAGTGACTAGAATAAGGGCGACCTTAATATTTTTGTTTACAGGGTTTGTCCGGGAAGTAATAGGACTGATTTTATTCTGCCATGACTGTACTTCGGAGCGTGCACGCACTGACTGGATCCGGTAGAGGGCGTTCCTAGCTAACGAACGAGCGGCTGGTCAGTTGTCTCCGAGCACACGGAAAGTCAGGACAGGCTTTTTTCGCGCGATGTGTTTTTGAGCATGGTGCAAGCCGAAAATGCAGCGTTTGTTAGAGCAGAGGTACGCGATTAAATTCTGTGTTAAACTCGGTAAATCTGCGACAGAGACGTTTGATATGATCAAGCAGGCTTACCCAGATGATGCTTTAGCAAGAAGTAGTGTGTTTCGGTGGTACAAGGTCTTTTCGGAGGGCCGGGAAGAGGTCGCCGATGAAGACCGTGCTGGAAGACCTTCGACTTCGACAAACACCGACAATGTGACTCGTGTGCGCGAAGTTTTGAACTCAGACCGTCGACTAAGTATTTGTTTAATTGCCCAGATGTTAAATTTACCAAAAACTGTGGTTCATGAAATTGTGACGGAGCATTTGAAAATGCGCAAGGTATGCGCGAAGATTGTTCCAAAAGTGCTCACTGACGACCAGAAATTGCGGCGAGTGGAATTGTGCCAAGAAAATTTGAACATGTGTGAAAGTGACCCCTAATGTTTGAATAACGTAATCACAGGTGACAAATCATGGATCTTTGAGTATGATCCCGAGAAAAAGAGGCAATCTTTCGAGTGGCACACGCCGGCGTCTCCTCGCCCAAAAAAGGGAAGAATGAGCAAATCCAAAGTGAAAACGATACTCATTGTCTTTTTTGACATCAAAGGCATCGTCCGCCATGAATTTGTTTCTCCTGGACAAACCGTCAACGCCAAGTTTTACGTGGAAGTGCTCAAGAGATTCAAGCGAAGGGTCAATCGGGTCCGACCAGACATCGGAGCCGACTGGAAGCTGCACCATGACAACGCCCCGGCTCACACCGCCTTTCTTGTGAACAGCTACCTGACCAAGGTCGGCATCCCAATGCTTCCGCAGCCGCCCTACAGCCCAGATGTGGCCCCCCGGACTTCTTTTTGTTTCCTCGCCTGAAACGCCCGATGAAAGGCAAGCATTTTGAGACGACAGAGGGAATCCAAGCAGCTTGCACCGCGGCTCTCAAGGCTATTCCGGAGAATGACTTCCGTGACGCCTTCAATGGTTGGAAATCGCGCTGGCAGCGCTGCATCGACGCAGAAGGAGCCTATTTTGAAAGTTTTTAAAGAATTGTAACGATTGGCTCAATATTTTTTTTAATCGACTCAGTCCTATTACTTTCCGGACAAACCCTGTATATCTAGAAAAATAAGACAGTTGAGTACACAATCAAAACTGTCTCTGAATCTTTGATATCTTATATAAACTCTGTAAACATTTGAAGTCGTTAGCTTAATTGTGTGTTAAGAAAAAAAAATAAAGTAAAATGATTTACACTGGGCATTATTTTATTACAGGGTCTCCAATAAGGCTCACTTCTTTTGTCCCTTAAATAATGATTATATTAATTACCGGTACCTTTTCATGCACATCCAGTGGATGATCTAGAAGGTACAATTTGGGCGGGGTGCAGCCAAAACCCTGACTATGATAGATATATCATGAATTTACGTAAATCATTTTAATTTTAAAAATATATGTAAGTAATCTCTTAAATTATTTTATCATACAAATAATTGGTGGGTCTAGTCCCCCCACCCCCGGGCTAGATCCGCCACTCTGCACATGTGGCTTAAATTTTAAACATGGGAAATAACTATACTGTTTATGAAAGTTTGTGAACATTTTCAATTAGCAGAAGGGGTTGGTTATTTTAAACAGTGTTTTATTTTACAATACATACATTTTTATAATACCCCTACTGATTTATTTCAAGGTTCGTGGGTACCCTCTTACTGTCAACTTAGAAATTTGAAATTTTCAGTAAATATTCACTGACAGAAGACACGCGTTTTCCGCACTATTACAATTCATAATTCCATTTTTTTTTAATATCGCTTTTTTCACTCCACCCTACATGACGTCCCATACCAGTCGTTGCCCCATTTTCCAAGGGATTAATGTCACTCCATCTGGTCGTTTCCCATAATCTCGGGACATTCCAGATGGTTCTAAAATACTTGGGACATCAATGCTAGCAAGAGCTCGTCTTATTATATTACTCAGCTCTCCATGACGAGATATTCGACCTCCACTCCTAGAATAGCTTAGTGCACGTAAACCTTTTTCATCAACCTGTTCTTGACATGTACATTTGAAACTGTGACAGTTATTTAAACCAAGACATAGAGCGACACAAATTTGAAACGTGTTGTTGTCTACGAAAGTTCCAATATTTTTTGACAGTGTAGATTGTAGCCATATACCAGATTCTTATCTTTGTAAGGATTTAAAACGGGCAATATCAGATGCATTTTCAGGGACTAATTCTTTATCAATTATTGTAGTTAATATATTTTTCCCTATTTCTGTTGCCAGTCCAACACAGCGGGAGTCTCATTAGTGTAGATACCATCCAATATCCAATCCCTTCGCCAGGTGATACATTTTTACTTTGTCAACTGGAATGTTTAATATGTTGGAGACAAGTGGCTTTATTCCAAAACATGAGGACAGGAAAGCAGGAAGGCCTAAATCTGAGACTTTTCTTACACTTAAACCTCTGAAGCGAATTGGTAAGCTTGCTTGAGTCCATTGATTTTCATTCCAAGTATAATTGATGATGGACTGTAGTGCATATTTCAAACAATTATCAAGCTGAAGAATATGGGAAGGCGTGGCCCATGTGGGAGTGGTGCGTAAAAAATAGATCAGTTTCGGTATTCCCAGGCAATTCCTAAGTAGAAGAAAGGCGACGCGCTGGTAAAGTCTTCAGACGCTGAGTTACTATTTTTAATCTATTTAAATGCTCATCAAAAGTTTCCTCATATCCATCCGCAAGGAGGGGTGATCTCTAGAGAGATAATTCATTTTTAAGTACTCTTCATATCTCACTGGGATTCAACTTCTTTGCTTGGATTCCCAGACATGAAAAAAAAGTTCGTATTTAGACGGATTAACTTCAAGACCAAGTTTTTTTATTCTTCTATTAGAGTCTTTATGTTTTCGTAAACTGATTCTGGAGAACAACTTAAGCTACCGTCATCTAAGTAGAAAGTATTTAGTTCATACGATAAAGTGCGAACTATTGGATGGACTGCCAAACTAAAAAGCATTGGACCAGCTGGATCAACTTGTTGAAGGCCAATTTGTGATGAAATCGTTCGTTCACCAAAAAATAAGATTGACGGTTGAGCATAACTTTGCCAAAAGAATGACTGACTGGTCAATGCCCAGGCCAAATACCTAATTTTTGAAACCTGAAATATAGACAGTATAGTGTATAGAATTTCTGACGTATCATGCCACTGAGAAAATCTTTTTAGAAGGAAGACGGGGGATAAAGGTGGCAATTTTTGTTTTAAAATATACATATTTCAGAATCCCTAATAGTTAAATACATTAAATTTGGTGTATACGCATATCACTTAAAATAATTAGAGATTCGCAGTTTTGTTTGAATATTTGACCTAAAACGAAAGAAAACAGATGGGGGGACAAAGAGGTTGGGGTTACAATTGCTATAAAAAGAAATACATATATATTTCGGAACCACTCAATGTCAGAGACTGGTAGATATATGAAAGTCGATGTTTTGAATTCTCATTTATATAATTAAACAGGAATTAAGAATTTTTTATATTTGTCCACAAAGTATTGCAAATAAGATTGGAAGAAAAAGGGGAAGCCATCACAACTATTATCTATTATATAAAGCATCAAAATGTATTCCTCTATGAACGATAGAGATATTACTTCATACATATTACAAAATATTTTCAATAGAAAATAAAATCAATAAGTTGTTAGAAAATTTGAGGAAGGGCTGTGAATACAATGGGATGAAAATAAGTGTTAGAAAGACAAAAGCCATGGTGATTGGAACAAAGCAGTCGGTGTCAAATGTAGAAATATCTTAGGAGAAAGAAAATAGAATACGTGACTGGTTTGCAACATCTGGGTAGTATTGCTAGTGATGGCATGAAGTGTGAACGTGAAATAAAAGCTAAGATAGGAATGTGAAAGAAGTCTTTAGGAGGAAGAAAATATTTCGCGGGACCTTGAGTGAAGAATTGAGGAAAACACTCATAAAATTCTTCGTGTGAAGTATTGTACTTCATGGAGCAGAAACATAGACATTACGCAATAATGATTAAAAACGATTGGAAGCTTTCGAAGTGTGAGTGTTTCGAAGAATGGAAAGAATTAACTGGGTCGAGCGGAAAATGAATAAGAGGTTTTAGAAATGGTGGAGTAGAAAAGGACAATTTTAGATATTATAGTAAAGAGAAAGAGAAACTAGTTAGTACATTGACTAAGAAGGAACTTTATCATGAGAGACGTGTTAGAGGGTTCTACAGGTTCTTCCAGAAAAGGGAAGGAAGGGGTGAAGGGATTTACAACTAATGGATGATATCAAAACAGAAAAATCGTAGGGGAAAACGAAGAAGTTAACTGAAAACCACTTAGAATGGAAGCTTCTTAGCTGCGGCAAGAAACGCCATACTTCTAGGAACTATTCATTGACTATCTAACATGTTAAAAAGTAGGTAATACACTGAGTTCTAATTAGTTAATGAGTCACTGAAGAAGAAAAGAAAACGTGCATGTATTCTGCTTTCTTTGTGCTTTGAAGTTTGTGTATTTACTTTGACGAGTAGCGCTTTTCAAATGTTTGATGCCACGTCACTGAGTGCATGCAACTGCATCTGCGCAAAAAGATATAGGTGGGGGAGACAATTGACTTGCCCTTATAAAAACTGTTGAGACTCATGTAAGATACTTCTTACATTAAAATATATGTGTTTATGTACAATTAATTCAAATATCTTCCAGAATGCATTGACAAGAGTTATTGGCCTGCAGTTGCTAGCATTCTGTCTATCACTTGACTTATATATCCGAACATCATGTACTTGCTTCCACATTGAAGGATACACCTGTACGTAATGAAACGTTAAATATATTTGCCAAACTAGTTGAAAGTTCAATTGCACAAGCTTTTATTGCATAATAAGGAATATTATCTGGACTTGGAGTAGTGTTCGGTTTAATTAGTTTAATTGCTTCCATTACATCTCATTCAGTAACGATAAGAATTCCGATTAGAGCACTATTATTAACGATATTCTCAAGTAATACCTCTTGACCTAAGTCTAAGTTAAAAGCTTCATAAAACACACTCTTAAATGCTTCAGCAATTTCGACGCTTTAGTACTTGTTTACAGTCAGCCTCTTTAAACACATTCCAAAAATATGAGCTGTCCTTGTAAATACCACAAAGCTTGAATAATATGAAATTCTTGCTTCAATGTATTTCTTTTTCTTTTTCTTCCTTCCTTCCTTTCTTTCTTTCTTTCTTTTACAATTTTTCTTAGATCTGGATATCTCTGATACCATATGTCATTTGTTCTTTTGGCTTTAACAAAATATTTAGTTCTTTTTCGTTTGTTTGTTTCTTAGTGCTTTCAATTCTCGCGTCGTCCATGGGCTGTTATATTTTTGTTCACAACTAATTGACTTCTTACTTGCATACTCGTTCAAAACAGAATAAATTAAATTATATAAATGGTCAGTAGCTTCACTGACACTGTTACCGCAATAATTTATTACATTAATTTCCCTAATGCCTTTGTAAATACCAAGGAAGTTTGCTTGTTTGAAATTATATGTATCGTACTGAGAAACTGGACCATATTTGCCACTGTCTATAATTTTCCACGATCGACTTTAGTCAGTGCAGTGGTGGGATGTCAAAATGCATAAAACTGATATCCATATTTGTCAGCAAAATATCTAATGCTCTTTCCGGATTACTATGATCATATGATTTGTTTTTCTGGTTGAAATTTGAAATATTGCTTAATTCAAATATTTCTCTGTTCTTTTCTTCGAATAATAATTATCAGTTGTTATGTTACCTGAAATCTATTCTATACATCCTGCGTTAAAATCTTCTAAAATATTTACATTAAGAACTTTCGTCAACAGAAAAGAACATAGCCAATCACAGTAATTACTAAAATTTTGAAGTAACATATCAGGAGGAAAATAAACTAAATATAAAATAAATGTAGTACTGTCAGGAATTAAAATTTTTGCTATCATAATGTCTAAGATTCGCCAGGGGCAATAAGGATTTTGTAAGAATATTCATTTTTTATTAAAAGCAAACACACCCCCTCTTTAGACTTGTTTGTGAGGGTTAGATTTGTATCTTTTCGTATCACACTATAGTTTTTGGAGATTTGAGAGAGATAACAGTTTTCTTTTTTATACCACGTTTCTGTTATACAATAAAAGTCATAGTTCTCACAGTTTATTTCGTCTGTATCTTTTTCTTTTGTGTTCAAACCATTAGAATTTTGATAGTATAGTTGTAAATATCTCGTATGCATTAGTTACCTTTTGTTGCTCTCTTCCGTTCCGATCGCTTGCCGACGTGGGTACCAGGGTTGCCAACCATACGATAATTTATCGTGATATTCGATAATTTAAGCCTTAATACGATATACGATAATGCCCTTGCGATAATAGGTGAATATACGATAATTTTAGAACGCACACTTCTTTGCTGTTTTTGAATGTGCAAATAAACTGTAGCCGAACATAATATTTCTATGAATACGCCAGATCACGTAATAGATGTAATTAAAAGAGCGTTCTCTGATTCTAAAATTGCTAACAAGATTCAATTATGTAGAACTAAGACAACGGGTGTGATAAAAAATGTCATTAGTAAATGTCATTTGAAGGAATTGAATGATACGTTACAGAAACAAAAAATTCAGCTTAATGGTCGATGAGTCTACAGATATTTCGACTACAAAAAATATGCGTGTTTGGGCGAGATATTTCAATGAAAATAGTACGAAAGTGCAAACAAAATATTTTGCAGTATTAAAAATTCATTGTGATAAAAATGTGGAATGCCTTTGGCGTGGGAGGCCCGGGTTCGAGTTCCGGCGGGAGCTCATGTGGTTCGGATTCCACGTTAATCAGTAGGTCCACGTCTCATATAGCCTCGCTGCTGAAAGGGACGCTAAACTAAAATCAACTCAACTCAAAAATGTGGAAGCTGCACATGAAGTTGCCACTGCTTTATTAGCTCCCATATAATACTTTAACAAATAGTAATATTCCACTTGGAAAAGTAATAGGCTTCACATCCGATGGGTGCAACACAATGATGGGAAAATATAATTCTTTTGCAAGTAGGCTACAGATGGACTTTCCTGGCATTTTGTACAAAAATGTAAATGTTATTTATTGCATCTGTGTGCAACCGAGGCTAGTAAACACCGATTTGGAGTTCGAAACTGAAGGGTACTAGGTAAGCTTATTATATTTTAGTGTTATTAGTAGTATTATACATGTTTCTAAAATTATCACGTTCGTAACGAATATACGATAATTTTTTGCAGTATACGATAATTTTATAGACGAAAATCGATAATTTTGTTTCTCGAGGTTGGCAACAGTGGTGGGTACCACTATTTCATGTTTCAAAAGTCCCATGAACCTTGTAACCAATACTCCTTCGGGTCACATATCCGAGTTGCACACAGTATCAAGAAGATTTTCTTGTACACCAACGTAAAAGGATGTATTTGGCTTTAATTTGGCACACTTTACAACCTTAATATTTGTACTGTCTTTAATAATTGCACTAAGTTCATCAGACGAAACAATAGGGTTAAGTCGAGTCACAAACACTGCGGATAGACAAGTTTATTTTTCTTACCTTTAGTTTATCGCTAGTGCTCCTTTCCTGCATTAGATTTAAGCTTCTTAAAGGTTCGCATGAATCATAGTTCGTTATGATTCCTTTCTGTTTTGCTGGCTAAGCCTGGAGCGTTGGCTTACAATCTTTCATTCACTATTGTTTGTACTTCTTGTAACTCGCTCCAATGGCATGTGGTTCGCTTCATTGACCTTGACATTGTTTTCATTCGAGCACCCTTGCACTATAACATGGTCAGGTGTGAATGGACTATCTATTTGCAACTTCTGCAAATATTTTAACTCTGTTCTCACTACTTGCTTTCACTAGTTCGTTTAATTTGAAACTTTCTTCCTTTACAGATATTAATTCGGCTTTCAATGCCTCGTACTTGTCACTTATTTCCTGTAGTATAGACATTACATAGTCTGACTTTTCATTCACTTCACTACAGCATGAAACCTCTTTTGAGTTGATATTTGAACTAGTATTTCAGGATTTGCTTTCCCCATGATCCAAAACTTCATCATGCGCAAGCATTCCGTATAATAATAATAATAATAATAATAATAATAATAATAATAATAATAATAATAATAATAATAATAATAATAATAATAATAATAATAACTAGCATTTTAATCAATTATGAAAACTACCTGAATTCGCAGCATTGGCACAATTCTACAAACTGAAAAGATTTTTTCATGTGAAGTATAGAAAGCCTAAAACCCTGTTGATTTCTATATACAGAGAACGTATCAAAACTACTAGCTACATGGAAATAAATAGTCAATTTCTTGTACCATGAAGTCTTCATTTCTATGTTGTCTAAGGATCACTGCTTTTATTGACAGATAAGGGACTAAGGAAACAAACCAATACATTCAGTTTTTTTTATCCATAATGACGGGTTGCTTCTATGTGTATGTGAATGTTGGACATCACACACACACATATATACAGAAGGAAAGAGTGAGGAAGGTCTTATCTGTCTATCTGTAAGATTACACGTACAGAAAACTGCATTGCCGAAGGCAGGTCTTCAAGAAACAAACTTTCTTTCATGCATAAAGTACAAATTCCGCAATCTCGGGTCGCCTGTGTGAAGAAGCGTATGTTATGTTGCTTCGCAAAAGAATAAGAATAACAGTGGTTTATAGGTAGTGCAGGTAACTGGTCGCGTACCTGCAACTGAGCAAATACATAGCGAGAAAGTAGACGTAAACAGAACTTCAAAAGTCTCAAGGAATCAAAAGTTATCAACAAGAAACATAGGAAATTGTGGAGAATTAGAAGGAAATTTTTAAGTGAAAACCAACATGTGGAGAAACACAAGAAGTAATTTAAAAAGTGAACTCAGCAAGCTTAAACTTTATTGATTTCAGAAAGTAGTCTATTAAATTCTAATAAGTATGAGTGAACAACATGTGAGTGAACTGAGTGTAAACTTTCCGTCCAGTAAGTACAAAATCCGCACTACGATTTACTACTCTCATATTACATGAGTAAGCTGTAGTAAACATAGTAAAAGCCGTAAAAGTGAGTGTGTTGTGTGTAATATATAGCAAACACCAAAGTGCGCGTGAAACTTTTGTGATTGAATTAGTGTTTGTAGCACGTAGAAGTCTGCACTGAAACAAGGGACAAGGAAGTAAGCATATTTGGTTGCGTTAGGTGCTTCCACTATAATTGGTAAGTACATTTTATAACAAGATCTCTATTTACGTATCTATCTATATTTCTATATTATTATTATTAAATAAATAATAGCAGCAAGACCTTTTATACGATATTAGAATCTTATGTTTCCTTTTATTTCTGGAAGATGATTACTCGAAACCATTAGATCACAAATACATTTCAAATATCCTTCTTAGTGAATTCAACTACATCTTCATGATAATCCTATCAATAACTAATCAACAAACCTTTTCTTTTTTCAATATACCTATTTCTGTTCAAATATTGCGCCTCTGATCATATACCTAAAACAGGTACAGATTGATAATATGATAATATTATTTACATCGTTATATAAATTGTCGCTCGAACGGGAATTACGTAACAGTAATACTGTGAAGGAAAGAACCCTGGATTAAAATGTTTCCAAATATTGATCTTTTGAATAGCCCTCGTATGAATTCAAAATTGCATTAATACAATTATTTTTCTTCTCTTATCCTTATATATATATATTCATATTACAATATTATATTCTTTTATATATAGTATTAATTATATCATCATATATCCATATATTAATAACGTCGATTCAAAAACAAATATATCGTCGATGGGACTATTCAAAAAAATGAAAACAAACTAATGGTTTTTGCAAGGGTATTAGTTACATATTCCTTTCCGTATCATTTTTATCTATATTTATCATATTCATCCATGTTCTAGCAACATTGTTTATAAATAACGACTATCATCCTATTAGATGTTAATAAAAGGCAATATAACATGCAAAGATTGTGAGCAACAATATAGCATAAAACAAGTACATATTGTATAATAGTGAACTATGATCTGCAATTAATATAAAATTGAAACTAATATTTTAAATTAGGATAAGACAAATAGAACTCGTTTACGTTTACTTTCGCCTTCTCATATGTTACTATAACTTATGAAATTAACAAAACAACAACAAAAGAAAATATTCGTACTATCTACACAAAACAAATGAAATAGATTTTGATTTAAGATTAATGTCATGAAATTCAACTAAGTATATTCGGCTCTCCTATTGGAACATAAATTAACAACAACAAAAATATTTAAGTCAATATGTACATTACATAATCATTTCATAATGAATTAATTATAGATGAGTTATTAAAGGAACAGAAAAATTATTTCTAATTACTACCGAACATCACATAAACGAATGAAATCATACGTATACTTTTAATTGCTCCTTTCTTCTAATGAAGACAAGTTTTTTTCTGATATCGGCTAATTTACGTTAGCTTTGGTTATGATCTCTTGTGGAACCAAAGCTTTAACTAAATTCATCCATCGTTTCTTTGTACCTTCGGTAGGTTGCCATAATTTAATCTCATCAACATTTCGTAATCCAAAATTTTTCCAGTCTTTATATCCATAAGCTCGAATACCTTTGGATTTATCTGTTTCGTACATAAATAAGGACCAGCATACAAATCACAAAACTTATAAATTCTTTTTAATGACAAATCACTTTGCGGGTGCAACCTTACAAATACTACATCGTTAAGTTTAATCTTAACTTTACCTGACTGTTGTTGTTCAATTTCGAATTCCGGGAATGAAACTTCTGAACCCTTCGAAAATGAACCATACCAACAAGATGTGAATAATCTATTTCCTTATTTTCGGTAAGTTGAATTCCAAAATGCTGTTCGATTGGCGTTATAAGATATGCACATTGGCCATATTAGTCTTGCGCTCAATTTTTCTTCCACTACGCAAACAAGTATAATTTAAGTTCATAAGTCTCTTGATATTAGAATTGAACCCTGTCTTTACTATGCTTCAAGACTTTTACAGGGTCCCGGATTTTGTCGCACCATTATATAACAAGATCTCTATTTACGTATCTATCTATATTTCTATATTATTATTATTAAATAAATAATAGCAGCAAGACCTTTTATACGATATTAGAATCTTATGTTTCCTTTTATTTCTGGAAGATGATTACTCGAAACCATTAGATCACAAATACATTTCAAATATCCTTCTTAGTGAATTCAACTACATCTTCATGATAATCCTATCAATAACTAATCAACAAACCTTTTCTTTTTTTCAATATACCTATTTCTGTTCACTTATTGCGCCTCTGATCATATACCTAAAACAGGTACAGATTGATAATATGATAATATTATTTACATCGTTATAATTTATATCATTCCTATGTAACATAACAAAGGAATAACTCAGAACCAGTTCGCCTGGGTAAGTACGTCAGCCTTCTTCATCCCCAGGGACAAAATAAATTAAAATGGAAAAGGTAGAAGATTTTTCAAGTGGATTGTATCTGGAGATGTGCCAACAAGTGGGAGAAGAAGGAAGAAATTTACACTTGTCGCTACTTAAGGGACAATAGAGACAACAATGCAAGTTACAAGGAACAATGAAGAATGGATACGAAGAAAGAAAAGTACAGAGCGTTTTTAAAGTCCTCGAACTCTTAATTGAACAGTAGCAATGCAATGTTTCAGAAACTTACTTTTGTTCGTTGGTAATGCTGGAACATACAAATCAACACTAGACGACAACGAACAACGATGCACGTGAAGTAAGTAACAAGAATCAAAGCAGATGTCCAGTTGAAAATGCGCACAAATTCAATTAACGATGAGTATTACGCGGGAGCAGAGGGCTGCTGTTTAAGAAGCTTATTTTGAAGTTAAATCATATAAACGCTGTGTAGATATCTTTGCTTAAATATACCACAATGATCCTTCACCTGAAAAAACAACAGTGTATGATTGAACAAGAAATCGCGAAACAGGAAGGCTAAGAGACGATCATGAATTTTCACACAAGATTTTCTTGTGGATGGCGGTAAAAAAAATGCAGAACTCCCATAGAAAGTCTCCGATGTGGCTACCACAAGAAAATCATCAGAAGGAGTAGAAAAATTGTTATCTTGTTATATGGCTGCAAAACGTCCAGAAGTTCGAGCATAAGGGTGTGAGTAGTTCAAGAGCTGCACCCGTTGGATTTCTAGAAACGCATTGAACTATTGTTGAACAGATTCACGTTGGACAATATGTCAACAAACTGAACGAAATATTTTTAGTGATAAGGCCTGGGGATACGTGAATAATCAGAAAACTCAGATATAAACTACAGAAAATCATCAACAGTACATGAAGTTCTACTTAATTCTGAGAAAGTGGGAATATGGTGCACAATTTCAAGAAAAATAATAGTGGGTCAATTTAAAGAAAACACACATCTGTTGATTCAGAAGTGTACAGTGAAATCCCTCAATTTGTAGCTTTACTTGAGGAAAAAGAACGTTACTATTGGTTTTAAGAGGAAGAAGAGACCATACACCAAAGTAGTTAATAGAGATGCTCAGATACTTCTTCAGGTATCGATTGATACCGATAAATTTGTGGCGTCCCTCTTACCAGACTTTCATTTGTAGACCTATCTTAAGCACATAATGCACGAAAACAATCCAAAGACAATCCAGAACCTACAACAGAATCTAACGCAGAGCAGTGAGCAACATCTCGATCACAATACTACAAGAAGTGGCCTCCAATATATGTCGTCATGTTAATTTGTCCCTTGCGGTTGATAATAAACATTTCCGATATCTTCTCTAAATATTCAACTTTGTTGTTTATCCTTATGTAAGTCACATATAAATATTTTCATGTTATAATAAATGAAACTGAAGAATTAATAACTGTGTATAATTTTCTTAAATTGGAGTTCGGGAACTTACGAAACGCATTGTGTATCCCACTATCAGATTTAGAAAAGACAAGGGAAAAGAATACGATTATGAAATACTACTGATTGCAAAAGAACAAGACTCAGACAACGAAGACATCAGTAAGAAAATCGAGACGGATACTACGGAGACGAATCAATAGAATTCGTTGACGCAGCAATAAATAAGAGTAAAATTAATAACCGTATCGCAAAAAAGTATTAATCCATATATGACGGAATGAGTAGTGAAAGAGCCAAGAGTGAAAGAATAAGCAATTACTTAAGGACAGAGAATAAAATGAATAAGAGAAGAAAATGAAAAATTAAAGGCAAAGCTATTAAACGTCAAGTTGGAATAGGAAAGTGCAGAATCAAAGCTTCTGTATTCAACAATTGCAAGGACAACACCAACAACACAAGTGCACATCAATTAAGGACATCAAGGAATAGAGAAAAGACAATAGTGAAACAAAAACCAACAGTGTTCTTGAAAGCCAAAGACAACGAGAAGAATATCGGAAAAAATAAGACAAAAGATGACAGTAACAGTAAACCCTGCGAAAGAAGAAAATAAAATTACAGCAATGCAAATGACTATAACAATGATAGTAAACTGAGACAGAAGAGGACATAAAAACGTCAATGTCGAATAAAAATCTAAATGAGACACTCACTGTAGATCGAGGATCGACGCTTGCTTAAATACCGTAGAGGCAAAAATGAAAATACCGTATACTGAGGAATGAGATAACAGGGAATCAATTAAAACTAAGAAACAGAATAAGGAAGAAAAATATAGAAAATGAATAAGTTGGCCATGTAAGATAAACTGGAAAGAGCATATAAATTTATCAAAAAACTTTCGACAAGTGTAATGTGATACAGAAAAGCGACTGAACATAAGAATATTGCAGAAAGGTTCAAAACAATACCTCTAGAAACTATACTTGGAAGGACAGGAAACTGAAGTGTTCGTGGAAAAAGAACTTGAAGTTAACCTGGAGAAAAAGGTTATAGTGTTACAAGAGAGGAATTTGATTTGGCTCTGAAACAACTTAAAGACAACAAAGCTTCAGGAGACGATGATTTGCCAACTTAACTAACAAAAGCTGCAGGTACGAAAGTACACGACAGATTATATTATTAATATAATAGTAACATGGTTCGTGGTCAAACAAAACCCAAAATTAGACTTCCCTGCAATTGGTATATATAAATGCAACGAAAGAAAACTCGTATAGCGAGCTATTTTTCTTTTCGCACTGAAATCCAAGTGATAAGTGTGAGTGAATCAACTTCTTAAGCACAAATACGTTTTACGATAATCTACAGTCTACTTTTATGGGATAGATTTTTCCTATTCTTAAATAACGAGAAATAAAGCAAAATAGGAAGAAAACGAACATTTCAGAAAGATATTTTGAGAAAATCAGAATGGAAGTTCGTGCAATCTGTGGAAGTCGTTGTCTTTTGACTGAATACCTGTCATTTCTTTTTCTCGTCTTTTATCTCGGTTTTCGGGTTATTGAACCAAACGTACATCTGTCATTTTTCAGATAATGGACTTGAACACTTCCCACTAGGTGTATATTTTCATATTCACTCTTTCACAGTGGTCACATATTTTTCTGTTAACTAACGAGATCAATTGGAGAAGAGACAGCGACAAAGTGCAAAGAAATATACACTTAATGAAGTTCTTGGAACTTAATGAAGTTAACTGTACATCTAGAGACAATTTAACTAAGGCATGGTAAGTTCAATCACATTTGCTTTTCGGATTCAGTGCAGTGATCACGTATCACCAATGTGAATTGCATCATTTGGTTCAACATAGTTTTGTTTGCTTTTTTCTGTAGTTTGGCATTACACTTCCACACCAAGGCTACGCGAGACCTGGATATACTGTTTAAGTGATATCCAAATCACGATAGTCCTTCCAATGGTCTCGCGGCAGGAATCGAACAGGGGACCACGTGCACAAAGGAGTAAGAGCTAAAGCGGGGACGGCTGGCTGGATATAGTCACTCGTGGTTCCAACAAAAGGAAATGCATTACTTTTACAGTATTATATATATGCATTAAAATCGAATTATGGGAAAGAAATACTTTGGTTGAGAAAAGTGTAATCATATAACTAATACCAAAGATATTTCGACTGAAAAATAAATAAAAGTATTGGAATATAAGACGTGTTTTATAGTATGCAATTTGTTCACACTGGAAGGGCACATAAGCGGTCCTGAGAAGAACAATTGGAGGGAAATGAGACGGAAACAATGTAGGTGCAAAATACAACTTAACGGTGAACTTCATAATTTGTATTGACTCAAAACGGTTTAAGTTTTATGATATTGTGTGGAGTGATTTAGCGACAACATCCCTCTAAGTTCGGTGATATCAGAACATGAGCTTCCGTCATTATTACAGTATATTTGACAGTAGATCAATGACTTCCGAACTGGGAGTATGAAGAGCGAGCAAACGGACACAACCTGCTGACAGAAACAAACCGTGTATTTCTTAATAAAACATTAGTTGTAATGATCATTTACAATTTAGCTTTGCCAAAAGTAAGACGCTACGTGTTTGACTGCTAAATACTACTCTCTTCTTAGCTGTAGGTGTAACGGGCAATTTTTACCCTAGCAAATTATTACCCTAGAGGGAAAAATTTGCCCGGGGAAATTTGACGTCAACAATAGGGGTACAAATATTAACGTTAAAATATTACCCTACATGTCAATCAAATATATTGTTGAAAGGAGGGTAAAAATTGACCGGGAAAAAATGACTTCTCACGTAAGAGGGTAATAATATCCCGGGCAAATTGTACCCTATAGCTTAACTCGCTTAAACTACACAGTAAATTTCTCCTAAAGAGGGTAATAATTGACCAGGAAAAAATGACTTCTCACGAAAGAGGGTAATAATTTCCCGGGCAAATAGTACCCTCTTGCTAAACTTTATAGAATTACAGTATACATTTCTCCTAAAAAGGGTAATAATTGACCAGGAAAAAATGACTTCTCACGAAAGAGGGTAATAATTTCCCGGGCAAATTGTACCCTATAGCTAAACTCGCTTGAACTACACAGTAAATTTCTCCTAAAGAGGGTAATAATTGACCAGGAAAAAATGACTTCTCACGAAAGAGGGTAATAATTTCCCGGGCAAATAGTACCCTCTTGCTAAACTTTATAGAATTACAGTATACATTTCTCTTAAGAAGGGTAATAATTGACCAAGAAAAAATGACTTCTCACGAAAGAGGGTAATAATTTCCCGGGCAAATTGTACCCTATAGCTAAACTCGCTTGAACTACACAGTAAATTTCTCCTAAACAGGGTAATAATTGACCAGGAAAAAATGACTTCTCACGAAAGAGGGTAATAATATCCCGGGCAAATAGTACCCTCTTGCTAAACTCTACAGAATTACAGTATACATTTCTCCTAAAAAGGGTAATAATTGACCAGGAAAAAATGACTTCTCACGAAAGAGGGTAATAATTTCCCGGGCAAATAGTACCCTCTTGCTAAACTTTATAGAATTACAGTATACATCTCTCTTAAGAAGGGTAATAATTGACCAGGAAAAAATGACTTCTCACGAAAAAGAGTAATAATTTCCCGGGCAAATTGTACCCTATAACTAAACTCGCTTGAACTACACAGTAAATTTCTCCTAAAGAGGGTAATAATTGACCAGGAAAAAATGACTTCTCACGAAAGAGGGTAATAATTTCCCGGGCAAATTGTACCCTATAGCTAAACTCGCTTGAACTACACAGTAAATTTCTCCTAAAGAGGGTAATAATTGACCAGGAAAAAATGACTTCTCACGAAAGAGGGTAATAATTTCCCGGGCAAATAGTACCCTCTTGCTAAACTCTACAGAATTACAGTATACATTTCTCCTAAAAAGGGTAATAATTGACCAGGAAAAAATGACTTCTCACGAAAGAGGGTAATAATATCCCGGGCAAATTGTACCCTATAGCTAAACTCGCTTGAAATACACAGTAAATTTCTCCTAAAGAGGGTAATAATTGACCAGGAAAAAATGACTTCTCACGAAAGAGGGTAATAATTTCCCGGGCAAATAGTACCCTCTTGCTAAACTTTATAGAATTACAGTATACATTTCTCCTAAAAAGGGTAATAATTGACCAGGAAAAAATGACTTCTCACGAAAGAGGGTAATAATTTCCCGGGCAAATTGTACCCTATAGCTAAACTCGCTTGAACTACACAGTAAATTTCTCCTAAAGAGGGTAATAATTGACCAGGAAAAAATGACTTCTCACGAAAGAGGGTAATAATATCCCGGGCAAATAGTACCCTCTTGCTAAACTCTACAGAATTACAGTATACATTTCTTCTAAAAAGGGTAATAATTGACCAGGAAAGAATGACTTCTCACGAAAGAGGGTAATAATATCCCGGGCAAATAGTACCCTCTTGCTAAACTCTGCAGTATTACAGTATACATTTCTCCTAAAAAGGGTAATAATTGACCAGGAAAAAATGACTTCTCACGAAAGAGGGTAATAATTTCCCGGGCAAATTGTACCCTATAGCTAAACTCGCTTGAACTACACAGTAAATTTCTCCTAAAGAGGGTAATAATTGACTAGGAAAAAATGACTTCTAACGAAAGAGGGTAATAATATCCCGGGCAAATAGTACTCTCTTGCTAAACTCTACACAATTACAATATACATTTCTCCTAAAAAGGGTAATAATTGACCAGGAAAAAATGACTTCTCACGAAAGAGGGTAATAATTTCCCGGGCAAATTGTACCCTATAGCTAAACTCGCTTGAACTACACAGTAAATTTCTCCTAAAGAGGGTAATAATTGACCAGGAAAAAATGACTTCTCACGAAAAAGGGTAATAATTTCCCGGGCATGTTGTACCCTGTAGCTAAACTCGCTTGAACTACACAGTAAATTTCTCCTAAAGAGGGTAATAATTGACCAGGAAAAAATGACTTCTCACGAAAGAGGGTAATAATATCCCGGGCAAATAGTACCCTCTTGCTAAACTCAACAGAATTACAGTATACATTTCTCCTAAAAAGGGTAATAATTGACCAGGAAAAAATGACTTCTCACGAAAGAGGGTAATAATTTCCCGGGCAAATAGTACCCTCTTGCTAAACTCTATAGAATTACAGTATACATTTCTCCTAAGAACGGTAATAATTGACCAGGAAAAAATGACTTCTCACGAAAGAGGGTAATAATATCCCGGGCAAATTGTACCCTATAGCTAAACTCTGTGCAACTACATAGCATACTACATTTTTCCAAAGGTTGGTAATAATTAAGCAAAAAAATTATTTAGCAAGAAGGTGTTAATGATAATTGTTATTTTTATGTATTCTTTATTTTAGGCATATGCTGGGACTAATGATTTTTTTTTTCAATTTTTTATTTAGGCTTAGATGTGGTTCTTCCAGTTTTTTCGATGTTAATCTTATTATTTTAACTTCCGATAATTTTTATTTTCCTTCAAATCATGGGTCAGTCATGTCCTTTTTCTTCCTATTCCTCACTTCCTCCCTATCTTTCCTTCCTATCAGTGTGAAGAAGGCAGTTTCTTCGCAAGGTGTGTCCAATCCAGTTCCAAGATGATTACTCGAAACCATTAGATCACAAATACATTTCAAATATCCTTCTTAGTGAATTCAACTACATCTTCATGATAATCCTATCAATAACTAATCAACAAACCTTTTCTTTTTTTCAATATACCTATTTCTGTTCACTTACTGCGCCTCTGATCATATACCTAAAACAGGTACAGATTGATAATATGATAATATTATTTACATCGTTATAATTTATATCATTCCTATGTAACATAACAAAGGAATAACTCAGAACCAGTTCGCCTGGGTAAGTACGTCAGCCTTCTTCATCCCCAGGGACAAAATAAATTAAAATGGAAAAGGTAGAAGATTTTTCAAGTGGATTGTATCTGGAGATGTGCCAACAAGTGGGAGAAGAAGGAAGAAATTTACACTTGTCGCTACTTAAGGGACAATAGAGACAACAATGCAAGTTACAAGGAACAATGAAGAATGGATACGAAGAAAGAAAAGTACAGAGCGTTTTTAAAGTCCTCGAACTCTTAATTGAACAGTAGCAATGCAATGTTTCAGAAACTTACTTTTGTTCGTTGGTAATGCTGGAACATACAAATCAACACTAGACGACAACGAACAACGATGCACGTGAAGTAAGTAACAAGAATCAAAGCAGATGTCCAGTTGAAAATGCGCACAAATTCAATTAACGATGAGTATTACGCGGGAGCAGAGGGCTGCTGTTTAAGAAGCTTATTTTGAAGTTAAATCATATAAACGCTGTGTAGATATCTTTGCTTAAATATACCACAATGATCCTTCACCTGAAAAAACAACAGTGTATGATTGAACAAGAAATCGCGAAACAGGAAGGCTAAGAGACGATCATGAATTTTCACACAAGATTTTCTTGTGGATGGCGGTAAAAAAAATGCAGAACTCCCATAGAAAGTCTCCGATGTGGCTACCACAAGAAAATCATCAGAAGGAGTAGAAAAATTGTTATCTTGTTATATGGCTGCAAAACGTCCAGAAGTTCGAGCATAAGGGTGTGAGTAGTTCAAGAGCTGCACCCGTTGGATTTCTAGAAACGCATTGAACTATTGTTGAACAGATTCACGTTGGACAATATGTCAACAAACTGAACGAAATATTTTTAGTGATAAGGCCTGGGGATACGTGAATAATCAGAAAACTCAGATATAAACTACAGAAAATCATCAACAGTACATGAAGTTCTACTTAATTCTGAGAAAGTGGGAATATGGTGCACAATTTCAAGAAAAATAATAGTGGGTCAATTTAAAGAAAACACACATCTGTTGATTCAGAAGTGTACAGTGAAATCCCTCAATTTGTAGCTTTACTTGAGGAAAAAGAACGTTACTATTGGTTTTAAGAGGAAGAAGAGACCATACACCAAAGTAGTTAATAGAGATGCTCAGATACTTCTTCAGGTATCGATTGATACCGATAAATTTGTGGCGTCCCTCTTACCAGACTTTCATTTGTAGACCTATCTTAAGCACATAATGCACGAAAACAATCCAAAGACAATCCAGAACCTACAACAGAATCTAACGCAGAGCAGTGAGCAACATCTCGATCACAATACTACAAGAAGTGGCCTCCAATATATGTCGTCATGTTAATTTGTCCCTTGCGGTTGATAATAAACATTTCCGATATCTTCTCTAAATATTCAACTTTGTTGTTTATCCTTATGTAAGTCACATATAAATATTTTCATGTTATAATAAATGAAACTGAAGAATTAATAACTGTGTATAATTTTCTTAAATTGGAGTTCGGGAACTTACGAAACGCATTGTGTATCCCACTATCAGATTTAGAAAAGACAAGGGAAAAGAATACGATTATGAAATACTACTGATTGCAAAAGAACAAGACTCAGACAACGAAGACATCAGTAAGAAAATCGAGACGGATACTACGGAGACGAATCAATAGAATTCGTTGACGCAGCAATAAATAAGAGTAAAATTAATAACCGTATCGCAAAAAAGTATTAATCCATATATGACGGAATGAGTAGTGAAAGAGCCAAGAGTGAAAGAATAAGCAATTACTTAAGGACAGAGAATAAAATGAATAAGAGAAGAAAATGAAAAATTAAAGGCAAAGCTATTAAACGTCAAGTTGGAATAGGAAAGTGCAGAATCAAAGCTTCTGTATTCAACAATTGCAAGGACAACACCAACAACACAAGTGCACATCAATTAAGGACATCAAGGAATAGAGAAAAGACAATAGTGAAACAAAAACCAACAGTGTTCTTGAAAGCCAAAGACAACGAGAAGAATATCGGAAAAAATAAGACAAAAGATGACAGTAACAGTAAACCCTGCGAAAGAAGAAAATAAAATTACAGCAATGCAAATGACTATAACAATGATAGTAAACTGAGACAGAAGAGGACATAAAAACGTCAATGTCGAATAAAAATCTAAATGAGACACTCACTGTAGATCGAGGATCGACGCTTGCTTAAATACCGTAGAGGCAAAAATGAAAATACCGTATACTGAGGAATGAGATAACAGGGAATCAATTAAAACTAAGAAACAGAATAAGGAAGAAAAATATAGAAAATGAATAAGTTGGCCATGTAAGATAAACTGGAAAGAGCATATAAATTTATCAAAAAACTTTCGACAAGTGTAATGTGATACAGAAAAGCGACTGAACATAAGAATATTGCAGAAAGGTTCAAAACAATACCTCTAGAAACTATACTTGGAAGGACAGGAAACTGAAGTGTTCGTGGAAAAAGAACTTGAAGTTAACCTGGAGAAAAAGGTTATAGTGTTACAAGAGAGGAATTTGATTTGGCTCTGAAACAACTTAAAGACAACAAAGCTTCAGGAGACGATGATTTGCCAACTTAACTAACAAAAGCTGCAGGTACGAAAGTACACGACAGATTATATTATTAATATAATAGTAACATGGTTCGTGGTCAAACAAAACCCAAAATTAGACTTCCCTGCAATTGGTATATATAAATGCAACGAAAGAAAACTCGTATAGCGAGCTATTTTTCTTTTCGCACTGAAATCCAAGTGATAAGTGTGAGTGAATCAACTTCTTAAGCACAAATACGTTTTACGATAATCTACAGTCTACTTTTATGGGATAGATTTTTCCTATTCTTAAATAACGAGAAATAAAGCAAAATAGGAAGAAAACGAACATTTCAGAAAGATATTTTGAGAAAATCAGAATGGAAGTTCGTGCAATCTGTGGAAGTCGTTGTCTTTTGACTGAATACCTGTCATTTCTTTTTCTCGTCTTTTATCTCGGTTTTCGGGTTATTGAACCAAACGTACATCTGTCATTTTTCAGATAATGGACTTGAACACTTCCCACTAGGTGTATATTTTCATATTCACTCTTTCACAGTGGTCACATATTTTTCTGTTAACTAACGAGATCAATTGGAGAAGAGACAGCGACAAAGTGCAAAGAAATATACACTTAATGAAGTTCTTGGAACTTAATGAAGTTAACTGTACATCTAGAGACAATTTAACTAAGGCATGGTAAGTTCAATCACATTTGCTTTTCGGATTCAGTGCAGTGATCACGTATCACCAATGTGAATTGCATCATTTGGTTCAACATAGTTTTGTTTGCTTTTTTCTGTAGTTTGGCATTACACTTCCACACCAAGGCTACGCGAGACCTGGATATACTGTTTAAGTGATATCCAAATCACGATAGTCCTTCCAATGGTCTCGCGGCAGGAATCGAACAGGGGACCACGTGCACAAAGGAGTAAGAGCTAAAGCGGGGACGGCTGGCTGGATATAGTCACTCGTGGTTCCAACAAAAGGAAATGCATTACTTTTACAGTATTATATATATGCATTAAAATCGAATTATGGGAAAGAAATACTTTGGTTGAGAAAAGTGTAATCATATAACTAATACCAAAGATATTTCGACTGAAAAATAAATAAAAGTATTGGAATATAAGACGTGTTTTATAGTATGCAATTTGTTCACACTGGAAGGGCACATAAGCGGTCCTGAGAAGAACAATTGGAGGGAAATGAGACGGAAACAATGTAGGTGCAAAATACAACTTAACGGTGAACTTCATAATTTGTATTGACTCAAAACGGTTTAAGTTTTATGATATTGTGTGGAGTGATTTAGCGACAACATCCCTCTAAGTTCGGTGATATCAGAACATGAGCTTCCGTCATTATTACAGTATATTTGACAGTAGATCAATGACTTCCGAACTGGGAGTATGAAGAGCGAGCAAACGGACACAACCTGCTGACAGAAACAAACCGTGTATTTCTTAATAAAACATTAGTTGTAATGATCATTTACAATTTAGCTTTGCCAAAAGTAAGACGCTACGTGTTTGACTGCTAAATACTACTCTCTTCTTAGCTGTAGGTGTAACGGGCAATTTTTACCCTAGCAAATTATTACCCTAGAGGGAAAAATTTGCCCGGGGAAATTTGACGTCAACAATAGGGGTACAAATATTAACGTTAAAATATTACCCTACATGTCAATCAAATATATTGTTGAAAGGAGGGTAAAAATTGACCGGGAAAAAATGACTTCTCACGTAAGAGGGTAATAATATCCCGGGCAAATTGTACCCTATAGCTTAACTCGCTTAAACTACACAGTAAATTTCTCCTAAAGAGGGTAATAATTGACCAGGAAAAAATGACTTCTCACGAAAGAGGGTAATAATTTCCCGGGCAAATAGTACCCTCTTGCTAAACTTTATAGAATTACAGTATACATTTCTCCTAAAAAGGGTAATAATTGACCAGGAAAAAATGACTTCTCACGAAAGAGGGTAATAATTTCCCGGGCAAATTGTACCCTATAGCTAAACTCGCTTGAACTACACAGTAAATTTCTCCTAAAGAGGGTAATAATTGACCAGGAAAAAATGACTTCTCACGAAAGAGGGTAATAATTTCCCGGGCAAATAGTACCCTCTTGCTAAACTTTATAGAATTACAGTATACATTTCTCTTAAGAAGGGTAATAATTGACCAAGAAAAAATGACTTCTCACGAAAGAGGGTAATAATTTCCCGGGCAAATTGTACCCTACAGCTAAACTCGCTTGAACTACACAGTAAATTTCTCCTAAACAGGGTAATAATTGACCAGGAAAAAATGACTTCTCACGAAAGAGGGTAATAATATCCCGGGCAAATAGTACCCTCTTGCTAAACTCTACAGAATTACAGTATACATTTCTCCTAAAAAGGGTAATAATTGACCAGGAAAAAATGACTTCTCACGAAAGAGGGTAATAATATCCCGGGCAAATAGTACCCTCTTGCTAAACTCAGCAGAATTACAGTATACATTTCTCCTAAAAAGGGTAATAATTGACCAGGAAAAAATGACCTCACGAAAGAGGATAATAATTTCCCGGGCAAATTATACCCTATAGCTAAACTCGCTTGAACTATACAGTAAATTTCTCCTAAAGAGGGTAATAATTGACCAGGAAAAAAAGACTTCTCACGAAAGAGGGTAATGATTTCCCGGGCAAATAGTACCCTCTTGCTAAACTCTACAGAATTATAGTATACATTTCTCCTAAAAAGGGTAATAATTGACCAGGAAAAAATGACTTCTCACGAAAGAGGGTAATAATATCCCGGGCAAATTGTACCCTATAGCTAAACTCGCTTGAAATACACAGTAAATTTCTCCTAAAGAGGGTGATAATTGACCAGGAAAAAATGACTTCTCACGAAAGAGGGTAATAATTTCCCGGGCAAATAGTACCCTCTTGCTAAATTTATAGAATTACAGTATACATTTCTCTTAAGAAGGGTAATAATTGACCAGGAAAAAATGACTTCTCACGAAAGAGGGTAATAATTTCCCGGGCAAATTGTACCCTATAACTAAACTCGCTTGAACTACACAGTAAATTTCTCCTAAAGAGGGTAATAATTGACCAGGAAAAAATGACTTCTCACGAAAGAGGGTAATAATATCCCGGGCAAATAGTACCCTCTTGCTAAACTCTACAGAATTACACCATACATTTCTTCTAAAAAGGGTAATAATTGACCAGGAAAAAAATACTTCTCACGAAAGAGGGTAATAATATCCCGGGCAAATAGTACCCTCTTGCTAAACTCTGCAGAATTACAGTATACATTTCTCCTAAAAAGGGTAATAATTGACCAGGAAAAAATGACTTCTCACGAAAGAGGGTAATAATTTCCCGGGCAAAATGTACCCTATAGCTAAACTCGCTTGAACTACACAGTAAATTTCTCCTAAAGAGGGTAATAATTGACCAGGAAAAAATGACTTCTCACGAAAGAGGGTAATAATATCCCGGGCAAATCGTACCCTCTTGCTAAACTCTATAGAATTACAGTATACATTTCTCCTAAGAAGGGTAATAATTGACCAGGAAAAAATGACTTCTCACGAAAGAGGGTAATAATATCCCGGGCAAATAGTACCCTCTTGCTAAACTCAGCAGAATTACAGTATACATTTCTCCTAAAAAGGGTAATAATTGACCAGGAAAAAATGACCTCACGAAAGAGGATAATAATTTCCCGGGCAAATTATACCCTATAGCTAAACTCGCTTGAACTACACAGTAACTTTCTCCTAAAGAGGGTAATAATTGACCAGGAAAAAAAGACTTCTCACGAAAGAGGGTAATGATTTCCCGGGCAAATAGTACCCTCTTGCTAAACTCTACAGAATTATAGTATACATTTCTCCTAAAAAGGGTAATAATTGACCAGGAAAAAATGACTTCTCACGAAAGAGGGTAATAATATCCCGGGCAAATTGTACCCTATAGCTAAACTCGCTTGAAATACACAGTAAATTTCTCCTAAAGAGGGTGATAATTGACCAGGAAAAAATGACTTCTCACGAAAGAGGGTAATAATTTCCCGGGCAAATAGTACCCTCTTGCTAAATTTATAGAATTACAGTATACATTTCTCTTAAGAAGGGTAATAATTGACCAGGAAAAAATGACTTCTCACGAAAGAGGGTAATAATTTCCCGGGCAAATTGTACCCTATAACTAAACTCGCTTGAACTACATAGTAAATTTCTCCTAAAGAGGGTAATAATTGACCAGGAAAAAATGACTTCTCACGAAAGAGGGTAATAAAATCCCGGGCAAATAGTACCCTCTTGCTAAACTCTACAGAATTACAGCATACATTTCTTCTAAAAAGGGTAATAATTGACCAGGAAAAAAATACTTCTCACGAAAGAGGGTAATAATATCCCGGGCAAATAGTACCCTCTTGCTAAACTCTGCAGAATTACAGTATACATTTCTCCTAAAAAGGGTAATAATTGACCAGGAAAAAATGACTTCTCACGAAAGAGGGTAATAATTTTCCGGGCAAAATGTACCCTATAGCTAAACTCGCTTGAACTACACAGTAAATTTCTCCTAAAGAGGGTAATAAGTGACTAGGAAAAAATGACTTCTCACGAAAGAGGGTAATAATATCCCGGGCAAATAGTACTCTCTTGCTAAACTCTACACAATTACAATATACATTTCTCTTAAGAAGGGTAATAATTGACCAGGAAAAAATGACTTCTCACGAAAGAGGGTAATAATTTCCCGGGCAAATTGTACCCTATAGCTAACCTCGCTTGAACTACACAGTAAATTTCTCCTAAAGAGGGTAATAATTGACCAGGAAAAAATGACTTCTCACGAAAAAGGGTAATAATTTCCCGGGCAGATTGTACCCTGTAGCTAAACTCGCTTGAACTACACAGTAAATTTCTCCTAAAGAGGGTAATAATTGACCAGGAAAAAATGACTTCTCACGAAAGAGGGTAATAATATCCCGGGCAAATAGTACCCTCTTGCTAAACTCTATAGAATTACAGTATACATATCTCCTAAGAAGGGTAATAATTGACCAGCAAAGAATGACTTCTCACGAAAGAGGGTAATAATTTCCCGTGCAAATTGTACCCTATAGCTAAACTCGCTTGAACTACACAGTAAATTTCTCCTAAAGAGGGTAATAATTGACCAGGAAAAAATGACTTCTCACGAAAGAGGGTAATAATTTCCCGGGCAAATTGTACCCTATAGCAAAACTCGCTTGAACTACACAGTAAATTTCTCCTAAAGGGGGTAATAATTGACCAGGAAAAAATGACTTCTCACGAAAGAGGGTAATAATATCCCGGGCAAATAGTACCCTCTTGCTAAACTCTACAGAATTACAGTATACATTTCTCCTAAAAAGGGTAATAATTGACCAGGAAAAAATGACTTCTCACGAAAGAGGGTAATAATTTCCCGGGCAAATAGTACCCTCTTGCTAAACTTTATAGAAATACACTATACATTTCTCTTACGAAGGGTAATAATTGACCAGGAAAAAATGACTTCTCACGAAAGAGGGTAATAATTTCCCGGGCAAATTGTATCCTATAGCTAAACTCGCTTGAACTACACAGTAAATTTCTCCTAGAGAGGGTAATAATTGACCAGGAAAAAATGACTTCTCACGAAAGAGGGTAATAATATCCCGGGCAAATAGTACCCTCTTGCTAAACTCTACAGAATTACAGTATACATTTCTCCTAAAAAGGGTAATAATTGACCAGGAAAAAATGACTTCTCACGAAAGAGGGTAATAATTTCCCGGGCAATTAGTACCCTCTTGCTAAACTTTATAGAATTACACTATACATTTCTCTTAAGAAGGGTAATAATTGACCAGGAAAAAATGACTTCTCACGAAAGAGGGTAATAATTTCCCGGGCAAATTGTACCCTATAGCTAAACTCGCTTGAACTACACAGTAAATTTCTCCTAGAGAGGGTAATAATTGACCAGGAAAAAATGACTTCTCACGAAAGAGGGTAATAATATCCCGGGCAAATAGTACCCTCTTGCTAAACTCTACAGAATTACAGTATACATTTCTCCTAAAAAGGGTAATAATTGACCAGGAAAAAATGACTTCTCACGAAAGAGGGTAATAATATCCCGGGCAAATAGTACCCTCTTGCTAAACTCTGCAGAATTACAGTATACATTTCTCCTAAAAAGGGTAATAATTGACCAGGAAAAAATGACTTCTCACGAAAGAGGGTAATAATTTCCCGGGCAAATTGTACCCTATAGCTAAACTCGCTTGAACTACACAGTAAATTTCTCCTAAAGAGGGTAATAATTGACCAGGAAAAAATGACTTCTCACGAAAGAGGGTAATAATATCCCGGGCAAATAGTACCCTCTTGCTAAACTCTACATAATTACAGTATACATTTCTCCTAAAAAGGGTAATAATTGACCAGGAAAAAATGACTTCTCACGAAAGAGGGTAATAATTTCCCGGGCAAATAGTACCCTCTTGCTAAACTTTATAGAATTACAGTATACATTTCTCTTAAGAAGGGTAATAATTGACCAGGAAAAAATGACTTCTCACGAAAAAGAGTAATAATTTCCCGGGCAAATTGTACCCTATAACTAAACTCGCTTGAACTACACAGTAAATTTCTCCTAAAGAGGGTAATAATTGACCAGGAAAAAATGACTTCTCACGAAAGAGGGTAATAATTTCCCGGGCAAATTGTACCCTATAGCTAAACTCGCTTGAACTACACAGTAAATTTCTCCTAAAGAGGGTAATAATTGACCAGGAAAAAATGACTTCTCACGAAAGAGGGTAATAATTTCCCGGGCAAATAGTACCCTCTTGCTAAACTCTACAGAATTACAGTATACATTTCTCCTAAAAAGGGTAATAATTGACCAGGAAAAAATGACTTCTCACGAAAGAGGGTAATAATATCCCGGGCAAATTGTACCCTATAGCTAAACTCGCTTGAAATACACAGTAAATTTCTCCTAAAGAGGGTAATAATTGACCAGGAAAAAATGACTTCTCACGAAAGAGGGTAATAATTTCCCGGGCAAATAGTACCCTCTTGCTAAACTTTATAGAATTACAGTATACATTTCTCCTAAAAAGGGTAATAATTGACCAGGAAAAAATGACTTCTCACGAAAGAGGGTAATAATTTCCCGGGCAAATTGTACCCTATAGCTAAACTCGCTTGAACTACACAGTAAATTTCTCCTAAAGAGGGTAATAATTGACCAGGAAAAAATGACTTCTCACGAAAGAGGGTAATAATATCCCGGGCAAATAGTACCCTCTTGCTAAACTCTACAGAATTACAGTATACATTTCTTCTAAAAAGGGTAATAATTGACCAGGAAAGAATGACTTCTCACGAAAGAGGGTAATAATATCCCGGGCAAATAGTACCCTCTTGCTAAACTCTGCAGTATTACAGTATACATTTCTCCTAAAAAGGGTAATAATTGACCAGGAAAAAATGACTTCTCACGAAAGAGGGTAATAATTTCCCGGGCAAATTGTACCCTATAGCTAAACTCGCTTGAACTACACAGTAAATTTCTCCTAAAGAGGGTAATAATTGACTAGGAAAAAATGACTTCTAACGAAAGAGGGTAATAATATCCCGGGCAAATAGTACTCTCTTGCTAAACTCTACACAATTACAATATACATTTCTCCTAAAAAGGGTAATAATTGACCAGGAAAAAATGACTTCTCACGAAAGAGGGTAATAATTTCCCGGGCAAATTGTACCCTATAGCTAAACTCGCTTGAACTACACAGTAAATTTCTCCTAAAGAGGGTAATAATTGACCAGGAAAAAATGACTTCTCACGAAAAAGGGTAATAATTTCCCGGGCATGTTGTACCCTGTAGCTAAACTCGCTTGAACTACACAGTAAATTTCTCCTAAAGAGGGTAATAATTGACCAGGAAAAAATGACTTCTCACGAAAGAGGGTAATAATATCCCGGGCAAATAGTACCCTCTTGCTAAACTCAACAGAATTACAGTATACATTTCTCCTAAAAAGGGTAATAATTGACCAGGAAAAAATGACTTCTCACGAAAGAGGGTAATAATTTCCCGGGCAAATAGTACCCTCTTGCTAAACTCTATAGAATTACAGTATACATTTCTCCTAAGAACGGTAATAATTGACCAGGAAAAAATGACTTCTCACGAAAGAGGGTAATAATATCCCGGGCAAATTGTTCCTGCTATCTAAACTCTGTGCAACTACATAGCATACTACATTTTTCCAAAGGTTGGTAATAATTAAGCAAAAAAATTATTTAGCAAGAAGGTGTTAATGATAATTGTTATTTTTATGTATTCTTTATTTTAGGCATATGCTGGGACTAATGAGGTTTTTTTTCAATTTTTTATTTAGGCTTAGATGTGGTTCTTCCAGTTTTTTCGATGTTAATCTTATTATTTTAACTTCCGATAATTTTTATTTTCCTTCAAATCATGGGTCAGTCATGTCCTTTTTCTTCCTATTCCTCACTTCCTCCCTATCTTTCCTTCCTATCAGTGTGAAGAAGGCAGTTTCTTCGCAAGGTGTGTCCAATCCAGTTCGCATTTTTAGGAAGGAAGGTGCCTAGATGTGTCTTCTTCTATCCCTTTCAAAACTTGGTCATTTGTTGTCCTCTCGTCCATTTTATCTGCTCAATCTTCCTCCAACACCACTTTTCGAAGCTCTTTAAATATTTCTTCTCTAACTTCCGTAATGTCCAAGTCTCTGAGCCATACAGTCCAATGCTCCATATATATAGCACTTGACCAACTTCTTTTTAAATCCAATATTGAGCCTGCTAGTTAAGATTGATCTTTTCTTTTTGAATGCTTCTTTGGCTATGGCAATTCTTGACCTGAGTTCTTTGGTGTAGTAAGTGTCTCTCGTCAAAATACTTCCCAGATGCTTGAAATTGTCTACCTCCTCAAGTTCTCCTTGTTGTACACTGATCCGTAAGCCGTGTTTTCACGGGATTTTCTCATGACTTTCGACTTTTCGATGTTAATTTCCATTCCATACAATTTTCCAGAGTCAACTATTTTGTCAATCTTCTCCTGTATTCCTCCTTTGGTGTTAGCTATTATCACCGTATCATCTGCATACCTGATCTTGTGAATGATCGTCCTCCAATCTTGAAATCTCCAATTCCCATTAATGCTTCTTTCTTTAAACTCTATGTAAATATTCAATAATTGGGGTGACAAACTACATCCTTGTGTGACCCCTCTTTCAATCTTCATACTGTTTCTTTCTCTTGCATTCAAGCGCAGCTTCATTCGTTGTCGTGTGTACAGGTTTTGAATGAGTCGTCGATTTCTCCAGTTGACTGCGCTTTCTTTAAGTATTTTCAGAAGCTTTCAGGCAGTCGAAGAATCACAAACAAACTTCTTTCTTTACATCAAGCATTCTTTGGGGTAACAATATCCCTGATAAATTGTACCGACTAGCTGAATTTCATTAAACTGTTTATATTAGTTCTATATATATGTGTGTAAATTTTGAAAAGGCTTCACAAAATAAGTTGTAATAATATTCCTTGAAAATTTTACACCTTGGTAAATTTAATCAAACTGTGTAGTAAATGACTCTAGAATTAGGTAGATTTTGACCAAAAAATGGAATCTCAGGAAATAGCTGTAAAAATTTCACTAAAAGTTTAGTATATTTTTCGAAGTGAGAGTAAATATTGACAAAGGGAAATGACTTCACAATATAAGAGGTTACTATACCTGGTACAAATTGTACATCAAATAGATTCTAAATAAGTGGTTTGTAAATTTTTGTGAAGGTGCGGTATATAACAAAAGATTATACTTAACATTAAAAAGTTTTTCCTTTCCCATGAAAATTGTACTGTAGATCTTAATTTGATTAAGATATCTATAAAGTACATTGTTTTGAATTCGTATAGTTTTTTTCTTATAATTTCTTCCCACGAGGTGTGTTAGCAATGCAAAAAGTATACCATCTCAACGTGCCATTGTAAGAAGTTAATGCATTTCTAAATGTGTGTGTGAAAGTTGATTGTGTATTAATTTATGTTGTTGTCTGTACCACATAACTACGAGGGTGGGCTGATAAGTTCTCGGCCCGACCCAGAAGGACTTGAACTGCAGGCATGAAAGTTTGAGGCTATTCAACATAGTCCCCTCGAAGGTAAAAACACTTGACACTTCGATTCTGCAACTTTTCCAACCCCTCAAAAAAAAAAATAAAATAAAATAAAAATAAAACAAGATTTCTCAAGTTCTGCAAAAAACTGTTCCACAGCTGTAATCACCCCTTCATCACTGTGAAATTTCTGTCCTTTCACTGTTCTTTTGAGTTTCGGAAAAAGATAATAATCAGAAGAAGCCAGATCTGGCGAGTAAGGTGGGTGGTCAATGCACTGTACCCCTAGGTCCCTCAGAATATCCATTGTTCAGCTAGCCTTGTGGAAGGAAGCATTGTCCTGAAAAAACAAAACACCTCGTGTCAACTTTCAGGGGTCTTTTCATTAATAGCGTCCTTTACCTTAGCCAGCAGACTGCAGTAATAATCTGCAGTTATGATTTGGCCCATTGAAAGGTAGTCTGAGAGCAAAGCATCATCCTTATTTCAGAATATTGAGGCAAGCACGTTTCCTGCGGACTTTTGTGCTTTTGAATATATTCGGCCTTGGAGATCCTGAGTGGTGCCACTCGCATGACTCCTCTTCGGCTTTCGTATCAAAGTGATGAAACCACATTTCATCCTGGGTCACAAGCTGATTCAAAAAATCGTCCTAGGAGTTTCCAAATGCAGTAAAATCACATGCCGCAACTTGCACGGGATATTATTACAACCTTTCGTCAGAAGTAATTTTTAACTAGTCAATTATTACCCTCCTTAGGTGAAATTTACTGTTTAGTTCAATGGAGTTTAGCTATAAAGTATAATTTGAATCAGATTTTATTATCCCATTTAGTGCGAAATCATTTTTTCCTGGTCAATTATTACCAACTTTAGCGGAAATTTACTGTGTAGTCTAATGGAGTTTAGCAATAGCGTACAATTTGCCCGGGATATTATTACCCTCTTTCGTGAGAAGTCATTTTTTCCTGGTCAATTATTACCCTCTTTAGGAGAAATATACTGTGTAGTTCAAGCGAGTTTAGCTATAGGGTACAATTTGCCCGGAAAATCATTACCCTCTTTCGTGAGAAGTCATTTTTTCCTGGTCAATTATTACCCTATTTAGGAGAAATTTACTGTGTAGTTCAAGCGAGTTTAGCTATAGGGTACAATTTGCCCGGGAAATTATTACCCTCTCTCGAGAGAAGTCATTTTTTCCTGGTCAATTATTATCCTTTTTAGGAGAAATGTATACTGTAATTCTATAGAGTTTAGCAAGAGGGTATTATTTGCACGGGATATTATTACCCTCTTTCGTGAGAAGTCATTTTTTCCTGGTCAATTATTACCCTCTTTAGGAGAAATTTACTGTGAAGTTCAAGCGAGTTTAGCTATAGGGTACAATTTGCCCGGGAAATCATTACCCTCTTTCGTGAGAAGTCATTTTTTCCTGCTCAATTATTACCCTCTTTAGGAGAAATTTACTGTGTAGTTCAAGCGAGTTTAGCTATAGGGTACAATTTGCCCGGGAAATTATTATCCTCTTTCGTGAGAAGTCACTTTTTCCTGGTCAATTATTACCCTCTTTAGGAGAAATGTATACTGTAATTCTGTAGAGTTTAGCAAGAGGGTGCTATTTGCCCGGGATATTATTACCCTCTTTCGTGAGAACTCATTTTTTCCTGGTCATTTATTACCCTCTTTAGGAGAAATTTACTGTATAGTTCAAGCGAGTTTAGCTATAGGGTACAATTTGCCCGGGAAATTATTACCCTCTTTCGTGAGAAGTCATTTTTTCCTGGTCAATTATTACCCTTCTTAAGAGAAATGTATACTGTAATTCTATAGAGTTTAGCAAGAGGGTACTATTTGCCCGGGATATTATTACCCTCTTTCGTGAGAAGTCATTTTTTCCTGGTCAATTATTACCCTCTTTAGGAGAAATGTATACTATAATTCTGTAGAGTTTAGCAAGGGGGTACTATTTGCCCGGGATATTATTACCCTCTTTCGTGAGAAGCCATTTTTCCTGGTCAATTATTACCCTCTTTAGGAGAAATTTACTGTGTAGTTCAAGCGAGTTTAGCTATAGGGTACAATTTGCCCGGGAAATTATTACCCTCTTTCGTGAGAAGTCATTTTTTCCTGGTCAATTATTACCCTCTTTAGGAGAAATTTACTGTGTAGTTCAAGCGAGTTTAGCTAAAGGGTACAATTTGCCCGGGATATTATTACCCTCTTACGTGAGAAGTCATTTTTTCCTGGTCAATTATTACCCTTTTTAGAAGAAATGTATACTGTAATTCTATAGAGTTTAATAAGAGGGTACTATTTGCCCGGGATATTATTACCCTCTTTCGTGAGAAGTCATTTTTTCCTGGTCAATTATTACCCTTTTTAGGTGAAATGTATACTGTAATTATGTAGAGTTTAGCTATAGGGTACAATTTGCCCGGGAAATTATTACCCTCTTTCGTGAGAAGTCATTTTTTCCTGGTCAATTATTACCCTTCTTAAGAGAAATGTATACTGTAATTCTATAAAGTTTAGCAAGAGGGTACTATTTGCCCGGGAAATTATTACCCTCTTTCGTGAGAAGTCATTTTTTCCTGGTCAGTTATTACCCTCTTTAGGAGAAATTTACTGTGTATTTCAAGCGAGTTTAGCTATAGGGTACAATTTGCCCGGGATATTATTACCCTCTTTCGTGAGAAGTCATTTTTTCCTGGTCAATTATTACCCTTTTTAGGAGAAATGTATACTGTAATTCTGTAGAGTTTAATAAGAGGGTACTATTTGCCCGGGATATTATTACCCTCTTTCGGGAGAAGTCATTTTTTCCTGGTCAATTATTACCCTTTTTAGAAGAAATGTATACTGTTATTCTGTAGAGTTTAGCAAGAGTGTACTATTTGCCCGGGATATTATTACCCTCTTTCGTGAGAAGTCATTTTTTCGTGGTCAATTATTACCCTCTTTAGGAGAAATTTAATGTGTAGCTCAAGCGAGTTTAGCTATAGGGTACAATTTGCCCGGGAAATTATTACCCTCTTTCGTGAGAAGTCATTTTTTCCTGGTCAATTATTACCCTTTTTAGGAGAAATGTATACTGTAATTCTATAGAGTTTAGCAAGAGGGTACTATTTGCCCGGGAAATTATTACACTCTTTCGTGAGAAGTCATTTTTTCCTGGTCAATTATTACCCTCTTTAGGAGAAATTTACTGTGTATTTCAAGCGAGTTTAGCTATAGGGTACAATTTGCCCGGGATATTATTACCCTCTTTCGTGAGAAGTCATTTTTTCCTGGTCAATTATTACCCTTTTTAGGAGAAATGTATACTGTAATTCTGTAGAGTTTAGCAAGAGGGTACTATTTGCCCGGGAAATTATTACCCTCTTTCGTGAGAAGTCATTTTTTCCTGGTCAATTATTACCCTCTTTAGGAGAAATTTACTGTGTAGTTCAAGCGAGTTTAGCTATAGGGTACAATTTGCCCGGGAAATTATTACCCTCTTTCGTGAGAAGTCATTTTTTCCTGGTCAATTATTACCCTCTTTAGGAGAAATTTACTGTGTAGTTCAAGCGAGTTTAGCTATAGGGTACAATTTGCCCGGGAAATTATTACTCTCTTTCGTGAGAAGTCATTTTTTCCTGGTCAATTATTACCCTTCTTAAGAGAAATGTATACTCTAATTCTATAAAGTTTAGCAAGAGGGTACTATTTGCCCGGGAAATTATTACCCTCTTTCGTGAGAAGTCATTTTTTCCTGGTCAATTATTACCCTTCTTAAGAGAAATGTATGCTGTAATTCTATAAAGTTTAGCAAGAGGGTACTATTTGGCCGGGAAATTATTACCCTCTTTCGTGAGATGTCATTTTTTCCTGGTCAGTTATTACCCTCTTTAGGAGAAATTTACTGTGTATTTCAAGCGAGTTTAGCTACAGGGTACAATTTGCCCGGGATATTATTGCCCTCTTTCGTGAGAAGTCATTTTTTCCTGGTCAATTATTACCCTTTTTAGAAGAAATGTATACTGTAATTCTGTAGAGTTTAGCAAGAGGGTACTATTTGCCCGGGATATTATTACCCTCTTTCGTGAGAAGTCATTTTTTCCTGGTCAATTATTACCCTTTTTAGGAGAAATGTATACTGTAATTCTGTAGAGTTTAGCAAGAGGGTACTATTTGCCCGGGATATTATTACCCTCTTTCGTGAGAAGTCATTTTTTCCTGGTCAATTATTACCCTGTTTAGGAGAAATTTACTGTGTAGTTCAAGCGAGTTTAGCTATAGGGTACAATTTGCCCGGGAAATTATTACCCTCTTTCGTGAGAAGTCATTTTTTCCTGGTCAATTATTACCCTTTTTAGGAGAAATGTATACTGTAATTCTATAGAGTTTAGCAAGAGGGTACTATTTGCCCGGGATATTATTACCCTGTTTCGTGATAAGTCATTTTTTCCTGGTCAATTATTACCCTCTTTAGGAGAATTTTACTGTGTAGTTCAAGCGAGTTTAGCTATAGGGTACAATTTGCCCGGGAAATTATTACCCTCTTTCGTGAGAAGTCATTTTTTCCTGGTCAATTATTACCCTCTTTAGGAGAAATTTACTGTGTAGTTCAAGCGAGTTTAGCTATAGGGTACAATTTGCCCGGGATATTATTACCCTCTTTCGTGAGAAGTCATTTTTTCCTGGTCAATTATTACCCATTTTAGGAGAAATGTATACTGTAATTGTGTAGAGTTTAGCTATAGGGTACAATTTGCCCGGGAAATTATTACCCTCTTTCGTGAGAAGTCATTTTTTCCTGGTCAATTATTACCCTTCTTAAGAGAAATGTATACTGTAATTCTATAAAGTTTAGCAAGAGGCTACTATTTGCCCGGGAAATTATTACCCTCTTTCGTGAGAAGTCATTTTTTCCTGGTCAGTTATTACCCTCTTTAGGAGAAATTTACTGTGTATTTCAAGCGAGTTTAGCTATAGGGTACAATTTGCCCGGGATATTATTACCCTCTTTCGTGAGAAGTCATTTTTTCCTGGTCAATTATTACCCTTTTTAGGAGAAATGTATACTGAAATTCTGTAGAGTTTAGCAAGAGGGTACTATTTGCCCGGGATATTATTACCCTCTTTCGTGAGAAGTCATTTTTTCCTGGTCAATTATTACCCTCTTTAGGACAAATTTACTGTGTAGTTCAAGCGAGTTTAGCTATAGGGTACAATTTGCCCGGGAAATTATTACCCTCTTTCATGAGAAGTCATTTTTTCCTGGTCAATTATTACCCTTCTTAGGAGAAATGTATACTGTAATTCTATAAAGTTTAGCAAGAGGGTACTATTTGCCCGGGAAATTATTACCCTCTTTCGTGAGAAGTCATTTTTTCCTGGTCAATTATTACCCTCTTTAGGAGAAATTTACTGTGTATTTCAAGCGAGTTTAGCTATAGGGTACAATTTGCCCGGGATATTATTACCCTCTTTCGTGAGAAGTCATTTTTTCCTGGTCAATTATTACCCTTTTTAGGAGAAATGTATACTATAATTCTGTAGAGTTTAGCAAGGGGGTACTATTTGCCCGGGATATTATTACCCTCTTTCGTGAGAAGCCATTTTTTCCTGGTCAATTATTACCCTCTTTAGGAGAAATTTACTGTGTAGTTCAAGCGAGTTTAGCTATAGGGTACAATTTGCCCGGGAAATTATTACCCTCTTTCGTGAGAAGTCATTTTTTCCTGGTCAATTATTACTCTCTTTAGGAGAAATTTACTGTGTAGTTCAAGCGAGTTTAGCTATAGGGTACAATTTGCCCGGGATATTATTACCCTCTTACGTGAGAAGTCATTTTTTCCCGGTCAATTTTTACCCTCGTTTCAACAATATATTTGATTGACATGTAGGGTAATATTTTCACGATAATATTTGTACCCCTATTGTTGACGTCAAATTTTCCCGGGCAAATTTTACCCTCTAGGGTAATAATTTGCTAGGGTAAAAATTGCCCGTTACACCGGCAACTTTGCAATTCTATGCTTTTCTAACAATGGGATTGACTCTGTTATTGTTGAAAGGATTGTGTATGTTGTTAGAAGTATTGTAAAATATAAAATCTAGAAGTTTGTAACTAATTTATAAGGAGCCATGAATGTATGCTTAATTATACTGTTAATTGCAGCTATTTAACACACTGGATTGCAAATGTTGTAACAAAGAAGCGTTGTTAAATCCGTAAAAACACAAAATCAATATTGTGTAAGAAACGCAGTGCCATTAAGAACAAAACTGGTAAATAATAATAATAATAATAATAATAATAATAATAATAATAATAATAATAATAATATAATCCACTACGCTGGTATGTGGAAGTCCTGCAGGAAATAAATATAATACGGGAAAATGGTTATTATACTCCTATTATTATTATTATTATTATTATTATTATTATTATTATTATTATTATTATTATTATTATTATTACATCGACTCATAGAGAAAGTTAAGCACCTGGAAGGAATGATCCGATGTCGATGTAATTTCGTCCACATGCATACTATTGGCTGGTATATAAATAATAATTAGTTGCAATTTTCTGGGACTGCTAGAATGGCTATAAGAGGGCATTGTTGTCGTCACCACGTTATTATGCTATTTTCAAACAGGATCCCCTAAGGCTTGGATGCATGCACTAACTCTGTTATGGTTATCATACAGCTCTTGTGTCCTCTCATGAGGCATATTGGTCCACGTCTGTCCTAACTGGCCCTATGATTTCCTGGGTGCTAGTATTGGGACATACCTGTACTTGACCGAGCTGGTTCCGCACGTGTTCTATCAGGACAGGTGGTAGGTATTGATGACCAAGGGAATATCTTAACATCATTATGGTAGTTTATAGAGACACATGTAGTGTGTGGACGAGCGTTGTTCTTTTGAAAGATGGCACCAGAATCCATCACTCGGCCTATCTTATGAGAGGTAACACTTGAAGATAGAAGATGTCTGTAAGTGCGTTGGATGGTGGGATATATGTATCGAAGATTTATTTTGTTGTAAGTGGATTACTTCATCTGGATAGGGACACAAACATCTTGCAGCATTACTTCATGTAGGATATGTATATACTGCGAACCTGTAAATGTCCCTTCTATACGACGAAATGTCCCAAGTCCATTCGAAAACATGAATCCTCAAACGGACATAGATACCCTACTGGAAAATATATGGAAAACATATCGTGGGTAATATCCCGTCCTTTTCAGACGGTATACAATTACAAGACCGTTATTTGCAGAACAAAATGTGCATTTGTCTCTCCAGTCGCGATTCACATTTTCTTGAGCAAATGAAAAATATTGGATATGACGTTCCAAAAGGAAATCTTTGACTGCTGCTTTCCTAGTTAAGATATTAGCAGCCCTTGAATGTCTCGTTGCGATACCCAGACGCAGGAAAACTTGCTGCTTGCTTAACTGTTCAGGACGTGAGGAATGCCCTTTCTGCGGCAGTTCTCACAAGATTTCTTCCTTTTCAGGCCGTCGCGCAGATTCCCCTCTCTCTCGATACCGCTGCATCCAAAACTGAGCCGTTCGTTGAGAAATACTATATCGTTCAGCGTCTTGCTTAATGCTATAGCATTCTCAAAGTAAAACAAGAACTTCGACTTTCACACTCCTGTTCTCCACCATTGTATCAATAGAATGACTTTTCGATTGGGATACCCTTGTATATGAATAGTTGATTTGCAAGCTCAACGATGGGACAAAATATTATCTGCTTCTTTGGTGGACACTGCGTTTCCCAAATATCTCGAAGAGTGAACACGTCCAGCCACTGGTTCCATAACACCTCCCACATGTACAAACTAGTGTTGGGCACAAAAACCGGTTTTCGGTTTTCTTCAAAACCGATTCGGTTTTCTCCGAAACCGGTTATCGGTTTTCTCCAAAACCGGTTCGGTTTTTCACCTGATCCGGTTTCGGTTTTCTTCAAAACCGATTCCTTTTTTTTTCAAAATTTTTTTCTATTTCTGACCAGAATGGTGTTTCGTTGTTCTCTGGAAACCGAATCCATTTCCACAGAAATAGTCTTATGTGTTTTCGAAAAGCTTTCACCGAAACCAGTTTCGGTGAAAACCGAACCGGTTTTGGAGAAAACCGAAACCGGTTTCGGTGAAAAACCGAACCTGTTTTGGAGAAAACTGAAATGTCGTTTTTTCTGGTTTCGGTTTTTATAGAACCCGGTTTTCGGTTTTTATAAAAAAAAAAAACGGTTTTGCCCTTCCCTAGTACAAACTCCACCAGCTACAGTTGATGAGCTTTGGGATCATGTCGAAGAGGCATCATATCCAAGGAGGACATCCGGCGACTCATGTTCTTGATTCTGCGCAGCACTGCAACCGTTCTGGCCATTCATGGTGGGACTACAGGCTAATGATCATGCTAGTTCTGCTCCGCTGTCGTTACATTTTCACACATCAGACAACTATATCATGTGATTTTATAAACAACAAATTCATTCATTTGTTATTTATACAATCAGCTCTTTGTCTATGTTATGTTGTCCTTCGTATTGCACTTCTAGTGGGGAGTTTTAGCAACGAGGTTATATGAGACATGGACCTACACCTACATGAGCTTCAATCATGAATCGTTCCCTGCCCTCCCGTGCCAAAAGTGCCTATGCTAACCACATAGCTGCGAGAGAGCTCATAAAAATATTATATTTTGAAACAAAATAGCGCAGTACAACCTGGTTTTCCACTCATGACTAGTGCTGAAACTATTCAAAAAGAAATAGATAAAACAAATAAATTTACCTCGAGTTTTGAATTTTCCCCTGTACTTAACCAAATAACTTGCACAAAATTTATTCGGTTTTGGCGTATCCTTTGTTTAAGGCTTTCACACTATCTCCTTTATTTGGGTTTGAAACCGGTGAATAGTGACAGACAATTGAAAATTCTTCTGATAGATAGTAATGTTAGAAACGCATTTGAGCTAAAGGTGTGTATGATCGCCAATTAATCCATCTATCTGTGTAATAGGAAACTAATTCTAGAAATTCTTTTCGTCTTGAAATGTTATGAGCTTCGAAGGTAATTATTTAAATGTGTCAAATTTCGCGGCAATTCGACAAACATGGTAGTCATTTGTATTGAATAAATAACTTTAAACGCTTGTGTTTTTCTTAATACAGTATTTATGCCTGTTAAGTTTACGCTTGTTTGCGCATTTATTACATTCATTATTAGGTAGTTGCTTTTAAGATCTTGTTACAGTGAACTCAAGTACTTCATAGCAGGAAACAAGATTCTGAACTGGAGTCTGTTACTGGTTTTCACCATTGATTATCTTAAGTTTGGTTTTTTGAACCTAGATGAGGATAACGTTTGAAGCCAAGGCTCGTGTAGATTTTATGCTATAATAAACTTATTAACAACTCTACTCACGGGCAGCATTTGAAAACTGAACGATCACAACACAAAAACAAGTCACCAGACTTTTTAAACATAAAAGTAGAGGAATTTGAGAAATGTTAAAAACTGTAGAAAATGTTTCGATGTAAGTGCTCAAGAGAATGTAAGGTTGGCTACAATTAAGGTTCCGGAAATCATTTCCAAAACAGGAATAGCTCATATTATAGGAGAGGAATTGACTCCATCTCCTTGTGTCGTTATCTGCAAATCTATATTTAGCGAGTCATCGTCTAGTGAGGTCAGACTGTATCAAACAACATAGACGGAACTAGCGGAAGTCAGGGCCCCAGACTTCCAAGGAGCTATGGTGGTCATCCTGAAATATATATCTTACTGGATGCATATAATTTGATAATTTGAACTTAATTTACGAAAAACCCTTATATGAGTCATTCTATGTCAAATCACCTAGAGCACTGTACTTCAATGTCTCAGCTCTTCATTTTTTCGTAAATAAATATCAATGAAGTTATGCTAAATCAATTTTTTCCGATTTTTTGGATGAGAAATGGGCTGGGAAGAAATTTTTGAAAAATGAGAATTTTGCTTCAATTTCACTTTTTGGCACTCAGCATCACGGAACTAAATTACCATAACTTCCCTTTTTTGAAGTAATTGGGCTCATTCAAGTATTAAATGGAAGCTTGGAATTTGCTCTTTCAGTAGATCTCAAGTTACCTTGCAAAAGGTTACACTGTCAAATATTAATGGGCATACAAAGCAAATTATAGGGTTTTTCAAATTGTGTCTGCTCAAAAGCTACAATTGTCAAATTTTTGAAGCTCTTTTGTACATACATCCTAACACGTACATGGTATGGTTAAAAAATAAAGATGGTGTGTTTTGTATTTTTGTAATTATTATTTTTGATGTACGGAAATATACAGTTTTAAGTTTCGTTACAAATTATGTCATTCCTCGTAAGTTACAACTATGAAACTTTTGAAACTTTTTAAATAGAATTATCTTAGCACATACATGATATGATTGAAAAATAAAAAGGGTGGTTTTGGTATTTTTGTAATTATTATTTTTTTGGTATTTTACATGTACGGAAATATACAGTTTTAAGTTTTATTACAAATTGTGTCATTGCTCGTAAATTACAATTGTGAAACTATTGAAACCTTTTTTATAGGATCACTTTAGCACATACATGATATGCATAAAAAATTAAAAAGAGTATTATCAATAAAAATAGAATAAAAAATTAAAATGCTTTTGGTATTTTTTAATTCTTATTTTAGAACGTCAGAGTGCAATTCATGAATCGCTCTGCTCCTTCTACATTCTATTGGTCAGAAAATGGAGACTTTTATTGGATACCTTTTGAAAATATCATCTCTTGCAAGCCAATCAGCCTGGACTTACGCAACTGAAAGCAAAATTAAAAGAAGACATCATATCATCAATGAAAAGAATGAGCTGTGAAATATAGGACACAAAATTTTGTATGTAAATCTACGTAATTTTAAGAAGAATTACTGGTATGCATGTTTATTGTTTCCATCTATGTACGTTAATCTATCATTTCTTAATTCTGTTGATAGGGTTTGTAATAATCACTCAACCCCTTGCATTGCTATTCCTGTATTTTCCATACATAAAACCACAAGATTATTACGAAAAAAGGTTTTCCTTTTTCTTATTTAGTCATACTTAGTAAATCCAAACTCATCCTATAAAAAGTTACAAATGTTTGATAGTTGTAAGCGATGGTACAGTTGGGAAAAAGTTGAAAGTCATAGTTAAAGTACAAAAATATAATATCATGATAATACCAACACTACACATTACTCCCGTTCTATATTTAAGCATACCTAATATTAACTAAGATGATTATTTGACAAAGTTTTAAAGTGTGACAGTTGTTACTTCAGACTAGGGATGCCAAAATTTTCCGAAATCGGAAATTTAACTTTCCGGAATTTTTCCGAAATCGGAAATTTTCCGAATTCCGGAATTTGCCATCACTACTTCAGAGGAAAGGCATAATCTGTTAACAACAATAAATTTGTATATTTCTGTACATTTGAAACACAAATAATAATAATAATAATTGCAAAAATACCAAAAGCACCCTATTTGTTTCTTTATATATATATATGGTACGAAACTACTATTATTATTAGTTGTAATATTAGGAGAAGTAGTAGTAGTAGGCCTAGTAGCAGTATATTTACAGCATTTGTTGAAGTTTTTGTTTTGTTTTGAATAGTTAAGATCCTAAGAGCAAATTATTAGGTTTTACGTTTGAAAAACAGGAAAAAGAGAAGTCAATTATTCCGCTGATACTTTTAAATGATCATTCGACCTCTTTATACAAGCATGCACTCATGCAAAAGCTAGTATTGAATATCGTTGTTGCTTTTCCTTTTTGTTTCCTTCCCTTTTAGTTGTTATCCAAACATTATTATCCAACCAATATTATTGTTTCTCTTCGATTTTCTACTTTCTACCTTAAGTGCTAGCGGTGACAGTTGATAACGATATATTACCTGTTATATTAACAGGGAAAGCTCTGAACTATGAAGAAGAATAAAGTATTTAGTCTTTTTAATTTAGCCAATCCAGTAGGTAAGTAGCGGAGAAAAAGTAGTGAAAGTGTTACTCAAACAGCGAGGATGTGAAACGTAATTTGTAACATTTAAGCAGTTAATTTGTAATCAACTATATTTATACAAAGTTGAGCTCGCTATTTTCGTTGGTGTTGGTGGGTGTACAGCTTTGAAGCCAAAGATTAAGCCACTGACCGTGATCTTTATGAAATCTTTACTGATCCTCAAAACAATCGAAATTTCTAATATTCTCTTCTATTATTATTATTATTATTATTATTATTATTATTATTATTATTATTATTATTATTATTATTATTATTATTATTAATATTATTATTATTATTATTATTATAGTAGTAGTAGTAGTAGTAGTAGTAGTGAACGTTAACCTATTTGTAGTTAGTAGTGATGAGCGCAAGAGTCTTGGTCTTGCAGTTTTAGCAAGAGTCTTGCATGCAAGACCAAGACCAGGAATCCCGATGCAAGACAAGACCAAGACCATACCTGCAAGTCCAAGAACAAGACCAAGAATCTTGCGCAAGAGTCTTGCACAAGTACCGGCACTACTTGATTTTTTCATATAATGTAAAAAAAAGGGGATGGAATTTCTTGGCTTCAGTAAAAATGCTGTTGGAGTAAATGTGTCCCTAGTAGATTATGCAATCTGTGTGAGTCGATTTGCCCCTGTAGGTTATAGCAACAGTATGTCGTTTTCTGAATTGGTTGTTCGCGTTTTCTGTAGATATTACTCGTTTTCAAGCCACACAGGTGTAATTTCGCACCATGTGAGCTTTTTTGGTGGACAAACACCGTCTGCGTTGGTTTTCTCGGTGCTTTTTCGTTTGCCCCTACTTCCTTCATTGCACCATCTCAATCATTTCTCATTATCACTGTCTCCCTAAGCCATGGTGCACAATCGTGGTACGTTAAAGTAGATACTTCATTTCATTTCAAAGCATATTAGTGGTGTTCTTCTTCCAGAATTAGAGAGAAATGTAGTATTGAACATCGGTAATACCGTACACCATAGGTGTCGACAACATGGGTATGGCCTTGGCTCCGAGGCTCAACCATCCGTTGGAAATTTTCAATGCGTGCTCTTAAAACTAATATCGAAATAACATTTTCATGACATTGACAAAAACTTAGAGCATGTGACCGCAAGTTTGATTTCATGGGCGGATGCTTATACATTGAATAATTATTTATCAATATAACTTTTAGCCTCCTTAGGTATACGGTACACCGAGGATTGATCGATATAACATTATACTACAAGAATAAATTTATCTATATTATAAAATTGAAAGTGACTATTTTTGTGACTCCTAATCTCTTGAACCAGCCGACCGATCTCGATCAAAATTTCCACATAGACGAGGTTTGGACCAGGGATTGTTTTCATCATTTCACTTTGACGGTAAAACTTAGGGGAGGAAAAAGGCTGAGTTATAAAATAATAAATAAAACTCTTCAACCAAACGACCAATCTCGATCAAATTTTTAACATAGATGAGGTTCGGTCCTGGAAAGTTTTTTAGAGTTTGTTTAACTTTGATGGTAGAACCTAGGGGAGGAGGAAGGGAGGTATATATATATATATATATATATATATATATATATATATATATATATATAAGTTGATAACTTTTGAAACAGCTGAACGATCTTGATCAAATTTTCAACATAGATGAAGTTCAGGCCTGGAGCAATTTTTATAATTTTACTTTGACGGTGCAACTTAGGGGAGGGGGAGGAGGGATATATATGTATGCATTATGTAAAAAATTAAAAATATTAATGCTGTCTTTCTGACTTCAGCTCTGAACCAGCCAATCGATCTCAAGCAAATTTTCAACATAGGTTCTGGCTTGGGGTGTTTTTTTTTTTTTTTTTTGTTTTTTTTTATCAAATCACTTTGACGGTTGGAGGTGGGGATGGAAAATGTACAAAAATAAATAAAATTTAATAACTCTTGAACCACCCGACCGAACTGGATCTCATTTCCAACATGGATGAGGATCGGATCTGAGGTGGTTTCTGTCATATCACTTTGACGGTGGAGTTTAAGGGGGGGGGGAATGGAAGATATTTAAAAATTATCGAAAATGACCGATATTAAAATGGAGTCTATAGTTTTAGGGGTCGCTGAGATAAACAGTGACACTTTCGATGCTATTTAAATCCAAGTTCATCCTCGTAGCTTGGCGGAGGGAAGAGAAGATATATAAAAACTATCGAAAATTACAAATATTATTGTTGAATCCATAGTTTTCCAGTTCGTTGAGTTGAATACTGACACTTCCGATACGGTTTACGACCAAATTCAGCCTTGTAACTTGGGGAGTGGGAGATACATAATAATGACCAAAAATGTCCAAATATTAGGGTCGAATCCATAGTTTTCGGTGTCGCTAAGGCGATCGGTGATACTTCCGATCCCGTTTAAATTCAAATTCAGCCCCGCAACTTGAGGAGGAGAAGGAGAGAGAAATATAAAAACAATCGAAAATGACCGATATCAGACAGCGTTTTACTAATAGTAAAAAGCGACTGACTAACGAAATATTATTTGTTTTAGTTTAACCCAACGAAGTGGGTAATTCATGCTAGTAATCCATATTCACAAGCGAGACTTCAAATAACTTGGAGTTTGATGCCGTTATTTTGTATTTCCAATACAGGTCAAAAGTATTTATATAGATTGAATTTACACAAAAGACATAGACAGTTGAATCTTTTCAGTTTTCACTCAAATTATTCTAAAATATTGAGAGGTATGATTATAATAATTATTATTTTAATTTTCTCTCTCTTTTTTTTTAGTCAATGTTGCTAAATATATCATCATCTTCATAATACCTATTCTGTCATTATTGGCAGGTTAGTTGGTGCAACTGAGAAGCTTCGACGTTCAGTGGTTCTCAGCTAGTCTCTTCTTGACGTAGCAAATTTCTGTTTTAATACCTTCCTTCAACTAGTCTCCTTCGCTCCTTCCCTATCTTTCCTTCCACAATACCCTGCAGCACGTTCCTCATAATACAGTTCGTCCTCAGCCAATATCCCAACCAATTCCTCTTCCTCCTCTTAACAATATCTAAAATTCTTCTTTTTTTCCCCTACTGCTATTTTTTAACCCCTTCTCATTCGTTGTCCGTTCAACACAGCTAATTCTCTCCATTTTTTTCTCAATGCCCATGTATGGAAAGCCTACAATTTTTCATCACTTTTGCGTAATGTCACTGTTTCTGCCCTATAGAATACATATTGGAATCAGTAAAACAAAATCTCAATATTTAATTGGAAGTTTGATTAATACAAGGATTAGGTAATCGTGGTTGAAAAGAAAAATCTGACACCTTTAGAGTTAAAAATAATTTTGCAAGCCATGGTATTTCATTACTCTGCGCCGTCTTGATTTTCTTTCATGCGTCTCAGGGGTAGAGTTCCCAGTTTGAGAACCAGTGGAGGTTAGGATATATGAAAAAAATATAGAAAGATTACGAAACGTTGTGATTTAGGCATATCTAATAAGTGGTGAAGCGTGGGCACCCATTAAAAAAATAAAGGTCATCACCTATGTTCTAAACTATCATCATACTTACACGAAGTTAAACTATATTACATTTAGAAACATACATTGTATTTCCATTACTATTGGAGCATTGTAGAGTTTATTATCCCTTATATCCATAGTAAAATTTACCTATGGAAATCTTGAGATTTCTTAAATGCAAGACTTGCAAGACTCTTGCATGCAAGATCAAGACCAAGACCAAGACTGGATGTGCAAGACCAAGACCAAGACCAAGATCAGCCCGGTCTTAGTCTTGGTCTTGCATTTGCTCATCACTAGTAATTAGTAGGATTGCCGTGTATTTTATCGGTTCATCGGTACTTTAGCCTGGCCCAACCAGTGGCGTATTTAAGGGGGATTCCGGGCTTAAGACCCCACCGAAATTGTAGTTACTATGTTAAAGTAAATGAAATATTTTGCAGAATTTTCACATTTCCAGAAACAAAGTTAGCCAAGCACCGCCGAAAGAAAATTGTAAATACGCCACTGGGCTCAGCTATACATATCAAGATTTAAAATACAATTATTCTGCATCTGTTTTGAGGATTATGAGGTTGTCAGTAATTTTATTTTTCACAGTGTCAACTCTAGTGGTTAAAGTCTTCAAGATTTAAATTGGTTGTAAACGGTAACCATATATCCCACGGGTTGATGGTAACGATTCAGAAACAACACTACCTAAGAAGGCTCATATGTAATTCATGAATATTACAAGAGTTGACTAATATTTGCTGCAAAACGTTAAGTATATTATTTATTCATCATTTTATCTTTAATTATTCTTTAAAAAATGTGATTTGAACTATTTGATTTAACTCGCTTTCTTTCTCTGTCCAAATCTTTCGTACAGTATTATCAATAATTTTTTGCGGATCAAATTTTATAATTTAATTAAATGTTTGTTGTTTCAAATGTTACATTCACTTTTCATCGATTTCTAGTTTCTTCTTAATCTAAGTTTATCCAAAATATGCATAAACAAACCATCATTTATAGATACCAGATGTTTCCAATTTAACGTCTAGTTCTTTGTAAATCACAAGTGGTCGGAAATGAAAGGATAAAACAAAACTGAGATAGGGAAATATCAGAGAGCTCATCGAATGAAATATTCTGCTTCTCCTTTAGGGCCCTCTATCATATAACTCCAAGAGTTTCCCGAAAATTTTACATAAAGATGTATAATATTCTATTTCACTGTATATATAATTAAAGAACAAACTACTTTTGTATGAAAAATGTTCGTGGGAGCACCGCTCACGAAATAGCCACTATTTAATTGCGAGTTCCTCCAAAATCAAATAAAATGTTCAATGATTATGCATCACTAATGTCTAGAGATAAAAGGATGAAAAAAGTGAGATAGAAAATGTTAGAAGGCGCAACAAATCAAGTTGCCCCACAGGGATTCTTATCGTGGGACTCCAGGGTCTCTCAAAATTTCCAATCCTATAGTATGTAATTTCATACTTTATAGAAAGGACCATGGAAAAACAAACAACTTCTATGGGAAGAAGTTTTCCATGTGTTACACCGTTTACGAAAGGGCTATCATTTAGTTGTGAGTTATTTTCTGACTATACAGGAGTTTTTATCTGACTATAAAGGCATTCAGAATTCAACAGTGACAGCTTCGTAAACGGTGTACTACATGATAGACTATTCCCAACAAAAGTGTTTGATTTTGCATGATCCTTTAATAATGTATCAAATTATATGCTGTGCAATTTCGTTTTCTTAATGTTCCTGGACCCTATGACAGGGGACACTGGTACAAACATATCACTCTATTCAATGCATCTTCTGATATTTTCCAATCTCACTTTTTATATTGTGAGGGTTGTTTACCACAGACACTGAATTTTTAAGAGCACTAACACAAATTTTGACTTTATTTATATAAGAGATGCAGATTTGATTTTTAGTGCATTGTAACTTAGCGAATAGAAATTTGTACTTAGTGCTATCTTAGAGATGCTGTATCTGACAAATATGATGCTGCTTTTACTACAAATCTAATGTGACCGTTATTGCTGTCCGTCAAGTCATTCTGCGAACCTTCTGTCCTCGTATTGATGACTTTATTCTCTTCTGCCTTTTTGCAGATTTATTTTTAGTATTACGGGAAGACATATTACTGAGACTTGACCATGTTCACATACCATCAGTTAATAAAAAGTATGAAAATTTATATATGTATTTGTGTTTCTTAGTTAGCACAGTCTTGTGTAATTAAACCCTCTAAAATCAGTAAACAACATTGATTTATCATAAAATTCAATACTTAAAATATTTTACAATTTACTTTTAATATAATCATGAAACAATATTAACCCATGGCTGATTTTAATATTTTACAATATTACATTACAATATGGTATTGCATGTAGATTTGTTTGTATTCTTATAAGACGTAAGAGTAAACTGAAAATCAGTTAGTTACGTTTACAAATACTCGCTTTTGTTCAGAATTGCAAGAGTAAAATGTGCGTGTAAAACTGTAATTGAAAGTTATGTGCTTTTATAATTAGAATACATTTGTAGCTAATTATTTAGTAGAAGCAAAATATAGGAAATATATAATTTAAAGTAGATTTCTGATGTAACAAATTGTCACTACTCTACATTACACGACAGTGTTGGGTCGAAACACATAAAACTTGTGTTTTTGAAAACAAAGATGGGAAAAATGGGAAAAAAGAATGAATGAACAAGCTCTACAAAAGTAAATGAGAGAGAGAACTAAGGAATTTTAAAATATCACAATGAGCGCAGTGAAGGAAGCTCAGAAGGTAATAGAAAACAATGATAACAAAGCTTTCTAGAAGGTTCTTGAAAATTTTCATAAGTTAGAGGCCATGACCCGCCCGAGCAAAATATCCTAGTTATGTCAATTGCAAATAACTTAGTAAAACGAAGATTATGTGATATATTTGCCGACATAAATCATACTCTCATTTCAAGGATACGAACTCACAATATTTTTTACTGCATATTCAAGAGAGTACTGATATCACAAACAATGCTATCATATTAATTTTAATGCAGTACATATAAAAAAAATCATGGAAGACTTACCACAAGAAACGTGCATGTCTTAGTTCAATACTTACAATGATTTAGCTACTACCTTAAGAGATGATTCATCTCCGTTAAACTTCAAAAAGTGATGGATAAGGTATTCTCTGGAATATTGTTTGACATAATTGAAAACTTTCTCTGAGGAGAAACAAGATGAACTTGATAGTGTTACTTTCATGGCTCATTTAAAATATTTTACAAAGAATATACAGTTGATCAGATTTGCGTGAAGAAATATTTTCTGTGACAATACGTTGAAATGAGCTGTACCATTACCACCGTGCCCCCAAGAAAGAATAGAAATGATTGCAAGGGGCTGTTAAGTATTTTTATACCTGAGGTTTCCAAACGTTTTTCATTATTTGAGGTTCAAGTAAGTCGAAAATGAGTGGAATGAATATAGCTTCCATCTCTGTTCAGTAAAATATGTTAGGGACAGCGGTGGGTTAGTGGCGGAGTGCTCAACGCTTGGTGCACAGGGTCAGTGATTTGACCCAACTCTCATCAAGTGGTAGACAAACATCGTATGCGTGAGTCAACTCGAGGTTCTCCTATTTCCTCTCATTTTTGTTATTTCACTACTAATATCCGTCTCATCTTCAACATCTCTATTAGTTTTGGTGTATAAGATAGTGGTGGGGCATTAACCTCCAATAAATAAATGAATAAATGTTCAACGATATGTTCAACGATTCCTTTGTACTAACTGTTCATTTTTTATGTGTATTATATTTGATATAAGGCTTCCCCCTCTCCACCAGCCAAAATTGAAATTCGTCTAAATCAAGATAATATTAATCCAATGTGCGAATTAGTTACTGGTATTTCAGGAGAGGAATTAGATCCAACAATATGCAAGCATGATAATAACTAAACATGAGACAATGATGTCCTCTCCCCCACTATCATATCTACATCCCATATAGCATATCCGGGTTATCAGAAGTCCTGGACCATAGACGAACTCCGTTAAGGGTAAAGATTAAAGAAATAGTGAAAAGTTGTTGAAAGTAGGTAGTTTCCAACTTAATATGCATTAATTCTTCCAATTCCACCAGCTGTTTGGGCTCCACATGGTAAATAACCCAATGTTAGTGAGATTGCAATACTGTTACTGGGTCGAAATGTGGGGATCAAACAATATCTAAATATCAAAATACATCCCATTTAAAGAAAAAAAAAACATATTTACCACGGAGTATGACATTTTCAGAAGTAGCCTAAATTAATATAATAAGCACAAACAATAGTGCTGATAAATTAAGTACAAAACAAGAATGGTGTATCATATAGTATATAAGAACATCTATATCTAAAACCTTAATTAAGGAGGATGCAAAACACTGTTAACTTTTAACAAAATGAAGGCAGTCGTTTAATGCATATTTTCAATCATTACTTCATTTGCTCTTTAGCTGCAATCAAACTGAAAATTATATCAACTGAAAGTTTTAATATATGTTTACAGTTTTAAATTGTTTAAATCATACACATTCATAACTTTATCCATCAGTTTAAGTGCAGTTAAACGGAAACTGGTGAAGGTAATGGGAAATCTGTCCTCATGTTAGCAAAGTATTTGTGATGCAATTAGCTCAACTATTCTCTTTCTACCTCTTTTCTTTTTCCACTCCCTCTATGGTGGTCTCCCTTTGGTAGATCGTGAAAATAACCGCCACCGTAATAGCTTTTGAACTCATTCCGATGTGTCGATTAGTTGGTATGTGGCTTCCACTAGCTCCAGCGGTTTTCTGCAATGTTTGGTTCCCAAGTGTCGTTTCCACTGGTGGACCGCCGCAATGATCAATTCATTGATGACTAAAAAAATACATCCGCGAATGAGCAGTAATTCACATGTATAACGCATCTTTTACTTGCGAATTAATCATTCATAGCTTTCACATCACTATTGTGTGGATATTTATATAACGCATATGACAAAGAAAGATAGGCATTTATCTCTGCGGCATAACATATTGCATTGAAACTGGTTTCAAATTTATATTGTGATGTGTGTTAGTGGTTGTTTTGGTTTATTTACATTAAAACGCATAATGGAGTATACATGTACTTATACACTGTATATTTTCTATTATGATATGAAACAGGAATTAACATTTGTACGGATTTCGTATATATATATATATATATATATATAAAACCTATAAATTTAAAAAGCTATATGAATATGCTTTATGAATATGCGTGCACAGGGCCTAAGTAAGGACGTATTTAATTATTGTACATCAATAAGAGTTAAGTATAGTATTTTAAAGTGATAGAGTTATGACTTTTAGCTGCGCACTTTTTTGGGGGGAGGGGAGAGAGAGAGAGAGAGAGAGAGCAGGAAACGGTTCCCATAGATTACTCACTGTACCAAATGTTTCCTCAGAATTTGAATAGATATACTTTTCTAGTACCTTTGTTCCCCTTTTTGACATTTTATCCCTTTTTCTCCTTTTTGGATTATTTCCCTGTGCTCTGCCCCTAATCTCATATTCTCCCCTTTTCACTACTACATTCTAAAACTTTCAAGAAACGGAAAATCTGACAACCTGTATTATGAATTCCCTTCAAATAACCAGTTCATGGAATTTGAAATTTACAAGAATGTAATACTGATTTGTCGTCCACTCAGTACGCCAATCCAACCAAACTGCAAGTAATTTCTCGAAAAACTCACATAATGTCAGTACCGATGCGAATATTTCAAGAAACCATTGTATTGAGCCATGAAATTGAATACAGAACTAAGTAGAAAGTGTCAAATTCCGATTCAGTAGGCATACTAGACAAGGTTTCTCAACCTGGGGATCGCGAAGATAAGCGGAAGAGCGAAATATAATTAGAATCTAATACTTGAAAATATTTTAAATATTATTTTGAATTTTGATCAGATAGACCTATTTTCATTTTTACATATACTGTTAAGAACAATAAAAATAGGTCTTCTAAACATTTTCAACAGTTGCAGAGTTGTTTAAAAATCAGTTTAAATGAAAGAGGTACAATGTAAAACTAATAAGAACTACATATTGAAATACCAGAAAAATATAAATGCAACATAACCTGCATATTGAAATACAATACAATTGAAATCTGGGTGCGATTTGACTTGTGTGACAATGTTCCGTTTACTCTTCGTGATGCACATTATCAAGTCATTTAAAATAGTCAATACTGTCCAACTTTTTAAAACCAAATTAGAAATCGGTTTATTTTTTATTGTATGACCCAAAATTAAGGGAGTTATGAAATTTTAAAATTTTCAACCGGCTTGTATTTAGAAAGAGTATGACGAATTGGATTCGATATTTGTAATATTAATGAAATTTTATTTTAATCTAGGTTAAAGTTACCGTCCGATACTTCCCGTTTGGGGAGAAGGAGAAACGCTATAATTTTTAGGAATTATTGATTGAGTATCTAGGATATTAGAAAGCCGGTAGCAAAGTTAGGTGAAATTAATGAGTGATTGAAGAAGAAAACAAATCGTACCTGAATTCCCCTCTCCTGCTGTTTGTTTTGACGTGTAGCGCGTTTCAAATGTTTGATGCGACGCGAGTATTAGCAGGTCAAGCGTCATTCCATAGCGGTTTTTGTAGACAGAAAGCAAAGTTTGCGTTTGTTTGCGGTAGCAAAGTGAGAAGGTGCGGGTGCATGCCGGACCCGAAAGTCGCCAAGGACGTACCCGAAAGTTGCCAAGACCATTCGGTCGTGATAGTGAATATTGCTTGTCCAGAAGGCAGTACGGATGAATTGCGGAAATTTCCATGCGGATCCACTTAGAACCACAGGTTTGGTCTTCGCGGAGCTGCCATTGCTACTGAATAGTGTCGTCGAATGCAACTTGTAGATAGGTCTGCGCACATTGATGTAGGTGGCGACAGCAGTTACTGAGGAAGATAAAATGGCAGGTGTGCTTCGATGCCACGTGGGTTTTTGGAGGTTACGAGGTTGGTTCTGATAATGTATTCATATGTGTCGTGAAGAATAGAAGTGCTGAACAGCTTTTAGGCGTTCCTGAAAAGTGGATGGAACCTGCTACAATCATTCATAGCGACTGCTGAAAGTTATATGATAGGTTGGCTGAGGTGGGGTTTCAGCACTTCACAGTGAATCATAGCCTGAATTTTGTAAATCCCGTTACTGACGCTCATACGGAAAATATCGATCGGTTGTGGCGAAATCAAAGAACAGCATTCCGAGATATAGGAACAAAAGACACCATTTCATTGGACATCTGGCCTCCTTTCTTTTCAAAAATAAGTATCCCTCGCAACGCGGTTTCACAACTTTCTGTTGGAAGTTACTCGCATATACCGACCAACGATTTGAAGTATGTGAAAATGAATGTTTTCTTGTTTTTATTCTCTTTTTCGTTGCATTCCTGAAATTTACCCTTGTACTTAATGTATTTTCTAGTGTCCTTGTACTTAATGTATGACTATGTGTGGTGGGATTTGAAAACACATATCGCATGTCCCGTCCACGTGGATACTTCTTACTGTTGTACTACCTACAAAAATGATTCTATTTGATGTACAAATGGTAATACAACAAATAACAAACCGAGATCACGCTGTATTTACACTCCATGTTGGAGTGTGAACACATGATCTGGGTTTGTTGTGTGTTCTATTACCACTTGTACATGGTATAGAATCATTTCTGTAGGTAGTACAACAGTAAGAAGTATCCACGTGCACGGGAGATAAGAAGTAGCTGTTGTAAACAATTACCGTTCTTCCAAAACTAAAGAGAATTGTAGTATTAAACATTGGTAATTCCGTACATCATAGGTACCGACTATATGGATATGGCCTTTGCTCCGAGACACAAACATCCGTTGGAAACTTTTAATGTGTGCTCATAAAATTAGAATCGAAACAATATTTTCATGACATTGACAAAATCTTAGTGCATGTTACCGCAAGTTTGATTTCATGGGCGGATGTTTATACGCTGAATTGTTATTTATCAATATTTATCAATATAAAACGATCGAAAGTGAAAAATTTTAGTGTTGATTTCATAGTTTTCGAGGTCGCTGAGATGACTACTGACACTTCCGATAATGTTTACGACCAAAGTCAGCCCCATAACTTGGGTGAGAAAGTAAATATACAAAAATTATCAAAAATGAACATTATCAATGTCGAATCCATGGTTTTCGAGGTCGTTGAGATGAACAGTGACACTTCCGATGCCGTGCCTTGCAACATTGGGGAGGAGGAGATATATACATTTATTGAAAATGACCGATATTAGTGACAAATTCATAGTTTTCGGGGTCTGTAAGATGAACGGTGACATTCTGAAGCCCTTTAAATCCAATTCAGGCCGGCAACTTGGGGTGGAGGGGAGAGAAATATAAAAATCATCAAAAATGACCGATAACAGAGAACGCTTTAATAAATGTAAAAAGTGACTGACTAACCAAACATATAATTATTAAAAAAAATTAACCCAACGAAGTGGGTAATTGATGCTAGTAATCCATATTTACAAGTGAGACTGATTTTGTACAGTTATTTCAAATAACTTGCATATTGATGCCGTTTCTGTGTTTCTAACATAGGTCAAAAGTTGAGTTTTCAGAAAAGACATAGACAGTTGTGTCGTTTTCAGTTTTCACTCAAATTATTCTAAAATATTAAGAGTTTTGATTACAATAATTATTATTAAATTTTTCTCTCTTTTTGGTCAATATTGTTAAACATATCATCATCATCATCATCATAGCTATTCTGCTATTATTGGCAGGTTACTTGCCGCAACTGAGAAACTTCAATGTGCGATGGTCCTTAGCTAGTCTCTTTCTCTTGACGTAGCAATTTTCTCTTTTAATACCTTCCTTCAACTACAGTCTCCTTCGCTCCCTCCCTCTCTTTTCTTCCACCATATTCTCTAGCACGTCTTCCTCAGCCAATATCCCAACCAGTTCCTCTTCCTCCTCTTATCAATATGTAAAATTCTTCTTTTTTCCTCTACTGCTAATATTTCTAACATCTTCTCATTCGATCTCATTTTAAGTAGTGAAGCGTGGGCACATATTAAAAAAAAAATAAAGATCATCACCTATGTTGTACACTATCATCATACACGAAGGTAAACTATATTACATTTAGAAACATATTGTATTTCCATTATTATTGGAGCATTGTAGAATTTATTATCCCTTATATCCACAGTAAAATTATGAAAAGCATAAGGTTTCTTAAAAGCAAGACTTGCAAGACTCTTGCAAGAAAGACCAAGACCAAGACCAAGTGTTGGAATGCAAGACCAAGACCAAGACTGGATGTGTAAGACGAAGACCAAGACCAAGACCATCCCGGTCTTGGTCTTGGTCTTGCAATTGCTCATCACTATAAGTATCTCATTCTCAAGTTACTAAATATTGGTTTATCACCTTCGTACAATCGCTGTTTGAAAGCTATCAAGCAGAACATATGAAGTTTAAATTGGTACATTCTAGTGTAGGTTGTGTAAAAAATGGAATAACTCTAGGGTCGCCCTTGGGCCCCTCTTATTTTCTTTGTTGTTAATGATCTTGCAGAAAAAATCAAATACTCTAAAATTCTGATATACCGGTATACTGACGATGTGAATTTGTTCATATTAGTCAACAATGAGTTTGATAATTATTTACTGCAACAAGACATAAATTCAGTAAACACGTAATGTAGAAACAACTTTCTAAAATTAATAAGAAAAAATTTGTGACACACACCAATAAAGCTCAATATTTTGTCTTAAATATGAGATCAATGGTGTACAAGTAGAGAAAGTGAGCATTATTAAAGAACTAGGTATCACATTTGACAATTAGTTAAAGTTTTCGTGCCACATAAATTGTATTGTACAAGGTGCCAGAAGGATAATAAGTTTTGTTTATAAATATGGCCTGTATTTCAAAGAGAAGAAACATATGTATTTCTATATAAATTACTTCTAAGACCAAAACTACAATTTGGTTCGGTAATTTGGAAAAGCATTTCTAAAACTTTGACAAACAAAATAGAATCTGTGCATAAATGTTTCATTCGACTCCCATGTTTTAACATGATAATGAACTACTATTCGCATAGCTATGAATAATGGAATGATTATTGGGGTTTTGAGTCTTATGAATACATGGAGTTTTCTTCCCTTACCTTGTAGCGGTAAAATTTAAATGTTTACCGATGTAATTTCCCTCAAGATCTGCTACTGCGTGTAAATTAATTTTCTCACGATCGACTGATTCACAAGCCAAACAACTATGGTGATTGGGAATCTTCAGGAATAGTATTTAATATTACTAATCGTTCCTGACTTGGAGAGGATAAAATTTATGCAATGTATCAAATTTAAAAGTAATGAAATGTGTGCAATAAATAAATAAATAAATAAATAAATAAGGAAAATCAACGCGTTTGGCGTTGCCCCTAACAATATAAATGAAATATGTACATAGCGAAGAGCAAGGCGTCCGTTGCTTCTGTAAATTCCCTGCCAGGTGACATATTCCTTCTTGCCTAAAGTTAGACTTAATGTAATATGCTTACCATTCACCTTATCGACCCCAAAACTGTGGATTTGGCATTAATATAGGTTATTTTGAATATTTCATTCTTTACACATCTGTAATGATGATAGGGGAGTTAACTTCAACTTGAATGGCGTTGAGACTGTCACTAGGTATCTCAGAGACTCCGAAAGCTATGGATTTCACACTAGTATCTGTGGTTTAAAGGACAATTACATTTGGTTTGATCTATTGTCTACAAAATTTGATGACCTCTTTTTTGCGGAATTGTGATGACAGACGAATATATTGCTTCATTGTTATCATTATTTAAAGTGTTACCTAAAATCGAATATTCTTTTTACAAAATTATCACCGTATGTATTTTTAATGGGAAAGATAACTTACTTCCACTGGAGTAAACTCTTACCTATTATTGACTGATTTCAAGGTTAATCGACCTAAAAGTTTGCACAGTATGATATACACATTATAAATATTGAATGTTTTTACAAATAATATCGTGAAAGTTCTTTCAAGGCATGTCTCGGGGGGAAGGGTAAATTTACTTCATCATTTTCAATATAATTAATAAAGATTATGTATCCTTTATGATGAACACAAGCAATAATATGCAATAATATACCATATATTGCACTAAAATGAAATATTCCATACAAAAGTTATCGTAAAAGAGAACATGTTTTAAACTGGAGGAAGTGTGATTCACTCCTGATCAAATAATTTTTACGTATGCTATACCTGAAAATTATCTTGTAAGTGTATATAGAGTAATCGTGAAATAAATAAAGGAACAGACACACAAATGCCTATTAAGTTAAATGATATAAGATTTGCTATCCTCACTTTAACAACTAGTGATGCAATGAATTGTGGAAGCGAGCTATCCGTTCCGTTCCGTCTTACTAATTTCAACCTCGAACTCTAAGAGTAACCAGAGTAAGTATTTAATACTCGGAAAAACACACTATAACTTGTACAAATCGGAGTATAGGGTGTCCCAAAAGTAATGATGAAAAATGAAACTACAGATTTCTGGCGCCAAAACAAGCAAAAAAGTTAACATGACATATAGTCCGGAAATGGACAGGGGCGAAGCTAGACAGCTTCCAAAATGAAGGAAAGAAACATCATACCTGCCTACCGAAATTATAATAGAAGCTAGGAAGGGGGTTCAGAAATACATAAAAATCATATCGGCTTGATCTGTTAAACGCATGTTACGTAACTTCGTCAGAGATTCTCCATGTAGGGATTCACCGAATGTCTGTATGGCAAAGGTAATAAAATTGTGCATTAAAGATGGAAACCATACAGAAAGAAGTTGTTATTTATGCCACGATTGCACGCACATGTACGATGGGAAGCAAAGCAAACACCACTGAGTATGATTGCATAAGCTCTGCGAACAATGGAAAGTAGTATACCTCATGGGAACTAGCAGATAGAGGGTAGAAATGAGAACATGTTAAGTAGTCCTGTAATGTAATGAAATATCGAGCAGAATACAATGGACGATGAATGTCGTAATGTAATGAACGAAGTACTGTACTTGTAACGTAATGAAATGAAATGAAATCTTTAAGGTTTATGTCCCAATGTTATGCCGGTTGGGCTAAAGGAGACGGTGATGATGAGAGATGAGTAAAATGGTGTAATGAAGAAAGTGGGAGTAAACGGGAGAACACAGGAACACGGTGTTTGTCCAACCCAAAATCCATACGGCGTGAGCTGGGATCGAACCAGGGACCCCAAGCACCGGAGATGAAGGTTCTACCAGTGAGCCACCGCGCCTCCTACTTGTAACGTAGTATCTAACACAGAGTAGCACTACAAACTAATAGATCATACGTGCTGACAATAAACGTACCTACAAAATATGTTCAAAGTGCTGTCTTCCCACATCTACTCAACGTGCTAATCGTAGGTGCAATGAGTTTCGAATGCGTTCCATCACTACCGGTGTGTTGTGTAACTGTTCACAAGTAACTTTATTACGGTTCTGTAAGTCGGCAATTGTGTCAATAGGAGAGCTGTAAAAAATATATTTTTGAGGTGTCCCCAAACACAAAAATCAAGAGGATTCAAATCCAGTGATTTGGGAGGCCATCCTATAGGGCAACTGTGGCCTATCCAGCTCCTACCATTATCTCGGTACTGACGTGCGAAGTTCCTTTCCCCTCACATTCGAAACCCTATAGCTCCGGCCTTGTCCACTTCCGGACTATATGTCATATTAACCTTTTTATATCAGAAATATGTGGTTTCAGTTTGCCATTACTTTTGAGACACCCTGTATAGTGTCGGGAAAAAGAGGAAAGGATGAAATGTACTAATTTATTGAAATTATTAACACTGCGTATTTTTACCCGAAGGCGAAAAGGTTAGCTGAGAACCATAGTGCGGAAAAGCTTCTCAGTTTGCGGCAAATGATCTGCCAATAATGGTGGAATATCTTTAATAATATTGATGATTTTGTCTACATATAGCGACCACATGGCAAGTAACTAAATATAAAAATCAAGGCATATTGAACTATCCAACAAATTTTAACTTTTTTGTGGAAGTCACGGGAATGGGTGTACTTGAAATATTTCAGCCCACTAAGTTTAAAAATCAAGTCAAATTCTTCCCGTCACGTCACATTTTTATCTACTAGTTGCCCCAAAATGAAATTACATCATATATTTTATATTTATCCCGACAGTTGGTGTTCAGAAAAAGTTATTATTTTAAAGCAAAACATACTACTCATCCCATATGCGGACTGTTTGTGGTGTTACGAATTCTACTTGAACTTCAATCTGGATAAATTCCCTTGCTTCTTCTGTTATGGGATAACCGAGAGACGTCCAAGCATCGAGACAGGAAGGAGTGGCCGGCAAAACCGGCCTGACGAGGAGGACATACTGCATGATCTACTTGTTGTGCCAGACCAAGTGCTTCTCCCCCAACTACACATCAAACATGGTTTTATGAGGCAATTTATTGTGGCCCTACCAACCGACAATGCTGCGTTTCATCATCTACAGATCATATTTCCAAACAAGATTGAGGCAAAACTTCGATTCGGCGTATTTATCAGCTCTAAAATTTGATCCCTGATGCAGGACCAACATTTCACTGCAACAGCGAGTGATCAGGAAAAGGAGCTTGGCTCGCTTTTCAGAAAGTAGTAGAAATTTTTGGGTAACCATAAGGCTGCTAACTACTTGAAAATTGTGAATCATATGATGAATGCCTTTAGAAAATTGGGTTGTAGAATGAGGGTTGAAGTCCATTTCTTTCACTGCCGTATGTTTCACTTCCCTGACAATCTTGCTCATTGAACGAGGAACAAGATGGAACGTTTTCGCCAAGACATTATGGCAATTGAATCCCGATACCAAGGGCGATGGAATGCATCTATGCTTGCTGAGTATTGTTGGTGCTTAAAGAGAGATTCCACTGCTGAGCATCGCAGAGCGTCAAAGCATAGCTAAGTTTCATGTGCTCAAGACCAGGCATGAGTATCCTTAATAAAAATAGTGAAGTCATTATTGTTACTTTAGTATATCACACATGTAATAGGGAGTGTAAAGAGTGTTATTATACTGTATTACTTGGGTAGTGAGGAATATGTACTCGTGTACATTATAACAAAAGTAGAGTCTGCATTTTGTATTTTGTTTCCTACGCACGTAGTAAAATTTCCACATTTTGCTTAAATTTTATTTTTGATTTTGCCTACAAACCTGACGTGTTACAGTAAAACGGTTTCCAGATATGTGATTAGCATGTTCCAATTGAAACCACGAGTTCACTTTAGAAGCAGAAAAAGTCCGAAAACGAATATCAGTGAATCTTTTATTCTTATATATATATATATATATATATATATATATTCTATGTATTGATTTAGAGCACATTCCACGTTAAAAATTTGTTATCTGTATTTGATCGGTGCAAATTCCTAAGGAAGAAAATAGCTTGGCATTAGAGGTGAGATATGTAGAGAAACATACTTGAAGGAATACCGGAACAATATAAATACATATAATACATTTTTCTACAATGTTTGGTCATAACATGACCTCATGCTAAACCATAGTAAATTTCACCAATAGATACACTATCATTTTTAGAAAACCTTAAAATGTGTTTGAAGCATTATCAAAGAAAAAATAATAAAAATTCGAAGCCTAGAACAAGTATGCTGCTAACATAGACATATAACTTATTAAAAATTTAAGACCTTCAATCCAGTATGGTCATTCACTACACTCTTCGTATTAAGATGAGGACTGGTCTCTCTAATGCTCTTTATCCATTGCAATGCGCTTCTATGATTTTCTTTTTTCTTTTTCTTTTTTTGCTTAACCATATCCTATATCACAGTATCGTTAAGAAGTAATATCCTTACAGTAATTTCCTACTGAAGTAATATCCTTACAAGTCTATTTTTCAAATATTCTACATTCTCAGCATTTGATGGCATATATCGATACACTATGGATTCTAACTCCATCCAGCTAATTTTTGCCATTGTTCTCTACCACTGCGTTTCTTATACTTTCAATTATTTTCCATTGTTTTACTGTAATTCTTAAATTTCTGTCTCACATAACATAATATACCAAAACACAGTTAACGAAACCATCTCCTTAATTAGTGAACAAGTGTCAATGAAGAAATAAAGTTATATAATGTGTAAGTAGACTATATACTAGCAGTGAACTATTTTTGACAACGTCTTCCAGTAAACGGATGAAACGATAAATTTACATTTAATTTGAGTATGTTTAGTGATGTATATTAACCGTGATGGTGTTATTTTTATATTCAAATATTTTATTCTTCAACCTTAATTAACCAATTTGTTCATTATTTATCGAGGTTATTAGCCCAGAAGAAGAATAAAATTGAAACGTCTTAGGTTTGTATGACCCTTTACTTGCATGGGAAATACATCATTAGTACACATACTTTTATGTAGTCTGGAAGAGTCTGGGAAAATAGCTTTCGGTAGGCTAAGAGGCAGTAAGGAAGAAAGAGAATGTAAATTAGGACGTTATATTGATAATATTTGTAACAACCCTAATTCGATTGTCTCAGCACAAGTCAAAGAGAAAACTGTTTCTGCGGCATAGGTTGTGTTTCTTTAACCACGCAGTTTAGTCAGTAAATCAAATGCGTTGCTTATACGTAGGCAGCATAGATTTTTTATTGCGTTCCGCTAGCATTGTAACTTAAAGTTTGCTACATATATTTTTTTCTGCTTTTCGGTTTTAAATTCTTGTACCTTTGGGATAGATATTTTAGAGGTTAGTTACTCCATAACCACAACCTGTCCAGTGCTTAGACAACTAAGTAGTTAGTTGCCAGAAGTGCTGTCTGTCTGCTGAGATTCTTTAATTACCTGCTTGTTTCCATCACATATACAAGTCAATCTCTGTGTGAGTGGATCAATCTTCTACAGCTGTGGGACGTTTGGAATTTTAAGGGAGAGAGAGAGATCCAACAGTAAATGTAGAATGTCCCTCCCTTCCCTCTTTAACAAATAATTACACAAGGGATCCATTGGAACGTCAAACATTACACACAAAGCTCTGATAAAAAATCTTATCAGATCAACTGGAACGGAAATAAATTTTCTCTTGCGGTAAAAACTGAACTAATGTATACTTTTTCTAAAAGTAGTAGTTGTCCAGTATGAAAAGAAGTAACAGAGAGGGAAAAAAAGATAAAAAGAGAAGCACGTTTGTTAAATTGTCAGGTTAGGAAATGCTCGTTACAAAGTTTAGTGGGTTAACCTCGAGAGTAGACGGTTTGAAATCCCTGTAATTAAACTCTTAAATTTGTTTTTACGTTCGCTCTACTTCTCCGATTACAGTCAGTTTAGAAAACTTCTAAACATAGATAGTCGTTTGTTATCTGTGAATAATTTTGGAACTGTTAAGTTTATTCCTTGCAAATTTCTCTTATTAACCGACACAAATAGGGCAAAAATAAACTGTATTTGAATTTACATAATCAACATTAGATTACAATAATTATTTCTTAAAGCTATTTAGATACATTCTTAAAAAATAGAAAAATATTTTGTACATTATAAATATTTTTTGTTTTCGATGAAATTGCGTATATTGATGCTTTTTTAGTGAAAAGAAAAGAAATGAATTCAATGTAAGGTACCATATTTATGCTCTCAGGCTAGAAAGACGTCTGATCAACGAACGCGAATGATTAATAAAGAATAGATAGAATGAAAGTATAGAAGAAACCGGAGAAAACCCATTTACACATGTTATTCATCACCAGACAAAATGGCCTGGGATCAAACCAGAGATGTCCCGCTGAAAAGTGAGCTCTTTGCTACGGAGCCACCGTGCTTCGTATTATTTCTCGTGTACTCTACTACGGGAGAAACTTGTATGCTGAGAAATGCACAGGAATAGCAAAACCAATGCAGAATTGATAAACGAGATTAGCTTTTTTATGTTTAGAGTCACAAACCACTCAACTCAGTTAGTCATTTTTTAGCCTTTACATTGGATTACCATTTGAGGAAAACTACATAACGATCATTAGTGTTTATCTTAGTACTGAATTTTATTATATATATAGACTCGGACTCGGTATTCAGTTTATATGGACTCGGTATAACAAAATGGATTTAGTAGGTTGTGGGAATGACCTTTATAATTTTTTCTCTAGTTATGTACATTTTTATATCATTCCGCCTAATGTGAGTGAGACATTAAACTTAAAGATTTCATTTCAAAATCCGATAATATGTAGCATAGAGGTTAGAAACTGTTCTGCATAGCTGCCTTATTGAGTGCTCTGATCACTTACTAAGTCTGTAACATGACGAACTCACACACTGCCACTGAACACTTACTTGTAAACATAAGCAAGCAAGAGTGTTAGTAGTGCAATTCTGAGAGTTCACATGTTGCCTTTGTTGTCAGTTGTTGTGAGATATTTATTCACCACACTGGAGAATGCATATTGATGATCCCTAAATAATTCTAGTGTATCGCATGTAGTACTGTGCTTAGTTCTTTGCTACAGTGACTACTCCATCATTGAAAGTGACTTTATATTGAAGAACTTGTAGATAATGTATTTTTGTATGGAAATAGTAATGGTGCTGCTAAGTTGTGTTGAAACAGGTATGTACACAAGAGACATCTAAAGTACTCATTTCCAGACTTTCTTAGCGTTTGAGGAAATGGGACACTTACAACAAGTTTCACGAAAAACAGTGGAGGCGAAACACAAGGACTTCTGACTGTGAAAAAGCGGTGCTTGGTCGTGTGACAGAAAAGCCTTCAATAAACACTCGGAACTAATAATTTCATGGGGAGACCCTAGAAGAAATTAGATATTTTCGTTCATGCTCACTGTATGTTAACAGTGTGCTAACAGTAATATTTTTAACCCGAAGGATATTTCCCCGGGGAAGGTTGTCTGAAATCACAACTGCTTGGAACTTACTTAGTGCATAAAATTAGTATGATGCAGAGTACCGTTTGAAAAGTGTCCAATGAATAGCAACTGAAACCTATCAATACATAACTGCATCCCTATCGAAGGCCTAAGTCCAGCTACTTCGAACACCCTGTTGTAGTTAGTGAATAGCTAGTGCAGGTTATTTGATAATCCCTAGTTTTAGTATGTACTGTTCAAGGATTAAACTTGGTCAAATATTGTACTTGTTTCTACTTGAAATAATTATTGTAATTACAGTGTGTGTTATCTAATCGTACTTTCTTATAAGACACGTAATATCCTACTTTTCTGTGGGGCTACCCTTGCACTGCCTCTGCTAAATATTAATTTCACAATAATAGACTGAATGTGTCGAGCAATGAAACATAATATTTGGTTAAGTAGGGTGGTTTTAGTTCTCAACAATATTCAAGAAACCACGCATTAATAAGTCTATTACCGTAAACTAAACCATTGTCGTTTTGGAAACGCATCGTTGGGCGGAAACAATATCTAGACCATAGAATGCACGTAGCAAGCTAAAATATATACATAATTACTAACGTCTAGTCTAGTAATATTTCTAATGGAATACTAAACAATTGCGACACACAGCATCGAGAGCCGCCATGATGTTTCAGGGTAAGGCTGAGATGATTATGAGCATATGAGCATAAGATTCTTTCGGTATTTGCTGTATATAAAACCCGTTGGAAATAACTTGAAGGAGGATCTATTGGACCATATTACGAGCTTTTATTACGAGAGGCCACTTTGTATGTTTAGGGTATTATATTTGATCAAAAGAATTACTGGCAGTAATAAGGAATTTGGAAATTGCAACCGGACAACGTATCTTCAAATTATATAAGTAGAATCGGACTGTGATTCCTCCAATAGGTGTTTTAAGTATTGATTAAGTTCCGCAGTTTCTTTTGTCATATTTGCTCTAGTCCTTAGTATCAATTCTCTTCAAAGCTATTCGATCCTTGTCACTGAGGCTTCTTTACCCTCCTTTATTACTCTTCACCAATGTTACTTTGTTATTAGTTTTGGAAACTGTCATTGCCTTCAACACTATTCTTTCCAACACACCTAACATCTTAGACACTTAAGTCAACTAATCGCGCACCCTTAATTTGATCTCTGAGACTCAGTGAAATGTCCCACTTTGTATCACAACTGCCTGCCCCTTCAACACATGCCTCCGCTCTAGTCACCTGACGTGCCAGAGAGTTCACCTAATATCTATACCATGAACAATGGCTGGGCATGCAAATGCATCCTCAATCTACAACCTCATACATCTTAAGTGTTACAAACTACAGGCATTATATACATCAGTGTTTCAGAGAAAATGTCCAATGCTTATAAATCACAAATGCTTGAAGATAGAAATGACAAAATACAAAGTGAGATGTGAAAATGTTGGAGTGCGCATCAAACGGAGCACTCTTTGCCCGCAAAGATCCGGAGAGCAACTGAAAATATTAAATGGCAAAGTATGTAATTTCATTTAACACCGAAGAAGTCATAGAAGAAGAAATAAGTATTGCAATAAAATAGTTTCGTGTCAGGGGTTGTATTTTACCATTTAAGTGTGAAACAGGCAGATAAAACTAAGTTAAATTGTGTGCTCCATTACGGAAACAAAGAGATAAATATAAACAGAGAAATTTGACCAATCTACGTTTTACTGACGACATTGATGACACCACAAACAATGCAGAATTTCAAGATACGATAGAAGAGCTTTATTTGATGAGACAAGAAATTGAGTTGCAAATTAACAAAAAAGTGACGTAAAGTGATGTAAAAGTAACGATAAAGTAAATTTTCAATAAACGTGTTATTCCTACTTCAACGTGTGGACATGAGACGTGAACACTAACTATAGCAGACGTTCGCTTTCTGCAGAAACGAATGAGAATCATCCGCAAATATTGTAAAATAACCACATGTGTTAGAACGGTGACCTCCATGATGGATGTTATTATGAAAATAAATCTATTGAAGTGGCTATGTGCCGAATATATTGGAAGAAAAAATGATGATCGTGAACAAAAGTAAAATTTTGTTGTATATCAAAGAACAAGATACAACCTGCAAAATGCTTTCGTACACAGTGGTGTGACCAAATCAAGGAGCACTGCATAGTATCCTTGAGAAGTATTGTATAAAATAGGTTGTTGTGGTGTGGACTTCTTTGAAAAGACACTATATTCTATTTATATACTCACATTCTTTATCATAAGTATATCGTTAATACAGCACAAAAATGCGGATTATGAATCGTGGACTACAGTATAATTTTTCATTGCTTTGTTGCTGAAAGCTCGTATGTCATCCTTTAGAACGAAAGGAAAAATGGAAATGGGCTTTCAGTATAGTAAAGAAAGAAGAACATATTTGATTTGTTCGTATTGGGGAATCTTCTCTCTTCGAGTCACGGAATTGCGAAATTGACGAATCATGGCATGATTTCATGGCCTGCTTGTACCTGGTTCCTTCCTTGTATATACATACATTTCTTAAGGAAAACTTGTCATAAACTTTAACATGTATATTTATCCCTTATTTTTCTCTACTGAACTTTTCTATTTTTTTGTCCACTTTACGTGTAGTCCCCTCCTTCCACATACACTATTAAAGGTTTAATTTCCACATAAGTCATTCGTAAATGACACTATAGTAACTCAAAAAAACAGAATAACATACTAGTGTTTGATTTTATAGCAGTCCTCTATCTTCATTGAATACTGAATTAAGGATATTAAAAAGTTGTTTATACAGAGCGTTTCTACATAACACCCACAATGTTTTGGAGGTGATTCCTGATACCAAGATAAGATAAAAAGTATAGACTAACCTGGGTGCAGATATGCTTTCTCCAGGCAGGGCCATGACCAACCAAAATTTGTCGGAATAGCAAAAACAACCATAACTCGATAACAAAATGTCGGATCCTAGTCGGGTAAAAAGATATAATCATCATAGGTATTCTGCTCTTATTGGCAGGTCACTTGCCACAGCTGAGAAGCTTCCATACTGCATGATTCTCCGCTAACCTCTTCGTCTTCATGTATGATCTTTCTGTTTTTACATCATCCATTAATTGCAATCTCGTTCGCCCCCTCCCTCTCTTTCCCGCCACCATACCCTCTAGGACGTCCCTCATAATTCAGTTTCTTCTTAGGCAATGTCCCAACCAGTTTCTTTTCCTCTTGTTAATAATACCTAAAAGTGTTCTTTTCTCCCCAACCAGTTCTAACACTCTCACATTCGTTTTCCGCTCGACTCAACTAATTTTTTCCATTCTTCTCCACATCCACATTTCGAAGGCTCAGTAGTTTTTCATCATTTTTACGTAATGTCTACGTTTCCGCCCCATACAGTACAACTATCCACACGAACCATTTTATAAGACTTTTTCTCAACACTTTATTCAAGGTCCCACAAAACAAATTTTTCTTCCTCCTAACGACTTCTTTCGCCATTCCTATCCTTGTTTTTATTTCACGTTCGCACTTCATGTCATTACTGAGAATACTACCCAGATATCGAAAACTATTCACTTGTTCTATTTTCTCCTCCCCCACTTTTATATTTGATACAGACTCCTTCATTCCAATCACCATGGCTTTTGTCTTTCTGACATGTATTTTCATCCCACATTCTTCAAAGCCCTTCCTCATTTATTCTAACAGTTTATTGATTTTCTTTGCAACAAGTGCCATATCGTCTGCAAATTTTATGCATCTAATCATTCTACCTTCTACCAAAATACCGTCATCGTCATATATTTCTAGGCTCTTTTTCACTATCTCTTCTAGATACACATTAATTAGTGTTGGCGAGATGCAGCATCCTTGTCGAACTCCCCTTCCAATTGCTCTCTTCTGTCAGTTCTTCCCCTATCCTAACACTTACTTGTTGGTTCATGTATAAGTTTCTTATGAGTCATTTATCTTTCCACTACAACCCTAACTTCGTTAGAACTCCCAACAACAATTCCCAATTCACTCGGTCAAAAGCCTTTTTTAGATTAATAAATACAACATACACCTGTTTCTCTTTTTCTATAAATCTTTCACCGATCGCCCTTAATAATCCTATTGCATTTTTTGTGCCCTTGCCTCTTCTGAACCCAAACTGCTTCTCCTCAACTTCTTCATTTGTTCTTCCATATAACCTTCTGCTCAGTATTCGGAGCAGAATTTTAGCTGCATGAGATATGATACTAATAGTTCTATAATCCTCACATCTCTTTGGGTTCGATTTCTTAGCCATCGGTATCAAGATCGTTTTCACAAAGTCTTTTGGCCACTCATTGCATAGTCGGAACGATTCTTTCTTTCCCTTGTCTCTTATATTTTTAATGAATTCAATTGGTGTGTTATCTATTCTGGTTGCCTTTCCATTCCCAATCTCGGATATAGCCTTTTCAAACTCATCCCGAAAAATACTAAATGCTTTATCATCCTCGCCCACTTCATTTTCTACTTCAACATTTAGTCTACACGGTCTATCCCTACTATCATATAAGTCTTCAACGTATTCTTTCCACCTACCTATGACCTCATTTCTCTCGCTGATTACCTTCCCATTCTTATTTTCTACTGCCATCGTAATACCTCCTTCTTTCCTTCGAAATTCCATAGATTTCATCTCCTTGTACATTTCTTCATATTTCCCAACTCTTTCTAATTCTTGTATGTTCTCGCATTTTCTTCTGTAATACTCTTCCTTCGCTCTGTCTGTTCCTCTTCGTAATTCATTATTTAACTTTCTGTACATCTTTCTGCATATCCAATATTTCTTTTCGTATATTTCATTAATGCACAATTAGGTGCGGTGTTTGAGCGGTGAAAGGGAGGACACGCAGTGGCGGATACACAAAGTAAAAATTGAGGGGCTACCAGACCTTAGACTATGATAAGTATATCATGAGTTTACTATAAAGTTTCAAAAATATATAAATAATAGCTTAAATTATATTCCTCACTCCGAAAACTGGGGGGCCTGGGCCCCCCGGCCCCGGGCTAGGTCCGCCACTGAAGACACGTTTGGTTTAACAGAATATGTGATATTACAATATAATACAGCTTATTATTTGATCGTCCACGATATAAAAGAAATTCTTTCAGTGCTTCAAATAAATTAGTTCTATATTAAATAACTAAGGACAACTTGCAATATGTTTCACGTACTTAACTAAGTTTATATATATATATATATATATATATATATATATATATATATATATATATATATGAAGACACATTTCTACTATGTTACAAACAGAGTAGTGGGAGGTTCAACACCACGACGATTCTCCATGTGGGGAGCTATTATAAACTGGGAGTATTATAAACTGTAGTACAGTAAACACCACATTGATACATTGTAGGGCCATTGTAATGGACCATGTAGCTTAGCGTTCATTTAGGTTTAAGTATCATCACTTTCTTCCATTTTGTTTTATATTAATGCAGTATATTCCATGACGTTGACTGTATCTGCTTGATACATTTTAATATTTCATGCAAGCATTAAATGCTTGAAGTCCAATGTTCTGTGAAAATAAAATATCTTAAAAAAATAAAATAAAAAAGAGAGAAAGTATTCTTAAGCGGTATTTATTATGCGGTATGGCCTTCTTATAAGCAGGACAACACGACTTTTTTATTTTGGTGTTAAAGATTAACAATACCATACTTTCTTTTGAGATATAGTTTCGAAGCCTAAATAGAAATAAAACAATGAAAGTTATCTTGAATATTACCTTATTATTATTATTATTATTATTATTATTATTATTATTATTATTATTATTATTATTAATAATAATAATAATAATAATAATAATAATAATAATAATAATAATAATAATAATAACACTATAAATTTAGAACTGTACATGTAGTATCTTACGATTGAAGCCAAATAGTTCTAAATAATTTATGCTTCTTAAAAATTCTCAGAAGGTAATGTTTTATGTTAGTTACAGAAGGAGATCAATATGAATTTTCAATCACAAGAGAGTTTGTTGAAATGTCCAGTTCCCACACCCTAAAATAGACACCTTCCAATAACAAGACAGTTAAAACTAATGTGGTGTTGAAGATAAATAGCAATTGAAACTCTCATTCTAAGAAACAATGCATAGTTAATCCTCCCCTAGTAAGAGTGAAAGGACAAAATTAATCTCTTTCCACATAAATACTACGTTAACAAGAGCTTGTAATCGAAGGTTTGAAATAGTACACAAAAGAATGTAGGCCTATATTCAAATATTCATACCAGAGAAGTTCAGACGGAACGCCATAGTTAGAAGTTATTTGAATGTCATGCAACAATCTTCACGAACACACCCTTTCTCTAACTTCCTCCCTTTTGAATTATGTTTAGCACTTCTTTCTTTCCATTCTATTCTCTTCTTTTTTCTATTCTGTTTTAGAAAACTTTGTTATTTGTAAAGTGGAAAGTGTCTGAGAAAGTTCTAGAACAGAAGCAACTGAAGCTGGTAATTACTGTCGTAAAGTTCCATTTAGGAATTAAAATTGGAATCCAGAGAATGCAAAGAGACCACGTGACCTGAGTCAGCGAAGCGTGACATCATTCTCTCAATACGAAAAGCCTTGTGAACTCTTTAGGATTCATATGAGTTTTAAAGTATTCTATTATACTACTTCCGATGGTATATTTAAAAAAGAAATGCCATACAGTAAATGTTTTAGTAATATACGCTGTATTACGTGACCACATAAAATAGCTATAAAAAGCGTAAGGAAAATGATTGATGTACATTCCATTTCAGGAAGTACAATGATAGGATATTAGAATACTACCACTACATCTAAACTCAACACTAAATGGAATGTAGCAGTTGTAGATAGTGTTGTAAATAGAAAAAAAAACCGTTCGTATTTTTTCAGAAATGTACGTTTTTTTTAGAAAAAAAACATGGCCTCTCGTTTTTTTTCTAAATTTCGTTTTTTTTCAAATAGTCATTTGTAATACATCCATTTAAGTATGAAATATTTTTATGTAGGTGTAATCACCGTAAAATGCAACATAAATTAAACGCTAAATACTGATACGCTACAAATATTTTACAATTAACATGAATACCATACCTATTAACAATTCAGGTTTCAGCAGTTTTCATCAATATCAAGTAAGAAATAAAAGTAGAAATGACATTTTGTTTTTTCGTGAAAGCAGGCCTTTAATATATACGTAAATAATGTCACGTACAGTATAAAATTCAAATAACTTGTCTAAAGGTAAAAACTAATACTAATTTGCCTTATAGTATTTTTAAATAATTTGTCGAGTAGATATAGGCCTATATGATATGCAGAGCCGGCTCTACCATATCTGTAACACGTGCATTTGCATTGAGCGGCAAGTTTGGAGGGTCCGGCAAAATCTGTTATAAGTAGAGACAGGATGTTTAGGCATTAAAAACTTGGAAAATAGTCAGTCAAAAAGGGACTTAAAATTTTAAAAAATAAGCAGTAAAATAGGCATCAATACAATTTTAAAAAATAGATTCGTCATAAATAGTGTTAAAAAATAAAGCAATATACCTGTTTGTTAATGGTTTCTTTCACTCTATATGTAAAATGAGAGAGAGAGAGAGATTGTAATGTACCACGTGCTTGTGTTATTTACAGTATATAAATTATATATATTTCCCAATTAAACCTTATTTCAAAGAAAATGCATAGAATACGCAACATTAGGCACTAATGCAATCATTTAGGTAGTGAGGGGCGAAATAGGCAAAATAGGCAAAATAAAGTTGGCTTAAATCGAAACTATAATCTCCGATATAAACTTTAGAACGTTATTTTTGATTATATCTTTAGCACGGAAGAATAGGCATTTTGCCTAACATCCGGTCTCTAATTATAAGTATATTATTTAAATTAAACATTTCTTGTTGGAAACAGACTTCATGATGATGATAGTTACATTTACTAAGCTGGCCTATATGAATACTACATTCATAAATTATGTTTAGATTGCATTAGTTTAAGGTCACATGGACAATGCTAAAGCAAATGGTCGAATCAATCCGAGCACAAATTGCTTTATTGTTTTCAAATGCAAGAATTCAATTCTCGAATAGTAGCGAATATCTGTTCCATTTAGTAAGCTATCATAGTTTTGATATGACAACTAGTCTTGTTTTTGTCAGAAACAAGTTTCTTACCATTGAAGATAGAAACAATTTTTTTTTTTAAAAAAAATGTTAACAGATGTAGAAGAAAAAAAAGAAATAAAGATATAAGAACTAGTTGCACTGGAATTGCAAACCGACACATTGGAATTGAAGCTCGATATTGAATTCTATAAAAAGGATTACCATCTTTCTTCTGCAGGTGTGTTTGCTTTATCTTTCACTAGCATAATAGATTAATATTTAAAGAAAAAAAACGGACACAACGGGATTGCATTTTTAGTAAGTATTTAAGCCTTTCTGAATGCGACTACACTTACCCTCCCCTTCGTTGTCCATGCTGGAGTAGCATACGTAAAATGATGACTTTTAAGATTTGTTCTTTCTGAAGAAAGGGGGAGGCGGCAAATTATGCCATTGCACGGGGTGACAAATTGCCTAGGGCCAGCCGTATGTATGATGATGAAAGTTAATAGTTGATAATAATGGCACGTTTTGTATATGTATATACAAGACATGAATATAGGATGACTCAATTTGAAGTAATGCAGGGTGTTTCAAAATTAATATTAGGGTTTTGAAACTTTGTAGTGTCTATTATAATTAACTTACAATTATAAATATTATATCAAATGAAAGAGCAACTCAAACAGTTTTGTACGCACGCATGTCCATGGATTGTTTCTTCTGTCTGCCGGTAGAAAGAGCAAGTAGCAAACATGGAGACTAGAGAGCAGAAAGCTTTTTGTGTTTTAATAAAGACTGAATCTGTACAGTGCAACCGTCTGAGTGAAGAATATTAAGGAGACGCTTGCAACTACGTCCATATCGTTTGCAGTTGCTACAGGTCTAAAGCCTACGGTTTGCGTGCCAATTTCGCAAGTGAAATATTGCTGCATAACAATGAAGATTTTCTGGATCGTGTCGTCTTCGGTGATAATCGACATTTCATCTAAGAGCTAATGTGAACACTCATAATGTTTGCATCTGGCCGTCAGCAAATCCTCAGGAGATGTTACAGTTGAAACGAGGCTCTCCTAAATTGAATGTGTTTTGTACCATATGGCGGAAAGTTTATGGGCCTTTCTCGCCTATCGACTAGATGTGTACCGTGTGACGAATGAATCTCACATTGAACACTTGTAGTAAAGACTGTTTGAGGTGCTCTTTTATTTGATACATAGCTTACAATTGTATAAAATGTAATAAGTACTACGAAGACTTAAAACCCCGATATTCATTTTGAAACACGCTGCATTTCTCACTAACAGTGTTGGAACTAAGATGTAAAAGGGAGAGAAAATTTTCCTTAGAAAGTTATTGTTTACAACAACGATATTATTATTAGTCGAGACTATACCTACAACAACAACACGGGTTAGTACTCAAAAAATGTAATCAAATGTACGTGTACACTAGGTGGCCCAGGTGCCCAAAGTGGCACACACGGGTGTGTCACTTTTTTAATCCGCTCCTGTGTGGTCACTAATTCAGATATCGGGATATTATTCCTGCCAAATATGGTTGGACAATAGTTTATCATATTAATTTCTTTTTCTTCTGATGTCGAATTTCCTTCTCAAATTTTACCCCACTCAAAGAATTTTCTATTCGAGAATTTTCTAATTTCGAATTTCCTTCATTTCTATTTTCCTTGTAGCTTCGTTGTAGAAAGACCACCTTAAGACTTGCCAGATAGATACCTCGGATGGATAGCCTACCTAACTGCTGACATCAATTGGACGGGCCTGTGCGTAGTGTTGCCAATTAGGGAAATTAAAACTTTCCTAAATTTGGACAAAAAATTCGAGATTTTTGTTTAAATATCCGTATCTATACGTCCGAGTGCAAGTCAACTTACTACAAACGAACATTTGTTCTTACTTAACAAACGCAAGTACAGATCGTAACAATGGAGTAATTAGGGGCGATCGTAACAATGGCCCTAGCTTTTCCCTTTTATGTTTACCGTAATATATTTTTGGTAATTAGAAACTTTGTTCCTTAAATATCGACATAATACTTGTAGGATATATTAGTGGTGTACCAGTGTTTAATATAAGATAGTTTGCGCCTATCTGGTAGCAATGTTGCCAGTTACAGAAAATGTTCCAGATTTTATGGGGAAATTTTGGGAAAATTATCTATTTTGTCTCTTATTTCCCTCTTGTTGGCTAAATCGGAACAAACGTACAAGTATCTAGAAGTCTCGTCTTTGCCCTACACAAAGCACTATAGAAAGTTTCAATAGGATAATTAGGGGAATTACGGTTGAGGTTTACAGTACACCTTGTTCTCTAATTGGAAAGATAACTGATTTTTTAAGGTAGAATGAGATATTTTTTATTGACATGCTTACTTTAATAGATATCGTCACAATACTTGTTGGATATATTAGAGGGATACCAAAGCTTATTTTAAGATAGTTTAAGTGTGTGTGTGTGTGTCTGATAGCAGTGTTGCCAGTTGCAGAAAATTTTAATTCCAGATTTTAGGGGAAATTTTGGAAAAAATCCCTTTTTGTTTCTATTATTTCCCTCTTGTTGACTACACTCGAACAAACGTACCAGTGTATAAAAGCCTCGTCTTTAGCCTACACAGCACACCATAAAAAGTTTCACTAGAATAATTAGGGGAAGTACAGTTGAGGTTTATAATAAACCATGTTCTGGAAATGGTAAGAAAATGGTGAATTTCTGAGGTTGAATGAGATATTTTTTTAATTTCATGCTTACTTTGTTAGATATCGCAATGATACTTGTAGAATGTATTCTTGGAGTAGCAAGGTTTATTGTCAGATAGATTTCGTCTGTATGGTGGCAGTGTTTTCAGCCAAAACAATTAATTCACGATTTTAGGTGAGAAATTCGGAAAATTTCCCTTTTCCCCTTTATTATTACCCTCTTGCTGGCAACATTAGAAAAAGGGTACCACTACCTGAAAGCTTCCTCTTTGCCCTACAGAACGCACTATAAAAAGTTTCAATAGGGTAATTAGAGAAGCTGTAGCCCCGGCATATCTGTTGATTTTTTGCTTCTGAGGCGTAAAAAGTGTCAAAATTTCATGTGTATGATGACAGAGAATTTTTTCTTTCCCTCTTTGAATGGAAGCCAGAAACTTCAGGATTGCACTGTACCTTGCTAACACACCAAAGAATTTTTTGGGTGACTTGAACCCATATAGCAGCAGTGGTGCTAGATACAAAAAAAAATTGAATTTCGGTTAGGGATTTTTTTGTAAATTTTCACCCATACATTTCCCTTAATAATTTCCCACCCGTTAGCAACACTGCAATGCAACTTACACCAAAAAGTAGCCACGTCCATTTTCTAAAAAGCTAGGCCTTAACCATATCAATCGAGTGAATGGTTCCTGAGCAATATGTCACTAACTGAAAAATGTAGGAAAACGCCAAAAATGACCTGGGTCCGAAAGGAATAATCACACAATTTTGCTCGTATAAGTAAAGCGAAACAAACGATTTGTAAGTTACGAGGGCTTCGACTCAAGTACTGTTGATTATTTCACTAATCTGCAACATAAATCAATAAATAATAGTCGCCAGAAAAAAAAACAGACATTTGAAAAAAAACATGAAAAAGAACGGTTTTTTATTGAAAAAAAACTTCACAGAAAAAAACCGTTTTTTTACAACACTAGTTGTAGATATATTGACGTTTCGTTTCCAGTGGCGGAGAGTACTTTGGCAAGATAATAATTTTTTGGCTGTCTTTAAAAAGATCATATTAAAGCAGTGACTTTTCAAATCCCAGTATCTATACATTTTAAAAATGGAAACAGTAAATGTAAACATTTGAGCAAAGCTGCAACTTTTTAGGGCCATTTGCCTCTCCATTGAAACTCCCTGTCGTTCGATGGAAGATAAAACTTTATTATTTCATATGATACGATACAAATAAAAATAGAGGGGGGCACGGTAGCTCAGTGGTAAAGCGCTTACCTCAGGTGCATGGAGTCCATGATTCGATCTCCAGCCAAGTAAAGTTGTGGTAGCAACATTGTGTCTATGGATTTTCTCAGAGAACTCCCGTTTTCCTCCTACATTCTTATTCCGCCAATTCTCACATCATCATTCACTTGCTTTAATCATCGTATCTCTCAATCTAACTGAAATCGTGTTACGTTAAACTGAACGATTTCGTTTTATTTTATTTCATTTTCGAACATGAGTGTATAAATAAAGCATGAAGTAATTTTACCACATTTTAAAAAATCGTAAATGAAACCAAAATGTGATCTGGGTCCATTAAAACAAATTTTACATATTAGCTTGAAATATTTCACGGCTAACTTAAAATTGAAAAAAAAAATAAATAACCGACACTTTGAAGAGCGTTTAACCAGGATCATTCTAACAACTGATTGGTATATATAAATTTTGCCTAATACTATATCCTTCATTAGCAATATGAATAATCAAGCTTTTACATTCTTTTACATTATTGTTATTATTATTATACCATTCAACCATTTTCTGATATATATATATATATATATATATATATATATATAGAGAGAGAGAGAGAGAGAGAGAGAGAGAGTATAAATTCAATTAACTTTAAAAGTCTGTTTCTAGAACGAAGTACTTAATAAGTAGTAAAAGATATGTTTTGACAATTATGCAGTAAATCAGTAGTTATCAGTAGTTTTAGTACTTGAGATAAAATGTAATTATACTATCAAGTATTCATAGGTTATTGTGCATGGTAATTAGGTAATTATTTCCTGTTGAATTAACGTAACATAAATTATTCCTGAAAGCTATAATATGTTAGCTTCAGTGAGAAAGGTATAGAGAAATCTAAATAGTGTACAAACTACACAGCTCTACGTTGATCGTTTTGTTAAGCATCCCTAACCTCTCATAATCTGTACATTATCCATATATACAATGAAGGACTGACAAATCTTTACTGACCGTCTCCGTAAATTACATCTTGACTACTTGAATGTGACATGTATAATCTTCCATAACATTTCAAGTTGATCTCTTTCTATGCCAAAGATCATATGGAACAAGAAAGAAAAGTAAAGGAAAGGAAAACAATAACTGCCTCTAATTTTTGTTTTTTCTTTATAGTTTTACTGAAGATTTTCCCTAATAATCTTTAATGTCCTGAGGGGGTGCGGTGGCTCAGTGGTAGAGCGTTCACCTCCGGTGCTTCGGGTTCCTGGTTCGATCCCAGCTCGCGCCGTGTGGACTTTGTAGTGGACAAACACCGTGATCGTGGGTTTTCTCGGTGTTCTCGGGTTTCCTCCCTTTTTCTTCATTCCACCATTTCATTCATCTCTCATCATCACCGTCTCTTTCAGCCTTACCGGCATAACCGTAGAACGTAAAAACTTAAAGATTTCATTTTTTTAATGTCCTGATGATATTTTATACGAAACTTCCTAAAGACTAGGGCAATTTAATCAAAATAAATACTATTTATCAAATCGCTGAAACTGGCATACTTCTTATAAATTAGTGATGCTATGCATTGTAAACTTGACAGAAAGTTTATTATTCTTTAAAATTTTACATTAACATTACATTTCAATAATTGCCATCTAAGCAACAGCAATAATTCTTCACCTTCCAATAAAATACAGCTTCGTTTCATATTACTACACTACTACTACTACTACTACTACTACTACTACTACTACTAATAATAATAATAATAATAATAATAATAATAATAATAATAACAATTATTATTGTCAGTATTTGTGTATCTCTCCGCCTTTCCATCTTTCCGTCTTTCTGCTCCGCAATAATTCTTTTAATATCTATCATATTTGAACGAAATTTCGTATGTGTCTTCCTTCAATATTTAGAAATAGCTCTGTTGTTCAAAGTTGCAACCTATCAGCAGCAAGAGGTAAAATCCTTTAAAATTAACCCCCATGTTGTAAGTTTGAACCTATACATACAAGGCAGTTTTCCAATATAAATCGCATAAAAGCTATTCGATTATGGCAAAGGAGAGGGTGTAGTGTTTTTATAGTATTGGGATCATTCTTGTGATTAAAATCAGCAAAGAATAGAAGGAGAAGGCCGATAATTAAAATATATATATATTCTACTACAAGTTTAATTCAAAAGTGCTTGATTTTAATGTAATATAAAACAGATTTTCTTTGAGGGTTTACAATCATTCCTTCCGCATGTAGTTACAATCGGTAAAGTGTAAAGTTATGAATTTAACCCTCCCCTGAGTATTTTAGAGTTTCATGATAACTTTCGTAAAGCTGGTTCTATTACAACAAAACCTTTCGTATATATTATTCGTAATCCACAGTGTTTGAGTTTAAAATCAATCAAAAATGAGTGGCGATTCAGCATCCTAATATGGGTTGGATTACCCTTTCCTCTCCTGATAAAGAAAATTTGATCCATAATGAATTTGTAAACATATTACACTTTCATGGAATATGGTGCATATTGTTTGTCTTCGTTTACAAGAAAAATCAAAAACAAGAGAGTGAACTGATTTTCTACCCCCTGCTCGGGTGTAACAAAAATATATTATATAACTTTCTGTTAAATATATATATATATATATATATATATATATATATATATATATATATATATATATATATATATAGTATGACTCAAGCGAATGGTAAAGAGCAAATAGCTACATAATGAAAATATTGTTTTATTGAGCTTAGTGTGAAGTGTTAGTGTTCAATGTACCGTGCAATATGATTTATAATTTCGTTCTATCTAGTGTACTGTACCTAATACATATCACTTTGCATTTTTCATATTACAAGATCACACTATTTTCATTTACTTTGGTAATATTTCAACAATCATTTAAAAAAAAAACCTCATATTTGCTCACTATTTCTACAGTGCAGTATTTTAATTGTTGCTTTTTAATTCGATTACAAAATATGTACATTTCCAAACACATTTGGTATACTTTTAAGGCATATTTGGTTTCCTTTTATAACATTTGCGCCTTGACCTCTTTCTCAATTACAGACTCACGTACTTAATGAATGCATTTCCAATTAGAAGAACACTTATGACCAAACTGGGTACAATCACATCATTTGTAACTCATTCAAATGTGTGTTGTTCATTATGACGGCAATATTTCCATCAAAAATGGAATATTTTTTGGTGGCGCCCATCGCTTATTAGCGTCAAAATCTCTTTAATGTTTCTTCTGAATTGTTTGAATATGACCCATGTTTCCAGACTATTTTAATTCGAAATAGGTTTATGTTTAACTAAGATAAAAGATTTCTTCTAACTTGTGTGAAGGGAAGGAACTTCAGATGCTAATCGCATTGCCTCTTTGTATAGCTAGGCTAATGCGTTGTACTAAAAATTGTTGGCTTCTGGCGTCGCCTGATTTAGTAACCAAATTGGAACCCAGTTCTTTCGAAAATTTGTGACTTCTTTGCTGAAAACCCCCATAGTTTCCGTTGCAAAAGCGACGAAAAGATGCTCTTCTTTCAGTTTAGAATACTTGAAGTGTTTTCTTTTGCAGGCCACTTCAGCTTCACTACCTGCTTCGTTTTGTGTTGGTGGCAAATAAGATGGTTCAAAGGTATCCACCAATGTGACATCCCATACCAACCGTTGACCTATTTTCCATGTAGTTAGGGTAATTTCATCTGGCCGCTTTCCGTCTTCTCGAAACATTCCTGGTGGTTCCAAAATGCTTGGAAAATTTATGCTCAATTCACCATGGCGTACTAATCTTCCTCCACTTTCAGTACAACTTAGTGCGTGTAACCCTTTTTCATCCATTCTGCTTTGGCATGTACAAGTAAATGTATGGCAGATATTTACCCGCAGACGCAAAGCTACACATATTTGAAAAACTTTATTTTCGAAAAGGGTACCAATTGTTTTAGATGGCGTGGCTTGCAACCAAGCACCGGTCTCTTTTTTCTGTAAAGCTTTCATACGCACAATGTCAGTTATACTTTCAGGAATTACTTCATTTTCTATTACTTCCTGTAATAATACTGCATCCCAACTTTTTTGGAATTCTTTTGTCTCAGGAATTTTACTGTTGTAGATCCCCTTCCAAATTTCCAAAGCTTCATCCATGTGATGTATATCCACGTTGTCAACTGAACTATTTAAAATATTGGAGACAAGTGGACGCACCTCATGGCAAGAGGAAAGAAAGGCTGGTAGGCTCAAGTCGGATGCTTTCCGTATGTTTAGACTTCCTAAGCGGACTGGAAGGCTTGCTTGTCTCCATTGGGTTTCGTTTAGGAGATACTTGATTATTAGCTGTAATGCCTTTTTCAAGTAATTATCTATCTGTAAAATTTTAGATGGTTTTTTTCATGTTGGGACAGTTCTTAAAAAGTACGTTATCTTTGGAATGCCGAAGGAATTTTTGAGAAGAAAATAAGCTATGTGATTTGGTAAACTTTTTAGTCTCTCAGTTATTACTTTGAAAGCATTCATATGTTTCTCGAAATGGAGTTCATATCCTTCGTGGAGCGGAGACCGCAATAACGATAATTCATCTGGTTGTAAAATACGTATGCTTGGCAACAGCTACTTAAATTGGATTTCTACGTCCCTGTCTATTTTTCCCGATGTATAATAGAGTTCACATTTCGATGGATTCACCTTTAGCCCAATTTTCTTAGATTCTGTAGTTAAATGCTTCTTGTCCCCTATGACTATATTCGGCGATTCTCCTAGGGTTCCATCATCCAGATGAAAGGCGTTCAGTTCAGAACAAAGCGCTTGGACTATCGGATGAATAGCCAAACTAAACAACATTGGACCTGCAGGATCTCCCTGTTGGCATCCTACTTGCGATGAGATAGTTCTTTCTCCATAAAATAATATTGATGGATAAGAATAGCTTTGTTAAAAAGAGGATACAAATGTGGCATAAAAGATTTCACTTCTTTTAGCACTGGGTCTCTTTCCACCGAATTAAAGGCATTTTTGTAATCGATTTTTAAGATTTCTTTGTTTGCGTTTTCATTTCTCTTTATGTATGTTTGTGTGGCATGTATAATAACTTCATTGCCTTTTTTAGTTGCAAATCCCAGTTGATGTAGTTGTAAGTATTGAGAGCATTGGTTATAAACGAGCAAAACAGCTATCTTGGATGCTAGTCACCGAAAAACACACCCAACTGCTATAGGTCTGATTCAGCCATCCATTTTTCGTAATGCACACAAATTGGCTCCAAAAAGGTATTTCCACATGTCTTGATTTACGTTTCCATTTAAAATGGTGTTAACCAGTTTCGTGATCTCGCCTAGGAAAACAGATGCTGATACTCCTGTAGATTTAGAAATTAAGTCTTTCAGGTATTGAGGGGATAAGCCATCGATTCCTGAAGCGGAGCCACTCTTAAAATTATGGATTGCTCTTGATACTATGTCTTCATTTACGAGGAGAGAAGATGTTAAGCACTCTGGTTTCTCCGGTATTTCTGAAACTCTGGAGAGAGACGGATATTTGTTTCGTAGACTAATTGGTATTTGAGGTGATGACAAGGGTATTTGAGGTGATGACAAGATCTGGTGTGTTATCTGAGAGAGGGTGTGTAGATTTTGGAAGTTTGTGCTGGACGCAAAGTATACGTCTTGTAACGAAGTCCTAGAATTGTTCCTTCTGGCAAGTGGGTCTACTGTGAATGTTGGTATCAGCCATTAGAACGAAATTGCGAAAATTGTTTGCAATATACTGCAGAAAGGAGTATTGTATTGAGTGACCGAGGCGAACGTAGATGGTCGCCAAGGTGATGTATAAAGCCTTGAAATAGACAGTTCTAATAAGATATTCTGGAAAGTTTGAAATAGGAGCTTGGAAAGTACGATAAGGTTACTGGGAAACAAATCCAATGAATATGCGGAGAGCCGGTGTTTCATTGTCGGATCGAAAGTTCTGATACCCTGGAAACTTACAAGACAGGCAAAGTGTGAGATACGTTTCATTTAGTAGGAACGTTGATGCATATTCTTCCAGAAGAACTTGTTCGAAGAGAGGATTATGTTGACCGAGAGAACTGATATTCAGAAAGACCATAACGATATCCATAATGAAATTCACAATCTTAAATAGATGTTTCCCAGCGGGTGGTGCAAAAATGAACTCATTAACCTGTGTAGGTGGCATTGAACATAACATGGAATACACAGCGGGTAGCATACTGGGCTTGTAGTACATGCGGCCTGAGAAAAGGATGCACGTTTTGCAGTGTTGATGTGAAGAACAGAAGAAGTTGAGATACTGTAAGATCCTGAGTATCAGGTGGTATATTGAGGAAGGAGCAGAGTCGGTCGTCGGTTCACTTTGAGTGCAAAGTGGTGCCGCTAAGGGAAATTTATAAGGTGAAGGTGCGGGTCGAGCTGGACACTTAAAGCTATGTCAGGTAGCACTGCGGTGAACGCTGCAGGTTCAGATAGGTGCTTGTGGAATGGAGCCCAGCACAGTATTAACGTTTCAAGTTATTCCTGTAGTTGCCAGTGGTGTGCTTGTTAATTTTTTTTAAACGCTTGCAACGGATTGCTACAGGTCGTGCAGTGAGCATGCCTCGATACGATGCTGTTTGCGATACATGTAAGCTCCGTTATCAAGTAGCTAATTGATGGTGTCAGGCGTTGAAGATTACACGCGGACCATATAAGTGGGACTGCGGTCGTTTCGAATGCGGATGGACTTGGAAACTTTGTGCCCTCCTTCTCTGAGTTCTTGGAGAATCTCATCGTCCGTAAGGTCAGGATTTACACCTGGTATGACAACAGGGAAAGCAGGCGTGGGAGGTGGCAGAGGCTGCTGTTTGAATATCCGGTCAGACAGTCTAGTAAGCTGTGCGTTCTTGCCAAAAATCTCATAACAGAACTTGTTACGAATAGTCGTATCCAAATGCTGATCAGGAGATTTGATGATCGTCCCATTTCTGGTAGCAATAATTTGTGAGATCTGAGCTCGCTGATAGTATTTGGTAAACTGAAAACAGATGTGCTTTTCCTTCTGATACTTCGTGTCGAAGTTTGTGAGTAAGCACTAATAAATTGGCTGTTTTGTACTGTCAGATAGCGTGGGAAACTCCGTGTCGTCGATTCTAAGTCGCTCACTATCAGAGTCTGAGATGCTATCTCGGCGATGACGTTTTGGAGATGATGTATGATGGTGACTTATGACTGGAGGTCGTGTCTTTCCGGGATATTGTCCGTAGGATGTGAGTCCCGGTGCTCACATCTTACATCTGAGTCAGCAGAGGAGACTGTATTACCAGCAATGACCGTAGGAAATCCGAAATCTTGTCCCCTAGTCGCCATATTGGATCAACCATTGATGGGCCCCAGGCCCACCGGTCGAAATGACAGATGAGCAACAATGAGATGAGAGATGATTTGCAGGCAAGGCAACCCGTTCGGATAGTTGACAAGGTAGAGAAAATCCTCGTCCCAATGTTCGTCTGTCCGACTGCCCTTGGCTAGATTAATCTGACAGTTGGTCCGCAAGATAAAGCAATAAAAGAAACTCAGGATGAGGAACAGGAAGGAAATATTCCAAAATCGTCACCGTATAATAGCAGGTGACGCTTCAGAGTTAAACTCTGGGTAAGTATGTTTCAAGTAATCTGTCAATCGCATATATATATATATAAGCGGCCTTCATGTAGGCAGTTTGCTGCTTGTCCTAGAAGCGAGTATTAAAATTCATTCTAAGATAGACTAAGAAAATAAATTTACTGAGTTTGTATTGAATACCGGTACTATATTGATATTTATATTGAATTTTTCACTTTCTTTCTTTTTTTTTCTCTTTATTTTCTTTGTATCGCCTTCCGACATACCATTTGCACTCGTTGAAATGAGAGCCACAATTTGATGTGAAATTTAGTATTCATCACTTTAGTCTTTATAATCAGATGTTCAATGTTAAATTCTAAATTTTAGATTTTACTAAATTTTGTTCGATCTTTAGTATTTAGATATCAATTTATTCAACTTTTTTTGCGACGCCTACTAATAACTTTGATAATTTAGAACCCTAAATAAAATACTATTCCATACATATCCATAACAGATTTTTTTCTTATAAAAATTATTAGTAAAATACTGTTACCAAATTTTAAACAATTAAAACGACATAAACCGACGAATATAAGTCACAGAATTGACAAGGCGTTTGCTAAAGTTATAAAAATAAATAAATAAATAAGAAAATCTAAACTAAAGAAGTCGACATACAGTTTCCAGACATGTTCTACTTTGAAGTTTCGAGAGAGAGAGAGAGAGAGAGAGAGAGAGAGAGAGAGAGAGAGAGACAGCGACATTCATGTTCCATAACAGAAAAATGGAGTTTTCATCCCCATTCGAACAGAATGAATCAAACCAATTACTATATTTATTTATAAACTTGACTTGCAACAAGGTGATAAATTGACAAACATTAGGCAAGTGCAACTTCTAATTATACCGATGTTTCAGGTGAAACTCTTAACAAATAAATAAAAGAAACCTGCCAACCTCGATGAACATTTCAACATCAATTTCCAAGGTATTGAATATCAATGGCACTAAAAACAATAATAATAATGATGAAAAGGACAAAATATATTCCGTGTACGTCAAGACATTAACACACGTAACCACAGAACTAATTTCTTGAGAACTGAAAATTTGTTGTTTTTGTTATCAATTTACGAAAGTGCAAAAACATAAGAGGAAAGGAGAAAGAAGGAAATCTGTAGAAAATAAAAAAAAAATTATTTCTACACAGTGGGTTTGAAACACTGCCGAAATGAAGCGAAAAATAAAAGAATCTGGAAATGTTTCTCTTTCCCTCCCGTTGCTCTTTCCGCAGAGACGAGAAAATGAAAAGTAGTGAAAGCAAAGCAAAGCAAAGCAGTTCTTCTTTAAACGCACCTCGACAACTTTGCAATTCAGACAGCGGTTTTGAATGTATAAGCAGTTGTGTTCGACGAGAGACCAAAATAAGAGCCATGTCTTCTGCGGAGTCTCTCCCTGCCACTTCTTATTCACAAAACACTCAACTTGACAGCAGACATCTTTAGAAAAACGACGAGCAGCGACCACTTTCTATCACCTCACTCTTTATCTTTGCTTTTGTTTTGTTGATCGTCGTAATAAGGATGAAGTCCACTTCTATATATTTTTTGTCATTTTAATAATCACATGGTTTTCTATTTGCAATTTAAATGAGATAATTTTCAGATAAATCATAAATACATAATTATTTCACACGAAATTAGGAGGAAATTTGGAAATCATTACATTTATTGGGAAAAGGTTTCTTCGCAGCACATTCTGTGTGTTTCAATGTTAAATAAATAAATTCCAGTATATATATATATATATATATATATATATATATATAAAATTATTTGCTACATCTTTGTAGAAACATTTATTCTTGCCACGCCAGCAGAATGTTTTTACAAATTATTTTTTATTATAATTGTTGGATCCCAAATCACTGAAACAATACTACTACTGCAAACAAACCATGCTATTGGAGCTGACCAAATCAGTATTGAATTTATTTTTTTAAAAAATTGCCTTTTATACTAAATCCCATCACTAATATTTTCAACCGTTCTCTTATGAGCGGCACTTTTCCATCTACTTTCAAAACAGCTGATGTCCTAGCGTTCCCCAAAACAAGTAATATCACAAATATTAATGATTTTCGGCCAATTAGTATTTTACCTGCTCTTTCAAAGGCATTAGAATACATCGTTAGTGATCAAATTCGAACCCAACTAATGAATCCGTTTCAATCAGGCTTCAGAAAGTACCACAGTACTGCTACAGCTATTACTTATGTCACTGACGGCATTAGACTAGCAATGGATAGAAAGCAAGTAAATGTTCTTACTCTACTAGATTTCTCTAAAGCTTTTCAATCAATCACACATAAGACTCTATTCCATAAATTGGCCACGAAAATTAACTTCTCCAATGGTGCTGTAAAATGGGTTAAAAGTTATTTACAGGGACGGAAGCAATTTGTAACCGTAGCCGATACTTATGCGCTACGGAATCTCACTCAAGGCGTCCCTCAAGGAAATGTCCTTGGCCCTCTCCTATTCTGTCTGTATATTAACGACCTTCCTTCTGTCTTACAACACCAAGTGCTAGGGGTATTACAATACTTCAAGTATCACCTATACGCAGATGATTTTCAAATCAATATCTCAGGTCTACCCAAAAACTTGAATAATTCAATTCAAGAAATGAATGACTACTTGCACCGCATTTACTTGTTCAAAAGAAAATGGGTTAACCATAAATCCACTTAAATCGAAGTGCATTTGCGTCTCCTCTAAACGACTCATACAAATGCACTCACCGTTCGAATATACCAACAGTACAGATAAATGGAACAATTATTCCATTTTCTGAAACTGTTACAAATCTCGGGGTAATAATAGATCAATTAGTTGAGTGGAAACCTCTCATTAACGCTGTATGTAAGAAAGCGTTCTGGTCTTTGCATTCACTCACTATACTAAAGAAAATTCTACCCACTGAAACAAAGCTACTACTTGTAAAATCTCTAATATTTCCTCACCTTGAATATTGTGATGTAGTTCTATCAGACTTAAATGAAAAATTAGCGTATCGTTCGCAACGTATCCAAAATGCCTGTATACGGTTTGCTTATAATCTCAAACGATCAAATCATTTAACTCCATACTACGGAAAGCTGGGCCTTTTGAAACTTGTTGAAACTACAGAAAGCTGGGCCTTTTGAAACTTATTGAAACTACAGAAAGCTGGGCCGATAGACGTTATTTGCATCGACTCACACTTTTCCTTAAGGCTTTGCGGTTTGAACAACCTTCCTACTTATTTCAACGCTTGCAACCACTAAATTCTCACCACGATCACAATACAAGATCAGGTGTAAATAAACTTCTTTCTCTTCTCCTACATTCGTCAAAATTCTACTCGAATGCGTTCTTTGCATTCACTATCCGTGCGTGGAATGGCATTCCATCCAACACAAGACAATGTCAGGCAATCAATTTATTTAAGAAGTCGGTTGAGAAGATCCTCCATAAGTCTATCAAGGCTTACTAACATCTAAAATTCTGATTTTTATTGTTTCTACCTTTTATTTGTACTTTTTGTTCACTAAATGAATGTGACTATATTTTGTTATAATCCATGTGTGCAGGTGATGTGATGCATGTATATGTATATATGTGTGTGGGGGGGGGTGATTGGGAGGGTTTTATATATTGTATACATATTTTATTATTATTATTGTATTATAAATCATGATCATTGCATAGTCAAGTGGGAGACAAGGCATGATTAGCCTTAACTTCCCCATGTAAAATAAGACTAAATAAATAAATAAATAAATAAATAAATAAATAAAAACAATAATTACCGTAAATACCATAAGCTAACGTTAACATCTGTTGCATTAATTGGTATATGCATAATTATCAAGCTCTAGTTTATCTTTTAGGACTTTCTTTTTTTTTTTTTTTACATGCTGCTTTAGCTAGGTGTGAAATGCATTTAACACTCAAATTTCTGCTCACTCATTAAGACTAGTTCGGTACTAAATTTCATTTGTTTCAACTGTTTAGAAACAATAAAAATTGACAAAACATACTGTTTTTTTATTTAAAATTTGGTAAAAAAAATATGTAAATTACTAGAAGTAGGTTGCAGGACTGGTTTCTTGGGATTACAGTGAGAAAAAATGTAGGTGGTACTTAAAAAGATAGGTTACATGCGTAATTCCTGTAGTTTTGGACTTAACGTACAGGAGCGGTATAACTGAAAACGCATGTTTGATAATCCTTACTGTATAAGTGTTCCATCTATACGTACTTTCGGTATGAAACAATGTAGGCGGTCAGTATCTCACATACAAATGGACGTATATAACATATAGCTAACGAAGATAACATAAGTTTCTTCTTTAGTGTAAAATCTGTTTCAAACTTTCATGTACATGTTTGCTCCTCTTCGTCAATCGTTTATGTCAGTTACCTTAATATAAACAAAATACAATAGTATGTTGGTGATTTTCTTTTAGAAACTGTGCAGTAATTTGATGTTAAAAGTTTAAACTGAAGGGAACTCTGTTTTTCTTTCGACCAGAGCTGTCGTGCGATCAGGTACCAATGATTTTCATCTATTAAAAACCTATCATGATAAATCGATTTTGACAAATCAATTTGCCTCACCAAGGATCGATTATTTCACCTAGATTTAAAGGATAAAAACCACTATTGTCACATAGTACATGCAATATTATTCGAGGAATACCTTTTCAAATAGTATTTTAGAAAAAACATTGATATCAATGTTACAAAAGGTCCTGACGTGATGGACAAAAATGGAGGTCATTTCCAAAATCAGCATATCAATAACATACTACTCAGAGAAAACTTCTCTTGTATTTTTCAAAAACGTCAATTTCGCAGGCCTGTGTAATAATAAAGGTGAAGATATTTTCAGAAATATTTACAGAGTAACATAATTGCGCTTTTAAACATTCCACGGCATATGCATTTCACTATTTTTTGTGATCGTGTGCAAAATAAACCGAAGTTTTACCGATTATAAGTGGCAGTACTTGGGATCGGACTACCATCTCTTGGTTCATGCAGATGCTGATATACAAAGTGAAATGCATTATTTATGTGCTCTAGCAACAAAATATAAGCAAAGAATTCATGAAAAAGGCAATATATATGTAAAACAATACCAGAAAATACTATTTTAGGGAAATTGTACTAACTTTAATATGAACAATCTTAGATATATCCTTGAAATCGCAGCTTGTCTGTCCAGGATCTGACTGCTGCATATTTGCAATCCTTTTCCAAACACCAACAGTAGTCGGAAATCATTAGTACATACCTTCTTCTCTGGTATATTCTTTCTGCCTCCTTGATGTCTTGGTGAAATCTCTCTCCTATCTTTTCACTAACAAACCCAAAATTTTTCGAAAAGTGCTAGAGATAACAATAAAAGAAGAATGGTTTTAGGCTCATTCTATACTTCCTACTATACACTAGGATACATGGGATTAATGAAAATAAGCAATTATTAAATTACTTGTAGAATGAAAATGCGGTGGAAAACAGGAAAACCCAGGGCCACGATGTTATTTACCGCTAACTCGGATGATAGAGATCGAACCAGAGTTGAGCCTTCTACAACTCAGCTACAGTTCGCCCGCTATCTTCTTGAAAATAAGCTTCCTGTAATTTGTCAGTTTGATATGATTTTCAAACAGATTGAAAGTTTTTTTTTAACTACTGTTTGGATTTGTATGTTTTATTAAAAATATGAATAAAACTTGAAAACCTGTTGACATACACTCTAACTCAATTTGAGCAAGAAACAGAATTTTTTATGTAAGTAAATTATTTCTCGATCAACGACGTTTGTTCTGCAAGATAACATAACTGAAACGCATTTCGTTCCTTCAATTTCTAGAGCTATGTATCCTGGAATTAATTCGAAAACTATTTTGCACAGTTTTATGAAATTGGTGAAACTGGTGTCTCGCTGTTGCTTTGTACAGATTCAATTGAAAGTCTTCCTTCATGATTTTCTGGTTGTTGATTGAGAAATGAGAAAGCTCTATAAAATTCTTCTCGGTGCTTTATAACACTATCGCACGAGCTGTAAAATAGTTTGTACTATGCGAATTGATTTTTGAATCTTTTATTCGGTGTCCTGCATAGATCGTGTACCATTCCGTTATCAAATTTGCATAGCAAGTTTTCAAGTTCTTTGTTTATTTGTTGTAAGGAAAAAATTACTGACCACTAATTACATTGCAAACAACTCTATGCGTGTTCAGGGATGAATTCAGGGGGTAGCCCGGGGGGAATCTCTCCCCTGAAGAAAATTGATTCTTCCCCGGAGAAACTCTCAAAATTTCAGTTACAAAATGTAGAAATTACTTCACCCAATTATTTGTTTTTCTTTCCGTGCAAGTGCAGACGAAATCCGATCTCTCAATATGCATATAAATGACGCAGACCCATTCTATATAAATATTAAACATGCAATATCTAAGATAGAATACCAAAATATTCAATAAAACCTGTATTTCTTAACGCTATGACCGAGTTAGGCATAACATGAAATTGTCAACTGTTGAAGAAAGGTTTGTATTTTAATAGTTACTATACTCTCGCCCTATATTATACAGTATATTAGTAGGTAGCACTAGCACAGATTGAGATAGGAAAGATCTTTCGATCATTCCATATGATCTCTGATGCCAGCAGACTTCAGTTCTTGAAAATGTAGAGTTCTTGCATTATTTGAAATAGAACGCCTAAATCCCATTTCTCGCATCGGAAGTAACAGACGTAAATGTATTTTAAGATTGTTAAAGTAAACACACTTTTAAAATTAACCAAAAATTGGCTACTTACCAATGAATCTTCCCTTGAAAAATTTAAAGATTTTTACGTTTCGGAACTGTCAGCTGGTTCCATCCTCAGTGGCAAGGTAAAAAGGATTTAAACGGGAAGGAGATCAAAGGAGTAAAACCAGGAATACATACCACTATATAAAAGTAAAGTACAAAAAAGATCCTGAGATGAGCAGAGCTGAGTGAAGAAAAGAATGAACTGAATAAAAAAGAACGCGGTGTCTATGTTAGGCCACTATTGCCAGACCCAAGTTCGATCAACATTGATAACGATTCTTTAATTTCCCGTTGTTTTTTATCTTTATTTATCTTTATTCATCTTTATTTTTATCTTTATTCTAATCGTTCTTTATTCATAAGTACAAACCTGCATTGAATCTTGATACTAGCAAGATTGATCGAACTTGGGTACCTATCTTTGATGCATACTTTGGATCTGGCAATAGTGGCTTAACATAGACACCACGTTCTTTTTTATTCAGTTCATTCTTTTTTCACTCTGCTCTGTTCATCTTAGGATCTTTTTTGTACGGTACTTTTATATAGTGGTATGTATAACTGGTTTTACTTCTTTTATCTCCTTTCCGTTTAATCCTTTTTACCTTGCCACTGAGGAAGAAATCAGCTGAGAGTTCCGAAGCGTCAAAATCTTTTTAAAAAGAATCAAGGGAGTATTCATTGGTAAGTAGCCAATTTTTTGTTAATTTTAATATCCCCCCATGTGCCCACGTAATTATAAACACACCTTTCTTTAACTAAAAATAAGTCAGTTACAGGGTGAGATTCAGAGGGCGTCATTTAGAGGGATCTGGGAGGAACAGTTATCCCTTCTGGGTTAGAGATTTATATAGAATTTATCAATATAATAGTAGCATATAAGTGAAAGATTCAAGGTGACGAAGGAGGGGCAAGCGGGGCGACGGCCCCGGGCACTGAAGTAAGGGGTGCACGATTCGGGAGGGGAAAAGAAAAGAAAAGAAGGAAAGGAAAAAAGTAATAAAAAGTGCTCAAAATCAAGGAAAATCAGGGTTTACTTTTTAAAATTTTTTCACCTTTCGCAGCTGGTCTGTCGGCCTCACTCATATGTACGAGGGTGCCGTCGTATACTCTTGCCCCGAGCGCTGATTTTCCACGACACGGCACTAATCCTACTGAACATTTCGTAAACTAAACTATTGATGTGTGTGCAGTAAAGAAACCAAGGCTAATATACTTCATTTTGAATCAGAAGTGTGAGAAAGAATAATTACTTTTTATTAAGATATTCCTATGTATGTTTTAGGACAAAAAATATTTGAGTTGATATGAATCTTTTTAAAAACTTCTACATTAGTAACAAACAGTAACTACTGAATATAGGAAAAATAATTAAAATAGCTTCTGTAAATATTAGGTAAAGTTTAGCTTAAAATATTTGTGCCAGTCTTTATTTAATGTTTTAGATAAAATTAAACGATTGTTTTCTTTTTTAAATTATAATCTCGCATTGAATATTTATCAGCAATTAGTCTCAATATTAGCTAAGATGTGCATGTGAATGGAATTGTTAAATATGCTGCTTTCTTGCAAAAACTCAAAATCCCCCCCCCCCGAGGAGTTCGCATTCCCCCCGGGTGAAAATGTCTGAATTCAACACTGTGCGTGTTTCCCACGACTTGTATTTGGCATAGAATCTACAACAAAAACTCGCTGTTCTACTACCATTATTATTTTCCCTGTGCTCAGTATTATCTATTACAGTCATTGTTGATTCTCTGTACGTTGCGTACTTAACTCGGTGTCCTCTCTTCTATAACAGGAGAAAATTCAGATGATGCATATCCCTATTTTACATGTATCTTACCATCTCTGGTCATCTTTATTAAAAGTGTTATATTGTTTATATACTTGTTGCCATCTTAGTTTTTGTTTTATTATTAAATGTACAACTTAAGGATCTGTAGAGCGATGTTGTATGATATGCTGACATCTAACGTGTCCTATACTATCTGTTGAAGTAATACAGGTCTAACCTTCAGTTCTCATGTGTGATATAATTGTACTAAAATACAGTTGTCGATATGGATGTCGCTAAGGACCAGTATATTGATTGGTATTATACAAGTTTAGCGAGAAATGCTCAGCTGGATTAGCTTGTTTATTTAATTTTTAATGTCCCTTTTTCAGCATCGAAGCTATATGAGACTTAAATTTACAGTTTGGAGCGGAATCCAAATTACTGTAATGCGTTCAATTCTCTCTCACGAGAAACTGAACACAGAGCCAATTGCACCAAAGCCTCGGAAAATGGAAAGGAAGGGAAATCTTTCAGTTTAAAGCTCCATGATTATGCCTATTAGGCTAAGGGAGTCGAATTATTAGGGCAAGTGAATGATGATGGAAGAATTGGTGGAATGAGATTATGGCAGAAAGCGGGAGCACCACGAGAAAACCTATAAAGACGATGTTGTCCACCACAAACTTACTTGGCCGGAGATCAAGCTAGGGGGTTCACGCACCAAATGTCACCACTCTACTATTGAGCCACCATGCTTCCCTATAAAGGTTCGAGTGTTATCTACTAGACTAGAACACAACACAGCCAGAACATAATAGAAATGTATTAAAATGGACTCGCGGAGGGTGTAGTTTTATTACCTGAACTACCAAGCTTTAAACAAATTTGACATAAATTTACAAATTTGACATAAAATGTAAAAACTGAACCAATAAAATTTCACGAATGGGAAGGAAGAGGTATGTCAATACTAGTTCAACGTAACCAAACACAAGTGTAAGATGTAAATAATAATAATAATAATAATAATAATAATAATAATAATAATAATAATAATAATAATAATAATAATAATAATTTAATATCACTTAAATTCCTAAAGTTACAAAATTGCCACTAAATTAGAGAATTAAGATGCTTATCATGCTCAAAGTTATAACTACAACTTTATCTTACTTCATTATTATGTTTCTCACAAACTCCCAAATAAAACAATTTCAAAAATCGAGAAAGGTCACCTAAGAATATCAAAAGTGCTCTGCCTGTACAAAGTAATAATCCCTAAAAATAACATTGATTTTCTAGGTGATTATTTGAATAACGTCAACACTTGCTTCAGCCATCAAAAATTAGAGAATAAAATAATACAAGAAACCGTAACAGACGCATTCCAAAATGCAAAACCTTTGCATTCTTACAAAATCCACAAAGAAAGCTTCCGAACTACGTATTGGGTTTCTTTTTTCTTGTTTTCAAACCTTTCCGCCGTCATTTCAGAGAGTGTGTTGGGGAAGGCAATAGAAAGAATAGAAGGGGACGAAAAACTATACAAAAAGTTACGAAAATACAAAACTGTAAGAAAAGAAAGACGGAAATCGGGATGAGAGGAGGTTGCTGAGTTTGGGAGGGTAGAAGACGGGACCAGAAGAAGGATTAGGGGCAATGCCATTAACGTAATTTTCCACCCTCTTCTGATCTCACTTCGTTTTTTCTTTCCTGGTAATGCCGAGATCTGCACGCTATGAGAACATGGTTGCCAGAACCATGGGAAATTTACAAATATAATACAATAACCCAAAAGTTATTCACTTCACAAACCAATCATTATTTGAACTAACAACCATTCTAACGTTATCTATATCTGCACGAAGCATATTTCTAGGTATTGTTTACCAGTAAGTAGCAATAGATTCATATTATTTTTGCTATTTAGAAAACGAGCCTACATGCAAAAGTTATAAACTGTTTGAAATTGTCGAATTCAGCACCATTGTGATTAGCCCTAGAAGGTATTATGAAACAAAACAAGAAATTTATTTGAGTTATTGTTTTCCAGCAACTAATCTTAAGTAAAAATCGAATTATTACAGTTAAAGTATACTATAATTGGAAAGAATATCTTAATAACATTTATGAAAGTCATGACTGATATAAGATTTTTTGCGTCTAATGAAAGAACGGAAAGTATAAAATTCTGTTGTACATAAAAATGATTATCATGGCTCGAGAAGTATGAATATTTTATAAAGAGTTTAGGTTTCATTAAGGCAGTGAATATATAATCTGTAGTTTTAACCATGGTGTATTCCTTACGTAGAACGTTCAATAAAACCGGACAGTTATCCAAAATACTTATTTTTTCTATAAATATTTTTTCAATGAAGCTGTCGATGAGAGAGAAGCATACAAACCAAAGAATACATAATTTTCTATGATTGTATGTGTCAACAGTATGCTTTCTTCTAAATTCAAGAACACTGTACATAATTCGTACGTCAACAAGAAATCACTGGAGAAAAATGTCTTAAAAACTACTTTTCACTCTATTTTTCATAAAGTAATGGTAACATTGACATATAATTATATCAAGTTTGTATCAAGATGTATAATATACAGAGAGTTATCAAAACAGTGAGAACACTCATGTCTCGCTACATACTTCCTTCTTAGGACTTGGCAAACCTGAACACTCCTGTACTGCGACAGTTTTATATTACTGATTTGTTGGATGATAATGAGAAGTACTCGAAGTATTACAGTACGGATTCGTGGGTAAAACTGGCCAAACGTTGGTGATGAAAAGTTAGAAATACCCCGATTTTCTAAGAATGTAAATTATGAGTTAGCTAATTGTTATAGAATGAGTTCAAGATTGTCAGTACGTTATCTGTGTCAAGAACAACAGCGTCCAAGGAAATTACGATACTGAAATCGCAGCAAGAAATCACGAAAGAAAAGAAACTGTGAACGGAATCAAGCAAATGGAATCGCCAGATATTAAAGATGATTCTCACAAAAAAAAAAAAAAAGTATAGCCACAAAACACCATTCATCATATATATTTCTTCTTCTACGCAAAAGAAGGAAGTAGCTGGCCATAATTTATTTTATTCAAAGCATTATGCAATATCTGCATTTTTGTTAGAATATCTGTAAAAAGTTGTCAGCAGAAATACAAGATATGGTTTCAGGATGGCATGTCGGGATAAGTAACAGCAGTCCCAACGAAGAAAAATCCAGCCTCACGGGTAGTTGTGTTGTAGTCTTCTTGGTGAACGTGCATACTGTAAAGGTGTGTGTGTATACTTTTCTCTCGCAATGACTCTTCTTCTCTCTTTCAAGTTGTCCTAGATAACGGAGTTCATTTTTCTGTTAAGTCTTCCAATGAGTGTTATGCACTCGTTCGCACTTCTTTGCATTGCTGTTGATAAATGTATTTTTGCCTTGCGAAGAGAGCCTCTCTCTTCTTCTTCTTGCTCTTCTTAACTGAGAGTCTGTCTGTTAGTTCTCTCTACTGCCTGAAACTTGCTATAGTGAAATTAATTGCGTAAGACGTAGGTTTCTTCATATAACAGAGAACTCTGTACCAGGTTTCTTTGTTAGAGTTGAGTGTTTACGTGAAATTTTAGTATTGATTTGGCTCGAAGTTGCTGCACACACAAACTTCCCTTCATTGATGTAAGCATGCGCATCTTCTAGTTGAAATTTTTAGTGGTATAAGATATGATGTCCTCGTGAATAGATGGGTCAAATTATTTTGTCACTTACGTTGTCAATCTAAGAGCAAAGTTCCAAAAGTCATATTTTTTTGTTCCAAACAGTATGTCTACTAAGTAAAGAAAGCACAGTGTACTGTGTGTTTCATCTTATTTTTATGTAAATACTTTGCCTTACCTTACTTATCTTTGATCTTTTTACTCTTTTACAGTTCCTTGATTCAGAGTGTAAATAAAAATATTGCAATTCTCTCTTTCATTATATATAATATTTATAAGTCAATGTAAAAAAATAAACATTGCAAGTTCCAAGGCTTAGAACCTACCGGAAACAAATGATGTCAGATACACTAACAGAAATACATCATTCTGAACTCTTCCATCGTTTTCATATCTTCTCGAAAATGTGTAGCAGTTAAAGTCTAAGTGACGCAGGTGGCGGTTTGTTTGAATACAGAGTTTAGTATTGTCTCAGATGATTTGTTTAATTTTGCCGGTATTGACTTCTGTTTGCTTACGTTCTTGTTTTGTTGACTTATCTATCTTGTATTCTCGGCGGACTCTCAAATGAGCGTGTCTGCGATGGCAAGCAGCCAACAATTGTCATTGGTTCCAGTAATACAAGGTACCTCTACCTTAACTGGTGGACGTTCCTTAATGATAAGTCGATTTTACCGGGGCAAGGGAGTTGTTTTCTGCCTGGGAGGTGTTCAATCGGAGACTGGGCACAGGGGCTAATTCTACGTATCTGATGACGGGTTCCGATTCCAGTGGAAGAAATCGACCAATAAAATTTAGAGAACTTGAGGAAGGACTGAAAATAATGAGATAATGAAAGTAAATGGTAGAAAGACCAAAACCATGGAGATCGGGACGATGGGGTTGTTGTCGAACATAGAAGTATCAGGCGAGAAAATAGTACAGGTGACTAGTTTTCGATATGTGGGTAGTATTATTAGTGATACTATGAAGTGCGAACGTGAAATAAAAGCAAGGATAGGAAGAAACATGGCAAAAGAAACATTTAGGAGGATGAAAAGTCCATTCGTGGGTTCTTCAATAATGAGTTGAGAAAAAGACCCTGAAACATAGACATTACGCAAAAACGATGAAGAAAAGACTGGAAGTTTTGGAGATGATGGTGTGGAGAAGAATGAAAAAAACTGGCAGGATCGAGCGGAGAACTAATGAGAAGATATTAGAAATGCTGTGAGGAAAAAACAATGTTAGGTGTAATTGAAAGGAGGAAGAGATAATGACAGGAAATAAAGGGAACTATAGTTGATAGACAGTATGATAACTGAAGAATCGCCCGTGAAGACAAAGATGTTAGCTCAAGACCGTGGAACAAGTGACCAGCCAATAATGGTCGAATACCTAAGATAATGATGGTTCGTCTTGGACTCCGGATTTGGATTCTACTTGCTGGGCTACGATGGTTTTCTCACTGAAAAGCGGAATGCAACAAGGTTGTCCCAGGATCATGTTTCTTTTTGAGCTTGCTTCTGAACCTCTTTTATATAAGTTGGCTGCGTATATACAACGTCCGCTTCACGACCTACAAAATCTCTCCTTCGTGGCCTATGCTAATGATGTGAATATTAAATGCACGACATTAGCTGCAATTTGCTATATTATTGCCCAATTCATTGATATTAGTGTAGAATGTATCAATTTTTGTAAACAAAAGTGTTAACGTTTCATAACTTCAAAATGGATGGCATCCCACAACTGTTTAAATAGTAGATCAAGTTAAAATATTGGGTGTTACATTTTCTAATAGTGACAGTATCCATTACAAAAGGATTGGGATCTATAACGGAATATTTGCGCGGGCTGTGTCTCCAACAAAAAATACGAAAATTAGACCTTATCCAACGTATTTGGTATGTAAATAGTTATTTGTGTACAAAATTATGGTATTACGAGCACATATATCAGATATCCTACCTATATCTTTTTCAAAATTCATTCTGTTATTGGTTGGTTAATCAGAACAGGAATTTATTTTCGTTTCACACGTGACACCCTTACTCTACCTTGGAAACAAGGAGGCTCACAGCTCATTTCGATACCTGAGAAATGTAAGGCGTTCTTCTTAACCAATAATTATAAGCAATATAAATTTCCAGATAGCATTACACATCAATGGCTTTCGTGCTAGATGGCCTCATTTCCGGCACCTAACCCCCTAATATGGAATACCTCAAAGACTCCCCTATGTATATTAAACAATGCGTACAAGGTTAGTCATAGGATCCTACCAATTATATTAATGTTAAATTTCTGGGTCAATACCTACTTGAACCTCTGTACAACAAAATAGTTCCGCATATTCAGCAAAAGTTCCCCACAGAAAAACTGGAAGGTTATATGGCATAATGTGCACAATGTCACCCTGTCAACGCAAGTAAGGAGTACCTGGTATATGATTGTGATGTTCCTACTAATGTTAAAACATATTTGTGTACTACAAACGGATATATGTCAACATTGTGCTCAAACTGATACGATTAAGCACAAACTGCTATTCTGTGCTCAATCTCCTGATATCTGGAAAACGTTAAAACGAATGTTAATTGTTATCTGCCGTTTACATGCCTCTGTGTTTGACCCACAGTATATACTGCTTCCGGGATATTGTTTTTTTTTTATCACAGAACACAATACTGTCACCTGGCTAATTGAACAATCACTTTTCTCTATCATGGACACAATATGTTTGATTACATTATCTTTCTGAAAAATGCTTGTTAAAAGTTTCTGTGCAGTGCGAAAACAAATATTTTGCTCATTACTTACAAATCTTTTATAATGAATATATGAACTGAGAAGTTGTAAGTTCCTGTAACGTAAACAAATGAAAAAATCTGGTCGAATGGTTTGGGTCAATAGTCTATCAATCAGAAGTTTATGTGTTCAAACCCTATAGGAATTTTTTTTAAAGTGTGTTCCTATTTTCATCATAGGTCTGAGAACATTTCTTTGAATAAATCTTGGCAACTACTTTTCTCTCGTATTCGATTGGAAGGAACATTATATGAATTCCAAATTTAAAATACATAGGTGAGAACACAATATCAAGTATGTTCAATATTTCATTTTTATCCTTTGATTTGTAATGAAAAACTAATTATAAGCATTGATGATTTCGGAAGATTCTCCCAGGGGGATGGTCAATATATGAATGAGGGAGAACTGATAAAACACTACAAGTCCACTTTGAGCATGAACGAATATATGGCCACGAAGGGGGACATTTATGTCGACAGGTCTCAAATTCTGCCTCAAGACATCCCCTGAAATCATCACTGTTTGAAAGGTTTTCTTAACAAACAGGATTTTACATTTATTTCCCGTTCTACGTTTTGAACTAGCAAAATCATAATTTTAAAGAGAATTATAATACGATAAGCATAAAGATTTATAGAACTAATGAAGTAAGTATTATTGTGTAAGTTATCGATCTCTAATCGGATTAAAACTCGAATATTCGTTTCCATCGCACTTTAAAGTAAATCCTCTATATATATAATTCTTACTGGAAAGCATGTTTAACTACAATTACTTAACTAATATTTTAATAATATATTTTTATTCAAATATTTTTACTATTCAGTGTTGTATACACTTCATTTCGGAAAACAAAACCTCGCAAATGTATATCGTACTAGTGATTATTATCAAATAAACTGTCATTTAGTTTACGTAAATGCTGTATCACCTAATTTGAAATTTCGTACTTAAATATAATAATAATAGTGATAATAATAATAATAATAATAATAATAATAATAATAATAATAATAATAAAATCATAGCCATATCTTTATCAGAATTTCATGCTTAGAAATTCTGAGGTTAATAAATGAATTCAACGAGGTCTCTATTCGAAGTTCTATTTAATAGAATCCGATAAAAAATACAAAAGGAAACTTCGAGAACAGGTAAAAGAAAAATGTTACTTTCGTGGGACTGGAACTAACCTTTAAGAGTTCTCTACAATCTAGAGACAAACGCCGTAGAAACTTTTTTCTATCTGAGTAACTTGTCTCCATTATCTAGTCGGTTATACACGCTGTACAGTCATTTCCAGTACCCTTGAACGACAGGAACACGAACAAAACCATCTGGGGAAGTTAAAATTCCAAACTTCTTTCCACCAGGAATCGAATCCGAGACCCCGTACAACTACTGCATACGTTTTAGCCACTAGACCAGTGGGAAGAGGGAATTAAATGTATTTTGTAGTGTCTGAAGCTTATGCCTATTTCGCTCTGATGTAGTAATATGTCTATTGATGTTTTTGTTTACCGTATTCGTTACTTTGAGGAATGATATATGTTACTGATATAGGTTCTTTTACGTATTCGTCCATAAATATTATATAAATTATCAGAATTATTTATGATCTTCCATGGAAATTCACTGGTGCATACACAGTAGACAGACAGTGTAATTGGAAGGGGAGATCAACAGAGATGATGTATTTCGTCGACATTATTTAATATTTATGTAGAAGAGATAGTAAAAATGAGTCTACATAATGAAGATGGAATTTCGGTAGGTGATAGAATGATTAGGTGTATACGGTTTGGGGATGATATGGTTGTTGTTGCAGAATCTAAAATGAAAATTAATAAGATGTAGAAAACTTGAGAAAGGCTTCTGAAGAATATGCGATGAAAATAAATGTTAGAAAGACAAAATCCATGCTGATTGAAACGAAGCAATCGGTGTCAAATATAGAAGTAGTAGCTGGAAAAAACAACAGGTGACTAGTCTCCGATATTTGAGTAGCACTATTCGTTATGATATGACATGCGAAATGGCGGATAGAAATGGCGGATAGAAATGATACGGATAGAAATGGCGAAAGAAGCCTTTAAGATGAAGAAAATTCTATTTTGCGGGACCTTGAATAAAGTTAAGAAAGACTTATAAAATGGTTCCTGTACTATGTTTTACTGCTTTATAGGGCAGAAACATGGACATTACGCAAAAATTATTAGAAATAATTGAAGGCTTTCGAAATATGGATATGGAGAAGAATGGATACAAATAGCTGGGTCGAGAGGAAATCGAATGAGAGTGTGTTAGAAATGGTAGGAAAAAGTATTATTAAAAAGAGGAAGAGAAACTGGTTGGGATATTGGTTAAGAAAGAGCTGTATCATGAGGGATATGCTAGACGGTATGGTGGAAGGAAAGAAAGGGAGGGGAAGAAATACATTATATCGAAACAGAATTAGGCTATTGGCGATATCAAAACAGAAAAATCTTATGTGAAGATGGAGAAGTTAACGGAAGATCGTGGAGCATGGCAGCTTCTTAGCTGCGGCATGTGACCCGCTGGTAATGGCGGAATGTATAATGATGATAATAATGATACTTCTGATATAATGATGCTGATTATGCACAGTAGAAACAGAATGATAAACTTTTCTGTCATTGCCAATACGAATCACAACGCAAGTTTCTACAGGCTGTCAAAATGGCTCGCTCTAAAGGCTGTAGAAAACCATCTCTTACTATGCGAGAGGAAATCATAGGTCGAGTAACAATGGGACAAACTGACATTTAGATATCTAGGAATATGGGCTGTGACGAGAATACAGTGAAGAAATTGATTTAGCGGTATGAAGAAGGTGGTGAATATTTCACATCTCGGCCAAAAGGAAGGTGACCAATAATAATAATAATAATATTAATAATAATAATAATAATAATAATAATAATAATAATAATAATAATAATAATAATAATAATAATAATAATAATAATAATAATAATAATTCCTCAGGAATTTATATTTATTTCGAGCAAGACTTTTGCATGCCCTCCTAGTGCAGTATTATTTTTAAAGGTCATTATAAAATTGTCAAGCTAAATTTTAAAGAGTCATTATAAGTGGTTTTCTTCATTTATTTCACAATTCATTTCTGCCAGTAGCTTTCGCCCCCTTACTTGCTCTTCATGCCTACCCAGGAGGCTCTGCGTCCCCAGGTTGGAAACCACTGCTTTCCATTAAAGCATTCTGACAGTCTGTTAGAAATTTACATTCTGACTAATATCAGTAAACTACATTGTTCTTTTTAATTTATTTAATATATAATATTTATGGACAAATATGTACAGTCTATATCAATAACCTGCACCATTCCTCAAAGTAACGAGTACGGTAAACATATAAAACTCAATAGACATATTACACCAGGGTAAAATAGATATAAACTTCAGACACGACAAAATACATTTCGTTCGCTCTCCCCGTTGGACTAGTGACTAGCACGTTTGCCTTTGGTGTACGGCATCCAGGGTTCGATTCCCGGTGGTGAAAGTTTGGAATTTTATCTTTCCTAGATATTTCTGCATTCGCGTTCCTGTAATTTCAGGTTATTGGAAATTACTGTAGAACGTGTATAAACGAGTAGAAAATAGAGACAAGTTGCTCAGATACGTTCGGTGAACCAGAAGGCACGGTGGCTAAATGCCAAAGCGCTTACATCTGGGGCATGGGGCCCCTGGTTCGATCCCCAACTAGTAAGCTTATGGTGGACAACATCGTGTCTGTGGGTTTTCACGGGCTACTCATGTTTCCTCCCACATTCACATTCCATCAATTATTTAATCATTCATTTGCCTTAATCATCCCTCTTCCTTATCATAATGGTCATAATCGTGGGACGTTAAACTGAAATATTTTCTTTTCAGTACCGGGACCATTTGAGACATGAACCAACAGTTTTAACTGGAATACAAACAAGTGAAGTGCATTTAAATTTCAATGCTCTCTCTTCTCAAGTCAAACCCAGGACCACGTTCACCATAGGCCCGTGCTAGCTATTAGACCAGCGGGGAAGACTAAAAGGGGTTTCTTTTATTACTAGTTGCCCCCCTCCGAAGCCTTCAGTTGCTGTACACTATAGGTAAAAATTGCTTAACTGTACGTTCCAATTGTTTACATTTAACTTTTCAAGTTTGTCCACTAACAGCGGTTACACGAAAATTAATGTTCAAATCTAAATATAGTTACGGCCCTTATCTTAATAATAAACAGCTAAGCATACAGTTAATCATTATTATATAGTTTCAATACTTAAATTGAGAAAATACAGGTATGAGTTGCAATTACACCCTCACAATATATTGCTGTAAAAATTCACAAATACGAGTATTAATGCTCAAATCTTAGTATGATCACAGACCTTATCCTATTTTTAAATGATTAAATTGTAACAGTACATTTTCAAGCTGCAATTAAATGGTCACAATAGTTTTATATGCAAGTTTACTGCACGTTAGCGATATCTATTGGTGTCTAAGCATCACTATGAAATATTAAGAATTGGCGTTACTCACAGGCTGAGAGGTTTTCCTTTTGTTCATAATAAGGATTAATTACGTCAACGAACTTTCCTTAAGAAAGTAAATTCAGCTAACGACAAAGATAATTTCGAAAGGGGTTATCTCCACCTTTAGACAAAAGAACTTTACTATATTTAACGAAATTAGCTTATCTGGGTTAAACACTACAGGCTATTAAGGATTAGCTAGTTCATATAATGGATTCACCAATTTAATATTTATTCCATCACTTGCATCTTTTTTTGTTTCCTTGAATTGTGATTTCTAGACGGAAATTTATATATAAGACTGGGTACTCTGTAAACTCTCTTCACAGCCGGGAGTAGGTGTGGAAACTCAGCAGAAAGGGTCGCTAAGATCGAATTCCGTAGCTTTGCAACTTTCTTAGATGAGATCAGTACGCGGTAATTGATTCGTCTTTAGTTTGTTTACGAGTATAACATGCGCGACGTATTTTATTCAAAACAAAGGAGTTTAGTATTTTGTTTCTAAAAAATCTCTAATGTTGATAATTTAGTAAATACAATGATATATTGCCCTCCGAGTCCTCAATTACATATTCCTGTGTTTTGCCAATCAATTAGACTATTAACAAGAAACTGTTTCGAGCGAGTAGAACAGGCTCTTTACTAAGGCGAGCAATAATAAGTAACATTTTAGATGAGTGGTTAGCGTTGAAGTTTTTCTAATCTTGAGGTCTGGGTTCCATTCTCCCCTCGACCTTTAGACGTTTAAAAATGTTTCATTTTCAAGGCTGAACTCCAGTTGGATGTTGCTAAACGGAAGATAATCTCCAGTGGAGAAATTTAGTGACGATAGAATCGTGAAAATATAGGAAGAAAAATGAATAGAGAAAACGAGTTACAGAGTTAATTCTGTTAGTGGTTCTGTATTTGATATTATCAGTTAATTTCGTGCATTTATAAATTGTTGTTTATTGACACTATATTCTTCTCCTTGTTTCTCAATGTGTAAATTTTCACAAATATTATACAAATCAGGAACTCTGTTATATTTGCAACCTAAGGGGAAATACGCTTAGTACGGATGTCTCCGGTAATTGATTCGTTTTAGTTACCGAATTTTGCATTTTTAATATGTACAAATAAATTACTGCATACCAATATTTAGCATTATCAAGTCACTTAACGAATAATGAAATCGGAGAAGTTCTTTCGAAGTATTACGTATCAATCATTGGCGCCGGAACCTAGGAGCTCCGTCCCTGTTAGAACTCCAAAAGTTTCATTGGGAGCTGGGTTCTTCCCCCGAATGATCCATCCATACTTTGATTTGCAGGTAGGACTACTGTTAATAGTTTCAAAACTCAGCACAAAGCTTTTTGTTTACTTAAAAAAAAAATAACCTACTACATATACCGCATAATCTATCCGTATATTATTTGATGCGCATATATCTATAGTGATTTGAAGTAAGTTAGCTTGTTTATATAATCCCTCATTTGAGTTAATTATAAGATTATATAAGTCCCCCGACTGTTATCTTCCCATGGCGCCCCTGGTGACCGGATATTTTTTTCTGGTACTGTGCTGTGTACTGTGAGTACAAGTATCCAAAGACTCCCTTTTGTCATTTCGTCTGCCAGTGTTTCGCCTCACTTCTGCTCGAAAAAAAAAAAAAAAACGGTTTCTTCTTTTAACAGGTAGGGAAAACTTATTTACACTTTCCATTACAAATAACCTCTTTTCATTACAATTAGAAATGAAGGAATTCGAGTTTCAGCGTGTTCGAAAATTCGACTCTTAAAATAGCGAAAGGTATTATGTAATTTAATCACCGAATTTATATTCATAAAATGTCCAGTATATGCTTAAGTTAGAGATTTATAATTCGATGTTTAAACTTTTAATTAAGAAAACCAGCCAATTGTTTCAGTGTAATCTAAAATTCTAGTCTGAAAGGGAAAATATGTCAATTTCTATAGTTGATTCTTTATTCAGAACATCTCCAATGTAAGAATTTTTTCTGGAGGCTTAGAGCTTTAATATAGAAATAAACTTTCCATTAAAAATTTGCCAAAAAGTTCGAAAATTCCGCTTCTAAAGAGGGAAGGTGAGAGTCACTTCTCCAATTTTCAAATTTCCGGTTTTATATTTATTAAGCTTTATTCTTTTCTTGCGAATAACGGGCACTTCTGTTAGATTTACATTAACAATCCTATTTGATTTTAATTGCTTGCTTCATTTTTTTAAAATATGAGGGCTTTTGAATTTTAAAAAGATTGACAAAAATGTAGGGAATTTAGCACAAACCTCGTAGTTTGTGTCAAATACAAAGAAAATCACATATAACAATACGTGGAAATAATTGTTTGTATGACGAAAATTTTATTTAATGTGAAGTATAGAGCTACGTGAATTACGGAAAAATAGCTGAAATGCCCGTTCTTTGCATAAGGTGAATTGTACTTTCTCCTCCCTTAGGATGGATAGCATTGCATATGCAGTAAATACTCATAAGATACTCTACTCTCGGCATAGTTTATAAACTCTTCCATCCTCTTAGGATACGTTCTTTAATCAATGTGAAAAAATAAAGAAGCTTGACGTAGGTAGTAACTATTCCAAAATTCATTCCAAGCGGGTAAGTTGTATGTGTTACTCCTTTTGAGGGGGAGCTCGTGAAATACTATATTTCACGCAGTAATTTCCACCTCCTATACTTTTTAATGAAAATTACGATTGAAACCTAGCTCGGGACAGGCAATAAGTATGATGCAAAATTTATTTCAAAATTTTCAGAAACAATGGGACACCTCCCTAACTTAGGGTTTCATGTGGAACTCTATTCTGGATGAAACATTTATATACCCTTTACTTTCCATAGCATACATATTTCAAACAAGTTTTTTTTTATTCATTGCTCTTGTAACAGGAGTACTTACTTGTCCAAATAACACGTTTCTGGATAGATATTAGTATGGCCTAGGGCCTCTATGTGTAAGTCACTTTCACTCTTTCATAACAGAATATATGTACCTCATTTCCCAATCAGGAGCGGAATTTTCATAACGCTGAAAAGTTTTATTATTATTCTTAAAATAAAAATTTTAAATGCAAAACTCCTTACGTGTTTGGTGCCCGTGGAAAGTCTCTATTTAGACTCGACACTAATATGTTTTAATTTTGATGATTTTACATATCTCTCTTCCGCGTAACGACATCGGAAGTGTATTATTCATCACAGCTATCCCGAAAACTATGGTTACGACACTAGTATGGGTCAATTTCGATCATTTCCATATTTCTCTCCCTGTCCCTACGTTGCATCACTATGTTCAACAGATAAAATCTATCTCATTCCCGAACCTCAGCAGTGGCATGGCTCACAGCAGCCACAATCCTGGATATGATCAAGGAAAGGACTAAACCATAATTTGCCGCTTTAGCCATTGTAAAGCAGGATTGAAGGCTATTTTATCCAATTTATACATGAGCGTCAAGGAGGGGCTATAGCCCCAATAGTGCTTCCCTTGGATCCACGCCTGTCCCCGTCCCTGGCCCGAACCTCATCTATGTCAAGAATTTGATCGAGATCTGTCTGGTGGTTCAAGAGTTACGAAGTCACATAATCACTTTCACTTATTTATACACTAGCAGAATATGGAGCGAATACGTTCCATTTTGGGCATAAGTTGAGAATTTGGATTTAAACGGCATCAGATATGTATTTTCCTAAAATTTTGAATCTGATTACAATACGTAGTGTATGGGAAGAGTCTGGAATAAACTCTTGCAATTTAGAAATGACTTAAAGGAATGCGAAGATACAATGGATAATGGAACTATAACAAGAAACATACTTAATTTTGTATAGTATTGTCATAACGGCCGTCTTAAAGTCCGCCATGTTGGATTCAGGTCAAAATTTTCAAATAAGAAGAGAATCATGTGGCACATTGTTTGGAGGTAGCGTTTCAACAGAAACACAAATCTGGCAGTATTTTAAAGATAGGTTTAGTCATATACGAATTATTACCTATGTAAAGATTTCTCACTTGCACAGTTAATAATTCTTACACAACTAAAACTAAAGACATGAGTTTGGCGCGAAAAGGCGAAAAGGGATATGCACCGCTTCAAAAGAAAAAGAAACGCAAAAGAAAGTGCACTTCTGAAAATGATTTGTTTGAACTTTATAGATTAAAAGACATGCAGGTAAGTAGTTCAAGTAATGAAGAGGAAAACTCAGTTGAGAATGTGAGAGAAAATGTAAATATGGATTGCTTGTGTGCCCGGACCATTCAAGGGATGTAAAAGGGGAAAAACTAATTGTATTACTCCAAGACTGGTTGCTGCTATGTATCGATACAAGATCACTGACGGAGACAGCGACGGCAGAAGCATTAGACCATAATGTAAAGGAACTAGTAATATATATTTCTTCCATTCACCGATGATGAGAGAGAATCCGTATGGAAGTTCACAGGACCACAAAAACAATTTCAAGTGCATTAAGTGCGTTGGTTGTGCATTGGGATGGAAAACTACTGCTGAATTTGACTGACAGAGAGACTGTTTACAGGTTATCAATAATTATTTCAAGAGACGGTCATGAGAAGTTAATTTCTGTTCTCATTTTGTCATCATCAAGAGGGGAACATACTGTTTCTACTACGGTTCATTCGCTTGAGGAGTGGAACTTGGTAAAGTTCGTGCTGGCAGTTTGTTGTGACACTGCTCCCTGTAATATGGGTCATGTCAATGGTGCTTACATTTTCCTAGAGCAGAAGTTCCAAAATAACTTTCTATACCTTCCACATTTATGAATTGGTTTTAAAATGTGTATTTGATAAATGTTGTGTTTCGTTTGCATCTGGAACGGATGTTCTCCTATTGAAGTGTTTACAGAATAAGTGGTCTAAAAAAGATTGCTCTAACAATTCTTTAATTGATGATGATGATGATGTAAGGAACGAAATTTCCTATGTAAGAAATGAAGTGTTGGATTTTTACTGTCAAACCTGTAGAAGCAGGATACCGCAGAGAAGATTACAGAGAATTTTTAGAACCAACCATCATATTCTTGGGTGACATACCTCCTCGAGGCGTTTTCTTTCGTCTGCGTGGAGCAATTCGTTTAAGGAAGCAAATAGAAACGGATCTTATATGTTCAATCTCAATCAGTATATGATACGACTATATGTTCAACCTCAGTCACACATAATAACTCTTATATGATTATAGGTAACTTGAAAATAATGCCCGATTTGTGCTTCTGGTAAAATGCTACCTCAAAACGATATATTCATGACGTTCTTTCAATTTAAAAAATTTCACCTGAATTGAAGATGGCGGACCATGATAACGCTTTACAGGATTAGGTGGTCTTTTCCTCTAGTTCCATTATCCAAGATATCTTTCCATTCCCTTAAGCTGTTTTTAAATTCCAAGGATTTATTTCAGATTTTAAACTTATACTATATATTATAAACGCATTCTAAACTTTAGGTTACTTGAGGCACCATTTAAAATTATTCAATGGATCTAATTTTTCTCCTGGGTTAATTTGATCCCATATGGAACCATTTCAGGGAGTTCGTCCAAGGAAATTCCTAAATTTATCTTTGTCTTATAAATAAGGATCACCCTATTTCTATATATATCCTTTCTCTGCCCCAACTTTCGGGGCTGTATCTGGATTTAATTGGCATTGGAAGTATCAATATTCATTCAAACTATGAATTCGACACTAATATCGGTCATTTTTTATCATTTTAAAATATCTCCTTTTCTTCTCCCCTAAATTGCACCGTCAAACTAAAATAATAGGAGCACTCACAGTCCCGAACCTTGTATATGTTGAAAATTTAATCGAGATCGGAACGCTGGTTGAAGAATTATTAAGTCACAATGGTAATCATTTTCATTTCTATATATATATATATATATATATATATATATATATATGTACCATCCTATATAAGTTGCACCGTCGAAGTGAAATGACGAAAACTATCACAGGCCCGAACCTCATCTATGTGGCATATTTGACCGAGATCGCTCTCGTGGCTCAAGAATTACAAAGTTTTATTTCTATATACCTCACACCTCCCCCTCCTCTAGATTCTACCATCAAAGTGAAACTCTAAAAACCATCTCAGGCACAAACCCAAACTATGTTGGAATGGACCCTACGCAATCGTTATGGAAATTGTATTTCCGTGGAATTTCTTGAAACCGTGATACGTTACAGATATTGTGTTCCTGAGAAAAAGTATCAATGGGCGTAACCACCAGTCACTGACCGTTTGGCCACTACAGAAATCCAGAATATCGGTATCTTCGTCTGTTTTCATTTATCTTAAATGAAAACAGCCGAAGATACCGATATTCTGGATTTCGGGGCAATTGCTTGAAACCGTACTATATTGTAGTTATTGTGATACTGAGAAAAAGTTTCAATGGGCACAACCACCCATCATTAACCGTTTGACTACTATAGGGCCACTTTTACGAAACCAGAAGAAGGTAACGGTATTCTGGATTTTGGTGAAATTCCTTGGGATAGTTTTTGTCATTTCAATTCGACGATGCAATTTAGAGGAAGGGAGAGGGAGATATTTAAAAATGATCGAAAATTACCGAATTAGTGTGGAATCCATAGTTTTCAGGGTCGCTGAGATGAGAAGTGTCTGTTCTGAAACTAATTGCATCCAAATTCAGTCCCGCAAATTGCAGACGAGGAAGCAAGAAACATACGAAAACTCATCAAAAATAACACATATTTAGTGCGAACCAAATTACAGACTTTTGACGGGTACCAAACCCTCTGCATTTAAAGTTTTTACTTTAACCCGCGTCCAGAAAAATTTCATTCTCGAAGTAAAGTACCTCTTATGGATTTTTTCAGACAAGCGAATTATGCCATATTTCAAGGTTACTACTGAAATGATTATTAATGAATTATGAACACATTCGTCTCAGTTATTTGTGAGAAAATTGTCAAAGAGAAATGAAAAACAGTTCACCCTTGATAAGAACCAGTTCTATTTTTTTGCGGGGGGAACAAACGAGTTATTCAGTATTGTTATATTACATTATCGAAACTTTCTTTACGAAATATGGACAACATTGTCTGGGCTGTAAACGAGAAAACCATCGATGAATAAACTCATCGTAAGGGTAAACCCTCATCTTCACTCACCCTTCTGAATGTCCACATGAAAAAAGATGATCTCGTATAGTAAATGACACCTTTTGTATTTTTTCAAAGCGAAGATTCATACTGTGGTGTAGCGTTGTTAATAAAATATTAATTTATATGAAACAAATAAACTCGTTACAGCTCGTTTTGAGAAAATTGAATTATTTTTTAATTTTCGTCCTTCTATAAACTACCATTATTTTTAGGTGCAGTAGGAACATTTAAAAGGATACAACATTATCGAAACTTTATCTACAAATTAGTCCAGATACGTTGATTGGCATGGCTTCTAGTTGAGTGCATGTAAAAGCGTAACGAACAGATGGACAGATATCGAAAATCCTTTTTACTCATTTGCTGGGGGCTATGAAACTTAAATTCTTTGAAATCTCGAATTCAATTTTTATCACTATCACCAGACTTTCTTCTTTCGTTGCTCGAATGTGAAAATGAAATGAAATATTAAGTTTTACGCCCCACGTTTATGACGGTTAGACTTAAGGAGACGGTGATGATAAGAAATGAGTAAAAGGGGTGGAATGAAGAAAGTGGGAGAAAACGTGACAACCCCGACAACATCCATGAACACAGTGTTTCTCCGCCACAAAGTTCACTAGGCCCAATCTGGAATCGAATCAAGGATTCCATCCATCAGAGGTGAACGCTCTATCATTGAGCCACCGTGGCCTCGAATATGAAAACGAATAGACCTACACCGACTTGTGAGGTGATAATTTGCCATTCCAAAAATTTTAATAAGTTATGTTTAATGTGTTTTCATGCTAGAAAAATAGCTTATGCCTGTTTTTTTGTATCCTTTTGTTATTAGTTGTTCACGCTACTCTATATTTTAGACGAATGGTGTGATTGCCGTTAATAAAGATTCTATTCATTGGAACTATTAATGTTCTACACCACGATCTGTATAATTTATTTTTCATCAAAGAAAATATTCTTTATTCCTTACAAGTCTTATGAGTACGATCGTATTTCTTGCACTTGTAAGTGTGACTCTCACCTAACCAAACATCTTCCAATACTCTAAAAAACATAGGAATAATTTCACAACAGCTTTTCCTTTTTTCATGACAAGCTTTCCTATTTCATTCACTGTAGTTCATGCTTGGTTCTAAGATTGGAAAGGCTACATGCTGAGTATGTTTCTTTTTCTGTTCTTGACTCAACACAAACCCACAGCTACTTGGTCTCCTGTGCAAGGTCGGAGAAGGGAGGAGTAAGCAAATAGAAGACCATAAACTAAAACAACCACTGTTATCAATAGTACTCTAATCCTGAATAAATACGTCGATTAAAGGAAAGTATCAATAAGTTATTTTCTTACTATATTGTTTGGTCGCTTTTAACATGAAATTGTTTTGTTAAAAAAGAGATGGGATGGAATGGGATTCGATCTGGTGTTAATATAGTAGAAGAACGTTTAGTCCGCCACTCTACCCACCTACCCACGAAGACTGCTGTAGGTTCATTTTCTGTTTTCGGTTTTTGCTATTTACCAGCCACGGAGACTGTCATTTCGAACCTCAGGACAAGAGTTTTCTGCTTGTTTCTATATTTGCGAACTCTTGGTTACATACGTTAATTTATATTTCGCAGACAATCTTGACACTAGGTGTAAACCAGTAAATTCAATATTTTACTCTCATGTGTTTCGGATTCCACTTTAATCTGTAGGTTCACGTCTCACATAGCCTCGCTGCTGAACGGACGTTAAACTAAACTCAATATTTTACTCTGCTTTTTAGTTCATTCCTCCAACTTTTTTAACTTTTAATTGTCAATATCCCTTCGCAATCGTGCTCTGCTACTGCAAAACTCCCTCGAAAGTATTGTTGCCAGGATACACAAAACCGACCATAATTTTGTTTTTGGCTTATATTTTTATTATTTTATTATATATTTTGGAAACATCTCCATAAATAGATTGCTTTCTATCATGTCCATCTCCATAAGAACAAAATTTGACCCATAAATGTAAGGAAAATGGACTAAATGCGACAAATCGCGAGGGAATTTGTTTAAACATAGTGGTATGTTAAAGACAATTAAAATTTCTTTGTTAGCAACACTGTCTTGAGGATTCAAACTTAAAGAGAACTGTAAAGTGTAATCCACCGTGATAATTTCCAGGAGAGTCAAGCATTTGGAGTATTCTATGCTTGGTTTTGTACTTAAATAAAATCAATAGAGTACAATTAGCTCTACTATTGTTGTGACATCCATGTTATTAAATGGAAAGGTTCATTCACTTGTAATAATGCTACCACATAATTATAAGATTAATGTCCCTGCTTTGGGTGCAAGTAATTCAGAGTCCGATTCATGGTAGGAAATCGTTCTCACCCTATCTAAAATCAACTTCATGTGTTATAATGCTTAGGCATATGAAAAGAACTTTCAACTATAAAGGAACTACAAAATTGTTTGCAACCAACAGTTCTTAATGGATAGATTACTATGATGATGTCGGAAAAGATCTATTCTCACCCTTAAAAGAAATTATTGCTTCTAACTATTCCAGTTTATTATCATATCTAAAACATTTGTTTTCCGAATCCTTTATTGTGTAGTATAACTTGTAGCTTTACTCGACATAATTAGTATATCATTATCTCTCTGTCCTAGTAAATTACTTTCTCTTTCGTTCCACGAAATCTTTCTCTCTTTTTTCCTTTTTCGTCTTGTCAAACCTTCAAAACTGGGTTGTTATTTATTCAAACATTTACTGGTGTGAAGAAAGTCCATGACTGATAGGCAATGAGACAAATATCAAACCCTTTGAGCGCACTACTTAGTCGTACTATTCACATGTCTGTATTATTCATTTGATGCACCTGATACTTCTATCATAAAGACCATTAATTGCGGAAAATAATCCAATTTATAAATAGTAGTTACTTTAAGAAACTTAGAAGATTATTAGAAATAAAATTCACTCTATTCTTCGTTGGCAACCCTGCGCATGAGATTGATAAGGAGGTTTGTGTGGAGGAGAAGGTTGGATTGTGGTGCTAGAATTGAGAAAACTCTTGTCTCAATCTTCTTTGGGTCTCACTATCGTTGCGATTTTCTTCTGAATTTGCATTCTTCGTCTTTTCCTTTCTCGCTCTGCGTCTTTCTCCGTCGTTATTTCAGCGTTGATACCAGCGAGTGGCGACTGATGAGATTAGGCTGTCTTAAATCAACCTGTTTTACGGCTAAGTTTTCCAAGGGATTTCTTTTCTTTCTGCCGTCTGAGAGGTAAACCAAGTGTGAAACGAGTAAACTAGCAGCAGAAAGAATGTTTCTTCAAAAGGACTTTTTAAACTAATTTCATTATCTTGCAAAGAATACAGTGGGCTACCGTTGTCATTTCTGTTTTCTTTATTATTGTTATAAGCTTAGAAGCTTGTATGCTTCTCTTAAAGATTTTTTTTAGCTTCCGTGTTTTCTTGTTAGAGAACCTGTGATGGAGTATCTTAAAATTTTGAAAAATGAATTTTAAGTTTGCTTTACATTGTAGGTTTGTTCTTTTCTAAACCGGACTTATCATAGTTAAATACCACCAGATTTCCTCTGATGCTTTAGGAAATCGTCATAACCGAGAGCGGGGATAAAGATTTTTAAAGGGTCAATATACACTAATTTATTTATTTGTTTTTATAGTTTTAAATACACATGTTGTCCGTTTGAGTTGGAAAAAAACATAAGAACAGTAAAAGGAGAAAATATAATATCAACAGGAAATGTAGTAATAGTACCATAAAAACGATAGAAAATCAATAAAAATGTTAATAAATATCTACAAAACAGTATCTGCAATTTACTTATGCCTAGGGCAGATGTTAATATCCTTTAAAGGATAACGATGTTTATAATACCAGGTAATTGGCAATCTGTTGAATCCAGGAGTAAGCCTATACAGTCAGCAAGAAAGTACTTCTTTCCCTAGTTGCTTAACTCCATTAAATCAGAGAAAGTACATGAAATTTAGGATTTGGTAATGCCAGGTTCTCTAATTCGTATTGAGCATTTGGAGGTTAAAATTGAGATGTTTATTGTCATTTGAAAATAACATTATGAAACTACGTATCACTATTTTATTCGATGATTTGCAATTGTTCCGATAACATCATAATGCCGACAATATAGAGCTTCAGTTGTTACTGATAAAAAACCACTGTGACATGTGGTTTCAACTTGCTTTGCTTCTAACTTAAAATCAATCAGAGAATTCCATAGAGACTGAAACAAATGATAGTATGACGGTACGAGGTCCAAAGTATACGCTTGAGTGTATTAAAATTTCCCAGTCAAGTTCTCGCGTCCTGTTAACGACCTTTAATGGGTCGTTAAAGATGTATGCAGTTTTTTTTTGTCAGAGTGGTATACAACGTATTTTCTGTTGACCAGTTACTGCTGTCTCTTATGAATTGCTAGATTTGAGTCTATTGTCTTACCTGAAGTAAGTAGCTCATGATGCATGCTGACCTTCCAAACCCGCAAAGCGCACAGCATAATCTTTTTGGACGTCATTGTGGGCTTTAGTACAGATTGTGAAGCCTCTCTTCATTTCCACCACGATCTTTTTCGCACATTGTTATAGGTTATCCACTTTCCATCACTGTGCGTATCCGGTTCAGATGTGATTCGAGTTCGTTAGAACTCATTAGAGATTTATAGATAGAATTTTGACCGAGTAAATGTTTTTGAATCATATTATGTGGCATTCAAACGTCGAGATTGATTTTGTAGCCAACTTTCTCCAAATGTTCTATCACTGTTTGATGAAAGATAATTAGGTTATTGACGATGTCATGACTTCCTACACACCACTCATGCTCGACCTTTTACCAAAATATCACCTACTTCCTATGTGATTTTCTCGTATTACGACTAGTATTTGAGATATCAAAATTTTCAGATCGAAAGCTACTGAACCATACTTTAGCTGTTTCTTTTTGATAAGGTATCTTTCTCATATAGAGTACAAATTTCTACATGGGCCTGTGCAACATCTACGTCTTTATCGGAATGAAACTATCCGTCTACCAATTAACCAACCTGGGCTCGAATTCTGATATGAGTGAGAACTTCTTTAATTCAATGTGGCTCTGAGGCTCACCAAGATGCTTTTAAATAAATACCTTCGACAATTTAGGAGAGTAAAGGTGCCAAAGGAAGGGATTGACAACTTAAGGTTTGAAGTATGAAAAGTCGAATCTTCTGCCTATTCTATGACGTTATAGTGGGCTTTTCGTAATCAAGACAAAGCGAACAATTAGTACAACATAGCGGAGAGATTGAGATAGGTGAAACTGAAGAAAATCAATATTGTCAGAGTACTACTGTAACTCTTGAACACTTGATAAGTAAATATAAAATAAATTGATAATCCATTATTTCCCACCCAAACTAATTTTGGGCAAGGAATTTAACAAGTTGCATGAAGTTGAAAACTAACATCAATAACTTGTTTATTATTTTGCGGAGTTCTTCAGATTAATCGATTGCACATTTCAACTTTGAAGCTCTTATTTTTAAATCTTCAGTTGAAACTTTCTTCCTATTTTTATAATGACTGCTTTGTATTTTAGTATGTTTTATTGGGAATGTACTAATATGAAGTCATTGATGTCAGATCCTCAAAAAATGTAACACAGATCAATTTTTCAACGTTCAATTTAAAATTGTATGGCTATTTGTTAAACTTTGAAAAATTTAGTAAAATCGGTCTACCGGCGAAATTTATTTGTAAAAAAAATTTCGTAAAGCGAGAGTTTAATTTTGGAACTCAAGTGTCTGTATCATTCAATAGTAAAAATATTATGTAGTCTAAAAGTATACATCATTTTGTCACGAGAGATCGTTAGTGGATAAAATCTCATGGTATGAATTTGAGGCCTAACTATATTTGAGAGCTGACTGTTCAAGCTAGTAGATATACAAAATGTGTGTGAATTCTTACAATCAGGCGTAAGGTATTATTCCGTGAAGATATTTGAACTTTCTGCACAACTGTCCTACGTTTTTGAATTTCATTCCGACAAACACGCAAGTGCTGCGCAGGTATATGAAGAGATTTGTGCTGATGGTATAAAAAATGCGTTATCCAAAAGCAACAACCAAAATATGGGTCAGTCGCTTTCCTCCTGGAAGTTTTGATGTCTAAAATACAACTCGAAAGAGCGAAAAATCACAGAAAAGTGAATGATATTCTGGCAAAAGTCGAGCAAGGCTGGAGTGTAGGAAGTCATGACATCACCAATGAGCTAAACATCCACCACCAAATAATGCTAATATTTGGAGAAAGCTAGATGGAATGAGGAACTGTACGTTCAAATTTCTATCTACGAATGTCTACTGAAAGTAATGAACTAGCACGATCGCAACAACTGATCATTAACACAATGAAATCACCTGGACAATATTGAAACGGAATTACTTAGTTTAATGTTTCACGTTTATGCTCTTCAGGTTAAAAATGAAAGACAATTAATAAGAGTAAATGGAAACTTAATTATTTTTGAGTTCTCGTGGGAATAGAACCCGGAAATACATACACGAAAGGTGCACGTGCAACTTGCTAGACCAACGGGAAGGGTTGAAAGCTAATATTTTATCTGAGGATACAAAATTCTATTCATAATTATTCACAGTACTTTACTTGCAGTCATTTACTTCTAACAACAAAAAGAAAGAGCAATCAAAGTTTTACGTCAAATACTTATGCCGACTAGCATAAAGGAGACGGTGGTTATGAGAAATCATTGAAATGGTGGAATAAAAAAGTAGGGAAAAACGGGAGAACCCCAAGAAAACCCACACACACACGCTGTGTGCACCACAAAGTTCACTTGGCGCGAGCTGGAATCGAACCAGGGACTCTATGCGCCGCTATACATTTGTTATAACTTCCTGACTTATTCTCTATTTCATCGCATTTCATGACCACTAGAATCGATAGGGACATGAATTCAGAAACATCGAGGACAAATAAATTTCTTCCCTTCCTATTACAGAGGGACTCGAAAACCTCACTATCATTAGTCTAATAATGAGGTCAACCCGCTCGGCTCAGCTTAAGTGAGTCATTGCCTCGAGCCGGCTCGGTTGCGGTGGGCGACCGGCTCGCCTCGGCTCAGGTGTGCCGTCGGCTTGAGGCGGCTCCGCTGCGGTGAGACATTGCCTCGGCTCGGTTTAGTCCAACTGAGCCAAGGACTCCAGCCGGCTCGGTAGGGTGAGGTGTGGGCTCGGCTCACTTCTCGGTTCGGCTTGTTGGTGACTGAGCCGTAAGCCGTGTCACTCAAGCCGTTGACAACACTACAGTCTAACACTTCAGGCTGTTAAGCTACACCGGCCGGCTTCCCCTGGGTCACAGTTGCCCCTAGCTTTGTAGCAGTTTTTAGTAATTTCCATTACTTTCACCCTCGCAATCAGCTATCGAGTCGCGGTGATTAAAGTATTCGCAATATATATTTTATTTATTTATTTACTAAAAGATTTACAATACAACCAAAAGATCATTATTTTGTAAACTGTTTAATATTTTCATGAATGCAAAAAGTCAATATTCTACTTGGGTTTCGAGCTATCTCAATTACACTTTTAATTGACAACTAAGAGCTTATATTCATTATTTCTGTCCGTTTTCTACAAATTACTTGCAGAGATTATTCGGAGTAAATGTTTTATTTTAGTAATGTTTCATTAAAGTTTACTCATATGTTAATTACTATTTTAAATATTAATAAGTTTCCCCTTCCGGCTAGGATAATGATTGGAAATGAAGTTTCTTCTTTTTATACAATTCTTCATAAATGTAATAGTTTATTAAAGGACGTAATTCTAGACTATTTGAAAATATTCAAATTAACTAGAGTGAAGACGATAATATTAAGTAACATTATTAGAACAAAACATTGCTGTTTAAGAAATTGATTGAATCAAGCTTTCCTTTCTTAAATAGGCAGCGTAGCGTATGGAATTCGAACTGATAATCGTGGATAAGATCAAAATATTCAGGAAGCGTGCGATAACCGTCTACTCTACGAAAGTATGTTGAGGTAATTCCCTCTCTCCCTATAAATTTCGTCGTGCGTTTGCCACGCTTACGAAAATTTAACTTAGAATTTGGCGATGAGTTTCGGAGATTTCTTTTATTAATTATATCTTCTTTTTTCTTAATTTTTTAAAGAACCATTTTTTACAGGAAATATATGGTTTCCTCTTTCTGCATATCTCTAAGAAGATATTTAACATTTTTTTATCATAAGAAAGAGAGTTATTTCTATTTATGTAATTTTGAAAGACATTCGCCTTAATTTCTGGACAGAAGTGTAATTTCTTCTTTTATTTATACTCCATTCCTAGACACAGACAAAACAACCTTCTTCCATTTTATTATTTCTTTAATAAATGACATAATGTCCCATACCTTTGGTTCGGTCTAACTTGTTAGCCCTAAACTTAATGCGTGTCGATTTGTTGTTTTTTTCTTTTCTACTTGTGCTCAAGAATTAAAAATATTTCTGCGTGCGCGGGAATCCATCCTGGAGTAAAATATCTTTAGACCAGGTTGCTATCGAATGCTCTACGAGGAAGGATGGCCAGAGCAGAGAAACTGATTTCTTTGTTCAAGAGACATACGCACATTACTCTGGCTTCGTTACGTCGAACTGTGTGCGAATTTACACAACTAACTCCGTCTTTAAATTTTACACATGATTTCACCAACAAGTTATTATTAAATTTAACGCTACATTCAACGTTGATAAAGCATTAAAGGAATAACACAAATTACAAATAGAGATCGAATTTACAACTCTAGTCACAAGAACGATTCTATTCAAGGTGTCACCTCACCTTCCTATCTAGAAAAAGACCCGGGTTCGATTCCCGACAGGAGCTCATGTGTTTCAGATTCTACGTTCATCAGTAGGTCTCGTCTCATGTTGCCTTGCTGCTGAAAGGGACGTTAAACTCAAAATCAACTCAACGTATCTAGAATAAGGGCGAAACAAAATTCATTACTGCCCCCAGCTAACCAATATTTATACTCCATTTCTTGTTCTCATAAAATAATAATTCTACCTGTCAATCCATTACGTTCATGTGTAAACCTAAAAAGAATCTGACGTAAAGTATATCTCTTCTGTTCCTATCAATAGCTTCGACTACGTGTCTTTTTCTTCCCTTCCTTTGTCGTTCTGATAATAATAATAATAATAATAATAATAATAATAATAATAATAATAATAATAATAATAATAATAATAATAATAATAATAATAATAATAATAATACATGTACACTGTGTTTTCCTCAGAAACTTACGACTTTAAGGTCAACAGTGTAGAGCTCTGCCGACGACAACACACTGGACATTGTTTATTTTAAAAAACGAAAAACATTATTCACTAACTTATTGTCAACGATTTGAACTACAAGAAATGATCATATTTCTTCGCGATAATGTGAATACAAAACTGAAACGTTATGTTTCTACACAAGAAAATAAGAAGTATACTTTCAGGTGAAATCGATCTTAGGACCAAATGAACTTGTGTCCGCGCCGTTAACGATTACATCTTCAAGAACTGCTGACAAGGAAAGTGATTTGTCGAAAGATTCCAAGCACTTTACATCGCATTGCATTTTTTCTTGTTTCGTTTCTATTGCGCTCACTGTGTGTTTTTCATACAATGCACGAAAAAGCAAATACATTTTTGGCCACGATGCCCAGGAATACTTTACTAACTGATCAGCAAATAGAAAGCTACTGGCGAAATTATATGGGGTAATGTGTAGTATTTTATTTTCATAGCAGCAAGGGACAAGATACTATCCCGCAGAAAACATTGATTTATTTGTTTGACAGACAATACATCCGAAATAGATATTTAATCTCTTTGCAATGATATAAGTAGTGTTGCTCACGATACCAGAAATTCTCGTGTCTCGTTTCGTTTCCAAAACTCATACACTACACTAGGCAATCACTGAACAAAATGAAATGGAGCAACAAGTTTACTTGCTAAGACGAGATCTGTAAATTAATAATGACACTCACCAGCCCCGGAAACTTTATTTATTTATTTATTTATTCAAGGAAGTGACACAAGGAGAGATAGGGCCTCTACTCCAAGATCACATCAGTTCTTTAGGTGAGTCTAGGACTCGGAAAGGAAGCGGCCTTCGGACCATCCCGGCATGCACCCGGAGGAACTGATGGAAACTAGGAGAAATCTTAGTCAGTATGCCCGTCGGAGCAGGTTTCGTGCAAGTTCGACCTACTGAAATGCCATGTCACACAAAGGAAAGCTAACCCTACACCTTCGACTGGGTACGAAATAATTAAACTATCTCGTTTAAACTCGTCTGGAAATGTGACGATACTGGCTATTGTGTTTCTAGACGAGACAATTGAATAATGAGACAGGATCTACGTGCCACAATAAGTAAAATTGAACTGTATCGTTCAAAGTTGTATTAGTACCAAGCAGAATACATTTTAAAGCTTGTAGCTTAAAGGTTTTTGCTTATATAAAATATGAGGTTTTGAAACAACACAAAATGACTACCACTTTGCTTTTTTTAGCGTGTTACTTGTGTGTTAATTCAGCACCAAGCACATCACCTTCCGAGCATATCAGAAGTAACTGCTTACTGCCTGAGAGAATTTGCATTGGTATTTATCGTTTAATATGAGAAAAGCTTTGCGAAATATATTTGGCACTTATGCCAAGTATCAAATAATGCTCTATGTTTTCTGTAATCGGTCACAATAATATTGTTGTAAGCTTGCGAATCGAATGACAACAGTTACGTAGGCCACAGTTCTGCCATCTTCTGTTCATACGTGCTAAGACACAATAATAACAGGCAAAGAAAATAGATGGAAGCACTGCTATCTCTGTAACTGTTGTCAGATGATTCACAGGTTTACAACAATACTATTGTGACCGGTTACAGAAAGCATATAATATTACTTGCCATAAATGCAAAATATGTTGTGCAAAGCTTTGCTCATACCAAACAATAGAAACCAATGCAAATACTCATAGCCAGTAATAAGATATTACTGATATGCTCTGAAGGCAATGTGCTTGGTGTTGAATTGACACACAAGTAACGCACTAATGTGGTAGTCATTTTGTATTGCTCCAATACCTCATGTTTTGCTGTGTAATCTGACCTTTAAAGCACATGTCTGTAGTTGCATTGCCGACTCCGTATTTGCGTAGCGTCAATAAAAATTAAAAATAATTAACAAAAATGAATATATTATCATTAAATTGGATCAAATTTGTGGACCACACTAAATGGTTTATGATAGTGCGTGAAAGACTTGTGGCTGCATAAAATGGTTTGGTGAGCTCTGTTTTAGACATATGATACAGGTCCGTATCCAGGGGAATCTAGAGGAGGCCAGGTCCCCTAAATATTTACCAGTACTCCTAAAATTTCACGGTAGACTTGCAAATGAAATATAATATGGTTGGATTGCCCCCCTACATTTTCGGGGTGGCTACCGGCCCGATATGATACCTACATAGCAACAAACATCCATAAATGATATTAGTATTCCCTCTCGGACTATTAATATGACGCCATCCCAATATCTTTGCCACTGTCCTTTTTATTAACCTTAGTTCCTCTATGGTTATTCTTGGAAAATAAACTTTAAGAGTGTGTTTTGACAATTGCCATAAAAGCATCCGGCTTATGGCAGTGTTAGAATCTTCTAGAAGAAGATATAAAAACTGGTCTTCAGTACCTTGTTGATTTGTTTATTAGTTTGTTAAGTCAGACTTTGTTCGCACTAGTCGTTTAATGTTCGTGTCTGGTATTTGAGTAAAGTTCATAGTGTAATTAATGTGAAATGGAGTTATATAATTAAGTCAAGATATAATGTATGATTAAGAATTTATAAAGCATTAATGCACTTAGAAAATTGTATAATTCATTGGGAGCAGACTACGATCTAAGAGCATTAATAGAACCCACTAGCTAAAATTGAAATCCAAACTGGATAATAATTATAATTAGTTTTACTTTTTAACAAATTGACGACAAGATTTCGGGTAAATTAAACACAAGATAAAGGAAATAGTAGTATACCGGAATTGCATTATTTCGAGCCACTCGAACCAGAGGAGGGTCACAGGGAAGCATATGTGGAGTGCTTTGAACAATATTGTTCTGCGAATGATATACCAGACAGAAAGATAGTATTAGTGTTAATTTCGGTGATGGGTCGCGGAATGTACCAACGTTTATAATTAAACTGCGGCACCGAAAAAACTTCCAGACATGAGGTATTCCAAACTGATGTAACTAATGAGAAAGCGATACAGTGAAGCCACGATTTTTATTGTGGAACGCTTGTGGGGTAAGTTTCATTCTTAACATCAAAAGAAAGAACAATCGTTTCAAGACTTTTTGGTCAAAAGTAAAGAAGCAAAAAAACAGATTTACCTTTGGAAATAACTTGCAGGACTCCGTAAGAGATCAATTGGTGATCGGAGTTGCCAGTGAAACAACAAGGAAAATCTTGCTGTCTGAGTTGTCACTTATGTTAGCAAAAGCTCAAGATATCTGTGTTCAAATGGAACTGTTGGAACGAGAAATACGCGTTTCTTATACAGGAGACAAAAGAGAAAGTATAGCGAAGTTAGTCAACAAGACAAAAAGAGCAGATTACAGGAATAAGTTAACACAAAAAGAAGACAAGAGATGTAGGAATTGCTATAACTACCACAAACCGAATAAATGCCCAGCATATAGTGTTAAATGTTATCACTGCAAGAAATATAATTACTTTGCAAAGGTGTGTAACCAGAGAAGAGATATCACAAGAAAAGGACTTCCGAGAATGAGGAATCTGGAAGTTCAACGGGTTGCACAGAAAGTATAAACATATCGTCGGTGACAGTGGATGACCTTGATGGCGTTGGAACAACTGGGCGATGGAAGTTAGAAAAATACAATCCAGAAAGGAAAGTGTAAATTCCAAAGTACGTCAGGCAGTGGTATCGATGATACAGAGGTTATTTGCACTGACACGTTAACAGAGAGAGGTAATAATGAAGTGAAAGTGTATAGAAGAGTTAAGACTAACGAGGGTAGTAGTTCAGGGGAAAAGAAGAAAAATATAAGAACAACAAAGAAGAACAAAGAGAGACAGTATGAGGAAAATCAAGACGTTAGAAGTAGGCAAAAGAGAAAGAAAAGCATTAAAATATTTACTGTTGGATTATACTAAGTCCATTGTAGAAGATAGAAAAAATCGACTGATAACTGTTGAATATGGGTTGATGTGGGTGGAAAGTAATTGCAGTTTGAAATGAATACTAGTGAGGCCATTACAACTATTTCGAATCCAACATATAAGAAGAATTTTAAGGGTGGGTAAAATTGTGCTCGAAGTCGAGTCAGTACATGAAAGTTTGTCTTTACTGACCGTTTTAGTGAACGACAAAATTTAAACGCCTGGGATTCGAAGAAATTGATTAGATAAGTTATGCCCAAAGTGGAGGAATATATTTTGGAAAATAGGTACAATTGACATCCATCTTAGTAGAGCGAAGAACCAGAAGTACCACAGTCGAGAGATGCTTGAAATGAAGAAGATAAAACCAGAGAGGAGAGAGATGGTTAATGGACAAAACCAGGAACTGAGGACAGAAAAAATCGGAAGTTCCAGACCGATGGTGATAGGAGCAAGACCGATGACCAGAACAAGACTGATGGTGACAAGAGCAAGACCGATGGCGTCTTAGGCAAAAGATGTTCCTAAAAAGAGGGGGAATGTTGTTGGAAAGTAAACTTTAAGAATGTGGGATGACAATTGCCATAAAAGCATCCAGTTCATGGCAATATTAGACTTTTATAGAAGATATAAAAAACGGTTGCTAAGGAATTTGTTGATGTGTTTATTAGTTTATGTCAACGCTTGTTCATACTATGTACTCGTTTGTTGTTCGTGTTTGGTGTTTGAGTAAAGTTTATAGTGTAATTAATGTGAAAAAATCACATTAATGGAGTTAATGAAGTTAAATCATTAAGTCAAGAAAAAATGCATGATTAAGAATTTATAAAGGATTAATGCAGTTAGGAAATTGTATAATGTATTGAGAGTAGTACTATTGTACGATCTAAGGTCACTAGGTAAAATTGAAATCCAAGTTGCATGATAGATATAATCAGTTTTAATTTTTAACAGTTATATAATTGAAATACAGTGACAGCTAAAGAGTACATTCGTATTGCTGTTTTCAATGTATGAAAAGTTTAGTTAATATTTAAGAATTCCTGCAGTTTAGTTGTCTTGAGCCCCAGATTTCGGGCTCTTTTTCTATAAAGCTTATTTAAGAACAAGAGAAAAGGAAAATTATTGAAATAAAATATTTTAGTCATACATGGGAAATATATCAAGCGTAATTTTAATAGATATTTTGGTTCTCTGTCTCACGATAGGTGTAACTGAAATCCAGTATGTCGTAGTTAGCAGAATTACCAGAAAATAATGAAAACGTATTTATGTTCCTTTACTTGGTTCGAAGTTAGGAATATATGTTATTTTAATATGTAAAGGCAGAGAACTTGATTATAGTTGTATGCTCGCAATAGCTCTACGGAAAATTATTGACAAACGAAGTGACACGAAAGATTGTGTTCACAGTTTTATCCCAGAAGTTATATGTAATGAAAATAATTATACTTTATGTTTAAAATTCAAACACACCACTCAACTTCCAAATAATCTTAGCCATGTGCCTAGCACAAAATAGAGGAAAAGGGGTAAAACCAAAAAAGAGAAAAGAATGATAGAAAAAATTACGACACATGATAAATTTTGAAGCAGTTTGGGTTTGAATCCTCATATGTACTGATTTAAGTGAAAAAGAAAATAGAGGCCAATACAGAGGAAAGAAGGAGTCTTGTTAACGATTCCATCTGTGAAACGGATATCCAGTGAAAAAAACAAATGTGAAACGATCTGCGTACCTGATGATTGTGTTACTAGCAACTGACATTCTACTTTTCCGCTGTCTTTATTCTTCTACGTTTTCTGTGCTAAGGAATTTTCCCCAAAGCCATTCACTCGATTCACCCCTCTCACACACACGTTGGTCCTAAAGTGCAGTTTTGGCAAAGTCAACGGAGAAAGAAGAGTGAGAAATCCTGTCTGTTCACATGCTGCTGCCTTTTAAACATAATTTTTCTCTATCGTCCTGCTCAATAGGAGATCCATTTGTAGAATAGGGAAGAGGTAAGTATCAGTATTTGGGAGGATGGAGAGTTGAGGCTCTCTTCTGGCTCGTAAAATCTGTCTCTGATTCGAAAGCAAGAAATGTGAAACTGTGAAAAAAGAAATATATAATCTATATTTCATATCTGTCAGTCGATTTTCCACACCATCTGTCCGACGATTTGCGCTATTGCAGACTAATTCTTCGTGGAAACTTGCTGAAATGGAGAGGGCTATTTTCTGTTATGGTTAGAGAATTGAACTCGTTTCCAGTCCCAAATGTATCAGTATTCATCCTTTATTTGAAACAATTTACTCTAAATTTATTTTTATTTTAAAACTCAAATTTATTTCTTAAATAATTTATGAAGACACGATCTTATTCATATTGGAGTACAAATGAACTGTTTGACAAAGATTTCTTAAATTGGCAATCTTTCTTTTAATTTTGTACTGCACTCAACTTTTATTCAGAACACACCAGAAAAAATGAATAGTTTTAAAATTTACTAAAATTATATTCACAAACATGGTTGAAACATATACAATTAGGCTATAGGTTATTGTCCTGGTTTCCAAGTTTCTGATGAGTTCTCTTGTGGCTAAGCGGTTCGCGCCTTTGGCTTTGTAGATTCGGGTTCGATTTCCTGTGGGAGCTCAAGTGCTTCGGATCCCACGTTAAGCTGTGGGTCCACATCCCATATAGTTTTGCTTCTGAAAGGACACTAAATAAAATTACATCACATTATCCAAGTTTCTGATGCATTAACTATAATCATTCAATGTGTACAAACTTGATTACCCGACGCGCATCCCACAAAGTAATTAAATGTGTCACAGAATCAGTGTAGCATGTCCGTTGTAACGGCCTACAGGGCATTCATTATCCAACCACAAACTTTCTTGATAGATGTGGGCAGTAATAGTGCCTAAATGTTATCTTTAACACACTTTCAAAGAATAAAAATCCATGGTATATTAAGGTAGGTAAACATGTTAGCCAAAATTGTTGCTGTTAATTGCAGCAAGTCCGAACAAAATCTTTGGAAATAGACTCATTTATAACAGAACGTGAAGGAAAATAAATTCCGTAAAGTAATAGGAAACGAAGGAAGAGAATTTCGTAATAAAACGTGCTAAAAATAATATTTTCATATTTTTGTCAAACTCTGTAAATTTCTGCATCGGTATTGATGTAATCTCTGAAAGAATGATTATCATAATAAATATAATATGAACTACATTTGTATCGAGCTCATGGAAGGCTACGGTCCTTCTATTTTTATAAGTACCCAAGAACCAACACAAGTACCATAGATTTAGATGTTTGGCACACCGTTGACAATTCTTTTCCGCTGCTCCTTTGCGTATACGTAAGAAAAAGATTGATTATTTTAAATATGTTCACATTGGATACTAAATGTTAGTTCTAATATCTATTTAGATTTGTTTAGTGAAGCTCTCTTTCGGAAATTTGTACAATCTGGTTTGCAGACTATTTGTGGCTCTTTCCCTTTCCTCTTTCTTTCTCATGATGATAAATTCCGGTATTAGAAGAAAATCTATAACGATAGAGCAAGTTATACAATTAGGCGCCCAATTAAAGGTTAGAAAGGTATTTCAACACGTAGAAAGAGAGCGAATTACCGAGTTTGTATGTGTGGGTGTGTGAAAAAGTAAACCAGCGCACGTGTAAGTACAGAAAAGTACTGTTTATTAAGTCACAGTTGTATGTGTAGACCACAGTGTAAATAAAAATTGTGCAAACGCATTTTCATGTTAAGTTGTGTCATTCTTCGTCCACTTCGCGAGTTATCAATGGTTGCCACTCAACCCAATTCAGTAGATAATCACCAGTTTATTGTATTGTCTGTCAAACAAACAAATGCATGTTTTCCGCGGGATAGTATCTTGCCCTTTGCTGCTATGAAAATCAAATACTACACATTATCCCATATCATTTCGCCAGTACCTTTCTATTTGCTGATCAGTTAATACAGTATTCCTGGGCATCGTGGCGAAAATGGATTTGCATTTTCGTGCATTGTACGAAAAACACAAAGAGTAAATGCAATAAAAGGAAACAGGAAAAAAGACAATGCGTTGTAAAGAGGTTGGACTCTTTCGACAAATCACTCAATGTAGCGCTTTTCTTGCAAGCAGGCTTGATGGTGTAATCGGTAACACTGTGAATTCACATTCACGCAGTCCTCAGATCAATAACCCCTGAACACATACTTATAATATTTTTTACAACAATAAAAGTTTCTTTAAAATATCCAGTCGTCCTAGAATAAGAAATTGTAAAGAAACACAACATTTCACTTTTGTATTCACATTATCGTGAAGAAATAGATTATATTCAAGATCATTTCTTGCAGTTCAAACAGCAGACAATAAGTTAGTGAATAATGTTTTTCGCTCTTTTTATAAACAATGTTCAGAGTGTTGTCGTCGACAGAGCTCTACATTGTAGACCTTAAAGTCGCAAGTTTCTGAGGAAAACAGGAAATATATTATTATTATTATTATTATTATTATTATTATTATTATTATTATTATTATTATTATTATTATTATTATTATTATTATTATTACCAGAATGACAAAGGAAAGGAAGAAAAAGACACGTAGTCGAAGCTATTGATAGGAACAGAAGAGATATACTTTATGTCAGATTCTTTTTAGGTTTACAAATGAACGCAATAATACCTTATTATTACATTTATGGATTGACAGGTAGAATTATTATTTTATGAGAACAAGAAATGGAGTATAAATATTGGTTAGCTGGGAGCAGTATTGAGTTTTGTTTCGCCCTTCTTCTAGATACGTTGAGTGATTTTGAGTTTAACGTCCCTTTCACCAGCAAGCCAACATGAGACGGGATCTACTGATGAACGTAGAATCTGAAACACATGAGCTCCTGTCGGGAATCGAACCCGGGTCTTTTTCTAGATAGGAAGGTGAGGTGACACCTTGAATAGAATCGTTCTTGTGACTAGAGTTGTAAGTTTGATCACTATTTGTATATTTGTGTTATTCCTTTAATGCTTTATCAACGTTGCATGTAGCGTTAAAGCTAATAATTTGTTGGCGAAATCACGTGCAAAATTTGAAGAACGAGTTCGTTGTGTAAATTTGCACACAGATCGAGGTATCGAAGCCAGAGTAATGTGCGTATATCTCTTAAGTAAAGAAATCAGTTACTCTGCTCTTGCCATCCTCTCTCGTAGAGTATTCGACAGCAAGGTGGTCTGAAGATATTGTAGTCCACAGATGTATTTCCGTGCACGCAGAAACATTTTTAATTCTTGAGCACAAGTAGAAAAGGCCAAAAGAAACTAACAAATCGGAAGTTTAGAGCTAACAAGTTAGACCGAACCAAAGGTATGGGACATTATGTCATTTATTAAAGAAACAATAAAATGGAGGAAGGTTGTTTTGTCTGTGTCTAGGAATGGAGTATAAATAAAAGAAGAAACTACACTTCTGTCCAGAATTTAATGCGAATGTCTTTCAAAATTACATAAATAGAAATAACTCTCTTTCTTATGATAAAAAATGTCAAATGTCTTCTTAGAAATATGTAGAAAAAGGAAACCGCATATTTCCAAAAAATATATTTCTGTATAAAGTTACGAAATAAAGAAGTTATAAGTAATGAAAGAAATCTTCGAAAATCATTGGCAAATTCTAAGTTCCATTTTCGTAAGCGAGGCAAACCGGCGGCGAATTTACAGAGAGAGAGGAAATTATATGCTTTATTAGAAATACAACGTAAATATTTCATAATGTTAGTTACTATACATATTGCACAACTCTAATAATAATAGATATTAAATATTTTATACGTAAACAAACAAATAAAAATAAATAAGCCACAAAATATGCGAAGCGGTCAGGCAGTTTGTGGTGGTAATTCTCTAATATGCGTTTTGTAAGAAAATGAACCATAACATATCTTCGTAGAGTAGACGGTTAGCGCACGCTCCCGAAATATTTTGTTTTTATCATCAGTTCGAATCCCATAACCTACGCTGTTTTTTTCTTTTTTATAGAAAAAATTGATTCTGTCAATTTCTTAAACAGCAATGTTTTGTTCTAATAGTGTTGCTTATTATTATCCTCTTCACTCCAGTTAACTTAAATATTTCCAAATAGTCCAGGATTACGTTCTTTAAATAAAGTATTACAATTATCAAGAATTTTATAAAAATAGGAAACTTCATTTCTAATCATTATCCTAAACGGAAGGGGATACTTATAAATATTTGAAATAGTAATTAACATATGAGTAAACTTTAATAAAACATTACTAAAATAAAACATTTACTCCGAATAATCTCTGCAAGTAATTTGCAGAAAATGGACAGAAATAATGAACATAAGCTATTAGTTATCAATTAAAAGTGTAGTAGCAATAGTTCTAAACCCAAATAGAATATTCACTCTTTGCTTCATGAAAATCAACATTTTACAAAAATAATGATATTTTAGCTGCATGGTAAATCTTTTAGTAATTAAATAAATAAAATACATATTATGAATAATTTAATCACCGTGACTCGACAGCTGATTGCGAGTGTGAAGAGAATGAATATTACTACAAATTGTTACAAAGCTAGTGGACACAGTGGCCCAGTGGAAGCCGGTGGGTGTAGCTGAGCAACTCGAGCTATTAGACTGTAGTGTTGTCCACTGCTCGAGCGGCTTGGCTTACAGCTGAGTCACCACAGAGCTGAACCGAGAAGTAAGCCTAGCTCACACCTCACCCTACCTTGCCGGCTCGTTTCCTCGGCTCAGTTGGACCAAACCGGGCCGAGCCAATGGCTCCCCCAACGGAGTCGTCTCGAGCCAACGGCTCATCTGAGTCGAGCTGAACCGAGCCGATGGCTCATAGGAACCGGGCCGGCTCGAGCCGATGACTCACTTAAGCTGAGCCGAACTGAGCCATCTGGAGTTGTTGGCTCAGTTGAACCGAGCCGAGCCGGTTGACATAATTATTAGACACATTTGTTAGATCGTGACGTTTTCGAGTCCTTCTGTAGTAGGAACGGAAGCATTATAATGTTTCTCAATTCATGTCCCTGACGATTCTAGGAGTAAGAAATGTGATTGAAATAGGTAATAAGTCAGGAACTTAAAAAAATATAGACGGTCACCTCTGGTGCATAGAGTTCCTGGTTCGATCCCAGCTCGTGCCAAGTGAACTTTATGGTGGACACAGCGTGTGTGGGGGGGTTTCGGCGTTCTCCTGATTTTCCTCACATTCTTTATTCCACCATTTCATTGATCTTCCGTAGCCACTATCCCCTTTATCCTAGTCGGCATATCTTTGGGACTTGAAATATAGATTGCTTATTCTTTTTGTTGTTAGACGTAAATGACTAAGTAAAGTACTGTAAATAATTGTGAATAGAATTTTGTATCCTCAGATAAAATATTAGCTTTCAACCCCTCCCGTTGGTCTAGCGAGTTGCACGTACTCCTTTGGTGTATGCGGCTCCGGGTTCTATTCCCGCTAGAACAAAAGAAAATAATGACCTTTTCATTTATTCTTATTGTCTATCATTCTTAACCTGAAGGGCATAAACGTGAAACATTAAACTAAACATTTCCGCTTCAATATGGTCCAGTGATTTCATTGTCTCAATCATCTATTGTTGTGATCATGCTATCATGCTATATGTATACAGTTGGCTTGTCGCAACTGATCCGAATTTGAATGTGGTCTTTAACGCTAGATGCAACGTTGATAAAGCATTAAGGGAATAACACAAATTACAAATAGTAAGCAAACTTACAACTTTGGTCACAAGAACAATTGTATTCAAGGTGTCACTTCACCTTCCTAAAAGACCCGGGTTTGATTCCCGGCAGGAGCTCATGTCGTTTGGATTCCACATTAACCAGTAGGTCTCGTCTCATATAGCCTTGCTCATGAAAGGGACGTTACACTCAAAATCAACTCAACGTATCTAGAAGAAGGGCGAAAAAAATCATTACTGCTACCAGCTAACCAATACTTATACTCCATTTCTTGTTCTCATAAAATAATAATGTGGTAATATTATTACGTTTATGTACGTCAATTCTTGTAATAATATTATTAGGTAAAAAGAATCTGACATAAAATATATCTCTTCTGTTCCTATCAATAGCTTCGACTGTGTGTCTTTTTTTCCCTTCTTTTGTCATTCTAGTAATAATAATAATAATAATAATAATAATAATAATAATAATAATAATAATAATAATAATAATAATAATAATAATACATGAATTCAAGGTGTTACCAATTACGCCATTAAGCCCTGCTAGCAAGAAAACCACTACTTGAATGATTTGTCGAAAGTGTCCAAGCACTTTACATCGCATTGTATTTTTTCTATTTCATTTTTAATGAGTTCACTCTTTGTGTTTTTCGTACAATGCACGAAAAAGCAAATCCATTTCTCTTCACGATGTCCAGGAATACTATTTTAACTGATCAGCAAATAGAAAGCTACTGGTGAAATGATATGGAGTAATGTGTAGTATTTTATTTTCATAGCAGCAAGGGGCAAGATACTATCAGGGGCGGATCCAAGGGAGCGATCGGGGCAATTGCCCCCTCCCTAGAAGAGGAAACTTTCTTATTTTATATATAAATAAACCCACTCCAGAGTTCGGAGCTCTTAAAACTAGTTCTAACCAGCAGTATTACAATCCACCGCCCCTCCCAGAAGTCCGTCCTGGATCCACCCTTAGATACTATCCCCCGGAAAACATGCATTTATTTTTTGACAGAGAATACATATCATCAATAGGATAGCGTGTTAATGCTGCTTAGATTTAATTCATAAAGAAAGAAAAGAATAGATCATTGCTGCAATTTAGTTTTGTTCCTTGCTTTTTAGTACAAAGAAACGTTATGTTTCATGTGGAGAGGTGGAAAAAAGAAAAAAAAACTAAATATAACTTAGAAGACGCAAGTCTTGTGTTCCACAGTTAAATGTTCTGCGTAGCATAACAAAAGAAACATCGTTTTAGGTTTACTTGTGATTTTCACTGGTAAGTAAGCCTAGAATAATCTCATTATTAATGTCTATGTTCCAGCAGGACAGTATAACTGATAAAAACATTTTTTTTTCGTGAACCAATTTCAAATATATTCAATAAAAGGCAAGAAATAATAAAAGCGCTAAAAAGCAGACAGTAATAATAAAAACGCTCAAAAGCAGAAAACAGTTTATTAGTATTATCTATAAAAACAATTTTAAAGTCGAACCAAGCCGAGCAAATTAATGCCTAATATAAAACTATTTCAATGGTAACTTTATGAGACAATTGTGCATTTGGCTTCGCATGACCTCAAAATTTTTTGATAGATAATAGTAATAAATTATTTTCTGCTTTTAGGGGAATTTTATTATTATTATTATTATTATTATTATTATTATTATTATTATTATTATTATTATTATTATTATTATTATTATTATTATTATTATAACTATTTTCTGCTATTTAGCGCTTTTATTACTTTTTAACTTTTAGTACCTATTTTTGAGGTCCGTTCATATTTTCTATTTTTTTTTTTTTTAAAGAACGAGATTCTAATTTTTCTTTTTATTGCGTTTTAGAAGTCAGTTTTCTTTTCCTTTAAAATAAATTTATTTTCTGCTTTTTAGTACGTCCTAAAATCAGTTTTCTTCTTCTAAGATTATTATTATTATTATTTTAATTTTCCCCATTTTTCCGTTATCCAGTTGTTTAGTTAGATACCTAAACTAAAGGCAAGACACTAAGTCTAAAAAAGGCAAGAGACTATAAAATGGGTCTCTCTACAAGACATTCGTGAAAAATGTGTAATAATTAATTATCGAATTATTGATTTTTTTTATTATTATCATTATTATAGGTAACAATCTTTTTGAGAGTAGTTCATTACACTAGTGAAAAGCACAACAAAATATCATGTAGACTAAAATATAATTAGCCTTTTCACATTATATGATGTTAGTGCCCAAAATCGTAAGGTATATCAGTCGCAGGGAGTCCAACTTAATATCATTTAAATCTAGAGCACCAAAATTTTTACCTCCCTAGAAGTACCGAGCCGTCATTTCGACTGCTATTTAATTGCAAGACATATATATGTTTATTCTTTATATTTCTGTTATTTTAGCTTTCATTTAATATGTTTAATCGACTAGCTTATGTTTTATTAAGTTGTTCTCGTGATATCGTACAGGGTGAGCCACTAAACCCCGACAATATATTAAAAATAATATGAATATTGTAAGTTCTTCCACAGAACACTGACATGAAAGATTAAAATAAAGAAGTAATACTTAAATTCCTACGTATGAAATCCTTTCTAACCAATCATCTGATCACCCTACCTGCCCTGTAGACATTGGCTGGGCTACTTTTCTTCATAGTAGACCTTGTGTGTAATACACCAAAATAATTATTTTTATTTCAAACGTTTTATTACATGAAAGTGAATTTACATTTTCAATACATTTTTATTTCAACTTGTATACATTGAACTCAAGAGAACAACACTTTTCTCGCGCTTACACTTGTATACTGTGACTGCCTGACTGGATTTCCTGATTGATTTTCATATACGTTTGTAGTGAACACATCCTTTTCTTTCTGGTTCAAGCACATTTTGGGAAGTTCATTTCTATTTGGACGCATACTACCAATCAAGGTCGTCTGTTTCTTTTTCAAAGATTCGGCTAATTTTTAACTTGTAAGAAACGTTATAGCAAGCAATATTCTGTCCTCTGTTGAGAAAAGGATCCATCGTCTTCAGAACAATATATTCACATAACTGTAAGTCCCGACGTCGTTCTTTGTTCTTTCCTAGGTAGAGAATGCAATTTAGTTCAATCTTGACTTTACCTCTGGTAGGAGCCAATTTTGAATCCAAATTTGTTAGCCATATATTATTTGAATTTGCATCTCATCTTAGTAGGGAATAACTGTTCATCCATACGAATAATTTGGTGGATTTTATAGTGCCTCATACAATTCTCAATGAAACTCATGTGGTTCGGATTCCACGTTAATCAGTAGGTCCACGTCTCATATAGCCTCGCTGCTGAAAGGGACGCTAAACTGAAATTCAACTCAACTCAACAATTCTCAATGAATAAGTTTCACACAGATGATGCCAAAGCAAACTTGTCCGCTTTCAGTCTTGAAGAGCTAGGGCACTTTTCATTAAATCGAAGATACTTCATTATTTCAAGATTTTTTTTCTTCCCATACTCTTTCTGTAAAACACTGGGACATAGCTTTAGTTCTATAGTTCCTTTACAGATATATCTGAAGCTACACGAAATATCAATATTGCTAGAAATGAAACGGTTCAACAATTGACAGCGGCCAAAGAAAATCTTGACGCTGTCTATGAGTTTCAATAACGGAATGTTTCTCAATATTGTTTTGTCTATGAACAAGCGTAAAGCACTAATAACATTACCATCCTCAATATGATGTAACGCATAATAAAACAAACCTAGTTTCTCGCGAAGGATGTCGTATGAAGCAGTACGCCCAGCATTGTTCTGCCTGTCAACTTTACGTGAGCGCGTTCCATCAGCTGCTATAAAGATATTTGATTGATTATTTCTGGAAGCTTCTATATCTGTTTCCTCTCTTTTATCCGAAGAAGTAGTTTCAGACACTGCATTCTCTAAGAATGGGCACGAGTCGAGCTAAAACTCGACTCGACTCGAAACTCGAAGCGAATTCGAGTCGAGTCAAAGGTAATTTTCTCGAGTCGAGTTCCGAGCGAGTCACTGTTTTGAGGTCGAGTTTCGAGTCGAGTTTGATGAATGACTTGCTCGTTTAGCTCGTTTTAACTCGTTTTGAAATCATAACCTGATTAGACTGGAAAGCGAAAGATATGAGAAATATAAGCAGTAATGTTGAATATATTTAGTGTTACTCACGAGGTGGGACACTGCTCACATCTTGTCTCGTCTGGATTAACAAGACGACAATGATTTTTTATAACGTGACAGCCTCAAATGTCGTGAGCACTAACATAAGCATATACTGTAGTTCTCACCATCAAGGCTGAGACTTGCACAGTCAAAGGTTTCAGCCGAAGCAGAAGCCCAACCCGGGTAGTGATGTTAACCGGCTCAGCTCGAGCCAGCTCGGTTGATATGAGGCACCGACTCGGTTAGAGCCGGCTCGGTTTATTTCGGCTCGAGCCGGCTTGGGTAAGTGATCTGTTGGTTCGGCTCGATAGTGAATGAGCTATGAGCCTAGCCGTTGAGAACCCTAAACCAGGGCCAAGCTCTTTTGAGCATGTTTGGCCGGTACCCTCAAACTTTTAACGACTTTTGGTTCGAATCCGGATACTTGCTCCTCCGGAACACAAACCCAGAACATCATGAAGGATGGCATTGTCTCCTAGAGTTCACGATTACCGAGGTCAGCTGTCAAATAGTTTCTAATATTCAGATATAAACCACCTACCTTTCATGTTTATACACAGTGGTGTTATATTATTATTATTATTATTATTATTATTATTATTATTATTATTATTATTATTATTATTAATAATAATAATAATAATAATAATAATAATAATAATAATAATAATAATAATAATAATAATAATAAGTTGATGTAGTATCATTGATAATAGTTATATTGTCTATGTAGGATACTTAAAGAAATTACTTGCAACTACACGCAGTATTTGGCTCGATTCCACTCGAAACTCGAGTCAAATTCGAGTCGAGTTTCGATTCGAGTTGGAGGAAATTTTTCGAGCCGAGTTCTCGAGTCGAACTCAGAGATGTCTGCTTCGAGTTGAGTCGAGTTTCAGTGAAAACTCTCTCATCTCCATCCCTAGCATTCTCGCTACTACCGCTGTCTTCATGGAAGAAATCTCCCTGTTGTTCTTCCAAACGAAATTCATTTTCACTCAAATCTTAGAAAACACAAAACACTTTGTCATTTCTTATATTGCTCTTGTAATTTTTCATGTACACTCATGTCCAAAATTATTGTCGCATGTCTATAAATATGTTGCTGTAGGAATATAATTTGATAACGAATTCGCCCGGTATTTCTTATATGTTGGTATGTGTATAATCGGCATAAACATGTATATGGCAAATTTCATGTCAAAAGAACAGTAAATATGAAAAATAAAACGAAAATAAATATTTAGCAACATTTTGTTTTACTCATTATAATTTTCGTATTTATAATTCTTTTCCTATGAAATTTACCACAAATAAACATTTCCCGATTATACACATAGTATAAGTATTAAAAGTACACTGCAAAATCATTATCAAATTATATTCTTACAAGAATACAGTTATAGATATGCGACAATCATTTTGGACATGAGTGTACCTTCAAGAAAACCTTTATTTCTACAGAAAACAGTATTAACAAAGAGATACGATAGAAGAAAATCATTCAAAGAAGTACCATATATTTTATTTCACAGCAACGAAAAGCAGAAATAAAACATATATAAAATAGGAAACTCATTGGTAAAAATGCAAATGTATTATTTCCAACAGAGATACTACCATATAGCGTACAACCTATAAAACTGTTCACATTAACAACAAAACATAGGTTTTTAATTGAGGCCGTCAAATTGACGGTCTGGTCCTTCTAGGGATATACAACAAAAAAAGGTATGTATTTAAAATAAACAAAAAATGTTTATATGCTATATCAAACTTCTCTTTAAAATAATAAAAGAACTAAAGTTCGGTTGCGTAATTCAAATAAATATGCGAGATATAGAAAACTGTTTTAAGTGATGCCGTCAACATGACGGCTTGGTCCTTCTAGTGTTAACAGCTTACAGTTGAGCCTAATAGACATGCAAAATGTTGGAATTTTTAGAATCTGATGTAAGATTTTGTGCCCTGAAGATGTGTGAACTTTCCTCAAAGCTGCGCTACATTTGATAATTTTATTTCGATAAAGGTGCAAATCGTTTAAAGCAATTTTCGTCAACTCATTGCTGCTGTGACTTGATATACAACTTCCATTCAGAGAGAAATGGGTTCCTTTGTTTACAAACTACTGAAAGAAATGTATGTTCATTAGTGATTAATTTCTTTTTTTTCCCTAGTAACTACATGCAAAAGTTCATACAGTTCTTGAATACTTTTGATGTACAGGTATATTGTGTCTATTTTATATATCTATTTTCAGCCTCTGTTTTACTAACGTTTGTGTCTAATTTGTGTTTGAAATGTCTAAATATTCAGCCTACTGACAACAAATCTATAGGGAGTCACTGTTGCCCATTGGTAGAACGCTTAGATCTGGTCTCAAGATTCGGAGATTCATCCCGGGTCAGGTGAGTTCGTGGCAGAAGACATTGAGAGAGAGAAAGAGTTTGACAGAGAGAGATGAATTCCCATATTCAAGGTCAGAAATTATATATATATATATCGGACAGCATCCATATTTTGATTTTGTAAAGCATAGGAATCAAACATTCTCAGTCAAACTTGTAGTAGAATTTCGAGAAAGCGATAGCTTTTAAATTTACTTCCCACAATTATTTCTTATATTCTAAAGGAAATGGATGTTTAGTAAAAGTGAATGATTGTAGAAGTAAATTACTGTACTCTTCCACCGGGAATCGATAAAAGATGAAATGAAGTCTTTAAGTTTTACGTCCCACGCTTATGGCGGTTAGGCTAAAGGAGACGGTGATGATGAGAGATGAGTGAAATGGTGGAATGAAGAAAGTTAGTGGAAGCGAGAGAACCTCTAGGAAATCCACTAACATGGTGTTTGTCCTCCACAAAGTCCACACGGATCAAACTGGGATCGAACCATGGACTCCAGCACCGGAGGTGAACGCTCTACCACTAAGCCACCGCGACCCCTCCACCGGGAATCGAACCTCCGTGTTTGAGTGGTAAAGGTCTTTGATTCATAACCAACTGGTTCTTCGCTCGAAACCGATCTTCGAAAGTTATGAATTTATTCTTTCTTCTTTTTAGAAATGTTAAGATGTTTCTCTTCCTGCGCAATCATTTGATGATTCGAGAATAGTTTTGCACCTTAATTCGACAACTGCGAGTACGATGCTTGCAGGTTCGACTGAAAATCTTTAATTCTTATGCTCCACAAAATTACATTTTTCTCAGAATATGGATGCTGTCCAATCATTTGTTTCTCCAATTCTAGGCTTGCATATATTAACGTATCTGTCTCTGTTCCCATATTTTAATCTCTTTCCTTCCTTTCTCTCTGAATATTGTCCGTCACGAACTCATCTGGCTTGTAATCAAACAGCCGAATCTTCAAATCAGATGTAAGCGCTGTACAAATTGACCATCATGACTTCCTATAGGTTTGTTGTTAGTAAGATACGAATATTTATGCAATTCAAACAGGAAATGTAGACATAAAAATCAGTAAATCAGTAAAACTGTCGCTTTCGTTCCGGAAATTTCTATATCCATATACCACTCTCACAAGCAACTAATTACAGAGAAAGGAGATGAGAATCTGTATAAAATTGAACAAGAGCAACATGTAAACAGTTATGACTTCGCCAATGACGTAAACATCCATCACCAACGTTAAATTATTTGCAGAAAGCTGGCTAAAAGTAGTTTTCACCCTTTGGTTGCATAGAACTTACCCTACTTTGTGGTTGTTGCATATTTAGGATAATCTTTTCGAATTAGGTCCTGCAGAAATTGTTTGATTATTTTAAAATAATTAATTAAACGTATTTTTAAAATATTTTATACATATAAACCTTTCTTGTGAATTGCTTAATCTATTAGTGAAAACTGCATCGAAATATCACCAACGGTTGTTGATATAATAGCGTACAGCATACATACAGTCAAACTGAGGTCCTCCTTAAAAAAACAAAAAAAAAGTCGATTAAAAACACCACCATCGTGATTTTTAAACTTTAATATTGCTGCAGTGGCCAGTTGTGTCTATAATAATCAAAACATGCGTCCTTCAGAGAGCCTAAAATATTTGTAAGGCTCGGTCACAACGTTTCAATTCTGTAACCATTTCCTTTTTCAATTTATTTATACTAATATGATGTCAGGTTGTCTAAAAATATTGAGCTCTTGGAAGCCAATATTCAGAACACGCTTATTGTGATTTTGAAACAATATAATGAAATCACATACACATCATTTTGTTCGGTAACTTTCTGCCATTTTTCCAGCAACACAATAATCCCATCGCTATAGAGCTTTTGTGGTTTCTGGTAAAAAAAAAAAAGAAAAAGAAAAAAGAAAAAGAAAAGAAAAGAAAAGAAAAAGAAAGGAAAGAAAAAGAAAAACTGAGACACGTGGTTTTCAAAGCCATCTTTTGAAACTAACTTAACGTAGTTCAAGGAATACAGCAGAGACCGAAACAAAAGTCCGATGGTACCAGGTCCGGGCTATACGGTATGTGCATTAAAATTTCCCAGCCAGATTGTCTTAATTTTTAAGGAGTCGTTAAAAATGTATGCGATCTGGTGTTGTCAGCGTGCTTAACGAACGCTTTCTTTGACCAGTTATGATCGTTTCTTTTGAATTGTTAGATGTACTCTAATTTTAGACATTACTTGTCCAAGTCTATCGTTCTTCCCGGCGATCGCAGTTTGTAATACATGATGCTTTTCCATCCCACCAAAAACAGAGCATAACCTTCCTAACCTTCCTGGACGTCAGTGTGGGCTCTGCTACAGACTGTAGAGCTGTTTCTCGATATTTCTCGCACATTATTTTGTCCAAGTTTATTGACGTGCATTATGCACTTTGTATCACTAGCTATTAACTGGTTCAAAAATTGTTCGAGTTCGTTACTTTTCAGTTGAAACTATCCTATTGCGTAAATATTTTCGTGCCAAATTATGTGAACCCAAAATCGAGCTTCTTTTTCAGCTGGTTTTCTCCACATGATTTAATACTTGGTAGTGATGAATGTTTAGGTCATTCTCCATGCTTATATGCCTGTCTTGCTCGACTTTTGCCGGAATATCAGCCACTTTTGCTGTGATTAGTCGTCCACTCCGAGAAGCATCTTGGACATTTAAATTTCCAGAACGAAAGCGACTTAACCATATTTTGAACGTAGCTTTTGATAACGTTTCTTATCCACAAATAGTACAAATTTCTTCACTATTTTGCGCAACATTTATACCTTTATCGAAATAAAATTATAAAATATAGCACAGTTTTGCATAAAGTTCACTAATCTTCACGGCACAGTATCACACATCTAATTATTATAAGAATTTCCCATTTTTGCCACATCAACTAGCTTCAACTGTCAGCTGTCAAATGGCATTAGTCCATACCCACTGCCACTCATATATTCTGAAATTTAGGACAGAAACACCATCTCGTGCAGTAAACGCTCAATATTTCTTAGACGACCTGATTTGCAAATCAGTGTGTGTGTGTGTGTGTTTGTCTGTATGTCATCAGATTTTTGAATGGAAAGCAGTCAGATAGAAACCAGGAAATTTTGTACACGGATAGATCTTCATAAGATATAATCGCGTACAATGCCAGTTTCTTTCGAGTTTTTGATCTGGGGAAGATTGGGGGTCAAATAGCGAACTACATATAATATATATGTAGGGTGTTTCAGATAAAACGTCCAGTGCTTATAACTCAGGAACGGCTGAGAATAAGAAGATGAAACAAAAACTGAGATAGGAAAATGTCATACGGCACAACACATGGTGTTTTTGTGGCGACCTCCAGGGCTCTGGGCCAACTTTTAATTTTCAAATGGGAACATGTATTGAATCATACCTCATTCGGTAGCCCTTAATAAACGAAACAACTTTTGTATGAAACAATTTTCGATTTGGGCTACCGTTTTCAAAATGGCCGCAAAAAGTGGGCCCTTTATCAATTTGAAGTTGGACCCCTTCATGGAGGGCCCTGAGGATCACCACAACAACACCACTTGATATACTTTATCATCTTCCCTATCTCAGTTTTTGTTTCATCTTTGTATTCTCAGCCGTTTCTCATTTATAAGAACTGGACGTTTTATCTGATACAGGACCCACTTTCTGCGGCCATTTGGAAAACGGTGGCCTAAATCGAAAATTGTTTCCTACAAAAGTTGTTTCGTTTTTCAAGCACTACCGAATGAGATATAATTCAATACGTGTTCTTATTTCAAAATTTGAAGTTGGCCCCTGGGTCCCCTTCAAGGAGGGCCCTGAGTTTCACCACAATAACACCATGTGATGTGCCCTATGACATTTTCATATCTCAGTTTTTGTTTCATCTTTTTATTCTCAGCCGTTTCTGATTTATAAGCACTGGAAATTTTATCTGAAACACCCTATATATATATATATATACAGGGTGTTCATTTAATATGTAGCCAACCCCCACTTCTGAAAAATCCTCATACCTAAACAATAAAAATATCCATATGAACATAAGGCGAAAAACGCGTTTTTTCAAAGTTACGAGGTGCCGAAATCGAGAAAATTGTAACTCTGAGGCTGCCTAGCTCGAAAACTATGAGAAATATCAACGGCTGCAAGAGAAATATTAGAGGAATTAGTACACTCTCCATCTTAATAATTATGTTTCAGAGTAGTTTGCACAGGCGCACATGATTTTAGAGAGAGGGAAGGGAGAGTGGAATCTATACCGCAGCTCCCTCTATAAAATCTGCTGCGCCGATACGTCCCAACTCTGATACATGGTTATTTAGATAGACAGCGTACTATTTTCTCTAATATTTTTTCAACCGCCGTTAATATATCTCATAGTTTTCAGGCTAGGCAGACCCAAAGCTACAATTTTCTTGATTTCGGTATATCCCGACTTTGAAGCAACGCGCTTTTCGCCTTATGATCATATGGACATTTTTTATTGTTTAGGTGTGAAAATTTCACCAGTGGATTTTGGCAACATAATAAATGAACACCCGATATATATATATATGGAATCGTATTGCCCGTGACGTACCCCATCTAAAGATTTCGCATGTGTTGCAGGTTTCATACTTTCGATATCTTTGAATAATTTTGCATTAAATTCATTCCTCTTATAAAATAAACAGGTACCTCAACTGGCCCGAGAATAGTTAACATCACAATATTGAAGTCATTATTCGTTGTTATATATGTGATGCATTTATTTACTTTCAAAGACTTGCATGAATACTATTCTTCGCTGCGAATAACGGTCATTTCAGCTAATACAAATATAGGAGGTGCGACACAAAAGAAAACTGGACTGAAGTAATAACTCAAAGAGTACATACATTATTGGTTCCTGTCGGTGCTGTCACCTTCAAAGTAGTCCCCTTCTGCTTCAACACACTTTTTCACTCGCTGCTGCCATTGTATGTAACATCCCTGGAAGTCATGTTCTGTAAGGGTCCGTTTTTTTCTAACCTGATTAACGGAGGTAAAATGTGTTACTTTCAGTTCAAATTTGATTTTCGGGGACAGAAAAGAATCACAAGATGTCAAATCAAGCAAGTACGACGGGTCTTCTAAGACTGCAATTTTTTTTTTTTTTTTTAGTCAAAAGTTGCTATAGGGATAGGATCTTGTGAGCGGGTGTATTGTCCTGATGCAAGATCTGCCACTTTTCCACAACTGAGGGATTTTTTCTTTCTTTTTTTTCTTTTAATGTTTTCACGAAACTTTTCCAACACTTGAAGATAGTAACGTTGATTTACAGTTTGTCCGTCAGAAACCCAATCAATCATTACTATCTCACGACCATCAAACAACACTAGTAGCATTGGCTTCAATTTGGACTTCGACATTGGAGCCTTTTTGAGTCGAGGGGAGCCCAGACTCTTTCACTGCATGGATTGTCGTTTTGTTTCTGGGTCGTAAGTAAATATCCAAGTTTCGTCAACAGTTACAACCAAATCTAGCAAATTTGGCTCGTCCTCAATCCTTTTCAAGATGTCCATACGCACTTCCTCTACTTTCACGCTCGTCATTTTCCGCTAACGCTCTGACATACGTGTTCACTCTTTGTCGCTTATCTCGCGAATGGCTGGGCCGGGTGATTCCAGTTCATTGTACCTCACGCCATTTTTTTTTTTTTTTTTTTTTTTTTTTTACAGAGATAGGTCCTTTATCAGATCTAATCTTGTACGTAGTCACTCTATTGATTTTGGACTTTGGTGCTGTCGAAATTTAATTCTCGTATATGTATAGTGAATCATGTTGCCTCTGACTTAGACAACTCGACCGTTCTTTCTGTGTCGTAGGTTCCTGACTTTGAGATCTTTAAGTTGCTTTGAATCAACCTTATTCTTCTTATGCGAAGAACGGGCATGTCAAATTGCCAAAACATTGCTCGTCGTTATATATTTCATGCATTTCTTTAGTTTCGAAGATTTTATATAAACACTAACTGAACATGCACTCTCTACACAGCGCATCATTCACATACCATGAATCTCTTTGTCATTCATCACAACATCTGTACATTTCCTTTACGAACATAAGTGAATGACAGCTTGATAAAAATCGGCAAAGGGTATCTTAAAAAATACTTTTTTTCTATTATTTTTTTTTTTCAATATCTTGCACCATATGCAAGAGTTGAGCCTACTTCCGGTTGGAGTTTCTAATTCATGTATGATCAGTGTCTTCTTTCTTCTTGCATGCACTATGAAATAAGCAAATACATTACACACACAATTAATTATAATGTCAGTGATATAAGGCGTTCATTAGGCAAAATACTCCAAAAAATAAAGATTCATCTTAGACTGGAGAAATGGTTGTCCTCCATTTTCATTATCAATTTGGCCATGAAAAAAATGCCGGAGAGATATACTAACCCCATATACAATTGTGTGCTGTTGAAATGTATAACCCGTAAGATATGATGGTTTACTTTTTAAAATTTCAATACTTCCAGTGTCCACTAAAAATGTAATAAAGAAATAATGGCAATTTAAAAAATTATTTAATTAGAGCTAAACAATCTACACAAAATTTCTAATCGATCAGTGGAAACGGAATCTTTCTAGAGCAGGGCTGTTTAAGTGGCGGCCCACGGGCCGCATGCTACCCGCCAAATCATTTTCTGCGGCCCGCAAAGCTTTCATGATTTACGATTGTTATAACTGATAATATTTTAATTTATATTCATTCATTCTTTTAATGTTTCCACGCTTCTTTCGGAATAAGGCATCCATTTAGCGCTTCTATACAACAAGAAGGCGCGGGCATCCACGGCAACACTGGAGTCGGTAATGTAATCGTTGCTGAAAGGGACGATTACTTCAATGAACAAACATACTTGAATATATTTGATCTAGCTTTTTAAATCAGACCCTTTTGTCCTCGAACTTTGCCTAGAAGCCATAGCGCGCAAGAAATACACCAATTCTTGAGATAAACACAATTTAGCATACTTTCAAGTTGCAAAAGTCTGTCATTAGATTTTGAAAAGAAAGCATTTAATTTTTCTGAGTTCTGCAGAGACATCGAGAGTATCAGGGATGGATTTAATGCGAGATTCTCAGATTTTGACAAACTAAAAAAACGTCATTGCATTATTTACTAATCCATTGACAATAGACATCGAAGAACAACCTCCAAACTTACAGCTCGAACTTTGTGACCTTCAGGCTGACCCATTCTTTCAGACAAGAACAAAGAAAGAAGTAGATTTTTCAGACTATTTTCTAACAAACGTTTCACTAGCTTTTGTGAGTTGTGTCGGAAAATAGTGTCAATGTTTGGTAGTACTTATCTGTGTGAAAGTGCATTTTCCACCATGAAAATTGTAAAGAATCGCTCCAGACGCTGCCTTGGAGATTCTTTTCTTTTACATCTTCTGCGGGTTACATCTTTTACAACAAGAGGAATGGATGTAGATACCCCAGCCCTTGTAAACGCTACTAGTCACCCTCATTAGTCACATTGAATAGGTATGTAAAATTTCAAATATATTTTTTATATTTCTCTTTTGTAGTGTAATAATAATAATAATAATAATAATAATAATAATAATAAAAATAATAATAATAATAATAATAATAATAATAATAATAATTATTATTATTATTATTATTATTATTATTATTATTATTATTATTATTATTATTATTATTATTAGCTGCGGACCTCCACCTTACTAGTGAAGACGGTTATGGCCCTCAGGCTCATTTTAATTGGACACCACTGTTCTAGAGCTTGTGGTTTCTGAGACATCATTGTCAAAAGAATTGGCCACAACATATAAACGTCTACAAACATACAAACTATTCTTCACCATAAACATATAAACCTAGCATTTTAATATATAGATTATTCTTCCTGTGCGAAGACTTCTATTTGTGTTTAGTAATAATAATAATAATAATAATAATAATAATAATAATAATAATAATAATAATAATAATAATAATAATAATAATAATAATAATAATAATTCTCTTGTTCTGTAGTTATCTTTGGAACAAAGAATTAAGCTCTACGGAACACATTCTTCCAAATGTTGGTTTTTGTTTCGTTTAAATATGCGGACTTAGCATATTGGGAATCTACTCTTTCCATCCGACAAGTGACAAAATATTACTAAAGACAAAGGTCTTAATAATATTTTTCCTGATATTTGAAAGTGGTAGATTCCTGATAGCGAAACTGCGGAACACAATATTTTAACAATTGTCAAAAACAGAGGCACAAAAATCAACACTTTGCAATTTATTGATAAGATTACTCTTCAGACTGTTTATATTGTAATAAGACAATACAGTTTATACTGCAATTAAATCATCATCATATATTACTGTAGAAATACACACATATTTATGGTCAGATGTAAATATTTCTTTAGTTCTACAGTAATATTTTGAAATAATTAACTTGAAACAATACATTTTTTTAAGTTGCAACTAAACAAGCACAATAGTTTAAAATGGCAAATTACAGGCATGTTATCCCTAGATATTGTGTCTAGGTAGCGCAGGTAGCGACACATAGAGGAAAACAGGGGGTTATGGAATTGGGGTGGGATTATGGAATCTTGGCTTATTGCCTCTGTTGTGTGCTGTATTCTCGCTGGGATAAGCGAAACTATGTTCTTGAAGAAGCTTCAGGACGTGGCAGTATTGCGCTAGTTGTTACTGGTGGATGACTCGCTGCAGTTCGATTTTTTTTTTTAATTTGCGTCTCCGAAAAACGTTTGTATATAAGTTTCCGTTACTGTTAGTTCGTAGAAAGATTTTGCAAATTAAATGCCCAATTCTACAGTAGTGTGTGCGCCTTATGATGTGTTTATAGGGAACAGAACGAAATTTCACATTGTGTGTAAGATTTATTTGAGGTGTGACTGTTTTACAAAATGACCATGGGAGGGGATTATGGAATACTTCTATTGCTCATAATCCATAACCTCCTCCTAGCTGTATGAAAACGATCAGCATATTAATACACTTCCAGCATAGGTTTGAGTCCAGTACGAAATTTAGATGATGAATAATCTGTGTTAGGTCGTTGTTCGTACAGAAGTGTGGGTTATATATGTGATTTGCACAATATGAGCTCATGAAGAGAGTTCTGGGTCCAATAAGAACATCTACATATGCAATTTCTACAAATGACAACGTGTAGAGTATGCGAGCTGCGAAATCCTGCACCATGTATGTGTACTTTTCCTAGAAAGAAATCCATTTCTAATGTACTTCGCCACTATTCCATATAGGCCAGTCAATGAAAGGTTGAACAAGGAAAAAATGGTGGAAACCTGGAACAAATTTTCTTTTCTTTATATAAGTGTCCGTAACAACATACTAATTTTGCACCACTCTACCACTCCGGATTTGGCCGCCATCTTGGAAAAGTGGCGCCAAAAATTAGTTTTTTGTAAATATGTCGCATGGTAAGCATTCTAGAGCGAAACATATTATTACAAAAAATATTCTACATTAAATTCTCTACAAAAAATGTTCTCTTCATCTTTTCTCTAGGATGCAGCGTTTAGATGTTATCGGTGTGGCAAATAACGCATTTTTCTTTCAGCATTGCTTTGTAGTAGAAGTTTAACAAAAATTTTCTGATACTATTTTGTCTTACGAGGGAACCTATCCAAGTGCAACTCTGACTTCGAGTCGAGACTATGGTCGTTGGATACCTTGTAGCAAAAGAACATAACACGAAAAGTGATACATCCTCGATCGCAACCATTGCGGAGATATAAGCGTGAAAAGTTAGAAATTGAGCTCCATACTATACATTACAAAGTCAGCTTCCGGGTCAGATTTTTCGGAAACGGTCAGGTAAGGAAACTCAGCGAATACATATCAAATTAGTGTTGGGAGCCCACCATTTTTTGAAGTGCAAGGTATTGAAGTTAAACAAATTGTTGCAGAGTCTCTCACAGAGTTACACAACGGACCTTATCCAAGTATAAGTGTGACTTCGAATGACCAATGAACCATAGAATGACCATGGCCATTGGATTGCGTGTCCTAGAAGAGAAAGGGTACATTGTCAATCGCACTTTTAAACGTGTTTTTCTGTTTTGTTATTGTCACAACTTAACGGATGTAGAAGAGTGGCCATATATTTTCTGATGTAGGTTGTATTGACATTTTGACCAGTTGCCCGTTTGCACAGGGTCATCATAGAGAGTTGAGATTTGTTCTATCTTCTTTTATTTAACAATAGCTTTCATACAGTATGCTACTTGACCCCCGGTTCCATTTGCCAATTTTGAGTTCAACCCCGCCTGGGACCCTGCGAGTGCCCCGGGGGCAACATTTTTTCATTCAAAACGTGGTGAGCTCCCAACACTAATTTGATATGTATTCGCTGAGTTTCCTTACCTGACCGTTTCCGAAAAATCTGACCCGGAAGCTGACTTTGTAATGTATAGTATGGAGCTCAATTTCTAACTTTTCACGCTTATATCTCCGCAATGGTTGCGATCGAGGATGTATCACTTTTCGTGTTATGTTCTTTTGCTACAAGGTATCCAACGACCATAGTCTCGACTCGAAGTCAGAGTTGCACTTGGATAAGTTCCCTCGTTAGTGATTTTTTAATATAAAATAAAAATTAATATATTTTCATTCATTGCAAGTGTGACTAAGGGTAAGTAATCAGGTCTATTACATCATCTATGTTCAAGATGTCAGCTGAAAAATATTTTGTCTGTGAGATACTTCTCGGTGAAGGTGTTACATGTATAGTAAAAGAAAAGGGACTGAACACATTAGTAGACTGCAGTATTAAAGTGAAAGATGGAAACGAATGTCAACTTAAGGGACTGAGAAGTGTTACACTTCATGAAAAGTGTAGAAAAGTTTATACAAAAGCAAGAAATAGCAAAACATTGCTGTCACAACGTACTTCATTACCTATGCCGATGACTCTTAGGTCAGTAGTACTAAGATTTAATTTTCAAGAAGCCTGCCTGTTTTATAGATAACATCAGATGAATTTTTAAAGAGACAAAGTAAAAAACCTGTGAGTGAACGTGAGAGTGTACATCGCGTCGAAACCATTCACGTTAAAGATTCTATTATGGAAGCAGCCGACAGAAAAAATGACGTCTATGGCAAAGAAGTTAGTATTAGGATTGGCAATGATCATGATTTAGTTGCTGCTGAAGCCAGATACCATTCCTCTTGCATGAAAAAGTTCTACAAGATTTCTTCTGGAATGAAACATGGTAGACCGAAAGATAATGTTGTTTCAGATGCCATGGCTTATGCTTTCAACTTCCTTGAAGCTAAAAGTGAAGTAAAATTTTTCAAAATTATAATGATGCACTGCCAACTAGAAAAAGCAATAAGAACTGAACTGAAAAAAAAAATTACCCACAAGATATTATATCAACAAACAAAAAATGCAGGGTGCAGAAGAACCGAAACTTGAAAGAAAGCTGCCTCAGCATATGGTGAACGCAGTCCTAATGAAGAGAGAGCATTAAGAAGATGCTTACTACCATACTCTTGATAAAGATGCAACGCAAGTCCTACTTGCGATGAGGATAAAATATATTTTTTGGTAGCTGCTGCAGTTATGACGTGAGAAATTGTTATACTTTTTCTTTTTCTTTTTGTGCTATTCCCTGTCTTGTTTCTCAAGATAGGAGTGTCGAGAAGGCATTTTAAGGTCCCAGGAATTAATCAATTAACATCATTCTAAGATTATCTGCTGATGGCTAATCATCAGCTTCGTAAACCTGGGATTTGATATCTTCAGCAATTATTTGCCCGACTGTCTTTATGATTCTCAACTTCCCTTCGTCCATATACATACGCCTTTGACGATCATACCATGTATCCATGAGAATTTTATGTCCTGTATCACGGAAGCAAACTATGGGCCTTATGTTTTTGTTTGTTGATATAATAATATCTTCTGCGTAATTTTCTTTCAGTTTAGTTCTTATTGTGTTTTCCAGTTAGCAGTGCATAATTAGAATGTGGAAAAATTTCACTGAATGAAAATCGGCACTCTTCCTTGTCAGCTTCCATAATAGAATCTTTAACTTGAATGGTTTCGACGCGATGTACACTCTCACGTTCACTCACATGTTATTTACTTTGTCTCTTTAAAAATTCATCTGATGTACATTGTGTACAAAATAGGCAGGCTTCTTGAAAATTAAATCCTAGTACTACTGACCTAAGAGTTACCGACGTAGGTGATGAAGTACGTTGTGACAGCAACGCTTTGCTATTTCTTGCTTTTGTATAAACTTTTCTACGCTTTTCATGAAGTGTAACACTTCTCAGTCGCTTAAACTGACATTCGTTTTCATCTTTCACTTTAATACTGCAGTCTACTAATGTTTTCAGTCCCTTTTCGTTTACTATACATGTAACACCATCACACATCTGTATCCTTAGTCACACCTGCAATGAATGAAAATATGTTAATTTATATTTTATATTAAAAAATCACTAAGACAAAATAGTATCAGAAAATTTTCGTTAAAGTTCTGCTACAAAGCAATGCTGAAAGAAAAATGCGTAATAACATGTAAACGGTGCATCCTAGAGAAAAAATGAAGAGAACATTTCTTATAGAGAATTTAATGTAGATTAATTTTTGTAATAACATGTTTTGCTCTAAAATGCTTACCATGCGAAATATTTACAAGAAACTAATTTTTGGCGCCATCTATCCAAGATGGCGGCGAAATCCGGAGTGGTAAGTGGTGCAAAATTAGAATGTTTTACGAACATTTATATAAAGAAAAGAAAATTTGTTCCAGCTTTCCACCACTTTTTCCTTATTCGACCCTAAATCATCCCTTATTGACTGGCCTAATATCCCCTATCTTTTTTCTACATTTAGTATTTTTACTTTTATGTTTTTCCTATGTCTGCTAGGAACTTCTAATCGTCCTATTATAGTCCTCATTAAATATCCTTAAAGCCTATATAATACTATTTATTTAACTTGTATCCTCGGACAGTTATTTTCACAATGTAAATGGTATTCCATAACCCCTGTTATCCTCTATTAGTAGATCTATGATTGTTTACTGTTAGGAATTAGCATGAAGACTGATAGATGTTTCCCTTTTATAATTACGATGTGAGGAAGTAAAATATTCCAATACTCACTCTCCACTAAACCTTCAATGTATCTATCTACGAGGCGCCTCCATTCCTATACATCCGACCTTTATAGTCTTCATCTTGTACGCAAAGTTGTTTGTCTCACTGACGACGATGCTTTTGTAGAGAATTTATCTTCATTAATTCTTTTAAAAGTAGAATTTGATTCGATAATTTAAAGAGTAAGAGAATTGAAAATTTCAGAAACATTATGTCATTTCATTAATATACACGTTGTGCCTATCAAAGAATTGAGGAATATTTATCTTCAAACGTAATAAGAAAGATACAGATTTAATAGTGAAAGACTAAGCACAAAGGTAATATTTTGTACTAATTCTGTTTGCAAAGGAATAAAAACTAAACTAAGCACAAGAAGACATCTTAAACGATTTGAATCCAGAATTCGTTTCTATGATAAATCCTAAATTCGCTCACGCTTCAGTGAAACCCGCGTGTGTATGTAATGTATGGAATTTTGCTGGTTCAGAATAAAATGAAACTGGAAAGTTCTCTGTGTTCGCTGGACTTTAAGAAGCTTAACGGAATAGATTGAGTGAACATAGGATTTAAGCGATTTCACTCCCAACCACTAACACATTTATAACTCTTGTGGAAAATTTAAAGGTAAAAAGATTCAACTATTTTATTTATCTCTGACAGGCTTTAAGCTTTTACCGATATTTTTTTTTACAAAATAGGAAAGCAGACGATGAAGAGCTACTTTTATATTAGTGATAAAATCCATTATATTATCTATGTCTTATTTAATAATAGATAAAATAGTTTATTAGATAGTTACTTGACGGATAAATTAGAACTTCCTGTTAACAATGTTAATGCAAATATCGTTTTACCAATCCGTGATTTAAAGGCTTAATAGAACTTGTCTCTGAATAAATAGAAGAGGATTTCATACATTGTAATGCTTTTATTATCCTCACTTAGATTACATAGGAATGAAACAAAAACATGTGAATTGAGAGCGAGAATAAGTTAATGAAGTTCTTAACATGGATATACAAATTATTACCATACTTTTTTTTAAATGGACTTAGAGTACTTTCAAGGTGTTAAATATTGCGGAATTGACAAACATTTTAATTAACAAGTGTTAGCTTACATTAATTAAAGTTTAGAAGGTGGAAATTATTACTTGAAATATGACTACAAATTTGCAATATACCTATAAAAAATATAGCGATTTCAAATTATTAAATTGCGGAATAGTACATTATCTTGAATTTATTTTATTTACTTTGCTAGATGTGTCTGCCATTAGACATTCGGAGCATATCTGAATTGCAAACGGCGGAATAATTTATGATGTTGAAAAAAGCACAAGTTCAATTGGGAACGCCCAGTCAATATGGATGATATATTCTATTACTATATCTATACTACTTTATAATTCAAGTCGAATACAGTACGTCAAATCTTAGAAGATATCTTGCGATCTGTATGAACCATATATGTGCCGTGTAAATTTCATAAATTTGGAGACGAGCTTATCGGATGAACTTCGAGTAGGTATTTAAAAGATTTAAAATGTGTTCTACTACCTCTCCTTCCCACAGTCATAACGTTTCTAATGATAATCGAAGCAACAGTAACAACCGACAACTTACTGTATGGTCAATCGTGGTGCTGTTGCGAAGTAAGAAACATGGATTTGAGTTTATACGTAAAGACATTAAATTTTGTCAGTATTTAGAGTAAACATCATTTAAAAAAAAATAGATTACGTTTTGCTACAACAGCAAGGTCAAAAGTGACATTGCCATTTTAAAGTGGGCCTAGAAGCTATAGACGATATAATATGTTGTTAACGTGTGGCTCCAAGGAAAGAGGAAACCAGTGGCGCAATGGGTTCGTAAAAATCGTCACCTAAACTTTGATGACTTATTGGTGATTATGTACTAGCACATTTTGAATGAAGATCTTAACATTCGCTGTGCCACAGAGCATATTGTTCTCGTGAGAGTTAAGTGAAATCCATACTTCTAGAAACTAAACACAGGTTATAATATTGGATGCCACTTGTTTAATATTCATTCCAATGATGCTTCTTCAACATATAAGTCACCGTCTACACCGAGACCGATCCATATATGCAGCAAAGAGGAAGCTGTGCCTGAAGCTCAATTGATTGCGAGGTAATTATCAATCGAAAATAATTCCTTGGGAGTCTGAATAGCAAACTAGAAGATGTAAAATAAGTACTGAAGTTCATCCATCAACAGCCTCAGCTGTTGCCATACTTGCAGCATAATTTCCAGCATAACTTAACATTGTTTTAAAGCAATCAGTAAACAACTATGAGCCTAATCCACGAACTTTTAATTCTCCTCCTTATAACGTTTTCTTAGGATTATTTACTCAAATTTATCAGTGGTTGAATGGTTTGAATTGTTTAAATTAGATAATACAAGCTTATTCTTGCCATATGAATTGTTAACTGTAAAAGACAGCTAAAATTGTTAAGAATTTAGAAAATTATTACTTTTACGACAGTGTATCTATAAATTAAGACAGTGTATCTTGTAGACCGAATAATTATATTTTAATAGCGTAAGACATTTTGTCATTGCGTTTTATTTCTGCGTGCAATTTAAAATTTTAAAAAAATACTCATAATTATTACTCAACCCAATATATTTTTTAAGCATAGATGCCATTTATATGTGAAAGTCATTATTAGATATATTATATTTTATAATTTTATTTTGTTTTCGTTACAGGTAAGAAAATTGGTAGTTGCTTGTTTATTGCGAGGGCTGGAATTTCAACTAGGTAAGATATAAATCTTAAATTTTGAAGAAGAATAGCTATTAAAAATTAAATTACTAGTGAATGAGTATTTCAAAATCAAATTGAAATCTTATCTGATGATTAGCTTGAAGTAAGTGAAGTTGGATCAATAAATTCAGTTTCTGGATAAATGTGAATAAGACATGATTATTATTAAATATTCTGCCTTTCGGCAGGTCCTGGGACTACAGAGTTATTTTTTGTTTTAATTTTAGATTTGGGCCTGGAAATGTTTCTTAAACGTTTTTCGACCCTCAGCTTTCTCTTTTAACTCCTAATATTTTTCTTCTGTTTCGAAAATTATCGATCAGTTATGTTCTTCTTCCTATTCATCGCTTTCCTTCAATCTTTCCTTCTATGGCGGTTAGAAGACAATTTCTTCGCAAGATGTGTCCAATCCAATTGGTCTTCCTACGATGGATGGAGTATCCTCTTCTCTCCTATCCATTTTAAAACATCTGAGTTTGTTGCTTTTTCTGCCCATTTTATCTTCTCCATCTTCGTCCAACGGCACATTTCGAAGCTCTCTAAATATTTCTTCTCTACATTCATTAATGTCCAAGTCTCTGAACCATACAATTCAATATTCCGGATATAGCACTTGACCAACTTCTTCCTAAGTCCAATATTGAGCTTGTTGGTAAAATGAGTGTTATAAGAAACCAATATGTGTGTTTTCATTTTCAAATTGCAATGTTTGTTACAATATCAAACGTAATTCATCATACTGAAAAGTCACGAACATTTGAGATTGAGGTCTCCATAATTGAGAGGAAAACTGAAGAACAAAATATTTTTTTTTATTTTTTATTTATTTATTTTATTTTTTGCAAAGCCCTTAGGATCAAGGTGTCGCATTTATGTGGCATAGAGTCCAGAAACGATTTTATCGTAATCTGAAAATACGTCTTCCATTCTTCTTAAAAGTTTTCGTCAACATTTATATTTTTGTTCTGCTAACTGAATCTCCATGTCCTCCCACATTGGCTAAATTAATCTAAATTCGAGAGTTGAGGTAACCAATTTCCGCAGGAATTTCGTTGTGTGAACGAATTTGGTATAGCCAAACATCAGTAATTTTTTTCTTGCGAAAGAAATTAACTGCCAAAGTTTCGAAAATTATCAGGTAGCGCAACTTTATCGATAATGCATAAGTATACAAGTCAATATAGGCTTATATACATTAATCAATATGATAACATGAGAGGGTTCGTCTATCCTCTGTTTCTCTCAAGAAGCACATGACAACCTTGGTGATGGATAGTTCGTTAAAGAACTGACTATTGAGAACGGTACATTCATTTGGACTAGTAAGGAACTAACTCGTTTATTTTGAACCACACGTCCAAAGTAACACGTGACTTCAGCTCTAAGGAAAGCTCTAGATGTTCCTCACATCACTGCACACGACTCTAGCATAGAAATAGCCAATAAGCATGTAATGAATGTTCGTGAACATACCAAGAGAGAAACACAATTCACCGGGAGTTCTTGAGGTCGGAAATTGATATTCTGTATCGAACTTTTTATATTTCGAGAGACAAGTCTACTTAATGGAAGGAATACAGTAATGTCTAGCGCAACACAGGAACTGTGCTTTTGCTATAACTCCTCATAAGGTCCCTGTTTTCTCAACAGTCTGTAACTACTATACGTCTATTTTTTGAGGTATTGTAGTAATTTTTAAAAACTCTGTTTGAAACATCTTTTCCCTGCTTACGGTTCAGCAGATTATTCTATTTGGACTATAGCAACGAACAGTATGAACTTGGTTTTGTTCGACATCAAAACATACGTATCTTACTGTTTCTGAGTAGAATGAAAAATAATCTCTACGTAATTGAACCAATCTTTTCGACTTCCGGCAAAATTCCTCGAGCTTCTCAAGACAATCAAACCTAAGGTTCGATCTTATCAGATGTCTCCCACTGGTTCAAATGAAAGGGACACATAAGCCTCAATATCCTTACCAATGGAAAAAGTGATACAAGGATTGGCTTGATTTGTCCTGGTGATGAACATCAAAATCAATTCTTATTAAGATAGGGAGGTGCCTCAGTGTGTGTGTGGCGTTATTTCCTATTAGTTAGTAGTTGTTTTTACATTCGCTGTCTGTTGCCTCTATTTGAAAATTGATCTTATGATGTTGAACATAAACTTGCTTTGTTGTTTATTATTAAGACAAAACGTCGGATTAAATGTAAATAAGGTCGTATTTACTTCTATAAAATCTAGAAGTATTTATTCCTCACGTCAAAACAATCTAATTTATGAATTAAGCAACATGAGTACAGTATTACAGACAATAGTTACAATTTAGTTTGGACAGCGCAATATTTAACAAGGCTGTACCGCCAACCTACATAAAACATACTATCTGAATACAACTCATTTTAGCTTTGGAACTTCATATATACCATAAAAGACAAATTCTGACCAAAGCATATATTAACTAATAAATAGTAGCGTTATTTATTATTTATCATTTATTACGCTATTATTTAATAGTTAATATACTGTATGATTTGGTCAGAATTTGTCTTTTATTGTATATGAAAATACTATCATTAACAAGCCGAAACCACTTTTAGATTTCAGCATTAATATTTCTGTAACCGTCTTTTAGAGTCATAAACCACATAAAGTGAAAAAATAAATAATCTTTTAAAATCACAATAGTTTGAAAAATATCTGCCAATTGCAAGCGGGTCAAGGAATTAGTATCTAGTTCGCACTTTATCTAAATGTCCATGTTTTATAATATCCCTGTACTGGCAAAACGAATTAGTACCTTAAAGTGTTTCACTGTACCTAATTTCCACTATGCAAATCAGTTTTTCGGTACAGAAGGGTTGTAAAACATGGTTATTTAGATAGAGCGCATACTAATTCCTGTGTAATTCTTTGACCTTTCGCGATAGGACCAACAGTTTTAAAGTTTGAACATTTTAAATTTATTTTCGGAGGTTTAGAACTGAAAAAGGGCGTTTTCATCCATGTTTATTAGAACCTTTTTCTTACATTGGTATAAGAAGTCCGCTGCTCTTGTATTTATCTGCAGATGATATATGAATGTGGAGCTTATCCAAACTAACATATTTTTCTTTGAAAATAGTATTTACCAGTTTAATTTAATGGTTTATGCAATTAGACACGACGTTAAAGGAACCTGAAAATTCTTTATTTATTGACCTCTCGCGAGTTTTGTAGTTGAAATTTATTTTACAACATACTAGCTCTGTAGAGAAGAAAAATCATACATGTATACAATGAAAAATCACTTGAAATCTTTAAAACATATCATAAGGCACCCAACCAATTTTTAATTTAAATTTTTATGTTATCACAAATATTAAGTTAAAGAATGTGTGGTATTTAGATGATGGAACAATAACCGGAAATACAGACGTAATATTACAAACATTAAACAACATTCATACACATGCATCATCAATTGGCTTATCGCTAAATTACTCCAAATGTGAAGTGGGATTCCTCGGTACTAAAGAAGAACAAATTAATAACCTATATGATATATTTAATAAATCAGCACCTGGGTATTCAGCTCCTTACTCCAACTAATGCAGAGCTTTTAGGTTCAGCTATCTCAACAGAAGCACAGAGCAAAATGTTATTAGGCAAGACTTCCATACTAGAATATTTTTGTCACGACTTTCCAAGCTTTCAGCCCATTCTGCATTTTATTTATTAAGGGCTTCATTTGAAATGCCGAGGTCATTTTATTTCCTTCGATACTCTCTATCTTGAAAGGAAGATGTCCTATTGGAAAAGTTTGATGATACTCTTAAAACTGGGCTGGAATTCATCCTCAATTGTTCTCTTGATAACAACTCTTGGATACAAGCTTCATTAATAGTCAAAAATGGAGGGTTTGGAATCCTTCGCGCTACAGATATGGCTATTCCGTCTTTTCATGTGTCTTTCTATGGTGCAAGTCAATTAATTAGTTCTCTTCTTCCATGGGATAACGACGAAATCACCAATCCAGATGTGATGGACTGCATAGCTAAATATACAAATTTAGTTGGGTTAGACCTCCGGCTCTCGAAAATCGTAACAATCAATCGGCCTGGGCCGAGTCCACCGTTAATTACCATGTAGTTTCTTTATTGCAAACTACAAATAACATTGAAGATAAGGCCAGGCTTCTCGTGGTCATGTCCCCTGAAAACGGTGCACGGCTTCAAGATCTACCATCACCTTCTCTGAGCCTACATCTATCCAATGAGAGTTTCCGAGTATTCGTCGCTCTACGGTTGGGAGCAGATATATGTGAACCACACCACTGCCCCAATTGCGACACCTTGGTAGATACAAAAGGATTACACGGTTTGTCGTGCAAAAGCAGCGCCAGCAGACATGCACGCCACTCAAGTGTGAATGATATAATATTTAGAGCTTTAATATCTGCGGGGCTCCCAGCAGTGAGGGAACCGAATGGGTGTAGCCGTTCAGAAGGAAAAAGACCTGATGGTATGGCATTGATTTGGGATTTGGGAAAGGCATTGATTTGGGATTTCACATGTTCAGATACTTAGGCCCCCTCCAACCTTCAATATTCCTCAATACAAGCTGGACTCTTAGCTGCTCGAAGAGCAAAATAAAACAGGAATAAATATAGTAATCTACTCGATAACTATTGCCTTCTTGCAATAGCAATTGAGTCTAGCGGTTCTTGAGAAGAAGGCGGCCTTAAATTTATAAATGAAATCGGCCACCGTCTATCAATTAAATCAGGAGATACTCGAGCAAAATCTTTCCTCATTCAACGGATTAGCATAGGCATTCAACGTGGGAACGTGTCGGCTATTATTAGAACGTTATCCACCGGTAAAGAGCTTTCTTCTGTGATTGCTGAACAGGGAGGTTTGGACTAAAAACAAATCATTGGTGCAACAATTTATGTAACTACCGAACAAGGGGTATGGAGAGACAGCTCAATTCATAAGTTTATATGAAAAATTACGGCGTAATGCTGTACCGTACGTCAAGATAGTGACATAACATGACCTGTTGGAGCCATTGAAAGCAGAAGATTTAGTATAACCTGCCAAACAGTATGGGAACAAAGGTGTGTATGCGAGTTGTGGTTTGTTAAAAAATATCTCCGATCATGCTGAACGGGTAGCAATTCGAGGAGTCATGTATGTTAGGAAGCTTTATGAGGCCAGCAAAGCGAAACAAGACGCACGTAGAACAGACTAATAAGAAAGTAAAGAGACAGAGAAGAGTTTAAACTTCTTGATATTAGTAAAATTGTAAATCATGAAATATATTGTAAAATGTTTTCAATATTATTGTTCTCATAGTCTATGATTGTATACATATATTGTTAAATTGTCTTGCATTGTTAAATTTGTCTACATGCTTGGTTGAGTTCCTTTTTCTAGTATAAACAATTCTGTAAGCCAGCGTTTCCCAACCTTTTTCAACTTGCGGCGCACTACGGGCGTAACTTGAATTCTCGCGGCACACACACAGATATTATTATTTGTAAATATAAAATACCGCGGTATTTTTTCTGTGATTAGCCTACTGATCTTCTCTCAGAGAAGAAAGCTCGATCACTGGTTTTCCCCGTGGTAAATCATTATGCTTATTTTTCATTCTAATTTAAAAATAGAAAACAATTGCAATGAAATATTGGACTTAGGTTTTTAAAACTAAGCTTTCTTTTTCGAAAACTGTATCCAACCTTTCACTAAGAAGAAAGATCACTAAATAACGAACGAAGAAACAAATCTCTTTTAGTTTTAAAACACAAATGTAGGTAATTTGTATGCATGTTTGCTTTGTCGAAAGATTGAATGATATTTTAAAATTTGAAGTTACGAAATAGTCTGCAGCAATAAAGAAGCAATAATCGTCATAACAATGACAACAAATACTTATTTCAAAATTATAAATGTACAAAAAAGTGACATGATATGTAACTTAAAGTTGTAGATTCATAGTAGAGGTTCATAGTAATGTGAAATACAAATATACATTTTTTCCTTTGTCTTGCAATTTGATTACTATGGAATTAATAATTTTTCGATTTCCTCGCGGCACACCAGAGGCCCATTCACGGCACACCAGTGTGCCGCGGCACACCGGTTGGGAAACGCTGCTGTAAGCTCTTGAATTTTAATCAATTAATTTAAAGTAATATATTGTTTGTAAAAAGAAGGTTATATTTCAACATTTCTTTAACCGACATTAGTATAAGTAAAAGTCTGGTGAAATTCTAGGTGCAAGTATTCGGATAAAAATATTTTTCTGATGCTTTTCGAAGTATTGTATAGAAGTGTAAAACCTAATATTAACATTTCTCTGGCTTATTATTTATTCCTTATAATACTGTGCTATTTAGTGAGTATTTAGTACAACTTACTCCAAAAAATCACATTTTTACCCTACAAAAAGTAAATCTATGGAACTACCTTCATAATCAGAAATAGTCTCAATCTGTAGCAATGACTTTTCTCTAATGCTATTGTAGACTATGGAATTCACTGTATTAGAACTCAGCAACAAATAAACCAACGATGTCGTTGAGTTTTTGGAGGTTTTGGAATTGTCATTTCTACATATAGTTGTCTATGAAATACATTTAAGAAATAAGATGTCCGGATAGATTTTTCTCCCGGAAAATAGTGTCATGGAGGCATTATAAATATCCGATTGCGCATTATCCTGCAGTAAAATAATAGTTCTACACTTCACAAGAACATGTTCTACAGTTTTCAATTTTTCATGAACACTTTGCAATTACTGCAAATACATAGTAACATAAATTGTCTGGCTGAGAGCAGGAGCTTACAATGCACGATACCTCGAGCAGTCCACCAAATGTAGAGCATAACTTCACTTTGGTGCGGAAATGTGTTTGATTGTTCAGTAGTCAGGACCGTATCTACGAAAGGGGGGGGAATTCGAGTCATTTGCCTCGAGGCGCAGCTGATTGATAGTATGGAGGGGGCGCCATTTCGATGCAAGATTAATGATGGCAAGTTTAGCTCAGGTCGCATAGACTGTGATTTGATGATTGATGGAATGAAGGAAGCGGAAGAAAACGGGAGAACTCCGAGAAAACCCATGCACACGAATCAAATAAGGGGTTGAGTTGAGTTGATTTTGAGTTTAACGTCCCGTTCAGCAGCAAGGCTATATGAGACGTGGACCTACTGATTAACGTGTAATCCGAACCACATGAGCTCCCGCCGGGAATCGAACCCGGGCCTCCTACGCCAAAGGCGTGTACGCTAACCGCTTAGCCACGGAGGAACTCTCAAATAAGAGAATATAGGCATTTCCATCATATATTAATTGTGTTCAATGGAATTAGTTCAATGAATTTACACTTTGTCAGACCAGAAATAAATCAATTGGTCTTATGAAAAGTGCCGAAAAGACCTCTTTCCTTTCTTAACTGGTTGGTATTACATTTTTAAGCATAAGTATTAAATTTATGATTAAAATTAATGCAATCGATTCTATTTTTATTTAATGAAGATAATAAAGGTAGCTGAATGTTCTAATTATATTTTTAACATTTTATTATATAAACCTTTAAACGGCACTATTTCACAACTGGGGATGAAATATGAAAATTATAGAAAATCAGTCGAAACTTAACATTTAATTCCAGGGGTTTTCCGAAGATAGGAGACTACTCAGGTAAGTTTGCAATTACTGTGGGTTTGGGTTAAAGAGTTTGTAATTCTGTCTCGATACTTTGTAAGTTATCTAAAAATATTATAATCGTTGTATAACATGGGAAAGACATATGAAACAAAATTACCTCACAGTCAGATTGATATTTCTAGGTTTCATACGCACAATTTTGTTTGCCTTTTCGTTAAATTTCTTAACCAAAGTTGTTCATTGCAAAACTAGGACCTCTTTTCGATTTAAAGAGCACTCCAATTATTTGTTTAGTCAACTTAAAATGTGAATTTGGAAATATATTGTGGCGTTCTCAGGTGTGATTGGGAGAAAAAAATAATGATTACAAAAGTGCATTTTCGTTGCGTTGGATCAAAGAAAAAAACGCTTTTTTCCTTCCTTTCCTTGTTGCCCATGCTGAAGAACTGGAGTTGATATTTTGAATGTTTTGTTTTCTCGTGGCGAAGAAAGAAACAATTAAAGTGGTTTTAAGACAATAGGCTGCATGAATTTGACATTTTATATCATTGTGTGTCAATGAGTAGAGTTGTTTTTGAGTTTAACGTCCCTTTCACTAGCGAGGTTATATGAGATGTGGACCTACTAATTAACATCACACAACCCGAACCACAAGAGCTCCTTCCGGAAATTGAACCCGGGTCTTCCACGCCAAAGGCATGTACGCTAATCGCTTAGTTACGAAGTTCATTTCTTGTGTGTCAAGTTTTAATAGTTACCAGTGCATTTCGTTGTGCTCTGAATCTGAGGTAAGTATATGGACTTGAATTGAATTATATTTAAGGCTTAATTTAATTTGTTCTGTTAATTAATTTCTTACTTGCCGTTTGAGCTAGGCCAGTTGATATTAAAATTTACTCCTACTGATTAAAATTTAACTTAGTTCGCTGTTGGGAAGTTGTTAGAAGGATTCTTGATTTTGTACAGTGCGTTCGTGAAGCTAGCTAATAATGATCTGATGAGAGAACGAGCAAATCTGGAAAGTGAACGTCACAAGTCTCTAGCCTTCATCCACTCAATTCCAAATGGCCATTATTTCCAAACATTTCGACGTACTATACTGCAAGACAGGCACGTAGCTAGGATTTCGTAATGGGTGGTCCGTGACATGAAAGACTGTTGTTATCAAACCAGGGGCTCGATCATTCTAAACTATTTTACAGGCAACATACATTAGTTCGTTTAGCCAGGATTTCGTAATGGGTGGGGACGTGACACGAAATACTTTGGTTTATCACACCAGGGCTTGATTATTCTGAACTATTTTACTGGAAACACATGTTAGTTCGTTTAGCCAGGATTTCGTAATGGGTGGGGTTAAGAGAACTTTCTTTCCATATAACTTTTTGTTTTTATTGTTCCGTCAACTACTATCTATTCCAAATGACAAGTTAAAGGAGCACTAAAAAACTGTTTCTCAATTAACATGCTTGATACTGCAGAGAAGCGATAACGAGAAATTATGACAGAAAATGTCCAAACTATTACAGAACGGCACCATCTTTTCGAAAGCTTGAAATTCCCCTGACTAGTAACAGAATTCTGATAACTCTGTAACTTTTCTAGAAATTGCAAATGCCATGACGTTTCCAGGATATACCACTCTTCGTAAATATGTATTGCTCCCCATAAGAAAGAATAATGAAACGCTTGTTGTAGGTTTTCTTTTTTAATTTTTAACGCTGATTTCTCTTTTTCTCGTTTCTTTTCTTTTAATCCTTCGTTATTTTTTTCATTTCAGGTTTCGAAGGGGGTCCGGACCTCCGGACCAAACCTTGGCTAAGTGTCTGCTGCAAGAAATGACTGTGTTAGTTCAACCCTTTTCAGTGTGCCAGGATGAGTACCACTTTTTGCGTTAAATCAATACAGCAAACTTGCTTTTGGTAATTCAACATAATGTAGGATATCATACTACCACTGTCACAGGGTTTAGTCAACATCGATAACACATCTATTGTATTAAATCACCGAAATCAACACCATTCACTGTGTTGAATCAACACAAAAAGTGGTAGTCATTCTTGGACACCGGGAAGTGTTGACTCTTTTTTTTTTTTTTTTGCAATGGAGGAGCGATTTAAGAGAGCATTACTTTCTTTTTTTAATTGATTTTGTTCTTTAAGTATTTCAGGTAAGGATGGGATAGGGAATGGAAACAGTTCTAGAAGTAATTGGTTCTGGATTTATTCGATCCCAGCATTTGCCCGTTGTGTGTGACCAAGAAAATCAGAGAGAACCTGAGTTAGGATGACTGGCATCGCATTACAAACCCATGGCCTAAAGATGGCGCAAAAAGACAATAATAATATGATGATGATGTAAGCAAATAATGATAATTATAAATACGATTAAATGTGAAACAGATGCAGAAAAAAAAAGTAATTCCGACAACAATAAACATTGAGCAGTTGAACATTAATCAAAATAACTGATGACCTAATGTAGCACAAAATTTATTTGTATAGAGCAGTAAATAATTTTCTTTAGTATAACAGTCTATTTGAAACAGTAGGTTATGGTTACTTCTTTAATGCAATAAATTAAGTTCAAACTCCTTGTTTTAAAATGTCAATCTTTTTAGACGATAACAATACTCGAATATGCACTATGATGCCCCTTTCACTGTTTTATGCCGTTCCGTTGTAATTATGATGATACTCGTGTACCAGATATTATCGATCAGAAACAATATTTTCATTTAGGCTACTCATCTTCCGGTTATGGTTCACAGCTTGTATTAAAAATACTTTTTGTATTATTTTGTATTTTTTTTTTTAAAAAATTACCAAACCTACTCTCCGAAGGTTATCTTTAATTCCTTTTACTTTTAAGGTCGCATACAAAACACAGTATAAGATCATCTACAATTAACAAAAAGCAAAATACAACAAAAAATAAGGTATAAAATAGTGACCAAAGAATTATTTATTACTCAATAACTATAAATTAATTAATTTATCCCAACACTACACTTCCCTTGCGCTAATTCGACTTACTTTTTAGCGAATTTATCCTGAGCAGGACAACTTTTGGTATTTTCTGCTTATTCCATTATTTGTTTTAGTACATGTATCGTATAAGTTAGTACTTTATCATGGTGCGTAATGCGACAACGTAACAATGTCTTTCGTGGATTTCTTACGAGGAAAATCTTGAGAATTTTACTTTTAGTATAACAGAGTATTTTATTTCCGAAATAAATGCGCTGCAACAAAGAACTGATTTCAGAATCTAAATTTTAATAAAGACAATATCATAAATATTTAATATAAATAAACCATAAACATTGCATAATGTATCGGTTTGTGTTTCAATAAAACGATAAAGCGTCCTCTGCAGTGTACTATTAATACTTCTCACTTTGCAACGTTTGGATACGCTTCATAATTGATTTCAGGTTCGTGTGTGCACACAGATTTCAGTAAAAGGTATAAAATTAAGAAATATGACAAATGATTTTAACAAATTTTATGTTTAAAAAAACTATATTTTAAATTTTTTTAAATATGTTTTTTAAGTTAAGATTTGTTCCAATCCCTGACATAAGGTATTTAGACTTAGGAGGAAGGGGCGCCAGGAAAACGTCTTTGCCCCGGGCGCAATATTCCGTAGATCCTGCCCTGTAGATAGTAATAGTGTCTACCAATGATGATATCAGCGTGAAGTATTGTAAAAGGGAAGAAAAGATCTTCAGTACACCTCCACCCTGATCAGAAACGAATTCTTTCCATAACGAGTTAGAAAAGATGTATATGCATTTGGTGGTTTCACTTCTGAGACATAGCCAACTTATGGAGAACTTATCATCCCATTTTACACATTCAATTGCCCAAAATAACTGTAGGTTTGGTGAATGGCACTGGAATCGAATGTTTCTCTCATTCCCTCTTCTTGGTTCATTATCGACCAAAATAGCCCCTTTGTGTACCACTATAACACCGCGTATGTAGTATGGCCTGGAGAAATTGACTTCAATTATAAATTTAGCTGCAGTTTCACTGTTGCTCACGTATCACAACAATAAATTTGTCCTGAAGTTACATCTGCTCGATTTAAACTCACAAAGCATACAGGCAAATACAATGAGGTACAAGTTTGTTACGTTTGACCTGCATCATGCTGACACTTTCTCCTAATTGTGACAGGCTACGAGAAGAAACACCTACTCACACGTTAGTTTTAGCTCGAAAAAAAAGATGCGTTGAGTGCATGCAGTGCCATTACGAGGAAATCTCACAGAACCCTTTTAAGGTTCCAAAGTTTAACCATACGTTTTCATTACTAAAAGGTACTATTTCTGACCTACTAGGGTTAGATCTCAAACTGAATAAGAACGTATATTATCTCATAATATTTTATGCTAACAAGAACATAGAGAAGTTTGTAACACAAGTAGATCATAGACATCATAAAATAAAATATGATATTCCATATTGCATTATAACTGGCTTTTGCCTCTTTCGATATATATATATATATATATATATATATATATATATATATATATATATGAGGGAGTGTTTGTGTGTGTGTCTGTATGTGAGTGCGTGTGTGAGCGTTTAGTGTGTGTAATTTTGCGGAGATGTGATATAAAAATGCAGACAATCTTCAATTACTGATTAATTTTTAAAACTGAGTGGTTATCGTTAATTTTCGAAATGATGAAGCCTCTTGCGTAACACATCATTACAAAGGTATCTTGTTATATTTTACATTAACGGAAATATAATACATTTATGTTTTTGTAAATAATATATTACTCTCAATATCAGATTATGATGTTGTATCAACAACCAAACAAATACATATAAAATTTGTATTTTGAAAATTGTTTCTTAATAAAACAAGCATATAAAGGAAACTATAACCTGGATGGGCAAGAAGTCTCTTTTCTCAAAACAATATTTTTTCTCATATTGGAGAAAGTGACTTTGTGCCCACCCTCTATATCAATATCAATCTTTTCTTAAATTTATAATAACTTGCCAAGCAAATTTGTGGTGGACAACATCTTGTCCATAGGTTTTCTCGGGATACTCCCATTTCCTTCCAATTTCTCAATCCATCAATTCTTTCATCATCATTCACTTGTCTTACTCATCTTCTCCGTTAGTCTCAAGGGCATAATCGTGGGACATTAAAATGAAATATTTTATTTCAGTTATTTAATGTATAGTATTTGTTAATTTCGTTCTACAAATGTACACCCAGCCACAAAAGTATCTCCCTCCATAAGTGCTCTAATTGCAATACTTGGGGTCCAGGTCTTCTGCAGTTGTGAGAACGCCTAGGCAGATGCAACCCAACTTACACGTAACTTTTCTCGGCACTGACAGCAGTTGGTAGTACTGAATCAAATCTTTAAGTAAAATTGTGAGTAGATGAAGCACGAAACATTTCTCCATTCTGAGATCAATCTCTCTGGTTCAGAGCATGTTGTTCAATGAACATCATATGTTAATCTCAATATTGCTGTGTATGTAATGTATTTTTTCATTATATACTGTATATTCAAAGTAATAAAAATAATGATCGCATATGAATCAGAAAATGCTTGAAGGTAGATGAAAATATCAAATTAAGAAAAAATGCTGGAAATAAGTTTGAAAATGATTGCCTCCATTGAGAGACCTTCTCAAATTCTCCTCATTCTAAAATCTTTTTCTTTCTGGAGGAGAGAAGATCTTGTTATCACACTGAGTATGCATTGAAATTGAAATACTTGAAAAAGTTTCAGCCTGGCCGAGATTCGAATACGGGTCTACCGAAAAGAAATCCAATGCGCTAACCACTCACATACTGCGCCATTTAAACTTCCATCCAAACTAATACCTAGTTAAGTCTTTATATGGAAAAATATAAATACTCAAATAAAAAAAATAAAATTATAAATATTCAAATATAACAAAAACAAATAAATATAAACAAAATATAAATAAGAAATCAAAAACAAGTATTATAGACGTTGCTCAATGAGGAAAATATCACGAAATGTGCTTCAGGTTGAGCCTACGTCATCGGCAGAGCCGCAACTTGTGGGGGGAGGGACAATTGCCCCTCAGAAAAGCTCCTGGCCTTTGAGGGGGCCCATTTTGGACAAAATGTTGTTACTCCATATACGATACGAACATGAAATTAGAAATGAGCACCAAATAGGGTCGCTACATTACATAAACAAAACAGCACACAAAAGGTGAATAGAACAAAAATGAGTCGTGCAACCATTTCAGTAATATTTATTAGAATGGCTTTGAGATTTTTCAATATGGTCTCCTTAATAATTTTGTCATGTACGGAATGGCCCCAGGGAGTAACTAATGGAACCGCAGTTTTTGCAGTGCGGGAGGGCCCATAAAGATTAAGAGAAAGTTGGAGAGAGGGGGCCAATAATTTGAAAAACAACTTTTTCTACGTGACCCAAATAAGCTTATTAATTGTTGCCTCCTCAGAAAAGAATCTAAGTTACGGCGCTGGTCATCGGTTGCAGTGATGGTCCCAATTTACATTATATTTCGGCTTTACCGTAACTTGTAATTTCCATAGAAGAAAAGACGACAGAAATTATTTTCACATTCTTTGAATTGTATCAACACGTGTAGAAATAGCCAGTTCCAAGTTTATGTTCGATAACTACTAGTTTCTTTTCTTATATTCATTTGAGGAGATTGTGGAAAATTGAGCCTGTGGCACTAGCCGTGTGATTCCGGGCGCTCGGCTTCTCATCATGAGGGGCAATCCACTAGTGGTTCGAATTCCTCTGAAGAGCAAGGTCGGAATTATAATTGCCCTTAGTATTTCTGTGTTCGTGTTCCTCTAGTGTTTGGAATACGTCGAAAGGGCATGAGGTACCAGTGACGAATAATACTCCGGTTGGGGCGATTTGTTTAAAAGAAATTGTGAAAGCAGGAAACTCCCATTGCAGCTACTTCGGTTCAAATCCCGTCGTGGTAAGTAGTAGTTTTCCTGAACGGGAAGATAATGTTTATGTAATTGGTATTGTAATTATGTTATTCCTTTATTATTATTATTATTATTATTATTATTATTATTAATAATAATAATAATAATAATAATAATAATAATACCACAAGGGAAAGAAAAATTAACATAGTTGAAGGTATTCATAGGAACAGAAAAGATATAGAGTATGTCAGGTGTTTCTTAGATTTACACATGAACGCAATAATATTATTGCTTTTATGGATTTACAGATAGAATATCATTTTATGACAACATGAAATGTAATATAAAGATTTGTCATCTGCTAACAGTAACGCATTTTGTTTCGCCCTTCTTCTAAGTAGAAACGTGAAGTAACATCTCAAATTGGATCATTCTCGTGACTAGCGATCCCTATTATAAGTTCGATCAATATTTGTGCACAGCTAGAAACAATTCCTTGGAACTCATTTTTCGCCCATACTACAGCAGTAAGGACGTGTTTCGCCCTTATGTGTTCGTCAATTCTTTTCCAAACACGTTATTTCCCAGACAGTTACGAAGGTTGATACGGATGACGTAATTGAGTGTTGTTGGCATTTCACCTGTAAAGGAAGTCGTCTTAACTCTTAGACCCAGAGAAATTGAATATTTTTCACGTTAGTATACATCAGAAGTATCAGTTTTGAATTCGCGTCCCTTACATTATGAAACTAACGCCTCGGTCACTACTCTAAGACATCACTATTGTGGGAGAAGGAAAAAATGGAGGTGCAGTGAATGCAGTAATTACACACTTTTACGATTACAGTGTAATAATGCTGAAACTTTCTGATTTCAGCTATGATAAAAAAGTAAAGTATTATGCAGAAAGAATGGTCCAGAGAAGTCAACTTTAAATTGACAACTCAAATATACGAAGGCGCTGCCGTATGCTCTTGCCTCGGGCCCTGATTTTTCACGGCACGGCATTGGAGGGATACTTATAATAATGGGAATCTGGTGTTTTAGACGCTGGATTATTTTTTTAAGTTAATTAATTTAACGAACCTTCCTCAGTACGTTGTTTCCTATTTTGATGCGTTTTACTCACTTGTACAGTTTTCCACTAACTTTATGAACAGGGACAAAAACACAGAAACATGGATAACAGCAAAAATCACAAACACTATTCGGGTGTTTTTCCCTTGCCTGAAGTAAAACAATAAAATATGGTGAACATGCAAATTTTGGTCTTCCCTTTTCTGTGGTGCCAAATCCAGAGTTGGAGTGAGTCAGTTGGTCAAATGGATAATTTTTTGAGTGAGTTAGTGGGTCGTGGATCAACAGCATATGACCCACTGCGACGCACCACCCACCGTGACCCACCACTCACTATGACGCACTCTGACCCACTGACTCTCTCTGCTCACTGCATTGTGGACAGCATCTTCTGACACGACAAAACGCCAAGAACCACAAAATTACTCCCTCAAAGTATGTTAAATCACCTAAATCTGTGATACTTTTACATTAAGATGTGTCTTAAAAACACTAAAAAGTACCCCGGAGGAGGCTTGAACCATCAATCTTATGATTATTCGGCAAGTGTTCTTCCGACTTCGCCACGGAGGTGATAAAGGAGTCGTCGCTTGTAAAAGGATAAATAGTTGAGATCTTTTTAGTTCCGTCAATCAGAGTGATCTTTTAACCGTTTATATCAGACGATAACTGTTTGTGATAAGATAAAATGCGTTCAACATGTAATTTCATAACAAAATGACGCGTGTCTATTTACTTTATTTCATAGATCTCTCACACTCACTTTCAAATGATCGATGACAGTTGCCATCTAAATTCACACAATTATTGCAAGCAAGATTTTTCACTTCATCTTGATAAGGGAGAGGTTACTCATGACCTGCCGAGCTCACTTTAGGAACTATTCCTCAGGAAAAAAATAGTATATAATAATAACCGCGTGCACATGGCTGGCCATAGTTCGCGTTGGTCCCTTCGTGAATCTCCGCGACGAATCGATGGAGCGCGGACCAAAACGAAGTCCTCGCTGCTACGCGGTGGTAACTTCAACACCTTCGACTCGCCTCTATATTGACGATCGACGTGTACCCGCAAGTGGACCACTAGGTGTTAGCGATGTTATGCCATGGGGTAGGTCCATGTTTCATATAGCCTCGCTGCTGAAAGAGACAAACATAAAATCAACTCAACTCAACAAAAATACATCAATACATCATTATATGCTTACCATGCGCTTTATAATAATTGCTGAAACATGTTTATTATATGGAGCGCTTAGAGCACAGGGCAATCAACCCATAAAGTTGTGAGAAAAATAGACATAAAATTTTAGTGTAATCTTCTGTATGTTGGTCTACGTACCTTGATTTGAGACTTTCAAATTTCACCCCTTTTTCACTAAAAATATCGATAATTCAACAAGGAAATAATTAAACCATGATAATTTGGTTGAAATTCATCGTAATTTTCACATGACAATCACTTTACCAAAGTGATGTAAAGCTTATGTCGTTAAGATCAGATCCATCATTATTGTAACAGAGCGGTGCTTGAGGGATTTACCGTAGAAATTCAACTCCGATTAGTTAGAATTTGACAACCTGGTTTTATTACAAGTATAAACTCTTTAGTTGGTAGGAAAGAGGACGTGGAACATGTGTCAGAGTTGATGACGATCTCTTTTGGTTCATTGTGTGTGGTGAGTCGGAGTGGGTAATGGTGGGTAGTAGGTCACAGTGGGTGGTGGATCTTGGGTCAGAAACTATCATTGACCCACGCCATCTTTGACAAAATATGTAAAACCAAATCAAAGAAAGAGCAATATTACTACAGAAAACACTCAACATCTTAGCTATTCATGACAAACTATTGCATGATCCGAATAACTCTAGTATATCCACAAATCATCATTTCTCATATTTTGCCGAAATACATCATGACTTTTCTGACAACCTGATATTTTAAATGTTGTTACTACGCAAAGTTAAATAATCTCATCACTTATTCAATTATTCTCTTATTATCATCACAACCTTTAGGGTACTTCTCGTAGATATAGAAAGGTAAAATTAGTATCCAGGCTTGATGTAGCGTGTAATTAAACAAATGAAAATCAACAAGATAATATTCCCCTTCTTCCAAACCCCCTAAAGTGGAGTGTGTTGATCATTCAATAAAAAGATTTGAAATCCATTCAGAAAATTCAGAAAATATAAAATATGTAGCAAAGTCTCGACTTTGCAATAATAATAATAATAATAAAGGAATAACAGAATTACAAAAACCATTACGTAACAATTCCTACCAGTTAAGAAAAAAATATTGCACGACACACGGCCGTAACTTGAAAGCGCCACTGCCCCCCAGGGAAGCTTCCCCCCGTTCGAGGGGGGCCCATTTTAAAACAAAATTGTCTTACTCCTTGTACGATACGAATATGAAATTATACGTGAAGCATCAAACAGGTTCACTATATTACATAAACAGAACAGCACACAAACGGTAAATAAAGCAAAAATGAGTCGTGGGTCCATTTCAGTAAATAATGTCTACTATTAGGGGCCCTAGAAATAATATTCGTATATTATTGTCAGATTTTTCAATATTGTCACCTTAATTAATTTGTCGTGTATGAAACGGGTCCAGAGACATAACTGATGGCCCGCAGACCTCCGGGAATACATAAAGAGTAAGAGAAGGGCGGAAACAGGGGCCCAAGAATTAGGAAGACGACTTTTTCTAGGGGGTGCAAACACGTGTATTAATACTTGCCCTTCCCCAGAAAAAGTCTAAATTACGGTGTTGCCTCGACGGTATTCGAACCCGTGTATCTGCCGTACGAGTTTCATATTTTGCCAATCTTAAACAAATTCCTCATACAAAGATATAACAATAAGCTAGTAGTTACGGAAGATAAAAATACAACTTTCTTTTTCTACATGTGTTGATGCAATTCAAAGAATGCGAAAATAATGTCTACCGCAGGCTCGTAGCCAAGGGGTGGGTCCGGGGATCCGTACCGCCTCTTCGAGACCAGAAACGAAAAAAACATTAAGGAAAGATGAAACAAAAAGAAACGAGAAAAAGAAGAAACAGTGTTAAAAATATAAAGCTACAGCAAGCGTTTGGTTACTCTTTCTTATGAGGAGCTTTGTGTGGGGAAACAGGGGGGAGGTCAACTTAAAAATTGATATTATTGTAACGCAGCATTCTGAATTGCATCTAGCTCCATGCTAATCCTATGGACTACAAATGACGATCAGATAGTCTCAGGTAGAACTTCAGAAATACCAATAATTCCCAATAATATGAGCCTGGCAACGGGTTCCAGTGACACTTGTTCATTTCATCATTGAAGAAATTTTCAATTTCGCGGCAACACTAATCCATTTCGCGATAGGATATTTTCACTGCCGAAAGAGATCTCGTTGCTATCCTTAACGGCATTAAACTAAGACAAGAAAAGGAAGAAAAGACAAGAAGAACCGAGTTCGAAAGACTTATATCATATGGTCCGAGAAACCATATCTTTTTCAATTTTTTATATCCTTTTACTCGAGATTTCTTCACAGTTTGTTACTAAATACTTACTAACATATTCTCATTTTATTGTCCTAACAAACCAATATGGGTACGTTGTCAGTAAAATAGTTTAGATTGGTCGTGACTTTTGTGGGTAACCACAATATTTCATGTCACACTCCCTCATTACAAAATCCTGGCTACACGAACGAAAATATTTTACCACTAAAATAGTTTAGAATGACCCAGCCTCTGGTGTGATAACCTAAATTTTCATCACGGATCCCCGTTACTACGAATTCCTGGCTACGTGGCTGTCTGGCGGCATGTATTTTCGCGGATTCCAAGAATTTCAGATATCCTCTGCTCTTATTGGTCGATACAGATAGGACATCAAGAGTCATGACCTACATATAGCGGAAATTAAGGCCAACTGCTGTCAAGCTTCGTGGCCGAGCGTACTAGGACAACACTCTAGTCATGAAAATAGTTTTTGGCCTGGGTTCGAACGCTGCCCAAGGATTTTTTAAATTTTCATAACACTTTTTTCATTAAAATAAGCTTGCAGTTTTACTATACGGATCCATAATAATAATAATAATAATAATAATAATAGATGTAGTAATAGTAGTAGTAGTAGTAGTAGTAGTAGTAGTAGTAGTAGTAGTAGAAACTGGTTAGAAGCCCCCCAGGAGCTGGTTAGGTTCTGTTTTCTTGCTCAAATTTTTCTCTACATTTTACATGACCAACTTGAAACATCTGGCTAGGGTAGCGCGCGAATACTGAAACTCTTGGGATCGGCGTAAGTGCTGCCGGCTTTTCCTCTTCGGAAATTAGAAGTTACGATGAAGAAGAATAGTAGTAATGTAAATCGGGAGCAGTTAAAAACGATGAGGTAGTCTCAACTTGAAGAAAGTTCGTGATATTTTGCTCATTGACGAAGGTCTATATAACTTGTTTTTGAGTAAAAGAAGGAAATCTCAAGTAATTCATTGTGACACTCATAAGGAACGTCTTCTTATTATAGTATTCGTATAGTCTTACATGCAACGATTTTAACTGGCTAAAAGTTTAGATAAAAGGCGAAGTGATCCGGTAGGTGAGTGGTTAGAGCTGTTTGGTGGATCGAATCCTGCCACGTTGAAACTTGTTCAAATGTTTCAATTTCAATTTCAATACATGCTCAGTGTGACAAGAAAGATCTCTTCTCCAGAGAGAAAATGATGTTGCAATGAGGAGAATTGGAGAAGGTCGCTCAATGGAGGCAATCATTTATAAACTCATTTTCAACAGTTGTTCTAGATTTGATATTTTCAGCCACTTTCAAGCATTTCCTGATAAATGCATGATGACTATTTATATATCCGTAAACATGCAGTATATAAAGAAATAATACATTACATACACAGGAATATTGCGATTAGTATATGGTGTTCTTTGGAAAACAGGATCCGAACCATACAGATTCATCTTAGAATGGAGAACTGTTTCGTTAGTCACCTAGTTTACAATTTTACCTGAATAAACACCTGGATCGGGTCTACCAACTGTTGTCAGTGCCGCGAAAAGTTACGTTTAAGTTGGGTTTCATCCATCTAGGCGTTCTCACAACTGCAAATTACCTTGACCCCAAGTAATGGAATTAGAGTGCTCAGGAGGGAGATAGTTTTGTGACTGGGTGTACATTAGATCATAAGAACAGAGATATTTCGTTGTTGTGATATATATTTCGTTCATATATAACATTTTAAAATATTCAAAATTAGAACAAACTAACTATAAAGTCAATCCTTTTCTACGTATGAAATCATGTGAATTCAATATATATATATACAGATGGTTATGAAATGTAATGTAAATTGCTAGACTAATAGGCATGTAATCATAGATTTGCTGTAGAATATTGGATGGTATACCAATATTGAGACTCACCAAGCATTTGCCGGAAAGTATTGCAACCGAATTAACTTTAAAGGAAAGTGGGTGGCATAACCGCCAGACAGTAAAACTTCCCATACACTTGGGTGAAATTCCCACTACCGTCTACAGCATCATTTCTCCAAAATGAGATGAATCTCAGACGTGTAGTTATTATGGCAAACACATTACTTGATATTTGTCCTATTCGTGGAGATAAAGTGCAACAAAAAATGAAAACCCAATCCTGCTGTTGTTGGAATGAACGCTCCTTCAGTCGTATAATCTGAAATGTCTTTGCAGAGCCTGACTAAGTATTCAGTCACTTAAGGAGGGTAGGAAGAACGAATTCTCCCCCCTTTCAGTGCGAAAAAACATACATTTAATTAAATAATTAGTGAGAGTGAGCCCATTGGTATATCGCTTTTATGATTTGAAGTTTTGCTCCTAAGCCATCTTATGTCATTATTGATGACATTGGAGAACGAGGGATGTAAATATGACGAAAGAGATATATACTCACATGTGTAAATTTAGAATTTGAGACAAAATTATCGGATATCATTCATATTTTGTCGAAAATTTTGATTTTGTAAGTAGAGATGTAAAATCTCACTCGAACCTGAGAGCATCCCACTACCAATTGTTGAATTCAAGTGGAGAACTTAATTGAGAACATCAGAGAATTACGGAGTAGAAGAAACATCTTAAGATATGGGAAACATACAACGCAAAAAATTTCAACTCTTCATGATGGGTTTTGATCCATGAATCTCAAGATTACCAAGCAACGACTGTTCTCGCTCAACCACGGAGCCACACAAAACGATACGCCCCTGCCACAAACCGATATACTCTCCTAAGTGTGTGACATGCAAATCAATGTGGAGTTCATTAGAGGAGGGGACAAATCTCGCTAACGATTTAGGTATTCTTCCTCTGTTGGGGAGGAGGAGAATGATTAATTTGGGAGAAATTTCGCCCAAGCACTTGGATGGATAGTCACCTCTCGCCCAGGAGGGAAGGGGCTATAATTCTTAAGTTGCCAAGAGCTAGCCAAGAGTCTAAGTTCTTCCCCCTCTAGAAAATAAGTAAACAAAACATTGGTTACTACTGTATTATACTGCGGACGTCAAATTTGGGTGGGAGCTCTTGCCCCCTAAAAAAGTTTTCCAGAGAATATAAAAAAACCGCCTTCGTTTAGTTTTTGCTTATTGACCATTCACATAGTCTTGTTGTAATTCCTCATGTCCTGTGGGTACACTTCTGCCCAGAACTTCTGTCGCATGTCTTTAGAAATTATATAAATGAGAATAACTCTCTTTCTCATGATCAACATTGTCACATATTTTCTTGGAAATATGCAGAACAAGGAAACACATATTTCCAAAAAAAAATCATTTCAATAAAAAATTAAGAAATAAGCAAGTTATAATTTAAGAGGGGTGATATCAATAAAAGGTAGAAGTTACTCATTATTCCCAATTTTGAAGTAGTTACTCGCATTGGTATCAATAGAAAGAGAACTGAGCACTACTCGTCTCGGCTGACCTAGGAGAAGCCTCAATCCCCCTTTAAGTAACCACACCTCTATTCTCTAGCCGAGTAAATCGCGTTTGATATCAATAAAAATCAAAGACTTTTCTGTGATGCTAGTAACTTCTCCAAATTTGTGGAGCAAGCTCAGTAGGTGACTCCGCGTGAAATATAGCAGAGTTTATGAGTGTTTTGCAGCGTAGACAAAATTTATAAGCTGCGTAGAAATGTTGCGAATGGTGATTACAAAAAATATTATAGGTTCATGAAAGAAAATGTAGAGTGGTTAGCACATTTTTAGGAGGATAAACTGAAAGTCGGGGTGGCATACTAAGTAAATCTGAAAACTGGATTGTTTCCGGCAAGTGTGCGTAATATGCAAGCTGCAAAGACAGAGTGGCAATTACAATATAACATTTCTGGATGTTAACGGAACACTTCACTATACACACGTGGAAATTTAGAAACCTAGTATTTTGGAGACGAATATGAAGAGCTCCGTAGTAGCTAAGCGTACATGCCTTTGGCGTGGGAGACCCGCGTTCGATTCTCGGCGGGAGCTCATGTGGTTCGGATTCCACGATAATCAGTAGGTTCCGTCTCATATAGCCTCGCTACTGAAAGGGACGTTAAACTCAAAATCAACTCAATTCAACGATGATAAGAACGGGGTATACATGTGAATGTGTTTTGTTTATGTCAAGACGAAAGGGGGCGCGTATGGAGTTGGCATTTGTGTGGGACATATGATGAACTATTAGAATGTAGTTCCTGTGCCGGTACCAGAAAATACGTAATTTTCTTCACAAATATTGGCAATTCATACTAAGTATCGATACTAGTACCATCACTCTAATATCAATACTTGTAAACTGTATGCAGTTTGGTGTAGAAAGTAAAATGTATAAATACTGATGGGGAAACATTGCACAGGAACGTTATATTCGTATGTTAACATCTTTTTTGTATGTTGTGCAAAGTAACCCCAAAAGTTTATATTTCAATAACTATGATCTTACTAAATGATTAATAATGAACTTATACGAATGTTTTCCGCCATATCTAGCTATCACATGTTTAAAATACAGTGTTCTAAATCATTACGTTTCAAAGTTACCTGCGATTTTCTTTAAAATTTCTTCAATCGTGTGCAAAGTATACTACTACGATTGGGTATAGGATACGGGGTAAAGGTCCGCATAGAATAAAAATCCGCGGAGAGGATTTTGTCGAGAAGATGATATGAGTTGGCAACATTGTTGTGCCACTGGAAAGGTGTAATGGTCGTTAGTCGCCATCAACTGCACGGAACTCCTCAGTAAGGAAATATATAAAATAATGAGATAAGATATTTTTTTAGTTTTGCTACTAATTTCGATATCAGTGGAAAACAGTGATATGTTTGTTATTAATTGCTACAAGAACATTGAGACAAAAACAGTTTGATCATTAGTAGCCAATTTGAAGTGAAGCATATTGTGTTGAAAAGTCCGTTGGTAGATGACAGAAAAAAATAAGAATGTAGTTATCCGTGTTTGGGGCAAAAGTCCGAAGGCTATTTTCAAGAAAGGTAAGGACTAGAAGCGCTTCTAAGAAAGATGATGATATTTCTCGGGAATAAGCTGGTGTTCCTAGAAAAGGTGGTCTTATAGAACTATATAATTGTCCTTCTTGTGAAGAGGTGTATAAAGATCTTGCCTATGAAGACTGGATACAGCGTAGAAAATGGAACAAGTGGTGGGACGAAAAATGTACTTTTTATGAACGAGAGGGTTCTTTTGTGTGTGATTTCTGTTAGAATATATTGGTAATTCCAAATATCTAAAATTCTCACAGTCCTAATTTAAAAGTAAATCTTTACATGAATAATTGAGGAACTTATTTTCAAAATTGAACATCTCGTTGGTCACTCGGTGAGCATGTTGCTTTCCTCTGTTTTATTTGTCAAAGGCTTCTAGATATGTATTGAACGCCCGAAGTAGAACACTTCCTTTTGAAAACAAGCTCCTTAAGTTTGCAAGCACAAGATATTAAGAAGTTTATGATCACAGTACGTAATGTGATGTTTTTTAAAAAATATAGCTCCAAAATTATAACTTTGTAGAAATAAAAACTATAGCATATACCTCTATGTTCAAAGCGATAAAATTCTTACTTTTAAAATTCAAACACAATCACAATTTATGTTTAATACAAACTATATAACTGTGAAATAAAAAGTTTATCAGTGTAAATTTCTCTTTTGTTAAACGTCCTTTTACTCATTAACTGAAGGAGTTTTGCCCCCTATATGTGGTAAAAGTCACACTGAGTTTGTTACTTTATCGCCGTCTAGACCATACATTATGATATCAACTTGTCATCTACCCAGTCTGTTTTATAGGCAAAAGAATAAGGTTTGTTAACTGGTATACATCATTTCAATATTGTTTTTGGTATAGCAGCAATAGCATGCTGAACATTAAGTGCGGCCTTTTGCCCCGCTTTACTATACTTATTTTTTCCCGCAAAAATTATAATCCCCACTATCCGTTACGATACTATTATAATAAAAGCAATTTGATAACATTCAAGTTTGGATTAAGGCCTAACTATATACCAAAATTCATTTCATTTGACTGCAATTTGGTCGTAATGATTAGGCATATATATTTACATTCATTTTTTATGTTGTTTTATATATTACAGTTATTCAAAAATGTATTTTTTCCTGTAGTTGGCTCTTCTAAAAACTCACAGGCTGTGTGTCTCGAAAGTCAAGTAGTAGTTTAAGTCCTATTGCTAATATTACAATTACAAATATCAATATCCAAAAATGCGTTAAGTTCCTTTTTCACTCAAAAATATTCATTTCAAGTAAGGAAAGAGAAACAAATGAAAAAGGGAAATGGAGGTCTTTAAAGTGAAACGTATACAAATTTACCAGTGTTCAGAAGCATATTCTTAAATCACTTTCGACCCTAGTCATAGGAGCTAAATACGCGGTTCTTGTTAATTAGAATTATGTTTCTCGCCACGTAGCATATATAAATACAGCAGAAATCAACTGACTGTTACAGGCAGTTTTCGTGTCCGAGTGTAGTAACGCAATGTGCTAGTAATGATAATAACTTTTAACGTGAGTTCAAACCCTGGCCAACGGATTTTTTTCTATTTTTATAAAAAAATAATAATAAGAAGAAAAGATATACTTACGTTACGTGTGCAGATTTGCTATACAATTCCACTGTATAAGTAGTAGTAGCAACAGCAGCAGCTGCAGCAGCAGCAGCAGCAGCAGTAGTAGTAGTAGTAGTAGGAGGAGGAGGAGGAGTGGTAGTAGTAGTAGGAGGAGTAGTAGTAGGATAGGAGGAGGAGGAACGGGTCAGATGCCCCGTAGGGCTCGTTTTGTTCCAGCTGTCATGATATAAATTTAGGTTTGGGTACAAAACCTCGCGGCCAGAACCTCGCGGCGACAACCTCGCGGACCAAAACCTCGCCTGGCCAAAACCTCGCCTCCCAAAACCTCGCGGCCCATAATCTCGCCAGGCCGAAACCTCGCCTGGCCAAAACCTCGCCGCCCAAAACCTCGCGGGACAAAATCTCGCCGGGCCAAAACCCCGCCTGGCCAAAACCTCGCCGCCCAAAACGTCGCGGGCCAAAATCTCGCGGGGCCAAAACCTCGCCACCCAAAACCTCGCGGGCCAAAATCTCGCCGGGCCAAAAGCTCGCGCCCCAAAATATCGCCATACCCAAAATCTCGCCTGACCAAAATGTAAATGTTCCAACACATGATAAGGATGACGGTATAAAAGACGCTGTTTCAGAAGAAGTATCACGGGTATTTGACCAAGTCCCGTGATACCATATGAAAATTCTATTTCTGTATTAGAGGATTTCAATGTGAAGGTAGGGCGACGATGTTTTTAAACTAGTTATAGGGAAAGAAAGTCTGCATAAGGAAAGTAATGACAACTAACGAGGTTAGTTTCGTGAACTTTGGAACATCAAAAAACTTAACATTTTAACAAAAATCTAATAATATTTATGAAAGTATGAAATAATATATGATTTTTCCGACGTCCCTTGATTATGTCCTATAGGTTAAAGGAGAGGTAGATGACGAATATGAAGGAAATGATCGAATAAAGAAAGTGGGAGGAAACGGGAATAACCCGAGAAAGCCCACGCACACGATGTTTTGTATCATCATCATCACCATCATCATCATATTATTATTATTATTATTATTATTATTATTATTATTATTATTATTATTATTATTATTATTGTAATGTGGAATTGCATATTAGGAAACACATTGGGTAAATTTTAAAGAAAAGTTTCATTCGCGGCGAGGTTTTGGCCCGGCGAGATTTTGGGCGGCGAGGTTTTGGCCACGCGAGGTTTTGGCCCGGCGAGATTTTGTCCCGCGAGGTTTTGGGCGGCGAGGTTTTGGCTACGCGAGGTTTTGGGCGGCGAGGTTTTGGCCATGCGAGGTTTTGGCCCGGCGAGATTTTGTCCCGCGAGGTTTAGGCCGGCGAGATTTTGGATGGCGATGTTTCGGCCGCGAGATTTTGTCCGTATACCATAAATTTAATCTCAACTGCTTCTTTCTACTTTCTTCAATTCCAACAATGTGACAATTTTCCTTCTATTACCACTATAATATACCATACATACACCAGAAGGTTTGGACCAGGCCCGCAATCAACCACAGAGGTTTGGAAGGGCCATGAATATGTTAGGGGGCAACAAGTGATTAAAAATTCTCTTTCACATATCTAAATTGTGTTTTATGTGTTGAGGTCTGTGGGTCTAAGAAAACTTTAGGGGGGGGGGCAATTCCCCTGGGCCACCTCTGGTTGAAGGCCTGGTTTAGTCAATTGCAAACTACAACTAATCAGGAACGTGTTTGTAGTTTCTATGGCTAGGGTCTAGTTTTAAAAGAAATATGCTGTTCACAAGATGCTATCTACAATGCAGTGAGCAGAGTGGATCGGTGGATGGTGGGTCGCAGTAAGTCATTCCTGGTGAGTGGTGGGTCGCAGTGGGTCATGATGGGTGGTTGATCCCAGTGGGTCACATGTTGTTGACCCACGCCCCACTGACACTCAGGAAACTCAACCAGCTTGGCCCACTGAACAACACCAACTCTGATTGGCACTTTTCAGAATAACGGTACATATTTTGGAAAAGTTCCAAACGATATGTAATTGTTTCGTTTTAGGTTAAGGTATTATGAGTGTGCTGTTTCACTTTTAATGGAATTACGATTCCCCGTTTGCTACTACATATTTTTTGTTAAAACAATATTAAAGAGCAATAATATGCAACTGTTTTTCGATTCGGAAATTTTTGGGTTAACAGGTTGAAAATGATATCTTTACGTTATAATGTTTCACGACTATGCACGTTAGGTTGAGGAAGACTATGATTAAAGCAAGTGAATTACGATGGACGCATTGGTGGAATGAGAAATTGGGCGTGTCCCGAGAAAAGCCACGAGCACGATGTTGTCCGTCTCAAACTTACTTACCTTGGGAACGAACCAGGCACCTCAACCATCAGACAGTTCAGTAGGCGGGGTCCCAGTTTCAATTCCCGGTGGGAGAGCCTTTGAAATATTAAACGTCCTCGATGTATCTGTGTTCGTGTCCCTGTCGTTCAAGGTTAAAGGAAATAAATGTAAAACGACAATAACCTAATATAATAGAGATAAGTTACGGAGATACTTTAGGTCTTTTTTTTAAAATTAAATTTGAATTCTCTGGACTATAATATTTGATCATGCCCGAAATCTATGTTTGATTGTTAATAAAATATTGGTACCGTACACGTTTGCAATTTGCTACGTAGACGAATGTTTCTTGACTCTTACTTTAAAAAGCAGTGTTAGGGTAGTGGCTTGATCATTCGTTTCGAGAGTTAGGGGTCCGCGGTTCCAGCCCCTACGACGTATTTCTGACTTATAATAACATGAAAAATAGTCAATTTCTTTCGTTCTTGCAGGCTAGAGTGGTAACGACTTCCTTCACAGGGGAAAAACTAACAACATGACGTCACAGTCTACACTCTTGATTCCTACTGACTGAAAACTTCGCGTGTTTCGCAAACAATTCATGAATACAAAACTGTCGTCCTTAAGGCCTAGTATGACTCATAAATTTGTCTGAAACGTTATTCTGGAATTGTTTCTGTTCTTCTATTCTTACTAAAAATAATAATAATATTTCCGTACGTCATTTTCAACACGTTCCATATATTCGTTCAACCAAAAGTGGTAAATAGGAACTATTCTTTTGTAATCCAATATCTTTTACCCAAAGAAAGGGCGTTACAATGTTTCTTGATGAAGACAAATCCTACTTAGTTTCTGTTAAGGCATACGAAGATTCGATTTTCATATTGTCCAGTAGCTGACACATTCTTTTACCCCTCTTTTCCTTCCAAAGTATCTCTTATAAGGCAATTCATCCTTATAGAGAGACCAAACAATTTCTTTTCATTTTTCGTAATTTCAGTATGCTTATTTGCATTGGAGAGTAGGATGTAATATTGAGGTCTCAAATATTCAGTAATAATAATAATAATAATAATAATAATAATAATAATAATAATAATAATAATAATAATAATAATAACGGATAATAATAATGGTATTAACATTTTTCAACAAATAATAAACTAACTTTTAGAATATGGAGATGTAATTATAAAAGCTTTGGTACAAAAATATATACACAGGCCATAATTCAGTGAGCTCTGAAATACAGAGTAACAAAAGAACGAATAAAATTCAGTCAATTGTTAGATATAGAGTGGCATACACTATTTCGAGAATCAAGTAATATTTACGATTCTTTTCGCCTCGTCTCGATTCTCATCTCCAAAGCGAGACGATAATTTGAGTTAGCTTTATCCCGTCTCGAATGTAAAATGTTTAGTCTCCACCGGATTTTGTTTGGTTTGTTTTAGAATCGAGATGAGAAATACCTCTTTTTATGGGCAACATTAAAAAAAACGAAATATTTTGTGCCTAATATCACGTTTCTGCTTGTAATGGTATGAACTGAGCGATAATAAGTTTCTAATGTTTAATCTTCTACGAGATAATTATCATTATTATTACTATTATTACTCCTGAATATTTGATAATTCAAGTATTGAAACATCAGAGTATTCAAATATCTTAATATAAGAAAACGTTTGTCATCGCCGATCAGTCACCATCAAAATTCCTTAAGTAAAGAAATTGCCCGACGTGGATTCGATCCAAGAACCAAGCGCCTTGACCACTGACCCACAATCATTACGATGTAAATGATTTGTCTTTCGTCTAGTTACGTTAGGTTTCTTTGCCCCCGCTTGCAAAGTTGTATGTTATTTTTCTTCTTTTCAAAAAGTCTTTCGTATTTCTTTTATGATGATATAAGTGAATAAGCTTCGGCAAAGTTTATATTAATAACTTGAGTTGTTCTTAAACCTTTGGTTCACAAGCTTGTTTCTTCTCCTCACGAAACTACAGATATGACAGATTTAATTCTCATACTCTGCATTTGTTAATTCGCATACCCGGACAAAGACATGTCCACCACGATACACTTGCCTTTTTTCAGTATGAGGTATATTGGTAAGATGTTTCAAATGCCTGGTAATTGAGCTCGGCTTGCACATTATCGTTGTTGAATAGAACACTTCTGAAGCCTGCATTGTTATTTTTCTGCATGAAATTAAAGGATTTCTACATTACGTTGCAGCTATTTTCAAAAATGATGTCTTTTTGTTGAGGAAAATGTTCAAGCTACACTACTGTGGGTTCGAACCCAAGTGCGCCGAAGAGGATTAACATGGTTTAACCACTGCACTATACACATGTTGGCTGAGTTGCGAGAAGTTTCTTTGCAATGTTATGAACTTACGAAGCTTTTTCATCGTGATTTGTATATTGCGATTGATGATAATTCTGTTTTTTATCTACTGTTTCGTATTTTTCTCTCGCAGCACAATTCACAGTGTTCTAACAGAAAGCGTGTATAGTATGATAAAATAACTAACAAGGTGATTGTATTACATGTTACGAATGTAAATGCCCAATAATCAAAATGATCCCTCGCTGTTTGTTAAATATAATAGATAATTTTGAGGTTGGACACAATTGCTGGAAATAATTGAATAAGGACGCTACAAAGTAGTTGTTTCGTAGTCGTACGGTTAGTGTGGCTGTCTTAAGTTCCGAAGGTGCTAGATTTGATTCTGGGTGTTGGTCTTTCTGTTTTTTTCTAATCGTTAATGACGTTGTTGATGTTCATGAGGAAAAAAATATATTATATGATTCCACGTGAATTGCAATTTGGAGGCAACAAGTCATGTGATTATGTTTGTGGGAAAGTAGTACGCTATTTTTATCAAATTATAATGAATATAAATTAAATTTGTCGCGGAGTGTCGTAATAGCGTATTGGACTCCCTTGCTTTCCACGCAGCAGTCCTACGTTCGACGTTTTATTATTTTATACTTTTTGCAATTGAGTGGTGACATTTCACTTGGTTTTACTGTGATGGATATTTCTGTCTCATGAAATTCAATGGAGACATGAATTAGGAAGTACGGTCACAGAAAGTGCTTTTTTGAGAAACGTGACATAACCTAAGTTGCGAATATACAGACGTTGAATCACATAATACGTAATGTAAAATTAAATCTTCCAAGTTTACGTCCCACAATTATGCCGAGTAGGCTAAGGGAGACAGTGATGATGAAAATAATGAAATGATGGAATCGAAGGGGCAAGAGGAAACGGGAGAACCCCAAGAAAACCCACCACACCGTATTTGTCTACTACAGAGACCACTTGTCGCGAGATCGGATCGAACTAGGGACCCCACTTACAGGAGGTGATCACTATATCATTTTCCATAGCGGCCCGCAATACTTAATGTAAAGCAGCTATTATTTAAGCACATTGCGTAACTACAGTGAATACGTTCAAGACTATAGTATGAAAGTAAATCTAATGTGTTTTGACACGTATCTAGAAAGAACCGAAATTGTTTTGCAAATCCAGAGTGGGGAAACTTCGACCCCAGCTGTTGGAAGCCCATGGTCCCACTTTTTTCCTTTTATTTATGCTAATACAGTAGGCAGGCCTAAGCTATTCAAATGTTGTTGGTTCACAGATTCTTATTATTGATTATAATATTAACTCAATACCAATTTGGCACTTTTAGATATTTGTTATAAACGTGCTTCCTCGGAATTTCTGGATTTTGAATCCATTTGTCTCGGGGCTATTCTCAAGACGGAAAGTGCAAGAAAAACCTCAATTCTTGTAAATATTTTTACAAAGTTTGAGCTCCACACACCCCGAACAGTTCCCCTGGTTATCCCCTGCTCCCAGAGATGCTTTTAGTGTCTTACCACTTCAGTAAATTTTTCCTTGGTAATATATACGTATGCTAAATTTCTATGAAATTCCTCCAGTGGTCTGTGGTGTATCGTACCAGGTAACAAACTTTTCTTCTTAGTTACCTTTCCGCACTATATTTAAACGTATCATCAAGAATCAAATATTATATTACCATTCGACTGCCGTCGCTGTGCAAACTTTCATCATAATCTGACGAAGGAAATGAGTGGAATTAACGTTGTAAGATTTGAAATCAAATTTGCAATATTGCAAGTAAAAGAAAAACATATAATAAGAAGTATCATATTTGAAAATACATTCGGCTCAAACTGCCTGAGACTACATATAAGTCTCAACAGAACTTGTGGAATGCTCGGAATAAATGTTGCTTAAAAAAAAATCAACGTGCTTCTCGTGGACCCGAACCCGTGACCCTACATGTAGGAGTAAAATACGCTAACCACTCATCTAAGAAAGCTAAAGCAAAGCGTTCCTTTGTTTCAAATTACAGCCTAGGGACACTATTATGTGCAGGTCTAATTCTCTCTCTCTCTCTCTCTCTCTTTCTCTTTCTCTCTTATGTTTCACAAATATCATAATCGGACATTTTTGAATATTAGCTATGCTTTATATCTGATTATTTGGTATTAGCTTTTAGCAGACGGTTCTTCCAAACAAAACGTAACTACACAGTAGTAACCAATGTTTTGTTTACTGATTTTCTGGAGGGGAAAGAATATAGACTCTTCGCTAGCTCTTGGCAACTTGGGCCAGGGGTGATCATCCCTCCAGGTGCTTGGGCGTATTTCTCCCACATTTATCATTCTCCTTTTCCCCACCAGAAAAAGAGGGCCTAAATTATTAGCGAGATTTCTCCACTCCTCTAATGAATTCCACACTGATTTGCATGTGTCATACATAGAAGAATTTGATTTCGGGCGGTCTCTGGCTAAACGTTCATTTGTGGGGAATCCGGGATTCACCCCCGGATAAATTTTAAATAAAACCTCCGGATGAATCTTTGGGTAAAGACATACCTAAGAGTCTTCGCGATCGAGGTCTAGGTTTAAGTAGTGGTCGCTACCTCTATGTCTAGGTCTAGATGGATGTAGGGCGGACATAACGAGGAGGTCACACCCCCGCTGTAAGTCCTCAGTTTGAGTAGAAAGATTACTGTAACGCGTTTGAAATTACTGTATAAAAATCACTGCAAAACAACATTTTGAAATTGAAAGGACCAAGCAGTTTATAAATAGGAATGGATGCGAGAAGAGACGTGTGAAATGCTAAATTCTCGTCTCTTGTTTCGCAAAAATAATTTGAGTCTCATCTCTTGTCCATCTCTACCAATAAATCAGACTTATAATAACATGTTTGCCATAAGAACTACACGTCTAAGATTCATTTCATTTTGGAGAAATGATGCTGTAGACGGTAGTTAGTCTAGGCTCTGTCCATAAGAGCTGTAGAAAAATTGGGGATGACAGCAGATCTCTTCAGAACTTGTTAGATGCTGATTAAACAATAAAAAAAAATCGAAGGTAACACTTCCGCAACCGGGGTCTTCATTGCGAAATTCGATATTCAAGATGGCGCCCGCGCGCCAAGTACCAAATTATATTTAAACTGGGATATCTTCTCACAGAAACAAGCTAGAAACTTCGTTCTTGTATCAAATTAAAGAAAATGAATAGTAGAAGTAAGAAACCGGGGTATATTGTTTACATGTTGCAGCAATATTTAAAAATAGCGGTCATTTGAGTCAAAAATAAGTTTTTCCCGCTTCTTTCTCTTCGTTTCATTACAAATAGCTATGAAGCTATTACAAACATGGAAACGCAAACCAAAATAATTAAAGGAACATAATGTTAGCTTTCTATTGTTACTAATTTCTTTAGTACATCTTAAAAAATGACGGAGCTAATTAAGTTTAAGTGGCGCAGGTTGTAGCGTTTTTGGACTGCTTAACAAATTACGGGAAAAACACTCACTACGGCCAAAACTTTCGAAGCTATTACTTTTCAACAAATTAAAATAGTCCATTTATTTTATAAGTAAATTAAAGGTAATAGGTTGCTGTGTCGTGGGAAATGAAATAAGGTTATTGCATTTATCAAGTATTATTATTTACATGTTTGTTCATATAGTGTGTAGCTCATGTAATTATTATTCTATTTTGCTGGCTCTGATCTCATGAGAATTTACTTTGATTTGATGATAGCATGATATGTTGTTGTGAGAGCTACTAATATTTAACGTAAAGTCTTTTTAGCTTCAAATTTTTTACAAATGTATGAATTTAGGTGTGCTTTAGAGAATATTTACATATTTCTTTTCAGAATATAATGTAAAATTACTGACACAACATAAATATTCAAAATAATATTTAAATTTTCCAAATGTTCTAGCTAGTGCTTGAGAGCAATATTTGTATATTTTTTGTAAATTGAGAAATTACAGGATAAAATAAAACTACTCACTCTCAACACCGTAAAGTTATTAAAATAAGAAGAGATAATTTTTAGAAATGAATCTTAATGTAATTATTTTAGATAATTTTCTAGAAATGAATCTTAATGTAGTTATTTTTATAGGCCTAAATTGTTTTTTGGAATACTAAATAAAATTACAGACAAAAAATAAATTCTCAAACTAGTAAAAGGATGTGAACATTTCTATACAACTAAAAAGTAACAATAATGAAATATATTGCAAATAATGCTAAAATGTGTTTTGTAGTTAATCACCTATGAAGAACAGGGAAAATATTATACTTTTGTGTAATATTTTCAATCACTTCCTTGGTATTTTCTACATATTTTAATATGGAATACTACGGTCCATTGTTCTACGTTCTCAATTTGTTTACATCACATTCTTTTGCTATGAACTTAAGGACATATCCACACACGAACCAGTACATTTGCAGTAGGAAACACAATCTACATCACGATTTCGACACTTACACCTTCTTGTTCCGCAACTTTTACATCCACATACATTTATAACATGTTCTGGCAAACAGTTGAGTGTTGCACTAGAAACTAGTGAATTGTCTTCGTTCAGCTGCCAGTCATACTCCAAAGGATTGAGAGGGGCACTTCCTTCAAGCACAGTTAAACAAGTGTGTACCATGAAGAATGACTTTTGCAAGTGACTTCTAAGAGAAGAGCTTGTGTGCGGAATAGTTAAAAAATTGCCGTTTTTGAGTGCGTAATCTGTTCTTTTCGAAGTTCGTCAAATGATTTCGAAGAACTTCCGCATTTGATAACTTGAACAAGGTACTTTTCTGCATTCTCAAAGTCTTTCGGCTCTTCAGACTTCTGTTTTCCGAAGTTTTGAAGCAATTTAACAGGATCTGCTTTAATAGCTGCTGATTTTGTACCTATTTTACTTGTGACATTGGAGCCTGTAAGATAATGGGTGGCAATAATGACTTCACTAAGAGGACCTGCTTTTTCTTAGAAAGTATATAGATAGGAATAATTTCTGATGCAGATTTTCTCATCCATAGTTCTGCCAATCCTTGGATTTCAAAGGTTGAGAAATAATGTAGCAGATATACAAGAACATCTGTGTCATTGGAAATCACTACAATACGTTGAATATTTTTCCTGACACAATGCTCGATGTGAAGAATTATTCTTAAATCTGCTTCTTCTATTGGACTTTTCAACTCTTCGTGCAATTTTGGAACATTTGAAGAGGAAGTGACATATATGGCAGGAGTTTCACCATTTTCAAGTAGTAAACCACTCATATACATCTCAAAGGGAATAGACTTTGCTTATGTGCAGAGGTAGTCTTTTAAGACATCTTGAATTTCAATTTTGTTTTCCGAGGAAGCCCAAAATATGTCCATTTGTACCGGTAGGGATGTGGTAAGCGACAGATTTGTTACTAGCATAGGTGAGGCGGTTACCCTTCTCTGTCTTTCCACATTTTTCACTGAGGTGGTTAGATAGCTATCAAACACAAAATGCTCGCGGGTGCATGTGCAAACACTGTTACAGCTCCTGAAGAATACATCAAACAGATCAGCAAATGTTTGTAAACCTTTCACTCGAGTTTTACGAAGTTGGTTCATGACATCAACAATAATTGCTGTATTCATTGCTGAATGGTCCTCAAAGATGTGCTCAGACGATTCCAACAACTTCTGCAATGTGCACATTAGTTCCGATTTGTTTGCTGGACAATTTGGGTGCAACCACCAAGCCAATGTGGTGGAGTTGCACAGGGCATATCGCAATATATCATCTAACAGTAGCCCTCTCTCCTCAGCGATGTTTACCAGTCTCTGCGCAGAAGCCAGCGATTTGACAGGTGACATCTTGGAAGAAGTGGAAGATGACACTACTTTATTTTCTTGACGGTATTGTGGAAGTTTTCGTCTGTGAATGGTCTTCGACAACGGAGTTGTTTTATACAAAAAACGCTCATTTCGGAATGCCACATAAGCTTCATGGCCACGTGTCAGGCAATTCAGGATTTCTTCTGCATCAGAATCTAGCACGACTTCATTCGACATAAAATGGTGCAAGTTCACAGGACTGTGTACCTTGTACGGATTTTCTCTGCGCCTCATAAATTCTACTATCCTGTTAATACAGTTACGAACTTCATCACCTACATTGCCAAGGAACTCATGATGAATTTGCAAGTCATAGTCTGTTTGTGATATACCAAGAATCTGACTGAAGGTTTGACGTATTGAAAGAACTTCGTGGTAGGACAGTTACCATTCCGTAATATAGTTCTTTCTGCGCGTCTAACCCACAATTCCTCCCAATGATTTCTTAGATCTATTTGTAGTTTGTTCAAGTGCCATATCAGCTCCAACTGCGTTAAATACATTGTTCGTTCTTCTGACTACGAAGCGACCATTCATGAACTGAGCATTTATTTCTGGGTGTTGAGTCCCGAAATTCTTCATTTGCTCAAGATAGAGGGACGTCCACTGCAGGTAATTAATTCGATTGAATGCCATGAATACCGGAAGCAACTGCTGTACAGTATATAGATGCAGCTGCCAGTCTCCTTCTCGGTCAGCTCTTATAAGGCTTCTCAGCAGAAATACTAGATGTAAAAACTGTTCAAGGTAGCAGCACTGCTCTGACATTGAGCAGAGTTTCTCTGAAAAGTTCTGCAAAGCCTTCGGTATTTCTTCTGAATTACTGACCAACTCCATGAACTGATAGGAAGCACGTTCAGCTTGCCTTTCTTTCATAATAGTCACAGTGTCAACGAACTGCTGGATGACAGACGTATAACATTCACCTTCTTCTTCCAGGAAAGCCTTCCTCTTTAGCATAAACACAACATCTGCAATCATAAACATGCCTCTCACTGCCCTAACGTAGTTAGTTCCGTTTAGAATACTCTCCGTCACTTTGGGCCCAAAAACAGAATTTCCTATGAAAAGAGACTCCAAACCACTAAGAGAAATATACTTTCCTATGCAGGCCAGAAGGACTTTTGTCATGTGGAATGATTCTAGCATGAGGACAATGTTCGGAAATTCATTGCTCGTAAGTTGAAATTCGGCAGCAATGTGATATACCCCTTCGTCACATACTACGGGCATTGAAGACTGGTTTAAGTGTACAAGTAGGCTCTGGAAGTTTTTCATTGCTGTGTATACACTATCATATTCCGTTACTGGATACGGCAGTACTGGAAGAAAGCCAACTTGTTTCTTGGGAACATTTGAATCCGTTATCATAGCATTCACAGCGCCCCACGTTAGAGCGGATTCTTTAGTTTCTAGCTCGTACGCAGCGTGCATTATGTATAGAGTTAACTCCTTCTGACGCAGATTATTGATGTCTAAATCATACAATTCAGGGGAAATTGCCAGTGTGTTTTGAATGGATATAGGTTGTACCTTCCTTTGGTATTTCTTCAATTCCTGAGATGGAAGCAAGGATCGAAGATGACTGGAGGTCTTGCTAATACCGACTTCCGACAATTTCGGTTTCGATGGCACTTTTGTTGGCACCTCCTGGAAAAGCACCATGACTGTATCGTGGCTCCCATGGATTCCTGACAGAGTAGCTTCTTCATGGTCAAAATTGTCCATAGCTCCTATCGTGAAACTATCACCCTGAAAGTGGCTTGGAAGAGACAAGGTGGAGAAACAGGTCTTAAGTGTATATTGTGCAAGGTTGCTTCGTGCTTGCATGATTTCTTTATAGCCAACTGACACACCTAATTTGTTCATAGTTCAGATCAGTTGCCTGCTTTTGCATTTCTTACGAATTGAATGTGCCACCATCAAATGCATGGGGGTTGCTTTCCTACCACGATGTACATTATAGAATAAAATCTGGAAGATTGACTTCAATACATTCTGCAAATTTAGATTTTGTTGGTCAGGAAATTCTTCAAGATCATTGTCACTGTCTTTATCAGTGATATGTAGATCTTGGCTTGAGTCCGCAGATATGATGTTCAGCTTGTCCACTTGTAGCACTTCTGCTAGGAAATCCAAAAAAAGTTGAGGAATTCTAGTTGTTGACCAGGACTTATGACGTTGCTGACTGTCCCCAAATTCTCCTTCAATACCGAAATCTGTGTGAAGGAGAGCCGTTCGTACGTCTTTCGCTGCACTCTTAAGTATATTGATCGATCTCAGTTTGTCGGCTACTTCTTCGGCACTAAGTAATGAGCTGAAAACTAGAAGCGATTTGTTTCTTTCTGAAGGCTTCGAAAACCTGACTTTTTCTCCGAAAACTCTTAAGATCTTGGCTTCGTTGTTATTAAAAGTCAGCTAATTGTTTCCATTAATAAAGTCTCGAATTTCCGACAATGTCAATCCACAACCTTCATCCAATAGTTTCTTGATTATTGGTGCCACTTTATTAAACACTTCACTTTTATTAGTTTTCTTAGACTCGGTAGTTACGCCATCTGATTTCTGAGAACATTTACTGAACTTTAGAAGATAGTACCCAAGACAGGTCTTATGATAATATAGATCTGCACCGAAAACAGAAAATTCATCCACCAAGTCGCAAGTTCTAGTAAACACGTCATCTTTAAAGAACATGGTTGCTGATAAAAATGTAATTGCACGATTTGATTCACACATTCTATACTTTTGTTTATTTCCGTTGTGCTTCTCTTTCCCACAAACTACACATAAAATATTTCTTGCTTTCTTGTTTGAAGATGGTGATTGTCGGGCTGGAATATCTATTCTCATTTTCCTTGGTATTGGCTCAGATTGAGATTTTATTGAACTTTGAACCAGTTCTGCAGTTTCATTACTTTCTCTTTTCCTTTTCTTTCGTAACAACACATTCTTGTTTGTGTATAACTTGTAACATGCGTTATTACAATGATACACAAATTCTGCACCTGGCTGAAGATCCTGAAGTCTTCAGAACATCATCCTTGCGAATTTGAGCCGCAGCTATAATAGCTTCTCCCCCTCGGAAAGACGATGTTGTCTTACCGGAAGATTTGTCACAATTCTGGCAAATGATGCAGGCATTTACGTCTAACATGGATACAGAGGAAGGGGACTCCCGGGATAGGGAGATGCCTAATAGGTTTTCTGTAGTCATTTTTTAGGAGATTAGTGCCAACTATGAATTTTTATTATTCCACTGGCCATTTCAAAGTCTGTAAAATAAAACAGAATAATAATTACGTGAGCTACATACTATATGAACAAACATGTAAATAATAATACTTGATAAATGCAATAACATTTATTATTTCATTTCCCCCAACACAGTAACCTATTACCTTTAATTTACTTATAAAATAAATGGACTATTTTAATTTGTTGAAAAGTAATAGCTTCGAAAGTTTTGCGCGGAGTGAGAGTTTTTCCCGTAATTTGTTAAGCAGTCCAAAAACGCTACAACCTGCGCCACTTAAACTTAATTAGCTCCGTCATTTTTTAAGATGAACTAAAGAAATTAGTAATAATGGAAAGCTAAGATTATGCTCCTTTAATTATTTTGGTTTTCGTTTTCATGTTTGTAATAGCTTCATAGCTATTTGTAATGAAACGAAGAGAAAGAAGCGGGAAAAACTTACTTTTGACTCAAATGACCGCTATTTTTAAATATTGCTGCAACATGTAAACAATATACCCAAGTTTCTTACTTCTACTATTCCTTTTCTTTAATTTGATACAAGAACGAAGTTTCTAGCTTGTTTCTGTGAGAAGATATCCCAGTTTAAATATAATTTGGTACTTTTCGCGCGGGCGCCATCTTGAATATCGAATTTCGCAATGAAGGCCCCGGTTGCGGAAGTGTTACCTTCGATTCTTTTTATTGTTTAATCACTATCTAACAAGTTCTGAAGAGATCTGCTGTCATCCCCAATTTTTCTACAGCTCTTATGGACAGAGTCTGGATTAAGTAGGAATTTCGCCCAAGTGTATGGGAATTTCCAGTGCCTGGCGATTATGCCACCCGCCTTCCTTTCCAGCTAATTTGGTTTCATACTTCCGGAAAATGCTTCGCACTCAGCTGGTCGAGCACTTTCGCCGTAAATCTCCATATGGCTGTACAGCCAGCTACAAAAGTAATCCCCCCCCCCCTAAGCGCTCTAATTCCATACTTGGGGTCCAGGTCATTTGAGATTCTGAGAACGCCTAGAGATGCAACCCAACCTACATGTAACTTTTCTCGGCAATGACAGCAGTTGGTAGCACTGAGTCAAGTCTTTATGCAAGTAAAATAGTGACTAGGTGACGCACGAAACATTTCTCCATTCTGAGATCAATCTCTATGGTTCAGAACGTGTTGTACAATGGACATCATGTGTTAATCTCAATATTGCTATGTATGTAATGTGTTTTTTCATTATATACTGTATACGCAGGAAATGCTTGAAAGTAGCTGAAAATATCAAATCTAGAACAACTACTGGAAATAACTTTGTAAATGATTGCCTCCATTGACAGACCTTCTCCAATTCCACTCATTCCAACATCTTTTTCTTTCTAGGGAAGAAAAGATCTTTCTTATCACACTGAGTATGCATTGAAATTGAAATTGAAACAGGAACACTTGTAAAAGCTTCAGCGTCGCCGGGATTCGATCCCAGGTATACCGAACAGAAGTTCAATGTCGATCCCAGGTATACCAAACAGAAGTTCAATGTGCTAACCACTCACCTACCGCGCAACTTAACTTTCCACCAAAACTAATATCTAGTTAAAATCGTTTTATGGAAAAATATGAACAAGGTACTGAAATATAACAAAAACAAGCAAATATATACAAAATATAAATAAAAATATAAATAAGAAAATATAAGCAACTTGCGTGAGTATCTTAATGACTTACTCGATATTTCAAGTTAAACTCAAAAACAAGTTAAAAACACATTACCCAATGAAGAAAGTAAAAGATAAATAGAAGCACACAATCACAAGAACACAAAAGATAAATAGAACAAAAATGAGTCGTGGACCCATTTGAGTAATATTTATTCGTATGGCTTTAAGATTTATCAATATTGTCCCCTTAATAATTTTGACATGTATGGAATATGCCCAGGGACTAAGTAACGGAACCGCAGATCTTGCCGTGCGGGAGGGCCCACAGGCTCCCGTTGGCCTATAAAGATTAAGAAAAAGTTAGAGAGAGGGGGTCCAATAATAAGATATCAACTTTTCTAGGGGCCCAAGTAAGCTTATTAATGTTCCGCCCCCGAAAAGAGTTGAGTTGATTTTGAGTTTAACGTCCCGTTCAACAGAGAGTCTACATAAGACGTGGACCTACCGATTAATGTGGAATCCTAACCACATGTGCTCCCGCCGGGAATTGAACACAAGTCTCCCACGCCAAAGCCCCCCAGAAAAGAATCTAAGTTGCGGCGCTGGTCATCAGTTACAGTGATGGTCCCAATTTACATTACATTCCGTCTTCACTATAACTTCTACAGTGCCGGCAAAAAAAAAATCTTTACATTGTGTGGCAAAAAAAAAATTTTAAATGCAAAATCCACGTAACGGGGCCAAGCGCCGTTCCCGCCAGAAAAATATGAGAGGAGACTGATGATGACGTCAGTGATTAGCGCGCCACTTGCAATCTTCCCTCACCCAGCAGAAGCTCAGTGTGCCTCGTAGCGTTGTACGGCGAGATAGTTCTTTCTTTGCTCTGTGCAGCTAGATTTTTGTTTAAGTAGTTGAAAGTAAGTGGTGTTATAACTTTGTTCTGATTACACACAATGGGTCGTAAAAAGCTAACAATGGCAGAGAAATCCCGGGCCTTAACTCTTCTGGAGAAAAGTGATTCGGTAATCGCTGTATCCAGGGATCTTGGAGTGTCAAGGGAGACAATTTACCAGCTAAAGCGTTCAGCGGCTTCACTTCCTCCTGGAACTGTACCATGTAGGAAGTCCGGTTCCGGTGCACCTACAAAGACTTCACCAAGGACTGATAAACTTCTAAAGCGTGAAGTAATGTCAAATCCCTTCATAACAGCTGTAGAATTGAAAAACAAGTATCCTGAGCTCCTCCAGAATGTCGCAACTAGGACAGTTCGTCACCGTCTGCAAAAGGATCTGGGCTTGCCAAGTCGCCGTGCTGCGAAGAAACCCCTTCTCACAGCAAGAATGAAGAGAAAAAGGCTCGACTTCTGTAAGAAATATCAAGATTGCACACCTGAAGAATGGAAAAAGTGATGTTTAGTGATGAGAGCACTTTCAGGTTGATCCGGGATGGATCCAAGATGGTGCGCAGTCCAAGTACTGCTTCACGGTATGGCCCGAAATATACAGTTAAGACCGTTAAATACCCTGATAGTGTGATGGTGTGGGGGGCATTCAGTGGTAACAAGGACAGAGGAGGACTGTACTTTCTTCCCAGCAATGAAACCATGAAAGCAAGCAATTATGTTAATGTTTTGGAAGAACATTTACTTCCTTTTTGTGACATTCATGAGTGTAATTATTTTATGCATGATGGGGCCCCGGCCCACATGTGCAAGGCCGTGCAAAAGTTTCTCAGTGACCATAATATTCCTCTGTTAGAGTGGCCAGGTAATTCTCCTGACATTAATCCAATCGAAAACGCCTGGAACGTCATGAAAAACAAGATTCAAGAGACACGACCAAACAACATCAAGGATCTAAAGAAAACGATCAAAACACTGTGGATAACCATGGACTATACATACTTCTCCAGCCTGGCTGAATCAATGCCTAAACGACTGCAGATGATCATAAAGTGTAAAGGCGATATGACAAAATACTAATTGTAAAGTATTAGCCACAATAAAATACTTCGATATTATGAATTTGTAATGATTTCTGATTTGTTTCACAATCTAAAGATTTTTTTTTGCCGGCACTGTAATTTCCAAAGAAGAAAAGACAACATAAATTATTTTCACATTCTTTAAGTTGTATCAACACGTGTAGAAATACACAGTTCTATGTTTATGTTCCATAACTACTTGTTTATTTTCTTATATTCATATGAAAAGTTTGTAGCAAATTGAAGCCACATGATCATGAGGCTGCTAATCATGAGGCGTAATCCACTAGGGGTTCGAATTCCTCTGAAGAGCTAGGTCGGAATTTTAATTGTCCTCAGTATTTCTGTGTTCGTGTTCCTGTAGTGTTTGGAATACGTCGAAAGCACATGAAGTGCCAGTGGCGAACAATACTCCGGTTGGGACGATTTCTTTAAAAAAATTGTGAAAGCAAGAAACTCTCATTGGAGCTACCTGGGTTCAAATCCCGTCGGGGTAATTAGTAATTCTTCTGAATGGGAAGATAATGTTTATGTAATCGGTATTGTAATTATGATATTCCTTTATTATTATTATTATTATTATTATTACTAATTATTATTGTTATTATTATTATTGTTTATAATAATAATAATAATAATAATAATACCACAATGGAAAGAAAAAGTAACATTGTGGAAGGTAATCATAGGAACAGAAAAGATATAGTGTATGTCAGATGTTTCTTACAAAGGAAGAGAGAGAGAGAGATGATATATCGAAGTGGAAGATGGTTTACACACCAATCGAAAGCACTAATGACACCTATTACGAAACTGCAATAGAAATTTCCCAAAAGCATGTACTATGCGAGTTGTATTATTATACAGTGTGTCTAGAAAATCCGTTGCCACCTCTAGAAATCACAAACGATACGACAGATGTCAAAACAGGAAAACACGTTTTTGATCATTTTAAAAGTACAATGTATCAAAGGAAAATATTATTGTCCCAGGCCACCGCAGGGTCCCAGGCGGGGTCGAACTCAAGATTTGCAAATGGTTACGAGATCAGGTAGCGTATCGTATTCAAACTTCGATTAGTTAGAATTTGACAATCTGGTTTTATTACAAGTATAAATTCTTTAGTTGGTAGAAAAGAGGACGTGGATCATGCGTTAGAGTTGATGACGATGTGCTTTGGTGGGTGAGTGGTTCATGATGAGTGGTGGGTCGGAGTGGGTCATGGTGGGTAGTGGGTCAAGTTTTGATTGACACACGCCATCTCTAATCAAATCTTTAAAACCAAACCAAACAAAGAGCAATACTACTACACTAAACGATCAACATCTTAGCTATTCATGACAAACTATTGCATGATCCGAATAACTCTAGTTTATTCACAAACCTTCATTTGTCATATTTTACGTCATGACTTTTCTGACAACCTGATATTTGAAATGTTTTTAATACGCAAAGTTCATTGACCTCATCACTTACTCACCTATTCTCTTATGATCATCACAACCTTTAATGTACTTCCCTTAGATATAGAAAGGTGAAATGTTGTATCCAGGCTTGTTGTAGCGTGCAAGTAAACCAATGAAAAGCAACAGGATAATATTTCCCTCCTGCAAACCCTTCAAAGTGGAGTGGGTTGATTATTCAGCAAAAAGACTTGAAATCCAATCAGAAAATTCATAAAATAGAAATATATAGCCAAGTCTCGACTTTGCAATAATAATAATAATAATAATAATAATAATAATAATAATAATAATAATAATAATAATAATAATAATAATAATAATAATAATAATAATAATAATAATAATAATAAAGGAATAACATAACTACAATACCAATTACATAAACATTATCTTCCCATTCCTAAAAATTAATAATTGCTACAACGGGATTTGAACCCAGGCAGCTGCAATGGGACTTTCCTGCTTTCACAATTTTGTTTTAAACAAATCGCCCCAACCGGAGTATTGTTCGCCACTGGCTACTCATGTGCTTTCGACGTATTCCAAACACTACAGGAACACGAACACAGAAACAATGAGGACAATTAAAATTCCGACCTAGCTCTTCAGAGGAATTCGAATCCCTAGTGGATTGCGCCTCAAGATCAGCAGCCTCATGATCATGTAGCCTTAATTTGCAACAAATTCCTCATATAAACATATGAAAATAAACTAGTAGTTTTGGAACATAAACATAGAACTGTCTATTTCTACACGTGTTGATATATACAATTTTAAAAAATGTGAAAATAATTTCTGTCGTCTTTTCTTCTTTGGAAATTAGAAGTTATGGTAAAGACGAAATGTAATGTAAATCGGGACAATGACCAGCGATGTAAGAGGGAGCAAGCATTAATAAGCTTATTTGGGTCTCCTAGAAAAAGTTGTTCTCATTCTTGGCTCCCCTCTTTCCAACTTTCTCTTAATCTTTATGGGCCTCCAGGAGCCTGTGGGCCCTGCCGCACTGCAAGGCCTGCGGTTCCGTTAGTTATTCCCTGGGCCCATTCCATACATGACAAAATTATTAAGGGGACAATATTGATAAATGTTAAATCCATACGAATAAATATTATTTCTAGAGCCCCTAATAGTAGACATGTTTCCTGAAATGGGTCTAAGCCTCATTTTTGTTCTATTATCTTTTTGTGTGCTGTTTTGTTTATGTAATGTAGCGACCCAATTTGATGTTTCATTTCTAATTTTATGTCCCTATCGTATATGGAGTAAGAAAATTTTGTCTCAAAATGGGCTCTCTCGAACGACGGAGAGCTTCTCTGGGGGGGTGGAGGTAGCTGCCCCCTGCACCCACAAGTCATGGCTCTACCAATGGCGTATCCTCAACTTGAAGAACGTTTTACGATATTTTCCTCATTAAGGAACGTCTATATAACTTGTTTTTGAGTTAAACAAGGAAATCTCGAGTAAGTCATTAAGACACACAAAAATTGCTTATATTTTCTTATTTATATTTTTATTTATATTTTTATATATATATATATATATATTTTTTTTTTTGTTATATTTAAGTATCTTGTTTATGTTTTTTCATGAAACGATTTTAACTAGGTATCAGTTTGAGTTGAAGTTTAAATGGCGCGGTTGGTGAGTGGTTAGCGATTTAAATTACTATTTGGTGGACCCGGGTTCGATTCCCGTTTTTTTCAAGTTTTCTTGTTTCAATTTCATTTTCAATGCATACTCAGTGTGATAAGCAAGATCTTTTCTTCCCTAGAAAGAAGAAGATGTTGAGAATGTGGAGAATTGGAGAAGGTCTCTCAATGGAGGCAATCATTTACTTATTTTCAGCAGTTGTTCTAGATTTGATATTTTCAGCTACTTTTAAGCACTTTCTGATTCATATGTGATCAGTGCTTTTATTTCTTTGATTATACAGTATATAATGAAAGAATACATTACATGCACAGCAATATTGAGATTAACATATGATGTTCATTGTACAACACGTTCTGAACCAGAGAGATTGATCTCAGAATGGAGAAATGTTTCGTGCGTCATCTAGTCACAATTTTACTTGCATAAAGACTTGACTCAGTGCTACCAACTGCAGTCATTGCCGAGAAAAGTTACGTGTAAGTTTGATTGCATCTCTCTAGGCGTTCTCAGAACCTCAAATGACCTGGACCCCAAGTAATGGAATTAGAGCGCTTAGGGGGAAGGAATTACTTTTGTGGCTGGCTGTACCATCCAGAAGTATTCCTTACTGTACAGATATAAAAGTGGCAGATATGGCTGTAAATTTTTAGTTTTATCGAGTTCTGAACCAGTTGCATAGAATATTCAATTGAAGATAATAAACATTTTTTCTTTATGTTACATGCCTTCTCTGTATTTGTTATTTTTGTTTGAGAAAAGAATACTTTTTTATATATGCAAAACTCGCTTTTCGCTAATTCAGGCATATTAGAGACATATATTTTACAGCAATGAATTATCTGTGATCATTAATATACAACTAGTAGTTTCAAAAATCCAGCAAGAAGAAGATGTCTGCTGTTCATAGCGCTTCTGCGGTGCTGTAAATTTATAAAATAAAAAATGTCTCTATTTGTGTGAAGTATCCTACATAGATATTTCTTGAAATACTTAGCGGGAGAAATTAAAATATATTAAATTAAGGATACATAAGACCTCATAACTGATAAAATTGAAAAGTTTTTATAATACGAGTTATTAAATCACTAAATTTTTTATGAAAATATAAGAATATATATATATATATATATATATATATATATATATATATATATATATATATATATAACTAATTTTTTGCTTTATCTTTAGATTTACATAGATTAATTTCCTCGTTCAAAATATATTGAAGTGAAAAGCTGTTTTCTAATATTTTGCACTGCGATTTTATTATTTTAAATTTTGTTTCGGCTGTAATCTGAACACGCAATGAATTAAATTAAAATCATAGAATAGAATCATCAAGTTTAATTAAAATCATAGAACAGAATAATATTGGTAATCTTAATATCATTGTTCGTCTGTAAAACATCTGTTTTATTGCGGTTTACAGCGCCAGAAATAGATTTCTTGGTCTGTTACTTTCATTGTATTCCGAATGTTCCATCGTATATGCAACGGAAATATTATATTCATTTTAGTACCATTTATTTTATGTGTTTACCGTAAGATATTTTAGTAGTGTTTGAAATGTTTACGATGTATTAAATTTCACTTAACATGGAACACGGAGTCGTTGAAAATATATGTCTTTCTACCTTCCACTGGGAAATGAACGATATTATCTATTACTTTTTTCGAATGAAATTTTTCATAATCTCATACCACAAACAACTTTTCACGAAAAATAACTTTCGTTTGTAATAAAATTATTATTATTATTATTATTATTATTATTATTATTATTATTATTATTATTATTATTATTATTATTATTATTATTATTATTATTATTAAGTACGGTATTCTGCTTTTCGGTCGGTACTGGAAATAATGAGTTTTTTTTTTTCAATTTTTGGTTTGGGTGTGGAAATGTTCTTCCACATTTCTCGATCTTCAGCTTCCTGTTTTAACTCCCAATATTTACTTTTATTTTTCAAATTATCGATCAGTTATGTTTTTCATCTTAGTTCTCGCTTTTCTTCCATCTTTCCTTCTATGGTGGTATGAAGAAAATAATCTCTTCGCAAGGTATGTCTCAATCCAATTACCTTTCTACGAGGTATGCCAGCTAGAAGTGTCCTCTTCTATCCTATCCGTTTTAAAACATCTTTGTTTCTTGCTCTCTCCGTCCATTTCATTTTCTCTATCTTCCTCCAACACAACATTTCGAAGTTCTTTGAATATTTCTTCCCTAACTTCCTTAATATTCAAGTCTCTGAACCATACATGATCCATATATAGCACTTAATCACTTCTTCCCTAGTCTAATATGAAGCCTGATATTTAAGAGTGATCTTTTCTTGTTGAATGATTCTTTGACTATGGCAATTCTATACCTGATCCCTTTGATATAGTAAGTGTCTCTCGTCAAAATACTTTCCAGACACTTGAAGTGACCGACTTCTTCAAGCTTTTTGTTCTACGCCGACCCGTAACGGTGTGTTTCCACAGGATATTCTCACGACTTTCGATTTTTCCATGTTGATTTCCATTCCATATAGTTTCCCAATGTCAACTACTTTGTAAGTCATTCATATTTCTGTTCTAGCTATAATAATCGTATGATTCGCATATCTGATTTTGTTAATGGTTTACCCTCCAATCTTGAAATCCCCAATTCCCATTAATGGTTCCTTCATTAAACATTTACTGTAAATGTTGAATAATTGGAGCGAAATACTATATCCTTCTCTGACTCTTCTTCCAATCTCTACTATTAGTTTCTCCTCCATTCAAGCGTAACTTCACTCATTGTCGAAGGTACAGGTTGCGAATGAAACGTCGGTCTCTCTGCTTGACCTCGATTTCTTTAAGTATTTTCAGAAGTTTTGTCCAATTCACCCGGTCAAAGCTTTTTGCCAGTCGATGAAGCACAAACACAACTCTTTCTTTACATCAAAAACTCGTGCTGTTATAATTCTCATCAACCCAATAGCATCTCTGGTTGCTTTTCCTTTTCGGAATCCAAATTTATCTCCCTCTAACATCTCTTTTATTTTACTTTCCAACCGCCTCTTCAATATGCGCGCAATAATCTTCCCAGTGTGGAAAATAAAACTAACGGTTGTGTGATAGCTGTATTTCTTTGCTTGCTTTTTCTTGGGTAATCCAATCATTGTAACATCGAGAAAATCCTATGTTTATTCTCCACCTAGATAGATCTTGTTAATGAGTAAAGTCAGTACTTTCATTGCATTATCTCCTAGTCTCTTGAACAAATATGGTGGTATGTACTGGTCCCAGTGGCCTTCCTCCCTCGCATGTCTTTGATGGCTTGCACTACTTCACTTTTCAATATACTGTGCTGAATATTCAGTTTCCATTACAGTTCCATAGTAATAACTTTATCTCTGCAGCCAATACATTTTAACTTTAACTCCTTGGCGTAATGCATTATCAACAGTTTCAATATCTTTGGATGGTTCTACATTCAACCCACTTCACTAACACATTCGTTGTTATTGTCCAGTAATCAGCGGAGAAAAACAACTGGCCTCTTCTGGACTCTGTTAATGCTCTATCTGACAGCAAGTGTTACCGGATGATTATCATTATTTCTTTCATCTGTAATAGCGAAATTATAACCGTTCATTGCTCTTAATAATCTAAGTCGGCTTTCCAAAAATTTTACTAGAAACCACCAAAATTTTACTAGGAACCATTTTACACATTTTACATGACGGAAAGACATAAGCGACACGAATGGCGCTTACGTTTTTACGTAAAATAACAAGCAATACAAGATTGTCGTTTACGCAAGTTGAACATTTCTTACTAGAGCAAAACTATTAGAGATAGAGTTACGCCACTTTGTCAAATGATAGAGTAAGATTTGAAGAATCCCAAGTTGAAATACCTCATTTCTTTACAATTTTGGCGCTTACGTTTGTAGGTCATATAAGCGACGTTATATCCTACGGTCTTCTGCTAACCTCTTTGTCTTCAATTGCAATTTTTGTGTTTGAACACTGTCCGTCAACTCAGCCTGTCCGCCTGCCTCTCTTTTTCATGCCATCATCTATTCTAGCACGTCCATCATAATACAGTTTCTTTTTAGCCAATGTTCCAAATAGGCAGTCTAATTTGCCAAACCTAAATGTGCCACTTCCTAATCCCTAATTACCTTACAACATTGATAATTGTCTCCCTTCAACGGAAATCGAGTCTTAAATCACCACACATTCACGTACTAATAGTTTATAAATATTGGAACACAAATGCATGCCCAAGAAAGCTAAATAGGTATGAAGGTAACCAAGAAAGTTCCATCGCTTTTTGTGCAGGTCTGTGTTCAATTGGCCCTCACACCTTCAATTGAATTCGGATGGAAATAAAGCGAAGGTCACTTGTCGGTGTGAGTATATCCAACATACTACCTAGTTGTGGCAGTTCAGTTACACCGTGAATTTGCGTAAGGACACAGCGTACATTGGACCTTCACAGAGCATCATAAGGGCGTGTATGCTGTACGAGTTCAAACTTTGATCAAACGCCGCTGCAGCAGGGCGGAAGATATGCCAGGCCTTTGGTGAGGGTGTCGTGACTACGCAGACAGTGCAACGGTATTTTAACAAGTTTAAGGGCGGCCATAACGACTAATGATTGCCATAACGAAGTCCGCTTGCACATATACATCGACATACGTCAAACATTATTTAGTATTACCGGCTGAAATGGAGGCTACAATTGTCGGCCAGAATACCTCACGGATTCTTGCTATACAAAGATTAGTATTTTTTTTTTCAGTTTACGGAGCTGAGGCGAATTGCGGAGAGACAGATAAGAAAGTAGCCACGTTTTTTTATATTTTTTTTAGTTCTCCTTAGTTACATCATATTGAAATTCTGGTGAAATTTTCTAAGAAGTAGTAAGTTAAACTTCCTGATGCTATAGCCAATGAAAGTCTATGTCCAGCCAAATGCCTCATATTCAACTAGATTATGCATAGTTAGCTCGCCGGTCCGCAGGAACCATTATTTCTGGTTTTCTGGATCGGCGTTAACTTTTTAATAAATGTAGCTCCCAAATTTCCAAAAGATTGTAGGTCAATACTGGAATCTTTTAGCGTTCGCACCAAAAATAGAACGAAGAATTACGCACACCGAGAGTCTTCACGCTAACAATTTGGCTAAATAGGAGCTAAACATTAATATTACTACACTCGACAGTGGCGTATTTAAGGGGGGACTTCCGGGCTTAAGCCCCCCCGAAAATTTTATTTAGTATATTAAAGTAAATGAAATATCTTGCAGAATTTTCTCATTTCCAGGAATACAGTTAGCAAAGCCCTCCCGAAACAAAATCGTAAATACGCCACTGACACTCGCAAATGGTAAATTTTAATATAATATGGTAATGAAAGAGTTAAAAGGGATGCTTCATAGTATAAAAGTGATCTGATGAATTTTTTTGTAGGATTAAAGATAGATCTTCTGGAAAGTACTTTCGTTTAACGTCTTGGTTTTCGTGATTAATTTGGTGGATCACAAATTCGGTGTGCATGTGGAACATACTACATGCAGGAATAATCCATTTCAGTATCACCATATTAAAAGGGAAAGACTTGAACGGAGTCAATCCTTGATATGCTGCAGTTACTGATTTCTCATCAATTTTGTTACCCTCATTTAGCTAACTGGGTGCATATACTTGCAATATTATTACTATACTTTTCCATCATAGTCGTCTGAATGCGATTTTTTTTCAATTTTTCCCACTTTTACTTTCGATCGACAAGAAGAGAGAAGAAAATATGATGATCGTGAAAAAAGGTCAAATTCGAGATTTTAACGAATTTAAAATATTCATGGCTCTTATGTACATACCGAGAAAGTGATTTTTCAATATCTGTTTGCCCATTTGTCCTAATGTATACTCGCCTATAGACCATACCGTAAGTATCCGCACTAAAAACTAACATTTTTTAAATGAGATGCTCCAGAAACAATTTTTGAATTTTCTTCCTACCCCCAAAAATAAGGCAAATTTACTGGTGTGAAAATGAAAAAATATTTTCTCGAAAACAGGTCTAACGATTTTGTTCATTTTTCATGAATCATTATTTCATTAACAATCCTATGATATAATATAACCGTTTCTCTGCGAAAAATCCAGAAGAGGCAGTTTACTCTTTACGTGAGTTTTTCTTGGACTATGCTTTCCCGAGAAAGACTCAGAAAATTTTGTCTATATTTTATGAATAAACGTTTCGTTAACAAACTTACATATGGTGTAAATAATTTTTCATTTAAAAATCCTGAAGGATTAGTTTACTCTTGGAGTGAGTTTACTCTTAGTTTACCTAGTTTACTCAGTATTAGTTTTCTTCGACCACTTTCTTGAAAACAATTTTGGCAATTCTCTTAATATTTCATAAACACATGTTTCATTAATAAATATTTCATTAACAAACGTAGAAATCAGAAGGTTTGTTTAACCTATTTTGAGGGTGCTTTTCTTGGACATTTTTTCAAAAACAACTGAGACAATTTTGTTAATCTATTATATAAAATTCAAAGGGACTATGTGACTTCATAACTCAAAAGGACCGATTTGGATCAAATTTTACAGATTACATTACAATTTTACAAATACAGATGAGGTTCGAGTCTGGGATGGTTTCTATATTTTCTCCCTTTGTCTGAGGAGCTTAGGGAAGGAGAATATATATATATATATATATATATATATATATATATATATATATATATATATATATATATATATATATATATATATATATATATATATAATATGTGTGTATGTTTAAATTATCGAAAATCACCGATATTAGTATCAATTACATAGTTTCCGGGGTCGGTGAGACGAACAGTGACATTTCCGATGCCATTTAAATCTAAATTACAATTTTATGTACAAAATGAAACATAGGCCTCTATTCTCCTCGTGCGAAGAAGAGACATTTTGCTAGTTAGAAATAATGAAACGAGTGTTTCAGTGTTCCTAAAAGTTCCACTCCTGTGAATAGAAAGGAGATCTTTTCTATAAATCCAAAATCCCCTTTCTTTATTCATAAAGTGACCAATCAGATGGTTCACTCTATGCGGAGGAATAAAAGTCAGTGTATAAGATCTTAATTAAGGGACTATAGGTTTCAGCGTTTTCGGAAACCCCGCTCCTAAGACAGAAAAGGAGAAAACTAGGAAATTATTCAAATTTTTCTTTCTTTCTTTCTTTCTTCTTTTTGTTTAAGTTGGACGTACCGTACATAATACGTTCATTAAAAATACGTGATCCAGCGTTTTTGAAAGTTACGAATCTTAAGAAAGAAAGGGAATGATTTCTACAATATACATATTTTCCGTTTTATATTTATTCCACATTATTTATTCTTCCTGTACTGAGAACTGATACTGTTGTTATATGATATAATTTTATGGCCATTTATTTTCTTCTACAATGATTCCTCATGCACGAATTACTAAAGAATTAGTTTTAAGGATGAGCATGTTTCCATGTTGTTGCTTTCTGTTTAGGAGTATACGTACATTAGAGGCAATAGGTAAATGATTTGCGATTTTTTAAAATATGTAAGTTCGAATGTACTATAGCTGGGATATAAATTTCTTACTTCATACATAGGTGCTCCTTGTCATTAAAATACAAATTCTTTATAAAAAAAAAAAAGAAAGTAGTTTTTGTAGACAGGATTCCAACACATGTCAAAGTTAATAGTGGTACACAGCTCTATCATGCTATCCACTAGAACAAGAACGCATGACTGTAATTCTGCATTTGTCTCTGTTATTGTTCTGTTGCGGTGTTCAGTTTCTGACTTATCTCCTTCCTTCTTATGTCTATCTTATTTGTGGATTTTCAATATGCCACTTATATATTACTTGTCAACAACGCCCAGATGGTCTATTTTTATTAAAAAATACACATGTTACTTCATAACAGAACGAAGTGGATCCAAGGGATGTAATGATTTAGGTTCAACATTTTGCATTTAATCTCTGCAAGGCAATCTAGGTTTTCATGAACTTAAGTGTACAATCACCAGCAGAAGTTACTATACGACATATTCTGCTTTTTATTTTCCTTTGGAAATATTTACCAATTTAGTTTTACTGTTCTACAAAGAAGATATTTTCACGAAATGTTAATATTATTATTATACTGTACAGTCAAGGGCGCCCATGTTGTGCTTTCCAAGGGGAGGGGGCAAGTGTAAGCAACGTTTCAAATATAGTTTCAAATTTTGCTGTAACTAATGTAAAAATTCTATTAGATTTTTGATATTCCTAAGTACAATTTCCTCTTAGGGGGCGATCGCCCCACCTTGCCCCCCTGATGGGCGCCCTTGTGTACAGTACTGGTCAATTCATTTGCATGTTCTTAACAAGGGGAGATAATACATGAAATACTCTGTAGAATATAAACCAATGTGTATCTAATTGGAGATCAGTCCCAGATCGATGTGTACAAGAAACCACGTGTCCTATAATTTAGGGCTCGATCAAACAAATTACACTTGCAGCAAAAGTACAGATTATCACCAATATCAAGCAAGTATTGCATATACGTCTTACATGAAGAAGCCTAAGCTCGCCTAATTACACGAGAGAATGCTGTAGTGAATGTTCCACGAAATAGTGCAAGACATGGGACATACAAACTTGGGGTTGGTACGCAATAATAAATGTCTTTATTTGTGGACTGAAATCCCAATTTTACAATTCTAAATCGGACAGGAAGAATTCTTGAATTATGTAAAGTTATTTCTTTCTTTTAGGTATAACTACATAGTTAAATGTCTTGTGGAGGAGTATTCTGCTAGTAGCTCAAGCATACTTAGATCGATTTGCGGGTAGCTACGAGGATTTATTGGGCTGGTCTGAGCCATGAATTTTCGGAGATGGTCACAATTAACCGTCTCCAGGTTGGTAGACACCGCAATTACTCTTATGCAACCCTACCCCTTCCCTAACCAACACGTCATGCGTCAAGCATCGTACAAACACGTACACATTGGAACATCCCTGCTTGTTTTCTCTCCTATAACAGCAGTCTTTTTCCTCCCTTCTACTATCACGCTTCTGGTTACAGAAGACGGCACGAAACTTTTTTTTCTGTTGGGAGCAAAGAAAGGAAAGGGAGAAGATCGGGGAAAGTTGGTAAATTTATTTTATTTGAGGTGAGAAATTCTCCGCCTTCCTATCCTATTTCATCCCACTCAAGGCTTGGTTTATGTCTCAAGAAGGTTTCTTCAACTCTGTTCTGTTCTTAAGAACTGAAGTTGTTTAGTATTTACACAAGTACAATCAATGCAATACGCTACAATTTCTTCATTAATTCAAGAGTTCATTTTAATAGTAAAATACTAGTATTTTAATACTGTATAACAAGGCATTCAGAGAAGGAAATATGATGATCCTAGTGTGAGTTGCTCTCACTTGTACAAGCAGTGTTCTTACAGATGTCATATATTTTAGTTGAGTTATGCAAAGAAACGGTTTTTATTTTTCACGAAAATGAACCTAATTAAGCTCAAAGAAGGGGAGAACATAAGTCGGCCAAAGGATGAACTTCGGATTGGGTGGGAAGTAACCGTGACCATGCGAAACATTGATAGGGATGATGGGCAATCATGAGAAAACGAATTTGCGTTACAGGATACTGGTCCAAAATGTTTCCTGTCAAACTGTCGGTCTCCCATGTGAGTCGTGAATACACAATAATAGAAAATAAACCCACCTACCAGCCTACTTTGTCTGCTGATTCTTGCGCGCATTTTGATCAACTACCAGCCCACTTTGTCTGGTGATTCTTGTGTGCATTTTGATCAAGGGAAGTACGTATGAAGCTGTTGTAAATTTCCGTACGAGAACGAAAGTACGGTTTTCTCGTCTCCTTTTGTAAATGTTGTAGGAAGTCTCGTCTCTCAAGTTTCTTTGTAGTCTTGTCACGATCACATGAGTTGTATCTTGTCTCAATATGCTTTTGAAGCCAAAGATGTATACAACAGTTCTATTTCATAGCAGAAACACGTTTTCTGTCTGAAATAATACAAACATAAGGACTGGCACAAAACGCCCAGTAAATGGAGAGTCAATCGAAATTAATTTTGGAATGTAATCACTCCGTCTCTACTACAGTGGTGCAGTTCATAGGGGTCATTGACTACCATATCATCTATTACTACCCTGTGAGGTGTTTTGTTTCATGCAGTAGCGAAGGCTCGCTGGAAGTCATCTGGTTAGTGCTGACAAACTGGTGTACTGGAGTTACTACGTGTATCCTTTCTGTGACAGTAAGTACTTTAGCAGTGCAATGGAGTTAGTGGTTGATAAGCTTGCGGAACGGCTTGTAAGCCATTCCGTTATACATAGGGAACAGCTAATGGAAACTGTCATGAAGCGACTAGGTTATATCGTAAAAGATTTCCACAAAGGAGAGACCCGAAACATTCCACATTAGCATGTCTATTTCAACGTTTGCGGGAAGCGGAACACTTGCTACCACAACTTCTCGACTAAAGTGAACAACGAGCTTCCAGGAGTCCCACCTTCGAAGAATTAGTGCTAATCATGTGGAGGAGTTGTATTCGACAAGAATGGGAATCATAGCGCTTAAAACAAGCAATACTGTGTCGAAAGTACTACCTGAACAGCAATCGCATTCCTACCACCCACAGAGAGCACAAAATCTGAATCAAGCTGACTTTAACCGTCGTGTCGTATATTATGAAACTTTAGTATTCGCGCCGAGTCGTGAAGCTTGACCTAGATCTACCAATTTCACCACCCAGTAGAACGCGAGGGTGTGTTCCGGCCGTCAACCCCCACCCATCAAATTTTGTCAATGTCTTCTCTCGCGCTACACGGAAGACATCTCTCTAGAATACAGTGTTGTCGGATTGGTGCCAAGTTCCGTTTTATGAATTGTTTTTTCTTGTGTTATGTTTTCGTTGTTACTATTCGTATTATTGTTACTGTTTTAGAATAATTGTTAAAAAGTGGTTATTATTGTGCAATGTAATTATTGCTAAATTTTAAATGTTTTTTTAAAATACTCATTTACTATGTCTTCAAAGTTTGGCAACATTGTTGGTGAATTTGAGCTGTTTGACGTTTCCCCAAGTGTGCGCTCGGGAAACGGCTCCACAAATTGTACCGAAGTTTTCCGATATGTCGGAGCTCAAGCAAAATATTTCTATGAATAGTTTAGAGCTTAAGCTTCATGACTCGACGCGAGTACTATAGTGCAGTGCTGTGTGGCAAATCCTCAGTTCCATGCCTCTGTACTATTCAAAAATAAAGGTTGTTTACTAGAGACTGTGTATTTAATAGTCGGAATAGTCATGTGTGGGTTGATGGAAGCCCTTACGCGACAATTATTAAGATCCATCAAGGTACATTTGCACTAAACATGTGAGTAGACATCGATGGCGATCATTTAATAGACCCCTACCTTCTACCTCCCCTCTTCACTGCACGTTGTTTGTGCAGAATAGGCTTCAAGAATTATTAGCAAATGTCCCGTTTAGTGTTGCTCAGCATATGTAGTTTCAACATGACGAGCCACCAGCTCAGTTTGTCTGCTCTTTCTTGTGCGCGTTTTGATCCAACTTTCCCAGATGGGTGGTTTGCACGAGGAGTTCCTGTTACCTTGTCAGGATCTCACCCCACCTTATTCCTTTTTGAGGGATTACTCCAAAAGCCTTGTATATGAAACTCCTGTAGAGAGCGAAGATTAACTCCTTACATTAATCCTTGATGCCAGTGACTTCATGAGAGCGACCCCAGGGATATTTTAGCATGTGGGACAAAATACGACATTGTTATGCTTGCACCGTCGCCAAGGAATGTCATTTTAAACATCTACTGTGAAGCTTTAAGTACATTACCTATCATTTCAATGTACTAACTGTTTCATAACAATAGTATAATAATAATAATAATAATAATAATAATAATAATAATAATAATAATAATAATAATAATAATAATAATAATAATAATAATAATAACCAAATGTCGAACGATTTGATACTTCGTTGTCAATACTCATGTATGTTGAGGTGTATACAGTACTCGTTAAAATATGCACTGTTTGATACGGATTGTTGATTTTTCCCCGCCTAGAAACTTCCCAGTAAATTTCCTCCTCTGAAAAATTTCCAAATAAAATACTGAGCATACATGGCATATTCTCTAAGAAATTGTCAATGTATTTGTTCGCGTTGGTCTTCATTATACATGATGGGACCTTTTATTCAAAGCCCAAATTGCGTTTAATATGTGATCGATGTTTACTTAATGAGGACATCGGTGTCATAGCAGAGATCGTGGAATTGTGACCTCCCTAGATTTTCCCCAAAATTCCTGGAGGTTAGATTTGTAATGAACGTTTCAGTCTGGTCAATCGTCTAGGACAGCGTTTCCCAAACTCTTTTTTTCAGCTGCGGAACCCTTTTTCAAGCGAACTTTTGTTGTGGAGCCACAAGAGTGTTTAGTTATATTTGTCTATGTTGTGCATTTTTTTTTAAAAAAAAGAAACTATTATATCTATTATGATAAAATATGGTTGCAGTTTTCATTATTAGATTTTCACAGTAGCCTATATCTGAACTGGATGTGAGTTTGACTTGACGTGGCATCTATAGCTTTATCTTTAAAGTCAGATCGAGAACGCAAACTATGGTTCCGTGCTTGTTGAACCAGAGCTTGACCTTGGGCAGCTGATGTTGCTTCCGGTCTTCTACTTCTATTCCATTATCTGTCTTTCTTCTCCGCGTGACATACATCCGCTTTCTCACAGTTCTAGGATTGCAATCAAAATCTCGAGCAACATGAGACAACTTCTCACCATTAACAGCACAATCAATATCATCTTTCTCAGTGCTAGTCAAATCTAAAGAACCGAAAGTGACCAGACGTCGTTTTCAGCTGTTGTTCTATTTTTTTTAAAATTCTGATTTGTTGTTAATGGAATTTGCGATTGACAGTTCCCAAAGACACATTTAGAGAATTCGCCTCCTTTCTATCATGCGTATGTGTGATGGGTCTCTTCTTTTGCAATTCCGCAAAATTTCGCATGAATTCCGATGATGACTTGTGTGCACGAGCATGATCTCTTCCTTTTTCTTCGACGAGACACTTTGATCATATAATTCTCATACTTTCTTATCACATTTCTTTTTAAAGTCTAAGTAATGAGACAAGCATGGCTCTTGTACTACTTTCTGATCTTAGTCACACTATTAACTTTGGATTGTAAAAGGCTACAGCATAACCTTCCCAAAAGTGACTCAGTTCTAGCAGCGCTTTTGAAGGATTAAAAAAAACACAAACATTTAGAATAGTTATATATGTACTTCACTTGAAAGCGTATCACTTGGGACGGTATTTTGTCCACACCTAACACCTACACTGACGAACGCGCCTGGCGGAGGCCTCATATCGTCGCATGAGAACCAGAGGAACATAACTCCAAAAATGCGATTTTCATTTTTTTCATGCTAGGATATAATTTTAAAAGCCCCACTTGGTGTAAATGGAATGTAACGCCATCTGTTCTCCTTGTCGATCATCTGTTGCAATGTAGCTCAATTACCATATTATTAAAAACACATCTTTCTAAGAAAATAATATTTTTGTTCTCTCGCCTGTGAACCTACGAAAATGGAGTTACGTTCCTCTGGTTCTCATGCGACGATATGTTCATTGTGAGCAAACGAACACGTTTGGTCAAACATGCATGGAACAGTCTTCTATAGTTTTTCGAAACAATAGCTTTTTATTTAGCTCTAGGTTTTGTTTATTGATAGAAGGGATAATTGACTGTTCTTTACTGCTCCCTCCTTGAATTATTTAATAATGACCGGTGAGCAGTTTTGTAGATTTATTAATACTTAAAGGAACAGTTCAAGTTAAAAATAAGTTTAGTGCAATAGAAAGAGACACGTACTTTTTAAAATCTTGATAGGTTCTATAGGGGTTTGTTTTCGATGAATCGCAAATGTTTAAGTCTGGATATTATTATATATTATATTATTTGGTCTCCTTGGGAGGGAGGGGGAACTCTCAGAGCTCCGGGAAACAGTGCCCCGAGAAACATGTCTGGAAGAAACATTGCTTCGCATAACAATAGGTAATCACTGCTCTCCCTCTTATATATATATCCTAATGCTGTAGGAAAAACAATTAACAAAAACGCCCCTCAAGAATTCAACACAACGAAATACGAGCATCCCATGGGCTAGCGAGGAATTCAATGTGAGTCAGCAACCACTCCCTATGAGCAGCTGATAAACTTTTAATAGTGCAGTGGATTTAATAGAATATTTTGGGTACGTTAGCAGTCCTGTTTTGTGTTGAATTCTTGAGGAGCGTTTTTGTTAGTTGTTTTTCCTACAGCATTAGTATTAAAAAATAGAGAGAGAGTAGTGATTACGCAGTGCTGTCTGAAGCAATGTTTCTTCCAGACATATTTCTGGGGGCATTGTCTCCCGGAGCTTTGAGAGTGCCCCCCTCATGGAGGAGACCAAAATAATACGTATATAATGTAATAATAAAGTAATAGTACCGTGTGAAAACAATATGTGCCCCTACGCTTACTATGTGTGTCCCCCGAAACATTTTTCTGAAAGAAGCACTGGTGCAAACTAGAAAACATGTATTAATACAGAGCGTACTGTGCCTGTGAAGTGAGGTAGAAAATGCTTAATACGTGCTGTTTTTTCGGTTATCATTCTCGTGCGATTAAAGCTGAGGGACATAAAGTACCTTTTATTACGTTTCCAAATTGTGAGAAATCACCAGATCGATATAAATTAAGGTTCAAGAAAATCAATAGGAAAAATTTTGTACCAAATAAAAACAATTGTGTTTGTTGTTCCAAACATCTTGAATAATCCGACTTCGAACAGTCGTCTTTACTGAAAGAAAAGCTAATACCAGGAGAATCATTTACATGCAAACTGAGAAAGAGTGCTGTTTCAAGTATATTATTGAAAAGTTCAGAATCCGAGCCATTGAACAAGCACCGAGGTATGTCTAGTTACCAACGTAAAAATATCGTACAAGGCACAATTGACGATTGTAGTCAAGACGAGGCACTAGAGGGTAATAGCGACGGTGTCACTCATGATTCTGAAAGTACTGTTTTAGAAATAAATGTAAATACAACTGCTATACAATGTGAGTTGGGGAGTGAAATATGAAGGTTTGTAGAAGGAATCAGTGACGATGACAGTGTTCCTCAGGACACTGAATCATCTTTTAATTTTTCTGTATCAAGTGACAATGATGATAGAACTAGTGACGAGAATTGTTCCGCGGAGAGCGATGCGAATAAAACAAATTTAACTGGTAAAGTGATTTTCTTATTCTGGCAAACTTTACAGATGTTATTTCATTTTTGCCACATATGCCGCGCTCCTGTATATACCTCGAAGCACAAAAGTATAGGGTCAGCATTAAGAATTGCATCAAAACGTGAAAATGAACATACTTATCTTTGGGAATCAGAACCATGATTAAGGGAAAGGTACTTAGGTGTTGTAGCAATCTCGCCCGTGATCTATTTAAATGGTATTGGTTTCGAAATTTTAGTTCCTTTTGTAAAATGCTGAACTTATGCTTTGTAGAAAAACTACGTTATATATTATACAAAATTTGTACAGTCCACTATCAGATAAAATCTTTGTAATCGGTTTTGGAAAAGGAAATCGCACTTTAGAACGAGCCATTGCACCACTCACAATCGAAATGCTTGGCACCATGTGTTTTGGAAGCCTGCTTCCTCAGCTTGACCATGGATGACGTCATCACAAAATCATTTTTCCTCTGTTACTCACCAACGACTGAACGAATCGCGATCAAACAAACACCATTCCGTTTTGAATTTACGAATGGAAATAATTTGTAAAAAATGCACTCTAAGTCGAACTGCTCCTTTAAGCTATAATAACTCCCTCGTTTATCGTTTCGAAATATATACGGTACCATGTTCAAAATTTCTAGTCGTTCGTTTTACTTTTCAGTTTTTGCTATAACGATTAATTGTTGCTGCTCCGATCTTCTGTATGAGAATTGTCAGTTTTACTAAAGTGTTTTATTTCTAGGTTTTTCCGGGTGATCAGTATTAGCTGAAAAAAAATGAAACATGGATCATTTTGTAGTATGAGAGAAAGGGTTAAATGAATCGCCATGGTGCAACAATAACATGTGATGCAACAACAATGCAACGAACTATTAGAGCTTCCTTGCGGCTAAATGGTTAGTGGCGTGGGAGACATGGGTTTGATTTCCAGCGAGATGTCATGTGGTTCGGATCCTACATTAAGCTGTAGGTCCATGTGTCATAGAGTCTCGGTGGTGAAGGGGACACTAAAATCAAATTATTATCAACAGCAGCAGCTAAGAATTATTAGTGGTTTAATTGTTAGTGCGCAAGAACAAGTAGAAGGACAATTAGGCATTCAGAAGGAATAATTTATTATACTGCCCAGGAAGAAGGGGAAGCTGAGGCTAAAAATTATCTAAGGCTTTAATATTTCAAAATCAGCCCCTGAGTATGGTCAGTTGGTTTTAAACTAATCAATCCTTCATCTAAAAGTTGCATTATTTCAGTTTACAGTAAATAAATCTTCCAGATTCTTTTTAGTTTAACATCCTACATTTATGTCCTTTCGGGCTAACAGGGTCAGATAATTTATGAAAGTGAATGATCGTAAAATTATTATTGTTGTGTTGTCTAACCAGAAATTAATTTCGGGACTAAATGCACCAAAGGCAAATATGCTAGGCACTAGACCAGCGCGGAGAGCTGGGCATCTTGGAGTTCCTACAAGACAAGAGTTTAAGCTGCTTCGTTTCCAAGCAGTGTCATAAAAGTAATGTCATGTATCAGAAAGTGTGTGCTATCCTTTTCTTAGAAAGAAATCTGCCTTGTCTCACCTCGTTGATAATCCTGATCCGTCCTCTTTGCTAATGTTTCCTTCGTGTCCGCACATATGATTTAAGACCAATGTGCCATGTACGTTTTGGGTAAGTGCACATGTATCGGAGTTGTTAATATCATAGCCTCTCTTACGGAAGATTACATGGTATTTTCCATGCAGATTTACTAGAAGCCGTCAAATTAAAAAAAAGAAAATCATTCGCTGTCTTTGTTTTACATGATTCCTTGAGACGTTCAACACTCTTGTTTTTCTGTATTGTTCCGAATAATTGGCTACAGATTGACAATATGAGTGCAAACTGATGGGTCATAGAAACGATAATTCACGCATGAAAATGCACCAAGCTAATGAGAGTCTTTATGGAGCAGTTACGAAGCGACTGCAATTATGCGCAAAACTATTGTTCAAGGAAACACACGCAGCAACCTGTTTTAGGTATTATAGGGATATATATATGTAAAAAAAAAATGAAAATGAAAGTGACTGTGTTTGTGACTTCATCACTTTTGAACCACCCGACCCATCTCGATTAAAATTTCAACATAGATGAGGTTCGGACCTAAGATGGTATTTATCTATTTAATTTGATGATATAACTTACGATTGAGGGGAGGGAGGAGTTAAAAGAATAAATAAAACTTGATAATTCTTGAAACAAAGGATCAATCACTATCAAATTTTTAAGAAAGCTGAGGTTCGGGCCTGAGATGATTTTTATTATTTCACTTTAACGAGAAAACTTGGGAAGGGGAATAGGAGAGGGAGATATATAAAAATAAATAAAACTTAACGACTCTAGAACAACAAAATCAATCTCGATCAAATTTTCAACCTATATGAAGTTTGAACCTGAGATGGTTTCTGTCATATCACTTTGACAATGTAACTTAAGAGATGGGGAAAGGGGAGCGACATTTTAAAAGAACGAACAATGACCAGTATTAGCGGCGAATCTATAATTTTTGGAGTCGCTGAGATTAACAGTAACACATCTGATGCTGTTTAAATCCAAATTCAGCCCCTCAACTTGGGGGAGGGGGAGATATATAAAAATGATCGAAATAACCAATATCAGTGTCTAATTCGCTGTTTTCCGGCTAGCTGAGATCAACAGTGATATTACAGATGCCGTGCCCCACAACATAGGGTGGGGAGAGGATATATAAAACTAATCGAAAATGACCGATATCAAAGAGCGCTTTAGTAATAATAAACACTGACTGAGTAACGAATATATTACTATTTTTTTCTCAATTTATCCCAACGATGCGGGTTATTGATGCTAATAATAATAATAATAATAATAATAATAATAATAATAATAATAATAATAATAATAATAATAATAATAATAATAATAATAATAATGGACTACTATACTGTGAATGTGAACGATTATTATTATTATTATTATTATTATTATTATTATTATTATTATTATTATTATTATTATTATTATCATTATTATTATTATTATTATTATTATTATTATTATTATTATTATTATTATTATTATTATTATTAACGTACTTTTGAACTTGCACGACGAAATTACTGCAAAATATGTTTTATTTCTGTAATTTTTCCTGGTGTGTATGTTTATTAGTGGGCACTAATTTCTCTCTAGGCTGTCGAATAAATGAATTTCGTTGTGTACCTTGGATCGTTCGAAAGATCAGTGCTAAAGTAAGTAATATTTGGCTTTTATTTTTAGGTGACATGATAGTGTAGGTGTAACGTAATGACTTTATGAATAATAAAACTGTCTAACACTGGTTCAAATCCTGTACACCAAAGTTAATTTATTACAAAGTAATTTTGAAAAATCGACTTATCATAATGGACAAACAATTAATAAGAATGTGGAAGCAAACACCTGTATCATGATAGAAACGATTTACGAATGTTAGTTGGGAAAGGGCAAGGGAACTACCAGGACATTCCAAAGACCAGGACATTCCATTACCAGGACATTGCATCTTTCACTTATCCCTCTCTCTCACACACGCACTTCTTGTTCCACAGTTAAAACGGAGCAAGAGCCCTATATACCTGGTCTGGAGAATCTAATTAAGTGGAAACTTTGGCGTCGTATTTATCGTGCTTTGGGGATAACATCTCCAGTCCTGGTCATCTCTGACAGAAATACTGTTTAAACGTAAGAGAATAAGTAAAATCTCTTTTTTATCCTCTGGGTTACCGTGTCTCAGTCGATTTAGCGGGTCACTACGGATTTGAATCCTCGACCCAGTGGTGGTCTATAACCTAACCAACATCATCCGACTGCCACAATGATCCGTTTGATCTCTTAGCGTGCTCATTCTATCTGGGCAAATTACGTTATATCCGGAAAAGATGAAATCAATTCTAAACGTTCGGAACAGATAAATGTTCGGAAAAGAATAGAAAAGGGTAACCTCTTTGGTTATTTGAAAAAAAAAATATTTATACTAGTTCAACAGAGAATTTGTTCCCATGCTATAATTCAATGTGTTTTATTCACGTTGAAATTTGAAACATACTACATATATGAGGAACTTAAACTTTTCCTTTCGAACATTTGTAACTTTTTATTACGATACAGTTTGGACTTTTAATATAGGGTATTTCTGATAGAAATTTAACAGTAAAATATCACTCTTCAATTTTCTTTTTCTTTCTTTTCCTTTTTTTTTTTTTTTTTTTTTTTTTTTGTTCAGTTTGCATTAGTAGTCTGGAATGGAGGATATAACTACTGGGTATATTTGAGTGTATTTTGGGTCAGTACGTCCAATGAACAATACCGAATTTGCAATCGAACCACGCGGAAACAAAGCAAGTTTTGACATTATCTTAGATATGTCTAGGAGATCTACAGTTCTACTTGAAATTGAGTATGCTATCCATTATGAAAGTGACATAATGAATGTTTAAAACATCCTCTATATATTAGAATAGTGCTGAAAAAAATATGTAAAAACAAACGTTATATCTATATTACTGTTGGATTTCTGAAGATGGAACTTTATAATGTTAGGTTCTTTTCTTACTGCATTTGAATTACACAGTTTTATCTGTTCTTGCTTTTCTTTCTCTTCTTTCCTTCCCTTCTCTTCTCTTCTCTCTCTCTCTCTCTCTCTCTCTCTCTCCCTCTGCCCCATTTCTGAATTTCTGTGTAATAGACATCCATTCTTTTCAATTCTTCATTGTGTGTGTTTCAGTTTCTTCCTACATCAACTTATGAATCTTGTTTCGTCTCGGTTTTGTTATTTCATTTAATATAAAAAAAATAATACTTCTATAGTTTGAAATAAGAATTGCGCTCATGTTGTTAGTTAAGTTTCGAGTGGGAGAGAATAAAGGAGAAGAGAGATGGGGTCTCTACCACACACGATTATGCGATAAGAAGGTGTATATTGGATGGCCTGAATGCACGGCGTTAGCTGTCCCAATTTGTTTTATGCGGAGTGTACAAAGGAAACATCGTTGTACCTACGTCGTAGTTATGCGTGAACATATTTCCGAATTCAGAATCTCGATCTTGTGAAGTCGTTTGAATGGAGCTATTAAATTTAAATATATTATAATTTATTTATTTGACTTTATTATTCGCATATTATAAATAAATTTTCTTAATTTGTTATAGTTTTAATATTTTCCTTATAAATAAATAAATGATAAAAGTACAGAAATATTATTATGATATTAAGGTCAAAATTCCAGCAGCACCATTTTCTAGAGAGTTCTTTATTTGATTATATGGCTACGAGTGAACGTTTGTTATCAAACATTAAACAAAGACATTGAGATAGAACATACGACTAAATTATCCTACTTGGAACCCTCTTTTGTGGGAGACACATTTTCTCGCTTTTTCCACTTTGGCCTTTTTCTCATGGAAGGCAAATGATACCACGGAGCAGCGTAAATCAATTTTCCGATATTGTGTAATGAAAACGAATGAGGCATGATGGAATTGGAAAAGAAAAAGATGAAAAAATATTCAGTGGAAAAAGTGATAAAATGTTAAGACTTTTTGTATAGTACTTTTCGTTACTGGAAAAAAGTTTTAAGCGTTTATAGAGAAGAATTTATGATGAGAAATTAAGTAATATGATATTCCAGCGTTAATTAAATAAAGTGAAGAAAACATGGGGCATAGTTTCAGTTCATAAGTATTATAGTTATATTTCTTGTTACGTAAACAATGTGGAAAATCTAATCTCTACTGAATGGTCAGTATGTATTGAAACGTTTAGATTAGGCGTGCTTCAATCTTTTCTTATGATGAGATTTTTCTGCATTAATCGTGAGAAGTTTGGAGTAGTATCTTGCATTATTATGCTTCTTCAGTTCCTTTAAATAGTTCTGGTGAGTAAAATAAATACTTATCATAGAATGATACATTAAATTTAGTGATTGTTTGTAAAATGTAAGTGGTTTGTTGGTTCCTTGTGGATTTTTTACGGTTTATTATAACTGTAATCCACTGTCATTTTACCATCAATGACATAATTAAAGTCGAAAATCGCACAGGATCGTGTTTGTCTCTACTTATATGTTTTTTAATTGTAATTATAAGTATGAAGAAAGTTATCAAATTTATTCTAAATTATCATTTTGGTTGAACATTTGCTCCTTCTTCATACTTTTTTCCAAATAAAATTAGTATTATATTAAATCCTGTAGAAATAAATATTTTCCTATTATAATCAGCTTAATAATGTCAATCTAAGATTGGAAAAACACCATTGGTTTTGGTAAGGTAATACGGTGGAACCTGGATAATTCGAACTTCTGTAATTCGAAAACTTCTCTATTTCGAATGTTTCTCTTGGTCCCTAGAATTTTATATACAAACAATGCTAAAAAATCATGGTTAATTCGAATTATAATCTGAATAATTCGAAGTTTTTGCCGTGTAAATCTAAAAGGAGGTCAAGTCATCGGGTCGGATTTTCCAAGAAACGGATGAAGATACGTACTGTAGCAGGCTTTCCGCCCCGCCCGCAGACTACTCAGCTTGAAGGTCATCACACCCACCTCTCCACTCCTCTCCCAGCACGTACACCAATGCGCTGGCCGGGCGAGTGTTTTGTTTTGCACCTTTTTGAAGTAAGTGATGAACTATTCCGTTCCTTGAATTTGTTAGATTCGTTTGTAATGACTGAGAGACTAAATTCTAGGAAACAGGCAAAGATCTCAGCATTTTTAGAAAAATGTTGAATTTTTTTAGTCTCATGGCAGTTATTTGTCTATTAATACAGTAATATTCTTTTCTGTTTTTATGATTTTTTTCAATGTTCATGCATAATACAATTCTAGTGTATATACGTACGTATTACAGTACAGTATTTTACTTCATATTGTATTAACCTATGTTTTTTTTCTAGTTTTACAATGAGGGTATGGTACTTAAAACACTTATTATTAGCTCCAATAATGGTCTTTATGTTAAAACCTGAAGTTTGATTGTTTATTTCAACCATTTACAAAAACTTTTCTAATTCGAATTTTTTTATAATTCGATTTTTTCTATTGGTCCCTTGAGGTTCGAATTATCCAGGTTCCACTGTATTACATTTACAGTAGTAAGAACAAATCCATAAGTAGAATCTGGACTGATACATTTTCATTAAAATGTACATAAAAAAAGAAATATTCAATGAAATTGCAGAAGGTGCTGTCTCGTCCAAAAGCGTGGGACCAGTTGAATAACAGTTGAATGATATGCAATGTGGCAAATCTAACAGTATAGATTTATAATAGAGTGGACATAGTTTACAGGGCAGAATAATAACCACCATCGTAAATTCGTATTGATGCACATCATAATATCACGAAATTTTCTCAAGAATTGAAACCTATTTTTATTATTGCTTTAGCAATCTGTGGCAATGTTTTGATCATTTCTCTTTATTATTACTGTGTGGCATATTAAAACTGCCTGGATTCGACGCAGTTACAGCAAACTGAGATAGTATTGGTCTCAAAAAAGCAAAGCACGAGGGTGATTGAAAATGCTTTTAATCATCGTCACTCAGATAACATCCACCTCACTAATGGAACAATTTTTAAATTCTTTGCAAACTGAACGAAATGTTAATACGTGACGGATAAACTAAACAAGCCAGGCCGTGCACATTAACTGACATAACAATACCAATGGGAGTGTTTCCCTCAATCAGCAAAAGATCTATTCAAAACACTTATCGTGCACCACATGAAAATAGAGTTAACTACATGCCCATTACGGGCATTTTATCTCTGGATAAGTAGCCTCCGCACAAGCACGAATTTCAGTATCGGCTTTCTTACGACGATTCTGATAGCCATATTCATTTTCAGGAATGAAGAAGGGAAAAAGACAACACAAAACACTCGCAATCCCTATAAAATTATGTTTACTGATGATCCAAACTTTTACGTTTTGGGCTGGTTAAAGGATACAAAAAATCGATACTAATCAAGTAATGATCCACATTCCTTGTTTTACAAGCCCGATGATGTTTGTTCGTCTTAAATAAATGTGTTCGTTAGCCATTTCATATGCACTTAGCAATCACTTGAATTATTTTGCAGTCTGCTACGAAGTGGCCACCTCGTTTTTCTTCTCACCTCGCTTGATTTCTATATCTAGGGACATGTTAAGGGCCTCGTATATGGCATTAAATTTAGTGATGTTGAACATATATAAACAGGTCCGGCCTTAAGCCGATTGGACCGATTGCTTCTAATCAAATCCCGCGCCTAAAGGGGCCACGCACTAGTGCCGTCTACTCTATTGTCCAGTCTAATCTACTCTCCAGTGCCGTTTGAACAGCATATTAGGCCAAAGAGCAAACAAGTATGTTGTGGTCCCTATGACTAAATTTTGCTTCTAATAAATGTAATTAATACATATCATTCTGCTTGCGCTGCTATGATACCGTTTAGATGGCTCTGCTACTCTCGGTTTTCAAGTACACACAACAACATATTACAATACAGATAGATCCATGGACTCTCTAAGGAAGGGTATCTCCCTAACAAGTAAATGAATAGTTTGTATTAAGCTTCTGGACATACGCAAATATTTTCTGAATTTAATGCTACATTATGTCTTTATTTTTTCACATTTACAACTTCTGTTTTAAAAATAGATATTATGTCCAGGGAGTATTCTACATACCCCTAACACTCCCCCAAATTTCCTTACACACACCCCTGGGCGTAAAAATATTGTTTTCTTTGAGTTTGTGCAAAAATGTATATCATTATTCTGGGGGCACACCCTCTTTTATTTTGAACACACCACTTAGTAAACGTTTCTGGCGTTCTTACTGATTATGTCATGTGATACTACCGTGGATATCGAGATGGTATGAAATAAATTAGTTTCAGTGCGACTTCTTTGCATATCCTTTCTCTTATTATAGCTATATTAAAAATACAAAACCAGAGGACAAACTTTACCCTCTCCTACGAAAAATCCCGCGGGTGTATAAAAAAAGCCACGAAAACCGAATACATACTAGTGCGTACAGAATGGGTGGCTGCTTATGGTTTGTTTTCTTACTCGAATAATCCAAAGGAAAATATTTGATCCATCTTCCGTCAGTTTCTTAAGGTTTGTGATCATCATTTCATTTTGGCTGCAGTCGATAACGATTTCAAGTTGATTATACCTTTCATAAGTAGCTACCTACGGTGTTCTCACTAGCGTATTAGGTTTTCCTTACTTGAATTATTTTCAAAAAGATACAGCTGTTAAGAAATCTTTGAACCAACGAATTCATATCAATTTGCATTTCATTACAGCTTACAAATATAAACTTATGAAAATATAGACTTCACCGTTGTGTTTCTTGTAAAAATTTTAGCCCAACTTAATATATTACATGACTTTCTTCCTACTTAAAAAAGTCGGACGAGATACAAGATGGCCGAATTCAAGATGGCGGCAATGATAAGCATACACTCAAATAGATATCTCGGTGTCGGTTAATGTGTTTTCGTTTCCGCTTTACAAATAAAATCTAATTTTCAAACTTGAAACACATTGTTATCGCTTATTCTGATCCATCAGACTTTTGACCACTGCGGCCGTCTTTACGGACGGAAGCGCTTTAAATTTGGTTTCGCTCGTTTCCTCATATTCCACACTTATCTCCCAAGTTTGGTCAAGAAACAGATTTCGATATCGATAGTTTTACTTGTAAGAGGTTATCATAAAATAAATATCGCTGTTCAGAGAACTCTGGAGACGTAACCACTTGACAGTATGCAACCAAACTTGGTAGGAGTATATTTGGGAACATTCAAAAGCGATAGGTGTAGAAAACAAAATTAGTTCCAATTTCTGCCACCAGATGTAATTGTGGCGCTGTACAACGCCATGTAAGTGCAGCGTGGAAGAAAAACGACACTAGTGACGCTAAATGATAAGAAAGACTGTAATTACCTCTCCAGGCGCTTACGCCCGCATGTGTTTCAGTGATACGGTTTTGAGGGTCACTATATGCTAGAAGTGAATTAATGGTGATCCGAGGTTTGCTTCTTTTTATTCTTCCCACACTCTTTGCTATGAGTTCAAGGGGTCCCGGCTTCGATTTCCGGTGAAGACACGTCAGTCGGATCCCATGTTACCCTGTAGGTCCCGTCCTTAGAACGCCATCATCATCTCATACGGTACTAGTCACCATGCATTTTCCTTGATCAAGGACCTTCACGTCAAGGACCTGCCTTTGGGCAGGACCCTACATCATCATTATCGCTCATAACACATCACTACACCACGGGGTTATTAATAGGAGTACAAATCAACACTGAAGAGAAACACAATAGCCTTTGGAGGCAAGATTTGACACTACTCTTTCCCTAGAATTTTGGAGGGAATTTGCACTTTAGGGGCCACAGGAAAGACTAACATTTAACTTCGTTTTTGTAAGATATCCATGAATTTTAAAGGGACGCTTCAGTTCAAAAGGTCTCTTCCCCGAAAATCCACCACTGACCACGGGGTATTAACAGCATTAGTAAGCAATACCACGAGACCCACATGAGAGGTAATTACAGCCTTTGTTATCATACGCTACACTTGGTGTTGTACAGCGCCACAATTACCTCTGGTGGCGAAAATTGGAACTAATTTTGTTTTCTACACCAGTCGCTTCTGCCTGTTCTCAAATGTACTCCTACCAGGTTTGGTTGCATTCTGTCAAGTGGTCACGTCTCCAGAGTACTCTGAACAGCGATACTTATTTTATGATAACCTGGTATATATATATATATATATATATATATATATATATATATATATATATATATATATTAGTTCTACAGACCTTAGTGCAAATTAGTTGTAAATTTGGGGCCTCGCACTACTTAAAGCCGGCCCTGTATTTACTAACGGATTACCGAGAAATGTGTTAACACTACCGCAGGGTTTTGCATGAATGAGAAGTAAGATTGGCATTAACATTAACTGAGATGGAAAGCACATCAAACACACCACTTAAACGTAACTGGTATTGTGCTCACCAGTTGCCTATTTTATCCATAAAACAACGAAAAAACAATTATTACCTCATCAAGGTTAATGTTAGAGTAAATGTATGCACACCATTTAACTTCTACGAAACTTTCCTCTGATACCGAGTTATAACAAGCTACGCTTTCCATTTGAAAGCTTCAAAATGAATTCAATGGCGGCAGTCGTCGTTGCATAATATTCTCTCATAACCTTATTACAAACCTTTTAGTTGTGTCACATTACACATCATCAACTTTTGTTTGAGGGGCCGAGTGTTTCTACAATTTTGGATCAGCCTGTAACTTCATGGTATCATTTATTGGTGCTTATCAACCTTCAACATTATTATTTCAGGACATGAAGATCGTGAAGTTAATGATAGAAACATTTGTATTTAGGGAATATAATGATGCGAAGTGTAATACGAAACTCAGTACTAATATTTCTGGTTTATTTATATATGATAAAATATTGAACACTTTAACAGGCAACTAAAGACTTTAATAATTAGGCAATTAAATTTACAAAAGGAAAGAAAATAAAAAAAATATTCATTATAGTTTTAGAATATATTTGGTTTGATTTAATGTCCCTTTCAGCAGCGAGGCTATGTGAGACGGGGCCTACTGATTAACGTGGAATACGAACCACATGAACTCCCACCGGGAATCGAACCCGGATCTTTTAGAATATATCTATAGTATACTACCCATTCTTTGCATGGGGAAAATAGGTTTGTTTAAAATATTTGAACCCCCTTGCCCCTTTAGATAAACATTTCAACAAAATAAATAAATCATTCTATTTTTGGCATAAAGTTTGAAGACTCGTACCATATTAGAATAAGCTCCTTATTCAAAGTGACATGATAAGAACTCAGCTTGAGGTAGATGTTAACTATTAGTTATATAAAGAAAGAGAGAAATTAAGAGTCTGAGTCTTAATTTGAGTAATTATTATATCGACAATATACTTGTATGAATAAAGAACCGTGGTGTAATCTCTCTTAAACGAATCCATTCGTACTTCAGGAGTAATCTACATATATATATTTTATTTTCCTCAAATCATTAACATACTTCGAGTAATGGCTTCATTTGGTATGGTTACTATTATTCTTAATAGTATTAATAGTAATTAAACAATGTACTTTGTTACATTGTTCCAGTGTAAAATGGACTTAGATCTGTATCGGAAACATTTATTAATAAATAAATTTAAAAATTATGCAGTATTAATATTTTTACAAAACCATGTATTTATAGTTCTTTAGACATTGATGTCTTTTTCATTTGTCAATCAATTCTTGTTTGTATTTCATTTCACAATCTGACAACCACTAGTAAGTTAGGTATGAGCGCTTTTACAATACACTTGTTACCCACAGTCTCTCCTTGCCATATTTTATTCGAAATTAGAACAGAATATTTGTTTTCTTCTTTTTCTGCTTTTCATTTCTACTAGTCTCAACAACATTCTGTCTTCTGGTATACTTCAACGTTTTCTCTGATCGATCTTGAACCTGTACATGTCTTATCATATTCTATAATTTTATTCTATCAAATTCTGTTATACTGCTTTGGAGTTGGCAATATTGTCAAGAACGGACAATGTCTTCTTGAACTTCAACTTCCATTCACCTAATTCAATTTTTTGCCCTTGTGATTCATTTCCAGTGCCATTTTAACTAATATTGTTATCGTTTCTTCCTTCGTATTGACTTCATTTCCTTCCATCTTCTCGGTTTTCACTAAAGTCTTTGATGTTACCAGTCATTCAATAGTTTGCTGTTTCTTTTTTCATACTGCACTGTCCTCTAGGTAAGTAAACTCTTTTTGATTTTTCTATTTAGTTAACATGTAATATTGTTAGATCAGGTGAAGTTTCCTATTGATTATTCTCTTACAAGAAACTCGCTAAAAAATGGGGAATTCTGCTTGTTGGTTTAAATTTAAGTTTCGGAATAAGTTTTTAAAAAATGCCTTCAAGTAATGTTCTAAAATCAAACACCAGAATCGTCTCTTTTTTTTTTAGGACAAACATTTTCTATGTGATTTCTTTGACATCTCTTACATGTGAAGCTCCAGTCCCTGTTTTCTTAGCCCTAATAGTTTGAAGTGATTATTTTAGTTCAGCAGTTTCTCCTTTCAGGAAAACAATTTGTTTGTATCTCTGCTGTAACTCTGATACCCACACTTGAATATTATTGCTTAACACTTCTGTTCACACCAAGGGTTAAAATGAGGGGGAACACGGGGCACATTCTTCTACTTTGCGCATATATCAACTAATATCCTTTATTTTCACACTATTCTTTTCAGTTATCTTATTATAAGCACTAGTTAAATTTATGTTTGCTTTCAATTGAACGGCTTAAATTTCAAATAGCCTATCTCCAAAAACTGAATAAATGGACTAATGCTTTTATTCACTTCTACAGATGGTAATTTAGAAACAAAAATATTATTATAAACAGTAAATTATAAAACAATGAACTACACAATTATGATTTTGGTTGTCAACATAACAGAATTATGAGTTGTTCATGAGATGTTGTTCATTCAAATTTCGCATTCAGAAAAATTCAATTTTGGAGTTAGGCTATTGACATCTGACTGGTCTAATTCTTCAAGTCGCATTTTGTATATAACATTCGTTTCACAAGTTAGTTCAGTCCTTACTCTATACGGAAAAATTCTAGAGATAAAAATGTAGATTATAATATACTTTTTCTTTCTACTCCATCATTTCTTACTATATATATATATATATATATATATATATATATATATATAGTAAGAAATGATGGAAATGGATTATATATATAGACAGATAGATAGATAGGTAAAGTTTTTAAAACGAAGGTATCAACAAAAGATAGTTCTAAGTCTCGAATATGTGTAGCTCTTGTGTATTAGTTTATGCTTCATAATTAATGTCTCTTCTTTTCTCTAAAGAAGAATAGACAGGTACTTTTTCTTACTTTTTAGTTTATTACAAATTACTTTAATAAGAATAGCAATAATAAATCACAAAAAACTTAGTTTTTTTGTTTGTTTTGCTCTTCATTTTTAATTTTGCGACATTGTTAAACCTCGAGCCTCCTCGCATCAAGATTTCTGTTTTGCTTCCATCGTCAACCTGATAGGAATAGTCAAAACTCATTTTCACCACGAAACTTTGCGGTAGCGGGGACAGGCAGTGCACCGTGTTAGAGGGAGGAAATAAAAGAACAGGGTGGAGGAAAATGCAAAAGAAATCTAAAGATTGAAACTACAAGAAAGAAAGGTAGCGAGGTGTTTTCTTTCTTTTTCTATGTTTTTTATTTATTTTTTACAGACAGTAACTCTTTTTCGGTACTTTTCATGTAGTCCACAACCGTTGCATACGAAAAATTTTGAAGTTTTTTTTTTCTCTTTTCATAACAGCAGGGAGGTGTGTTCAGCTTCGATTTATTAGACCTTAAGTGAACTTGTGGGGGCGCTTTAGACAGAGAACAAAGGAGATTTTAATGTCAAATGAAAAATTAATTTTCTAAGCGAACACGTCCAGTTCTTAATGTAAAATTTCTCCTGCGATTCTTGTATTTTCTTCTCTTTTACTTTTTTTCAATTCCCGCCAACACACTGTTTCTCCTTATATCCCCGAACCCTTCTTTCACTTTAGGTGGCAAGAGACCAAGAAATGTTCACATTTCTAAGATTCAGGACAAGTACTTTGCCCTCCACTTCACTTTGCAACTTTTTTCGTTCCTTTCTTCGTCTTGAACTGCTGAGAGAAAACTTGAAATAACATTCTATTTTCATCTTTTTCTGTTTTTTCTTCCTTATTTTTACGTTTTGTCTGTGCCTCAATTCTGTTTTTATTCTTGCTTCTGCATCAAAAGTTCATAACGCTCTTACCCTCTAGCAGTATTACTCGCACAGACATAATTTTCTACTTTGTATTATTTTAGATTTTGTATGTACTCTTCTGTTATGATCTTTTCTTCCGTTACCTTATTCATTCCATATTCTTTAATATACGTTTGAGTACAATTCAGCTTCGAGCAGAACTATGAATTCTTTCTTTTCTGTTTGTAATGCTGCTGTCATACAGAAATATACAATGATGTAGTTGCTTTTTAATAATATAATATTGAATTTGTAATACCTATGATTGTTTACAGAGTTCAAATATTATTTATATCAATGTTAGATCATGTTTTTGCTGCATTTTTCCTCCCTGTCTCTAAAAGTAGTCAATACCTTCACGTATTTCAATTAACAAGATATGAAAAACAACAACTAAGTTAAATTTACCACTACGTGCAAAATTTATTATGGAAGTTAATATATCGCATGTAATTCAAATAAACTTAGTGTAAAAAGTTAACATCTAATACAGTGACATAATATATATTTTCTTCTTGCTACCCTCTCTCCTCAAACAAAAGTTAATGCACGGCATAGAAGAATTAAGAAAGAAATATAAAGTAATAGAAACAGAAACATTAAACTTTCTGTCTAGGATAAATATTGAAATTAAATGAAATGTATGGGATAAATCAAACAGGAGTGCCTGTCTTTGCTTGAATGAAACACTACGAAGTGAAACTAATTTATAAAAACACAATGTTGTTTCGTAACATTATTTTTATTATTATTTATTCTCATTGGTTTCTACTACAAAATAAATATTTAAAATCTAGTCAAACCTGTCTAAACTATCTCCAGTCGGTTCCAAAGACAACTGTCCAGTTTACATGGGACCTTACAAGATAATAACATGTCAATACCTTTCACATTCCAATTATGAATGACGTTTTTGTAGTTACGAATATTTGTCTATTTCTATAAGTTTTCTTGTAGTTCTATTTTTCAATGAAATTTTGATAAAAGTTTCAACTTATAATTTTGAAATAAATACTTAATTCTTTACCTGTGATAATCTTCCTTGTGTTTTACGATCAAGCAGTAGTTTTCCTTGTAAGCTTGAACTTGAGCAGTTTTTAACTAATGTTCGTACCACTTCCTGTATACTAAATGACCAGTTTTTACTACTGTTCATACCACTTTCTGTAAATGGACTGTGGCTATCCTATGCCTCATTTGTCTTACCCTACGTGTGAGATAGAAAGTTAATCAGAGATCACATGGAATACTAACGAAACACTAACAAACAACTTATACAAATTTCTGTTAACGTAGGCTAGTAGGCAAGTTACATTTTTTTTTTCAATTTGTGCTGTCTCACTACTATTTAGGATTCAAGATGCATGAGGCCCGTTCAAGTTCTAAAGTCTTGTTTTCTTTTCATTCTTTTTTTCGAAGTACTTTGAGAAGATGGAGGGTTGCAGTTTACTTTAAAATACGTGGACACTTTATGGAGATACTACAAATGGCGATGTTTACTGTACTAGAAGGGTTTATAATAATCCGTTTCCTCCACCTGTGTATTGTGGTATCTATCGATAATCTTTGACAACTCATTGAGACACGTAGTGAAGGTGTAATGGATGCAAAAATATACGTTCATATGTGCAGAGTTTTTTTTTTTTAAAAAAAAACGTCAAACGTTTTGTGACAAAAACACAATCAACCACGACCACGGACAAGCCGGACTACAATATGATTGCACGAACGGAGGAAGTTGTTATGGAAATCCGTCGATTAGATGCTTACGAAGAATGAGCATCCTTTTATCTTCTACCCATGTTTAATATATTCGTTTGTTAGTTTCACTTCCATTTTATCTCCAAGACATTCGGAAGTTCTCGAAATATTTCTTTTTTAACTTCCATACTGAGAAGAATTTCATATTATAACACTTCACCAGCTTCTTCCTTAGTTCAATGTTTAAACCTGCTAGTTAGCTCTTGTTGTTTTACTTGTACTTGGATCCGTAAGGACACATTTTCACGGGATATTCTCATGACTTTCCACTTCTCGATGTTGATTTCCATTCCATATTGTTCCCAACCGTCAACTGCCCATCATTGCCTGTAGTCCATCAGTTCTAGTTATAATAACTATTATCCACATACCTGACCTTGTTAATGATCTTCCCTCCAATCTTGAAATCTTCAACTTTCATTAATGCTTCTTTTATTAAGCATTCACTGTAAATGTTGAATAATAGGAGTGGCATACTATATTTTAATTGAACTGACAAAAAATATTCACTTTCCTACTTCGAATGTTAATGGGATGCATTTACGGTTTTCATTCAGCATTATGAGACAGTTGGAGGGCTAATTGAATTATAAGCCTTTGAACTTCACTATTGAAAGCAAATGTTTAGAAGTACAATATTGATTAAAAGTATACATACATATCAAGCTCAAGCGGATGGCAATTGCAGCTTTAAATTACGCCCCTCCCCTGGAACTACTCTTAAAAGCACATGAGAAAGTAAAAACCTCTATGACTATAGAATATTATGAATGAAAAACATGGGATTTTAGCATTACATTTGCCCTGCTTGATTGAAACCTACGTATGGAATGGAGCAAACGATGAACAGGATATTCTTCTGTTTTGTCTATTCATATAACGACGTGGCGGCACCAGAAACTGCGCCATATATGTTTCCATCAGGAGCGGATCCCGGACGGATTTCTGGGGGAAGCGGTGGGTTGTAATACTGCTATTTAGAGTTCCTTTTAAGAGCTCCAAACTCTGGGATGGGTTTTATTAATACATAAAATAAGAAACTTTCCTCTTCCTGGGGGGTGGGGTGCGATTGCCCCCTTCTCGGATCCACCCTTGCCATACTGAGAATATCGTTCAAACGTTGGTGCTTGGTTTCATTCATAAGCGTACTAAGTAATGTGAATACGAGATGTCAATTATCACTTTTAGTTCGATGCAAATCTCAATCAAACATTGATAAAACTGAAGCTTTGAAACTTTATAATTTTCCGTGAAAATTTATAAAAGTAGTTTTTTTTAGTTTCTAAATTACACTTAGTAAATTTATTTCGACCTCCATTCGTAACAACTTTAATCGGTTGTATGGCTAGCGCTCTTGATTCGCAACTGAGGGATACTGGATTCGAATTCCATGGCCGACCATATTGATTGGGATACTTTCATGGTTTTCCTCAGTTATAGTAGGGCAGTGCAGGGATAACATTTTAAATATAAGCCTAGGAAGGCTTTCCTTTACTTACTTTCCAATTGTTATTGCTGAGTGTTATAATTCAAGTGCTGTATATTTGTATCGTTGGCTGTATCTGTATGTTTTTTTTAATTAAATAGGGCTAATAATGATAAAAATAAGATAATGCCAAGGCGAATTGTTAGTATGCATGTTTTAGTTGCGCGTTGTTTCAAGTTTGATTCCTTGTGGAAACAGACAAACTTTCTGAGTTCAACGTTTAAACTATATTTGGCGCTGGCTAGTACTTCACGCACAAAACGAGATGGTGTTGGCAGTGTCACTTTTACTATACATTGTAAAGACAAATCCGGACCTTTTTGAATAAAAGAAGTCGAGAAATCAGCAACAACGCAAAAGAATTCGGGATGGACCAACCACTTTAACTTAAAATCTTTCAACTCATCCGCTTAAGCTTTTCGGGGCTTCGTGATAGCAAATTTTATTTCTTGTTTTGAGTTTAACCAGCACCATGGAGCAACTATTTTAATTCAAGTAAAGCAATCTGATCTAAAATGACAGAAATAATGTTGTTGTGATCCTACACTCTACGTTGATCTTCTTTCTTCTTGAAAGGAATATTCTTCATCAGCTCCAAGTTGCGAAATATTATTATTATTATTATCACTACTATAGCTATTTTGTTTTAAATTGATAGTATAATCTTAATATTTTTGTTTAGCAGGTAAAAGTTGGAAACACCTACGATAAAAATATTAGGACCAAAATAAATATTATGTGGCGAGTATATGCGTTTACGCATTTGTTCGATATTGCAATTAGCCTATCTGCACCACTATGGTGTAACCTTTCCTCTAGCCCCCCAGAATTAAGCCCAAATTCTAAAATAAATGTTTCCCTACTTGTAATATTCTCTTTTGTTTTAGCATTATTTTGAAAGATGGAAAATGATGGCAATTTTAAGTTTGAATGACGTTTACAAATGGGAAATAATATCCTCTTTTTCATGCAAAAGTCTTGCTGTCATTTCATTTTATAAGTAATCCACATATTAGTTGAATTATCTTTTAACCAACTGATAAGTTCATTAAAACAATATAACTATCTCATCTCTGTTTATGTTCAAGATGATATTGCTATTCTATTCCCCTTATATCACTTCAAGATTTCTGACAAATTCTTAAATTCTTAGCTGCAATTTCTCACCTTCGTCGGGCACAACTGAGAGGAATATAATGCACATATATCCACTCATTTTAGACGACAAAGCACACATTTCGAAGTAATAACAACAACGTTATACTTTCCGTTATTTTACTGCCATACATTTTCTGTTTTAAGTTGAATATTTTCTCCGCTGTTGTCAATTTAAAGTCCTTTTCTAGTTGAGTTATTTCTCTCTCTCCTTTTTTTTTTGTTTTTTTTTTGGTACATTTTCGGTGTGCTTTTACTGGTTCCAAAACTCAGATAATTAAAGGTTTAGTTATAATTACTAGACGCAAAACCTCTTTGGGAACAGACGAATCCCAGTGAGAGATTTTGTTCGTTGTTGGTATGGAAGAGCAGAGAATTAATTACCGAACCTGGCGGCAGAGGGCAGCACAAACGGTATTGACCCTTAGGGCAAGCGTCTGTGTTCACAATTTCAAACCGTTACAGTTAAAACAACGATTCAACTTTAAAGATAGACATTCTAGCGTCAATTCGCTTATTTTTTGAGTGTGAATGCTGTGTCTGGTAAAGTAATTCCACCTAAAGCATTTTCCTCAACCTATCAGTAAATGAAAGATGTTACTTTGCTTTCTACGCATGTCGTTGCTTTTATTTCGCAATAGTAATTATTTTAATTGTGGTACGATTTGATAATTCAATCTCTTTTCGTTTGTACACTGTAGAAAATCGTCGTTATTTCAACGACATCTCATGTGTTAACACGATTGTGTTAAAATATAATACAAATAGGTGGTTAGAACAGCTCACTCTCCATTTACAGTTGTGTGTCAAATGCCAGTAGTTGAAATGACACACATCCTGTGTGTTAAATTAACACAAGTGTAGAATCTTCGGTGTTTTCTGCGTGATTAGCAAATATGTTGAGCATCTAATTATAAACGCTTAAGAATTGAGCTACAGACAGACACAGTAGAAAGAAATATTTAATCAAATGCAGGTATACGCAAAATTTCAAAATGCAAACCGCGCTATATGTTTTCAATTGTTTTACATAATATTTCTGAAGAAATATGTAACCAGCGAGAAACAAATCATATTACTGTGTCACTTCTACACTGCACTAGAGATCACCAGTCAACACCGGGGACTGTGCTTCAAGAATGGAGGAAAATAAATAGAATCAAGATTAATAGACAAACATATTATAAGGATATAGGTAAGAGTTTCCTGTCATTCTTGAAGAAGATGTTGGTGAGGGTTGTGTTTCGCACCATCAAAAACACTTTATAATGAATGTTGGGGAGGATGACAAAAAATTTTATGAAAATTTTCGATATGAAGTGTTCTGTAACTTAGTATTCTTATTTTAAAATTAGAATCTTCGGTAAGCGTAAGCATGCACACCACATGGTTTTCCAACACAGAAAAATAGTTACATCAACACTACACACGGAGTTATTTCAACACTGTAATAGGTGTCGTAGTAACACAGAAGTAGAGTCGAACTAACACGCAAAAACGGTGTTAATCTGGTGATCTAACCTTGAATTTTAACACAAGGAGTGTTGAATTAACACCAAAACGGTGTTATTTATACGGCTTTGACCTTGAATTATGACACAAATTGTGTGTTGAAATAAGAAAATTATGTTGAAGGAACACATGGACTGTGTTATATTGATACTTGACATGATCTACTATCAACACAAAATAATTAACACATCATACACTGTGTTACTTTCTTTGTGTTGGTGCAACACAGCAATAAGTAACACTCAACACTTTTCTCCACACTACCGACCCTGAGATGGTGTCGAACCAACTAAAATACTAACACTAACACAGATCCGAATTTAATACCGCTCAACGCCAGTTGTGTGTTAAAGACGTAACACATCCCCTGTGTTAAACGCCAACACCACGGGGTTTGTGTTGAGCTAACACCCCATAGTAGTAGTCACGCTGGAACCATTGCCTTGTGCTAAAATTGAGTTGAATTAACACTACCATTTTTACTGTATATGTTTGTTTCTAAATACACACTCATATGTTTGCAATTAAGAGTAAAAATGAAAGGAATAAATATTATCATGTTATTAACAGTGTTTAAATGATTAACTTGATGTGGAGTTCTGACACCTTGTATGTCTCTGAATACAAATGTTTCTTAAAATACAGAACTTATGGTTAGTCTAAACAGTAAACTATTGAACTGAGTGGTGTGGATAGGCGTATTCTGCAGATTATCCGTAAAATAACCGAAAAATGACACAAACCAACAAAAAATTCATTTGAACATATTTTTTTAGAGTAGTGACCTACACCTACAACTTACTGAAGAGTAGTTCTCTGTATTTACAGTTTGTTCGTTTACTTTCTCACAAAAGACGTTTGTTCTTTTCGTATTGAAACATCTCTCCTTTATTTGTGATTGGTGTTTCTATACTGTACCGAAGTCGTCGTAGCAAAAAAGAAGAGAAAGGAAAGGAAGATCACGGATAACTCGCTAAATGGATCATGTACAGTGGATAATGGAGAGTTTACTGTATTGAAGGAACTAGCATCGTATTCATTGGTGCGGGACGGCAGAGAGTGATTTCCATAGAAAAACACGTACCCTACTTTGAACATCAGGGGTTACTTTGCACAAAATATGAAAAGAGTTTCACAGTACTCTGTCGGCAAAACCATGAACAGGAAAGAGAAAGTTTCAACTGGCACCGTAAGTTAGAACATCTAACTGTATATTGGCTATAATGTTGGTGGCTAACATCAGTTCTAATTACCGGGAGGGATCATTCTTGTAGAGGTACGGAAAGCAGTCACTGTAAAGGCCGCCAAAATTTGAAAGATATCACGTACAAGATTTTTCCGTCAAAGTGAAGTCAGTTTCATAGAATACTACTGTGTATAATAGGACTTTGAAACAATAGTTGAAGTTGAAATGTGAAACGTTTTAATGTCATCAAAAAAAGTAAAACTGGGAGAAGACATAGTTTGAGCCTCTACTCCGGGTTACTTTACACCGGTCCAAAATACCGCTTAGATAGGAAATTATTACTACTGGAACCTCTTACATTCTAAATTTAGGTAAATTTCATATTTATGAAGATGCCGGAATGAATGTTTTGTTGGAAAATAAATCATGAACAGTGGCGGGTCCAGAAAAATAGTTTGAGAGATTCTTCACTTATAAATGCTTCTTCTTCTTTTTTAGAAATCACTAGACTCTTTTTTTGGGGGGGGGGGCATGCAGCTTGGGTACTCATAGGAATAACTAACATTAGATTTTAAAAAGAAAAGAAATCATGCAATTTGGGTGGGTTTCCGCCTGAATCTCCCAAATCCCGTAAATCTTCCACTAATTACGGTTGGGATGATGTTCTTGGATATAAGGAATAACCCAGGCAAATCACTTCACGGGGATTTTTTTTTCTGTTCCTGAGTTGGCATTTTTGTGGGACATATACTAAACTATTAGAATGCGATTCCTGTGCCGGTACCAGAAACTACATAATTTTCTTTACAAATATCGATAATTCAAACTAAGTACTGACACCGGTACCATCATTCTAATATCAATATTTGTAAAGTGCATGCAGTTTTGTGTAGAAAGTAAAACGTATAAATACTGAAGGGAAAACATTGCACAGAAACGTTATGTTCGTATGTTGAACATACTTTCTTATATGTTGTGCAAAGTAACCCCAGCTATGGGGTTACTTTGCACCAAATTTTATATTTCAATAATTATGGTTATACTGAATGTTTACTAATGAACTTGCACTAATGTTTTCTTTATACGCGAGTATTCTAAATCATTACGTTTGTAAGTTACATGCAATTTTCTTTAAAATGGCTTAAATCTTGTGCAAAGTAATCCCGTCTTACTGTATTTTACATTCTACTTTATACATAGGTCCACGTAATTATACAGTTTGGGTGCTGATAAGAAAGTCAAACTATAAACAGACTATCACAAAAATGATTCTATTTTGGTTCAACATGGCGTATACTTTACTGTAGGCTTCCCAATCAACCATTCTACGGGGTTAAAGTTGTCCCTTATTATATATAGGGTGGACCATTTATCTTGATGTGTACTTTTAAACATGATGTACTTTTAAACAAATAGATACAAAACGCTAAACTTTCGACAACAGGACATTCTTTGACATATGTCGTCAAATGGTACAACGTCAGATTATTATATATTTCAAATGTACATATTCAATAAAAACTTATAATAGCAGTGTTGCAAACTAAGGACTAGTATATATATATATATATATATATATATATATATATATATATATATATATATATATATATATATATATATATATATATATATGCCCTAACAACTGTATCAGCGGGGAGGACTGTTTCGAAAAGTTTGTTAGGAGCTCATCTACAGAAACAATTCTTGCTATTACTGCGAGTCATAGAATGGATTTTAATAGCTTATGAATAAATAATTTTCAGCAAACTTTGATGCTTGCAAATGAGATTCTTTCCCTCTTAATTACCTTTACAACAAAGCAATTATGAGCTAGTATTCGAAAATACACCTATTGTTTTCGTTTTACGTCAGCATACCTTTGCAGAAAGGTGTCGCTTGCGCAAGGTGATCAGAAAATACGATTTGAATTTTACAATCCTATTCATCAACCTGCAAGGATGCTACAGGATAAATTGAAGAACAACGGAATTCATTAATATACTGAATACATACGTAGATGGAGGGCAATGGTGGATTTAGACATCTGATCCTGTTCAATTTTTGTGACCCGCCACTATACCACTCCGTGATAAACTGTCCTCTAATGAAATTGTTTCAAATGATTTTTTTTCTTTTGTGGCTTCTCTGAGTTCTGCGGCCCGAGACGGTTTTACATGTTTGCCTATTTGGAAATCCGACGCTGAGAAACGGAATGACAGGAATATTATTGTTGAGGTGAATGTTGTGTTGTCCTGCATATGGGGTACTTACAGAATTGTAATTGGGTTGATTATGATTTTGTTAACTTCGTAACTTGGTCACAAATGGTGCACTTCGTCATAAATATTTCAATAAATCAAGAATAATATTCTGAAATAGGGGACTACAGGCGGTTGTCTGATTCGCCCTGTCTCTAATGATAGGTGTTAATTCACAGATATTGTATGTTTTGAGTTTTTAATATTGTTTGCTATATATGTTTACTCTTTTTCTTTGAGTATAAAGTAGTGTGTTGTTTCCTCCAAAATCTAAATTTCCCAAATGGTACTAAATTTGCTAGAAATGAGAGGCATTACTCCCCCACACCCTCATTCTCCCACAAAATTGAAAGGTGACAAGTAAAAATAATCGAAAGCGAGCAATATTAGTGTTCAATCAATAATTTTTTAGGGTCGCTAAAATGGAAAGTAACACTTCTAATGCTATTTAGGTCCTAATTCATCCCTTATCGGCATAGAGGTGAGGGGTGTCAGTGGAGAACGGTGATGGGTGGAGAGGAAAGAGGCAGATATTTAAAATTAATTTTCATTGCAATGTGTGTCCTGAGAGAAGGGAAGCAATTCAAATACTTTCGGTAAATATATTCTTCCCGTTCGAAGAAGGGACATCTTTCTGTTTAAAAGTGACGCCTATGGACTGCAGAGCACTATTCTACAAATCAAAATAAATAAAAAGTATATAATTGTATACCTTTTGGGTCTTTGGAGACGTGAATTGTACTATGTGGCAACGTTGCACATAAAGAATCATAGAGTAGATCTACCAATCCATAAAATAATTATATCCATTCTTGCCAAATGACAGCTAAAGTCAATAGACGTTATAGTGTAACAATCGATGTAACTGTTTGATGGATGTGTAGACCAATGTTAATTGTTCCAAGTTAATACTCCATCTTTGCCACATAGCGAAATTTTTAATTCCCTATAGCAGCTGAAGGAGGCAGTGGATGATATATACAGGCACGTAGCCAAGAGGGGGTGCGGGGGTCCGGACCCCCTCCCTTCCAGACCAGAAATGAAAAAAAAATTAAGGAAGGATGCAACAAAATGAAATGAGAAAAAGAAGGATCAGTATTAAAAATTAAAAACTACAGGAAGATTTGGTTACTCTTTCTTATGAGGAGATTTCTATTGCAATACATGGTGGCGAGGTGAGCGAGATATCCTGGAAGAGTCAGGGAATTTGAAATTTCTAGAAAAGTTACGGAATTCTCAGAATTTCTGCTACTAGTCAGGAAGATTTCAAGCTTCCGAAAGCATAGTGCCGTTGTGAAACAGCGTGGACATTTTTTATCATAATTTTTCGCCATCGCATCCTTGCAGTGACAAACATGTGATTTCAAAAACAATTTTCTAGTACTCCTGTAACCTGTCATTTGGAACAGACAGTAGTTGACGGAATAATAAAAACAAAAATTTATGTGGAAAGAAAGTTCTGTTAACATCTAATTCAACAGAGAAAGAAACACAGATATTGTAAAATAATTTACAAGACATTATTGAGTGAGACATTATTGACTTTTTATAATAGTGAATATGTACTTTTTGTAATAGTTGAGGTCACAATGAAAGGAAAATTGTTATATTTGAATGAACAAGAGGAAGGAAGTACACCAGAATTGGTGATTTTAGCTCTGCGTACCACAGAACACATTGTGCTTTCTCTTTCACCGACGCCATCTTTGATACGGTAACAGTGTTGCCAACTAAAAATTTAATCCTTCCGCTACCGTTTGCACTTTATTTGATTTCAATATGAGCATTTTTATGAAAATTATAAGCAAATTAAATCCGTCCAGACTTTATGAGAACCCTGTACTATAAAATAGTAAATCCATTCACTTACTCACTGTTTCACTTATCAACAGATCTAAACTATTATTAGGCATAGAATTTTGAAATTCCTTTTAATGTTTTCTTTGCATTATAGCTTACATAAGGGGGGGGGCGTAGCTATATCATAAGAATGATATGGGAACTCGAATGTTTTTATACTGTTTTCCACATCTCTGCAATCATCAGGTATAGTGCGCCACAGATGACAAGATAGACGGAAAACTAAAACAGTGTTGCAAATTTATGAACTCTAGTAGTTACTGTTGTTATAAGAATTATATTGTGCTATTAATGCACAAAGAAAAAATGTTTTTCTTGTGTTCATGCTATTCCTTTCCCTTTGATTGTCGAGTCGTACTCGAGAAATATATCATTTTTTTTTTTTGTCAGCTGAATAATGACTAGATCTATATATAATGAATATAAATACAATTGGTTAGGATATGATTTTTTTATTTGAGTTTAGCGTCCGTTTCAGCAGCAAGAGCATGTGGGACGTAGACCTACAGCTTAACTTGGGATCCGAACCACATGAGCTCCTGCCGTGATTCGAAACAGGGTCTCCCGCGCCACAGTCGCATACACTACATAGACACGAGGGTGTTCTACACTGAGTTATGAATAAAACTGATTCCTAAACCTTTCTAACCCTCTTAAACTATAGGGGTAACTTTTTATTTTCACTTAATATGCTTCAACAAGATCTGTTTTCTAGCTAGAGAAGGAACTCAGAGAGCGTTATAGCAAGGGAAAGCAAGCAAGTATTATGAGGCAGTTTAACTTACAAAGGACATCACCCAATTGTCAGGCTTCGATTTCAATGAAATTTTTATTGCTGATAGAGGACATGTATTCATTACTTGTGATGACAGAAATTTTTGCCATGGTGCATGTTTTCTATTTTTTAATAATTTTTAAAGGTTGTGATGTGGTTAATAGAAATTACTGCAGAAGTCCCTTACTACCCTTTGTAAACGGAGTGTTAATGAAGGAACAACCATGTAGATACGTATAGGGCATAGAGGGAAGTCGTGTGGTACGTATGACCTTAACGGCAGCCATCTTGAAATCCGTCATTTTGAATTAAGGCGAAGTTTTTAAAATGGGAATAGGGTAATATGATACATAATTTCGGGCTAGAATTTAATCAGAAAGACAATGATGAATTTAGTTTTAAGATGCACCCATTTGGGGAAAAGTTACAGGCATATTAATTGTTTATACTTACTATGTGCGTAAGTCCTTTACCTCCGCTTCTAACCCGAGTATTAATGATAATAAGTGGATAAAGGTTTCGGTAATACATATTATGGCTAGAGGGAAGTGATACGATAAAGGTATCATCAACGGCAGCCATCTTGAAATCCGCCATTTTGAATTAAAGTGAAGTTTTGAAAAATGAAAACCATAGCATGTGGCACCTAATCTTAATTGTAAATTTTCCCCAAAAGCTAATGGTATCATTAATTTTGTTCTATAGTTAACTAGTATGAATTTATGACTCTTCTAATGTACACGAAACATCCATTATTCGATCCTTCAAATTGGCAACACTCCTAATTTTCACCGCATGTTTTAAGATTCCAACTGGCACTTTGCAATTGTTGCCGTGACTCATGTTTTCTCAATTTATTACAGTTTTTAAGAGTTGTGATTTGTCAGTTCATGAATAGTGTTGGGATAAGCATCCACCAATCTTTCTGAATTTTGAAGACTTGCCATGTAATTATTAATTTCCTAGGCAGTGTAGTCATTTATTTTAACCCAGAGTACACGAGGAACCTATGGACCTATGTGACGTAAAGAAATACAAATAAAATTATAACAAATTGGTGTTACACGAACTCAAAATTATCATGAAATGTAGCCTACATGTTGCGCAAACGATAAACAGTATTTTTCTTTAAAATAAATACAACTTTACAACTTTAAAGGAACAGCAGCAATGATAGAAAATATCAAAGAGACATAATATGACTGTTCCCAACACACTGTTTGTACCATGAACAAAATATGAAAACAGGTAACTTGTTTATAAAGAGGTGTAACTTAATCGAGTTCTCGATCAATACTGATTATAAATCTTACAAACATGACAACAATCGCTAGAAAACGAATGACGTTTTTGTCTGACTACCTAAAATATTGCCATACAAAATAAATAAATATACAATAAACATATAAATATAAAACAAAACAAAAGACCATTTACACAACAATCATATTTCGTTTGCTTTTTTGAAGTGAATTTTCATTTGATTTCTCGTCTCATCTACTATCCATTATAAGCTACGTCTTCGGTATTACCTGAGTGCAAAGTTGGAGTTCTTTCGTTGTGTGATGATTCATGTTAGTAAACGAGTTTTTGAAGGGCAGGTATGGGAAATAAATAATTACATTGTCTAGGAAATTAATAATTACATGGCAAGTCTTCAAAGTTCAGAAAGATTGCTGGATGCTTATTCACGAACTGACAAATTGCAACTCTTAAAAAACAGGTAATAAATTGAGAAAACATGAGCCATGGCAACAATTGCAAAATGCCAGTTGGAATCTTAAAACATGCTGTGAAAATGAGGAGTTGTCAGTTTGAAGGATCGAATAATGGACGTTTCATTCACATTAGAAGAGTCATAAATTCATACTAGTTAACTATAGAACAAAATTAATGATACCATTGGCTTTTGGGAAAATTTACTATTAAAATTAGGTGCCACATGCTATGGTTTTCATTTTTCAAAACTTCACTTTAATTCAAAATGGCGGATTTCAAGATGGCTGCCGATGATGATACCTTTATCGTATCACTTCCCTCTAGCCATAATATGTATTACCGAAACCTTTATCCACTTATTATCATTAATACTCGGGTTAGAAGCGGAGGTAAAGGACTTACGCACATAGTAAGTATAAACAATTAATATGCCTGTAACTTTTCCCCAAATGGGCGCATCTTAAAACTAAATTCACCATTGTCTTCCTGATTAAATTCTAGCCCGAAATTATGTATCATATTACCCTATTCCCATTTTAAAAACTTCGCCTTAATTCAAAATGGCGGATTTCAAGATGACTGCCGTCAAGGTCATACATACCATACGACTTCTCTCTATGCCCTATACGTAACTACATGGTTGTTCTTTCATTAACACTTCGTTTACAAAGGATAGTAAGGGACTTCTGCAGTAATCTCTATTAACCACTTCACAACCTTTAAAAATTATTTAAAAATAGAAAACATGCACCATCGCAAAAATTTCTGTCATCACAAGTAACGAATACATGTCCTCTATCAGCAATAAAAATTTCATTGAAATCGGAGCCGGACAATTGGATGATGTCCCTTGTTAGGATTGAAAACATAAGCTACCACATGAAGTCAACAAACCTATTTAAACAATGTGAGAAGGCAATCATTTAGTCATTTAAGTAGGTGCGTGATATTACATAACAATTGAATAATTTTGCGAAAAATAGGATTTTGTTATGTCAAAATAAAGACCCTGTATTGATAGTAATTTAAGATTTAAGTTGATTTGAATTTCGTGTTTCTCAGGTTGTATTAGGAAGTTGGTTAGCATTCAATACATGTTCAATATACATTATTTTAAAACATATGAAGCATTCCGGGTAATAATGGTGAACTCAACAAAGAGTTACTTTGGGAAAGACGCATTTTAAACTTTCTTCACAATAAAGAACTCTGCAAAACGTTCTTTCAATTAGTTGTTATTATTATTGTTGAAATTTCTGTTGTGATTATTATACTTCGGGTAAATAAAAAAGTTGGCCAGATGTTGAGTTTGTCCTTACTATTTGAAATGACTTATTTCATCATCATTGCCTCCTAACGGTATAATAAGTATGTTGACATTTTTTGAAAATCCCGCCTTAGTCCAGGCCTTTTGTGTTATATCACATGCATATTTCACTATAGACCCCTATTATTCGATATTAAAATAGCCCTTCGCTCTGGTCTAGTAGCTACCGCGTGTGGCTTGGTTCGATTTCCAGTGAAAGCACAAAAGTACATGTGATTTTATAATTCACTTTTATCGATCATCCGTTTCATTTAGCCTAAAGGGCACAGTCATGGGACATTTTTTCATAATAAATTATCCACTTCATCTATTGCAACCACAAAGCTCACTTGGCCCGAGCTGCGATCGAACCAAGGACCCCATGCACCATAGGCGAGCGCTGTACCAGTTTTTTCTTTTTTACAGTTCGTCCCAACCGGGATAGTGTTCGCCATGGACAGTTCGTGCAATTTCTGCGTAATCCAAACACTACAGGGGCACGAACACAGAAAGTTCCAGGACAGTTAAAAATCCGACCGTGCTCTTCAGAGGGACTCGAACCCCCAGTGGATTGCGCCTCATGATCCGAAGCCGAACGACCAAGACCACTCGGCTATTGCCACCTGCTTACCACTGAGCCACCGCGCCTCGATATGAGGGTGCGAAGGTAAATGTATATGATATGTGTAATTAGGGTCTAGTAGCAGAAAAATATTTATTTAAATATTTTGAACTTCTTTTGATAGACATATTTTTATTTGTACACTTGTTTCCAAACACACACAAAAAGAAAAATATTGGGAAATTAGCTACGAGAATCGTTTTAAAACCAATTGTAATAAAAGAGGAATGAAACTTGTTAAAATCTGCAGATTTAAATACAAGAAAAACACAAATAGAACTTACCGTAAGCGATGAACAACAATTAAAAAAAAACTTATAAATAGGACATTAATTGTGAGGCTCGCAGGCAAGATGGTGTGATAAAAGGGCGCCGTGATATAAAAAGAAATAGATTGAAGCCTAATCTATTGCATCATTATATAGTAAGTCTTTCGTAGTCTTTTATCTCCCGTTTTAACTAAGTGCAAGAGGATTTACGTAAATCAATTATAATAATGGAACGGCAGAATGCATACCTAAACGAAAACGTGCCGATATATAGGCCTAAAACGAGCAAAAAACTCATACAAATGCCTACACGGAAGCAACAAAATAAGCAAATTTTGTATCCACTACCAACACAATATTATGTGATCCTGAGTAAAAAGACTTTTTCGTCCTTCTACTTTTTGACGTTTAGGTAAAACGAAGAGGGAAGGGACGAGGAAGAGGGTAGGGTGAAAACGTGGCAACAGCGACTTGCCAAACAGAAAGCGGAAAGTGTTCTGACCACCTAGTACCTAGCGCCACCACTGAAATTGGAGTTCAGGCATCACGTCATCTGTGTCTTGCTAAATTTTTATACCTAAGCAGTAGAAAAGACGGGATTTTGCGAAATATAACCCATATGGGGAAACAAGGGGCTTGAATGATTCTTGCCGTTCGCCAGGTCTATCAAATTGTCAAATGTAGAACCCTGAAATTTTGTATAAGTGTTCTCCTTGCATCCTAGACTCCAGATTAGACGGAAGTTTGCAAATAGAGCTCTAGAATGGGACTGGAATTGGATTTATTTATTTTTCACCAGATCTTCGAAACTACCGGTATTAAGTGCAGAACCGTGAAATTGCGTTTGTCTTATTCACTTGGAAGAAGAAGAGGAATTTAACTCAAGGAGAAGAAGAAATAAAAAATGTCCGCAGTAACACACGGGGGTGATAGGCTAGTAAGTAGGGCCTAATATATATTTATTCTAACGTAACTATATTCGTGGATTACCTTGGAATAATAAATGTGATATTCATGTACCATTCTAGTTACTGAGACATATTTTTACTATAAATTCAACATGAATCAAGAAAAATGTCAAATAATACCATCTCAAAAGTGCTGCTGGCAACCATATTGGATAAAGCAACTGTGGTAGAGGCGAGGACACCTTAGGAACTCCACGTGCATTGTTTCAGAAATTCAACAATAATATTCGGGTTTGACGTACAATTATGCCAGTTGGACTTATAGGTATAGGTCTATAGTACAGTTGCACTATTAAATGGTAAAGTAACATTTTTTTAAAAAAATTGCAAATTTTTGTTGTGTTCAACAGTAGTACCGATAAAATCTAAAATTCAGAAATACATCTACGCCAACTCTGTATTGAAAATATTATATTTTCCCTGTTAGTTCTCATTAAGTTATCAATCTAATTTTCAGTTACTTACTCCTACACATGTACCCTACACACAAATAATGTCCCAACTTCAGTCTTCGGATTTCTTAAGCTCTCACTTTTGTTGTATCGTTAGTAACTTATTATTCCTTTCCGAAATCATTATGTGATATACGCTACTCCGCTTAGTATTGTCATTCAATTCCACTACATTTTATTTATAATGTCATTGAGAAGTTACTAACAAATTTGTGCGTAAGTTTCGCTGAAAAGATGTATATTGTCCCTAGCTATCAATTATTCATTCCTATAGCTGTATTCTACATGTCTTCATCTTGCACTTTCTTTAAGGGATTAAAAATATATAAATTCTATTTTTGTGTAATAATAGCACATATCGGATCATTTTAGTTTAAGGTGCCACGGAAAATGTATTGGTAAATCCTTCCGCCCCCCTTTGGCAGCGGTCCAGAGCTTATACCTGAGAGTCCTTCCCTTCCTTCTTCAAAAGAAAAATCTTAAATGACACTACTGGTTGTTATTTGTAAGTTTTGCATAATTTTTATACCGGTATTTTACAGTAAGGGCTACGTAATAAGCGACTGAAATAACTTTGGGCACGGGAGAAAATATGTAAATGAATAAATATAAGTTTAATTACTATTCTTACAATGCTAGACCGTATTCACGTAACTTTATAATCGTCAACAACAATAATAAATAGAGGCACGAGTTTTTCGCAATGCGCGAAAAAACGAAATGCGTCAGAATTAAGTAATTTTTAGTTTCTTGATGTTTTATGATATTCTATGTGTACTTCTGTTGGTTTCCGTTGCGCGATAAAACGCGAAATTGGCCGTTTTGCGCGAAATTTCCAACAATACGCGATATAACGCGAAATTTTAAAAACACGTTTTCATTAATTTAAAAACGCCAGTTTCTCGGTAACGGAACGGGCATGTACGGTGCATTTTGGGTGATTCGGACACAGCTATAGAGAACATTGATTGATTTTTAGTTAAGCATCCCTTTTAGCAGCGAGGCTATGTGAGACGTAGACCTACTGATTAATATGGAATACGCACCACATTAGCTCCCGCTGGGAATCAAACCCGGGTATCCCACGCCACAGGGGTGTACGCTAAGCACTTAGCCACGAGGGAGCACCTACAGAGAACATTTTGAGCGTTAGCTCTCACCAACGCAGCTGGTTGGGGAGGAGCCGTTTTAATTAGCTAGCCAATGACATGGACTGATAAGTGTCAAGCGTACAAAAATGAAGGAGGAAAATGTGGAAACATGTAAAATGCTTATTTTTAATCCTTAAATAACTTGTTTTAATGTGTTTTCAGAAGAGAGCAAAACTTTCCTACTCTTAGTAAGTTTAGTTACTGATTTTCCTTCAGTTTCTATAAGTGAAATTTACAATGTCAAGTGAAATATCAGTGTATTTTGTTTTTAGGTAATTAATGGTTTATTGCTGTAGTGATCTATGAATAAAAGGAACAATTTTAAAAATGTCAGGTAATATGTTTTCCACAAGAGCAACAAAATGCGAAACTTTATTTGGAAAATGCGACAAAATGAGAAATTTTCAAATTCTTAGTACGAAAAACTCGTGCCCCTAATAATAATGTAGAAATGAATAAATATAAACACTTTGGGATAGTGGAAACAAAAATAGAACTAAGTCAACGAAGAAATGTCATGTTAAGGTGGATAATCCTTCAAAAACATTATGATCAAAGAAAGTAAATTGTAGAAATAGACCAAAAGGATAAAATTCTGTAAAAAAAAAAAAAAAAAAAAACATAGTCCTGTTAATTGTAGTGTATACTCACTCACAATGAAATAAGAAAATAATCACTGTGTTCAGAAAAAAGAAAAGTATAAATTTCAGAGAGCACACAATAAACGACTTATATAAATGCACTGTTCGAATATACCAGCATTACAGATAAATGGAACAATCATTCCATTTTCTGAAACCATCACTTATTTCGGGATAATAATAAATTAATTTCTTGAGTGGAAACCTCACATCAATGCTGCATGAGAAAGCGTCCTGGTCTTTGCATTCACTTACAAGGCTAAAGAAAATTCTACCCACAGAAAGAAAATTACTACTTGTAAAATCTCTAATATTTTCTCACCTTGAATATTGTGATGTAGCTCTATCAGACTTAAATGAAAAACTAGTGTACCGGTTACAACGTATCCAAAATGCCTGTATACATTTTGCTTATAATCTCAAACGATCAAATCATTTAACTCCTTACTACGGAAAGCTGGGCCTTCTGAAACTTGCCGATAGACGTCATCTGTATTAACTCACACTTCTCTTTAAGACTTTGCGCTTTCAACAACCCTTCTACTTATTTTAACGATTGCAACCATTAAATGCTTATCACGATCACCATACAAGATCAGGTGTAAATAAACTAAATTCTCTTCCCATACACTCGTCGAAATATTACTCGAAATCTTACTTTGCATCCATCATAGGTGTATTTTTTCGGAGTTTTATTTCTGCAATTGCGATCTTTGTAATTTCTTGAGTCATGATGTTTTAGTCTGTTATATCAAATGGACAAGAAAATTTTCGAATTTCATATAAAACACATTAATTACTCAAATTCATAGAAGTAGATGTTTGGGCAATAGAGTGATGGAAATCAGTCACATGTCAACAAGTTATATAAATACTAGTACCTTTTCTTAATTAGTTTGAAAGTTCAGACGCTATTGGAAAAAATATACCAAATATTTTTTTTTTTTTTTTTTTTTGATAAATGTTGTAAAAATTGTTAATTTATTTCTTTTGCATTGTTATTTTAGGATTTTGTTTTTCCTTTGGTTGGTTTCAATACGTCTTTTACTCTCATTTCATGTGGGATTTACCACTTCGTACTTTTAAAATGATTTTGTCCTAGGGAAGCATTCTTAGGTTCTGGGATCGTCCGTTCTTTTTCCATCACATACTTGCTCCATCTCCATCCTTCCGGTTCTACACTTTCCCAGAGTTTTTTTCCCCTGTTCACGGGAAACTCCATTTTCTTCCGGTAGATTCTCCACATACATGTAACGCTGATCGGTTCCTGCTTGCTACGACACTTCCCATAATCCTGTATTAGGAATAATGGCAAGGGTTTTCCTCATCCCTTGCAGCGTCCATTCCCAAAGGACGATGTGTCTGGAGCCAGCCAGAAAGTTCCTTTCCTGGTTTTAAGAGCATACTCCAGCACTAGTAAAGCCACGGTTATTCAAGAAAGAAAAGTTACAAGAAAAATGTAAGGCTTACTAGTTTTAGGGGAATGAGCATTTTAACATGATCGCTCGTTTTTGTTGTTCGTTTACGTGACTCAGGTCAACTTTATGAAATAACCTAAGAAAACGATAAAAACATGTCATACAATTAAGTATATTCAGCCATTTGAAAAATTAAAAAGGTTTTAAAATGCTGTTACCAATTTTGTTAGTTTTATTTTCGACAGTAATATATTCTAGCAGTAACAGTGGCTCAGTAGCAAAGCATTTAAATAGTACACCCAACCACAAAAGTATCCCCCCCCCCTAAGTGCTCTAATTCCATTACTTGTGGTCCAGGTCATTTGCAGTTGTGTGAACACCTAGACAGACGCAACCCAACTTACACGTAACTTTTCTCCGCACTGACAGCAGTTGATAGCCCTGATCCAGGTGTCTATCCAGGTAAAATTGTAAAGTAGGTGACTAACGAAACAGTTCTTCATTCTAAGATGAATTTCTATGGTTCGGATCGTGTTTTCCAAAGAACACCATGTATTTACAGTATCTTAATATTGCTGTGTATGTAATGCGTTATTTCTTTATATACTTTATGTTTACAGAAATAAAAATACTGACCACGCATGAATCAGAAAATACTTTAAAATAGACGAAAATATCAAATCTAGAACAACTGCTGGAAAAAGTTAGTAAATGATTACCTTTATTGAGAGACCTCCAATTCTCCTCATTCCAACATGTAATACGTACATGCCAACATAATTCCATTTTCTTATCTTTCAAAAGTAATATCGAAGAATTAAGGGATATTGACCTTAGGCATGTCCCTTTTCTTGGAGTGGGCGAACAGAAGCAGAAGGATGTTCAGTCTTTAATGAAGTTCTTGTCAGCTGAAGACAGAGACCGGATTGAATTTATATTGAATGAGTACAAACAGGACTAAATCCGTAACACATTCATTAGCATGTGTAGTAGGTTATATTTGTTTTATTTAAAAAATAAATATATTATTGCTATGCATTAATAGTGTGCTGTTTCTTCAAGCAACAAGAATTTTCAGAAAAAAGGACAACATATATATATAATATTAATTTTATACAAACTGTTTATTAGTCCAGTAGATCTTTTTGTAGGGTCTAATAAAAAAAAACTGTTATAGGTATTTGCAAGCTTATGTTATTGTTATATACTCTGATAAAATTTTGAATGTCCTGTTCCTTCATTCACGAAAACGTTGTATGTTTCGGAATAAGGCTCAATTATGGAACGTCCCGGAAGCAATTCAAGGAATTACTCAGGAATTAGTACGCGGTCTATCTAAATATCAGTGTTTTACAATCCTGTAGTATCCGTATAATGAGCACGCAATTAGTACTTAACCGTCTTTTTTCTGGTTCAAATTCTTACGCCGATACCAGGGAATTGTGAAACATGCATATTTAGATAGCCTGCACGCTAGTTCTTGCGTAATTCCTTAAATCGCTTCCGAAAGGTCCCATAATTTTGACACGATGCCGTTTTGAAATGTCATGTTTCGCATTTTTGGTGGTTTATAACTTTGAAAGGAGACTTGCGACCCATGTTTATTAGAATGTACTTCTTTTATTTAATATAAGAAAGAATGGAATCACTTTCTGAATTTATAGTACTACGTTCATGAATACCCCGTATATCAAATCAAATAACTAAAATTAAGTAATTAGTAATTTCTGATTTTCAAGTATTATTGTAATCAAAATCTTGGTAATGACTCTTAATTATAGTATGAAGTTTAAAAAGAGAGAAAAAAACTTATCAAGATTAAAGTAGCAGAATAATTCGATATAGCTATTCAACACATGGATAATAAGTAGCCTTCGTGATCATAAATGTATTAACTTTACAATGTAATCTTTTAATTGTCTTTGTATCATTAATACATTATAGCTTTTATGTTATTTTACAACTATGTTTCATAACTTTCATTCTTATTTTGAAATTTGAAATCAATTTGCTTAAATCTGTGGCTTGGGTCTAAAAGGACCAATGTCACTTTTTGTCAGAAATGAGATTTCTAAATGTGTATTTTCTTGTGTAAGAAGGGTAAATGTCAATATGAAACAGTTTTAGAATAATTTTCCAAATAATGTTATAGGCCCTTGCTGATTATGAAGAATTTATGTGTACATTGGCTTTGAAGGCCAAAGTATACATTGTTTTTTCTTTAATCTACTAAAAATAATGTGTATTAGAGCCAAAGTAAACATTGATCCTTCTGGATCCAATATTGTTAATATTTTGACGCGACCAAAGTGAGAATTGTCCTTTTTTGATCTAGTGTTTTGGAAGCTCTGTTGAGGCCAATGCTTAAACTTTGTACTTATTTGTTTGACTTAAAAGGCGGCGTCTTTTGTGTGACGCCTAAAGGAAAATAAAGTAATGTCGTGCTTTTGTGTGTGAGTGTAAATCCGACAACAATCTAATTCATAGTAACCAATAGTGGTTAAAAGTGTATATTTTGTTAACACTGCATAGGGTTGCCAGTTCAGCCACATTGTGGCTAGATCTGGCCATTTTGAGAACCTGGCTAGCCACAAATTAAAAAAAGATATATATATATATAAAACTAGTAGCTTTTCTAGTCACGTGCTTTTTGCTTTTAGCCATTCCTAGACATTTTCTGAGTTCAACCACATTTTGATACAGGCAATTAATCGTTATCAAGTGTCTATCGTTGTTTTGGAATTTGTAATACAATAAGGTAACACCTGCTAAAATTTCTTATATGCTTAATGTTTGACTTCAAGGAGAAAATTAGCTACATAATTTTCATGGCAATTGCATATTATAGTGTTATGCTTAAAGCATAATTCGTAAGCAAGCTCAAAGTTTAAACTTTCAATAAGGGCCAATGTCATTGTAGCTATTAACAAACTAGTAAAATTTCAAGATCAAAAGGGCCAATGTCAAGAGATATCTCGGAGATAAGCTGAGATATATTCATGTAAATGGAAGTATCCGGTAGGGCATAAACATATCTTTCATTAGTGAAAGTATGAATTTTCTATTTGGAAGTATGTTTGAAATAACATCAAACAAAAAATTGTAAGGAACTTCAAATACGTTTTTCTCAAAATGGTATTTTTTGACATTGGTCCTTTTAGACCCAAGTCACAGAAATAATTTTAAACAATCTACATAAGAACATATCTTAAGACAAAATATAGGACAATTTAAAATTTGTGGGGCAGAAGGGTAAGTCATTTGCTACTGCTGTAAGAATTTATTGTAGAAATACTAATGTTACATGAGAGGTAAACACTTTAAGTTATTCTACGAAGACACACAAACTAAATCACAGGTATTAACGAATGTTTAATGGTGCCCTTTTTCTGATGTGGCAGAGGCTTAAACAATAGTCAAATTCTTGATAATCGCGTTTGACTTACTTTCTCTCTTGCACGAGTAGCTTTTATCCTTAAATACGTATTTCGTTCAAATTAAGATGTTGTGCCAACGTGGTTCGTCAAACTTTGTTTTGGATATATCTCTCAACAAATGGTTACCGATGAAGATCTAGATTATTCAATCACATAGCAGTAAGAATTCTTTACTTTGGATATCAGATGGTCCTGTGGGTAATGTAGAAAATAGTGAATTCCTTAGTTTTCTTTGTCTGCGCTTTTTCCTTGTTTCTATGGGATCGGCTTTCGTGTGTATAATTCTTTCCTCCACTCTCCTCTATCCTGGGGGTCCTCTATTCTCCATCTTTTCTCCATCAAATCATCTTGCATCTTGTCTTTCCGTCGCTTTGTAGGTCTTATCCCCTTTATTTTTTGTTATCTTTAGCTTTCTAATTTCCTTTCCTATATACTCGTTGTGTTTCTGTTCTACCTGTCTCACCCTTCTCACTCTCCACTCTTTGAAACTTTTTACTCAAGAATCCACCTTAATAGCATATCTTATGTAACCGTTGCTTATTCTATCCTTTCTCATCACACCACACATTCATCTTTGCATTTTCATCTCTGCTACTTCCATCTTTATTTCCTGGACCATTGTGATTGACCAAGCTTCACTACTGTGCATTGTTGCCGGGTCTTACTACCGTTTTATATATACACACGGCCCTTTAACTTGCAACTTTCTTTCTTATCGCACAGTACTTCGCTCATCCTTCTCAAGTTCAGCCAGCCAGATTGTCTTCTGTTTTGGGGTTTCTGTATGTAACCCAATATCCTGGTCGAAATAAGATCAAAGAGACTCAAATTTCGAGGTAGATAATAGCGTATATACAATAGCAGTAGACAATTCTCATCTTCTTTCTAGAGTGTCATATATTTTGTCTTTGTTCTACTTATCCTCATGCCTATTTTTTTCCAATACTCTTCTCCATTCGTCCAGTTTCTTCTTTCCCCTAACTTCGGATGTTTTGCAAATAACGACATCATCCGCCAACAGCATACTCGCTTGCCAACATATCTATTACCAAACTAAACAAATATAAACAGAACAGATCCCTGATGCAAACCTACTTCCTCAGGAAGGAGATTTTACCTTCTGTGTTAGCTTGGTTATTTTCGCAATGAATGCATTACAAGTGTTACAGATGATTCTTATATCATTCACTTGGAGATGTCCTCTATAGGATTCCGGTTAGTTATACTGCAATAGCATAACTCTTTGGCTGTTATTAATTGCATTTATTCCACAATTTATCAATGGCATATCTTTAAAGGATCGTATCTACATAAATCCTTCAAGTCTTGCATTTTTTCAGTATGAATAGCCAATCTGAATTCAAACATACGCGCATATTGTACCTTTCTTATTCCATTTTCGTGTTTACAATACAAATACTCATCTTCTGGACAGATTATTGAGTAAAGACTTCTTGATAGGCAGTCTTTTCAAAGTATTCAGAAGTTTAATGATATCGAAGCGAGAAAAAGAAAGAATCGACATGCACCTCTTCCGTTAACCTCTTCGTCTTCACGTACAATTTTTCTGTTTTGATATATTCCTTAATTATTCTTTAGCTCTGTTACTGTACCACAATTTTACTTTATTAAATATATTCTCTCCTGGAGTTAAACTGGTATATTGTCAAACGAGAAAACAAATAAATTACTAACATTCAGAACACTTTTCGTTTCCTTTCATCTTTTAACATTTAGAAAGGTTGGTCTGTGTATATCCTACTGATTTTTAAAATATTGCGGGAACGAGGAGTGATGAAAAAACGTTTTTACGAAATTGAAAATAGCCGAGAAGGGAAAAGTTGTATACACATGTATATAAAGGGTGTCTAAAGAAACTATCGGATTTAAAGCTACTATAAATCGAATTCATTTATTTGAAAGAAGCAAACAAAACACACAACTCTCTTCAGGAGATGTTAAGGTTATAAACATGGAACACAATATCATTCATACGACCACATCTACTAGCAATACTCGTGATCGTTCGGTCCATGAAATTAACCATCACTCGCACACATTTTTCCATCAACTTCATTGAGAACACGTCGAATTTTTGTTTGATTTCCAACAGATTACGGGTTTTGTTCTGGTAAAGTCGTGACTTAGCGTAACTCCATAGCAAAAAATCATAAGGTGTCAGGTCACAAGATCGAGGTGGGTAATTATGGTCTCCTCGTGACGAGATTAGTCTATTCGAGAACTTTTCAGGCAGCACAACGATTGTGTCTCCTAGAGTGTGGCAAGTTACGCCGTCTTGTTGGAACCATATTGTCGATGTTCATTTGATCCAAACATGGCCGAAGGAAAGCAGTGAGCATCGCACGATAAGGAGCTTCATTCTCCGTGACAACTCTTCCTTGTTCATGCTCGAAAAGTAAAACTCGATTAAGCTCTTACCCCAAATCCCACACCAAACCATAAGTGGCTGAGGATGCATATCTTTTTCATGAGTTACTCTTGGGTTCTCTGATCCCCAAATTCGGTAATTAAGCTTGTTCAGAAAGCCATTTAAATATAAGTGAGGTTTATCTGAGAAAATGATGCGCTTTGTGAAGCTATGGCTCTTGTTCCTTTTCCAGGATCCATTGCACAAATTGCCGTCGTTTTCCATGATCCGTTGGTTTAAGTTCCTGTGTTAACTGAATGAAGTCTGTGCGGATGTAAGTGCAAATCTGTTAAGATTCAGTGCATTGTTGCTGGACACATGCACATTTCTTGAGCACGATGGTGAGATGATTTTCTCAGACTCACAGTGACAGGATTATGCACAGCAAGATCATTTTCCTCACTCTGGCCACTTCGAGGGCGCCCAGGTGTCTGATATCTTCTGTTGAACCGGTTTCTTCAAATTTCTTCGAAACGTAACTCCAGTGATCACTGATAACAAAAGATACAAAAATAATGTTGAAAACAATAAATAAAAATAACGGACTTTTCAAATCCAGCGTTCTTTTCAGACAATCATTACTAAACGCGTAAAATTTGGGTGAAATCCGAGCTGTTGGGGTGCCACTGGCGCCATCTTTCAGTACCCATAAAAACTAGAGAACTCAAACTTTTTACGTTTTGCAAGGGGATTTCTTTTACATTTTCGTTGAATGAAGAGTTATAGCCATAAGTAATACAAGAAAGATTTCCTTTTTTCTGATTCGGATGAAAGCTCACGTGATTCGGATGTCACGTTTAGCTGTAGATATACATCTCATATTACCTCGATGCTGAATTGAATGCTAAACTTCAAATGACCAACCAAATCATCCAGAAAAAACGAGAATATATATAAATTTTCCTCAAATATCAAGATCAAATATTACTCTAAGACTACCTCTATAATGGAAGAGTCAGCTCTTGAGGAATGATGTTTGTATTCCTCCTGAGGGTTCCAATTATTGTTGTACAATAAAACACTCTACCACTGACTGACTTACTGTTCCCTTTCTTACGGTGCAAGAAAACAAAAATTGAAATGTAATCTTTCAGTTTAACGTCCCATGGTTAGCCATTTAGGCTAAGGAAGACGAGTGATTAAGGCAAGTGAATGATGAAGGAATAATTTGTGGAATGAGAATGTGAGAGGAAACGTGAGTACTCCGAGAAGAACCACAGACACGATGTTGTCCAACACAAACTTACTTCGTCGGGATCCAACCAGAGAGCTCCCCACTAGAGGTAAGTGCTCTACCACTCAGCCACCGTGATCCTCACTTTCAGAAAACAAAATTACCACAGTACTATTCTAATTTATCCTTATTATGCTTGAAACTGATACTTTATATGAAAATATCAATTATGGTATAAATATTCCAATGAAAACGAACAATGATTAATAAGCGAAAGAACAGAAAGTGAGTATTTGTCTCATTCATCATATACTAAACATCAATCCTCTCGTAAAATTCATGCATTCAGGCTAAAATAATAACACAAGTGTGGTGTCAACTGTGAAAATACCAAAATACCAGGAAGAATCTCATTATTGACAAAATGTTGTGTTTAATGCAAAGTTTTGTAATTGGTTTAATTCTTTTGTCAAAGAATAAAGTGATAATATCATGAAATGTAACATAGATCTTACGTTAGAAGCATGCAGTGCATAGGTAGATATAATAACAAAGGATTTATGCTACTATTTCTACAAAGTAAAATTTAGAAATTTATCTTGTTTCTGAAAGTTTCATCAAATAGAAATAAAGTTTCACTAAAACAGAAGGTTCTTTCTGAACAATGTAATCAGTGGACAAAAGGAGAAAGCACCTTTTTTTAGTTGTGGCTTATAGAGTTTTTATTGAGTTTGTGAGACAGTTCGTCTCTCTTCCTCTCAAATAACAGCAAAACTATAGAAACTACGGAGAAACTCTGAATTAGTAACGAGGAGAAGTGAACGCTCTGCTCCAATGGCTTTCCACTCGATCAATGTTTCACGAAGCCTGCTTCATGCCCTGTGAATTCTGAGTGAAGATTGAAACACTCAACATGAAATCCAACAGAAACGACGATGAAATTTTATCACGTGATCAAGTCATTTCGGTGTGAAGGTCAAAGATGAAGAGGTTACAATAAAAGAAGGAGGCTCTGTACTTCATCTTGTAGAAATATGGCCTTAAGGAAAATATAAGCACAAATCATGGACATTATTACACAAGCTGAAAATAAAAATGAACTAATAGCAGAATAATTGCCTTGCTTGACTGTATGATGACCTTATTAGATGATATGTGCATTTATGGGAGTAGTGGTTGATAACTGCATTATACTCCCCCCCCCCAAAAAAAAGGATAGAGGTTCAAAGAACGAGAGTTAAGAAGAAACAAGTAAGATTTTCTCATGATAATGATTGAAAGTTATAGGAAGACAATTAAATATCCTAAATGAGTTAAATTTATTTCTGTAGGTTTAAGTAAGTACTAAATAAATTAAGTGAAATTTATCAACAGAATGATCTAACTGAAGTTGCACACTCTAGACAGCAAGAACTTTGAACGAGGAAGCAGTTCAAAGCAAAGAATTAGAAATCATTCACTTGCCTAAGTTGGTAACGAGATTTTGCTTGACCCATTTGCTACAATTAGCGTTTGCATCAATTCGTATTTGTTTTGTTCGTATGACATGTTTAGTGCTTTGTACTCGGCATATGATTTGCAATATCATGTAAATCCATTTTATATAGTTCATACATTCTGTCAACATAAAAGGAAACGTACCAGAAATTAGAAGTTCTTATAACTTATTTATAACAGAACGTGTGTGTAGTATGTTTCTATATTAGGTGATGATGCATTCAAATAATAGTAATAGTGATTACAGATGAAAGGGTAGGGTAGAAGGAAAGATCTAACGTTTTCTCGAGGCAATGTTTTAAAGATACAATATTTTGTGAGAAAGAATACAATACTTTGAAGATTTTTCTTTCGCACTAAGAAACATTTCAGACATATATAATAGTGAATTGAGATTGAGACTCGGGTATGGTAGAGACCGCAAATGTATTTGAAAAATGAAAGTGAAATCTTTAAGTTTTACGTCCCACGCTTATGCCGGTTAGGCTAAAGGAGACGGTGATGATGAGAGATGAGTGAAATGGTGGAATGAAGAAAGTGGGAGGAAACGGGAGAACCCCGAGAAATTCCACGAGCACGCTGTTTGTCCACCACAAAGTCCACACGGCGCGAGCGCAAATGTATTTGAGACAACAAGCTAATGAAATACCAACATCAATATTATCTAGTAATCACATTATGCAATCTTTACGAACAGTCAATTTTTAAGGAGATGAAGATATTTTTTTCTGTCTTATGTTTGATGTGTTTCCATAATTTGCGATTGTTATAAATAAAAATGTTCATTGTATAGTTATATGTTTTGCTCTATGATACACCAGAAGTCACTCTTGTATCTCCATCATTATCTCATCCATTTTCTATTAAATCAGGGATCATTTGTATTGTTTATATTACTTGTATTTGTATTTGTTTTATTTCTTGTGTTTCTATTGTATTTTTTGTAATTTACTTTATGTATTCTTTTATTTGTCACTAGATAAATGACTCACCTAGCTCTGTCAGAGGCATTAGAATAACTAATTAAATAAATAATATACCTATTTTACTTTTCATTTAAGTATTGCCGTTCTCAAAATTATAAATTACTCTTGTTCTACCCCTGTCTCTTGTACGTTTTGTCACATCCTTAATAACACAACTTCTTCGTTAAAGAAACTTTCTTTCCTTTACCTAAATACAAGAAGTTTACATTCGGCAAATTTTCAAAGCATATTGAAAACTATGCAGCCACCACCGACTGTGTTCTCTATGATAACCAGCATTCTGGGCTATCGCCCGACATCGCAATATTCACTACAACAAACTACGTTGAAGCATAAATACTATCTTTATCCCCTTGTAAGTTGTCAACAGACATTGAAAGCAATGTAGACGTCATTTTAACAATTCAAATGCACTTAAACCAATGAATTGGTACTAATGCTCTTTACAAGAATGTTCTGTGAGTAAATGACATATTCTCATTTTCTACTTTATTCCTAATAAGACACAAGGGTAAGGAAAGACTCCTTGTCCACGCGAATCTGCACCTGATTCTTGTTGGATTATTACAGGAAAAACATACTGTATCTCTCTCAGGATTGGAGTTTTGACGGATTGCTGAAAGCAAGAAGCATTCACTTTTATATTTTTTGTCCACCTTACTTAGCTTCATATTCCCTTTGCAACCCTACCCGGTAATAACAAGTATGGTAAGGACGGTGCAGAGGGACGGTGGGGGCAGACCAACAGGAGTTAAGAAATATAGTAATAGGAAATATACTAACCTGGTAAGAGTGATTTGAGTCGTGTGTGATGTATGGTTATAGTTCGTGCTTCATATCGCAGAAGTGGAATTTACTGAATATCGTGTGTTTACAGCACTATTGTGAGGAAATCGGCAACAATTACACAAAAGTAAAAGTCCCAAAACGTGATTTCTAAAAATTCGACTTCAGAAATTAGGCCTAAGTATTTGACAAGGAAGGAAAGTTGCTGAACAGTCGCGGGAAGAGCAGCAGACAATAGCATGGTTAGGCACAAGCGCCACTAGAGTAAATGAACGTTACGTATCCTCTATTGAGTAGGGTCAGAAATATTTGAAACCAATGTGTACGCGGGGCAGACGGACACGCAATTAGCGGGGCAAATGGACAGTGACCTAAATGGTTAATATGAAGTAGGAAAACCATATTTCTGTCTGTGATATTACTTAAGAGGCGGGTTTCTTATTATTACTACCATTTTTTCCAGAGATGGTACGTCATCGATCTTGCACAACAGACAGATGCAAATGGGAAGATGCGTCCATGGCCGCTGCTCGTAGAGCGATATGCGAAGACAAGATGGCTCTGTCAACTGCAAATGAAATGAAAATGAAATGAAATCTTTAAATTTTACGTCCCATGATTATTCCGGCTAGGCTACAGGAGACAGTCTGTCAACTGCAGCGACAACTTTCAATGTCCATTGTAATAAACTACGACGATGCGTTATGTCATCGCACATAGTCCGAAAATTTGGAAATCATAGAACATTCTCGCCTTGGATGAAATGGGATTTGGGTTAACTTTACGAATTACGAATTTCGAAAGTTGGCGTACAACTTTGCTGTTGCAAACAAATACAAACACACATTCAATAATGATGTAAAAATGGCTGGTAAAGATTGAGTGCATAGTTTCCTACAGCGTCAGTGTGTGTGTGTAGCGCAATCGTTGTCCTATGCTAGAGCTAGAAGTTTAACTCATGAAAATATTAAGCATTTTTTTTCTGGTTCCATGTAGAATGCGATCTAAACGGCCGTGATGCTTACTTTCTATGTATTCATTGTAAGAGTGTCAGTGGTTTGTAAACTCTAACTGTAACTGTCCGTTTGCCCCACTATTTTTGTCCTTCTGCCCCACCCCATGGGGCATATGGACATCTTATACCCTTATATACTAATTGTTCAATATATCCTTGACTAACTGACAAACTGATTTCTTTATTATACCTTAACTTTGTAGAAAGCTTACTGGTTTGTAAGAAACATCTTGAGATCTCTTCGGTCATTCGTATTCATACAAGCAACAGAACTGCTTAGCATGTCCGTTTGCTCCGTGTTTATCATATTTCCTGGCTGAAATACTTCCTGTTCTGGTGGTAAAAGTCGGTACGTTGCTTCCCAGCTGTGTCATAGTACGAAATTACATAAAAATAAATTGCACAAACTTTTAACGTTTTCAATGTGTACTCACGCTTCGGTAATTACAATGTAAGTTACATTCTACCTTAAAAAAAAAAAAAAAAAAAAAAAAAAAGCATAGACCTACGGTTCTCAAATTTGGAGACTCCTACTAAAAGCTGTGAAACATCATCAAGGAGCACAGACTACAGAAATACAATGAATTGCGAACTTTTAAAAAAACTGCAAAAGTGTCTTTTTTCTACCTTTTTTTTAAAATTTAAATCAAAGTTACGTAAACTTTGTATTTAACAGAACACAAAATAACATTCGAAATTTGATTATTTCCATTTTAGATCTGTTTAACAATATGAGCTGAAAGAAAGAGACAGGGAAACATTAAAATAATGATGATTATAATCAAATTTCTAAAGCATTTGAAAAATAATTGTAGGGTAATCTGAATAAGATTCAACTATCTAGTAATTTATATAAATTCAATATATGTAAACCCTCTTTTACATTTCAAAGAAAAAGAAAATAACTTCAAATTTAAAGTTATGTATACCTAAAGAAAAACTTACAAAATTACTCTCGTTTATAAATAATTATATATTATTATTATGGTTATATAATGTTCTATTACATTACGTAAGCGATCTAACTGTTTTCGCTGCTTGTGAACGTAAATTCGAAAATAATTACAAAGCAAAAATCCAATGGGTGCTGAGTTACTATTAAAAATCTCCAATGGGTGATTAAGCCCCAGAGTACCTATGTAATTTGCATCTACGTATGAATGTAGGTCTCATCGAATGTGATAACAATCTTCCAACTTGCACCTATCTCCAAATGTCTTCCCTACAGCTTGGAGTTAGTCTTATGTCCAGAAATGTGACACCTTGAGAAATTCTGAACCCGCAGACAGTGATGTAGTGGCTAACACAGTGGACTTCACTAGATTTAATATCTGGGTCTTGTCACGTTGAGGTGGTGGATTCTCAGGGGTATAGTCACGGAGGCAAATATGACCCGGTCCCCTCAAACGATTTCCTGCTCTCCCAAATGTGGTTTATCTGTTTATTAAATTTGCCTTTACTTGCAGAAGAAAGAATAGTGTTTGTAATACTTTAAAATATTATATATTAACAGAATACTCGTTCTTCGCACGGGAAGAATGGTTTCATTTTGGTCATAAAGGGCTTAGTTTGGATTTAAACTGCATCGGAAGTGTCACTGTTCGTCTCAGCGACCCCGAAAACTATGGATTCGACACTAATATCGGCCATTTTCAATCAGTTTTATATATTTCCCCTCCTTCTCATCCTTCTCTAAGTTGTACCGTCAAAGAGAAATGATAAAAGACATCTCAGGTCAGAACCTCATCTATGTTGAAAATTTCATCTAGATCGGTTTGGAGGTTCAAGACTTATGAAGTCACGAACATAGTCATTTATATAGGGTGGTAGGAAACTCCACCGCGTCTCCTTTCAGAGTTATGAACTACCGAAAATTCGAAATATCACGTTTCAAAACATCCTGGCTTAGAAACTATAGGCATATCCCAAGCGGTTTAAGGAATTACACAGGAACTGGTATACGCTTTATCTAAATATCCATGTTTCAGAATTCACCGGTACCAGCGAAACGAACGCACCATTAGTACTTAAAGGAGTATCCATATACTTCAACTTCCATTTCAAAGTTCCTTTCACCGATAACGGAAGATGGTAAAACATGGATATTTGAGTAGAGAACATACTAGTTCCTGTGTAATTCCTTAAGCCGTTTAGGATAGGTCCTATAGTTTCTAAGTTAGGGAGTTTCGAAAAATGATTTATCGAATTTTCAATGGATCATAACTCTGAAAGGAGGGATTTTTCGGCCCGTTTATTAGAACTTTTTTCTTTCATTTCGTTAAAGGAATCGCCTCCCAAAGTTTGTCGGTGAAGTTACCTACCACCCTATATATATATATAATATGCCTGGAGCGGTTTTAACCAAACTTGGTACACATATAATAATACTTACAGTCTGGAAAAAAATACGGTGGAGGTAACACCTTGTTGCGCTCCAAGGCGGAAGATGGATTCATATGACAATGATCGAAAACGACTAACATTAGTGTCGAATTCATAGTGTTCAGAGTCGCTGATAAGAATCGTGACTCTCCCGATGCCGTTAAAGACCAATTTCAGCCCCCATTAGACTGAGGGGGTGAAATGATGACACTAAAAATAATGAAAAAACAATTGGTATTAGTGTGGAATCAATAATTTTGAGCATCGCTAAGTTAATTGGTGGCAGTCTCGATGTCAGTTATGTCCAAATTAAGCCCTCAGTAGGGATCAAATCCGTAGCACTCTTCGAAGAAGTGGAAGAAGGGCCACATAAAAATGATCGATCGATATTATTGTAGAATCTATATTTTTCAAAGTTACTTTAACATTCCAGATGTCGTTTAAGTCCAAATTTAACTCTCATTAGCACCGTGAGGAGGGAGGAGGGCAGTGAAATAATGACACGTATAAATAACAGATAACAACTAACATTATTATCGAATCCGTGATTTTCAGTCTCTAAGTTGGTTGGTAACAGTTCTGGTGTTCCTTAAGTGCAAGTTCAGCTTCCAGTGGGCATTAGACCCTCTTAGCACTCCTAGTAGATGAGGTGGTCTAGAGGGGTGACTGATAACAATAATAAAAATTGATCGTTATTATAAGAATTGATCGTTATTAATGTCGAATACATAATTTCCGAGGTCGCTGAAGTGAGTAGTAACACTCCGTTGCCGCTGAAGTACAAGTTCTGCCTCCATCAGCACGTATATTGGGGAAAGATTAACATGTAAAATAACCGATAAAGATTGATGTTAGTATCGAATCGATCGTTTTTGGTTCAATGATGACAGTTCTGATATTGTCTAAGTTCAAATCTAGCTTCTAGTGTGGGTGAAATTCCTTAGCGTCCATAGGATGTGTGAGAAAAGAGAACTTGTAAAAACAATAAAAATGATCGATATTAGTGTTTAATCCTTAGTTTTTGGATTCTCTGAGATGAATAGTGGCACTTTCAATGTCATCTAAGTTCACATTGAGCCCCAATAGGAACTTCTAGAGGGTGGGAAGAAAGTGATATACAAAATTATCACAAACGACCGATATTAGTGTCAAATCCATAATGGATCGCTAAGGTGGATAGTCACATTCTAGAAACTGTTAAAGTCCAAATTCCTTCCCCATCAGTATGGGGGGGGGGGAGTATGAAAATAAAAGCCTAAGATCACTGATATTACTGTCGAAACCTTCAGGGTCCATCGTCGATTACCGTGTCTTTGGGGTTGCTTTGCTTTGGGTGGCAATCTAAGCCGAAGCTTGGGCAAAAACGTGCAAGTCAGCTGCTCGGAAATTTACATTCGTTATTTATTCTACTCTGTATTTTATTTTGAGACAGGGTAACCTCGAGGGTATTGCTTGTACTTATTTATTCTACTTAGTTCTTTATTTTCTGATAAGGCAACACCAAAGGTGTTACTCATCTATCTATCTTTCTATATATATATATATTCGGGATGGTTACTGAGACCAAGACGGACTTTTATATATCGAGACGAAACTTAGGTCAGTCTGGAAAGTCTCAGTCTCGTCTCGAATATTGATAACCATTAAAATTGCTTTTACTCAAAATTTGCTTCGTGGCTGTGTTAGATAATTTAGGAACGATTTACTGATGTACAGTGGTGTATTTAGGGGTGGCTATCGAGCTTAGGCCCTCCCAGTATAAATTTGTGTTTATTTTTCGCATTGCACGTACAACACAAATGTTTCTTACCCGTCCCTGAAGCCTTACCGGAAACAAAATTCAATGTTGATGTATATAACCTTCACTCTGTCTCATATATATATATATATATATATATATATATATATATATATATATATACCAATTGTATCTTTGCGACAAATATGATTATGCTTTAATGTGCTTGGCTTTGGAATAAATGAAGGAACAAAGTTAAAAGAAAGGAAAATTGAAGTTTTTCTAAAGACTTTACTTCGAAAACGTCACATCTCAACATGTAGATGTTTCTAAATTTCTTAAATGATCATAATGCCATATAAACAATTGTTATTTCAAACCGTTTCAGAGATTTCGAACTCATGGGCAGTGATTGCTATACTGCTTAAAATGACGTGTCAAAATTTGCGTTAAAAATTTATGATTATTGTTGCTTTCCTTTGCTTCTATAACATTGCAATAATAGTTTTTGGTGGGGTTAATTACAAGTCACAGTTACATTATTTTAAGCAGTGTTGCCAACTTAAATAAATTGCTAAATATTATTTTAAAAATCGTGGAAGTAATATACCTAAACTCCAAAATATTTTAAAATTACTCGTAATTTGTTTTGTGGTGCAATAATGTTTTCATAGTCTTTGGGCAACTTATAATGTTAATGTCAAAGTTTTCGTTGCAGTAATAGGCCCTACAATGTAAACATAAATTGTGATTGAAATTAAATGTAACTGATAACTTTTCACTAACAGTAGTTGGTCTCCCTAAGCCTTTGACCTGATGTACACTTTAGATTAAAACCGTGCTTAATTTCACTTGTTTTCGTTTGACCACCGATCACCTCAAACTTGATCCATATCATATAGCTATAGACCCTATGCAATTATTCAAGGACTTACAGTTAGTAATACACATTATGTTGATTTTTGGTTCGGTTTGTTTTAGTTTAACGTCCCACGCTTATGGTAGGGCGGCTAAAGGAGACGTGGAGCTACTGATTATAGTGGAATCCGAACCACTTCTGTCGTTCAACTCTCTCCCCACTTTGAATAGAACTCGGGACCACGTGAACCGAAGTCAAGCGTGCTAGCCGCTTGACCAAACGCGAGTTCTCACATTGTTTCGATTTAAATAGTTGAGTCTGTGTTGCCAGATCCGAAGGTGAAAAGTAGCGTGTGAAGCGGATTTGAACTATTTATAGCACAAATTGATAAAAATGAATTACTTGGCAATTAATAACTGATAGGCGCAAGAAACTATATATTGTAACGAACATGCAGCCAGAATGGGCTTAATTATACAGGACAAATGGCGCCTACTTCGATGTCGCCCGTATCATGTCTTGGTCGGAGGAATGTAGCGAACATGCAGCCAGAATGGGCTAAATTATAAGTTCATTTTAAAACATTTTTTATTATTAAGAAATTAATATTTCTTGGTTGATACTGTAAACATCCGGACAAGCTTTATGATTCTAGAATCCATTTTGGCTGCATGTTCGCTACAATATACAGTGTCGTACCGTAGGTAATTCGGGCTCCGGGACTGATTAACAACATGGGGCCCCCTCTCATATTTTTGTATTATAAACAAATGACAAGAATCAAATATATTTTAAAATAAAATATCGTTTTTCCGGTATCAATGTTTACAAATAAAATGTGGCAATAATATAATAAAATTGCAACGTACGAAAAGATGCATGACATCAGGGACGCCTAGGAAGTAGGTCCTGGAGTCCAAACTCTCTCTACCTTGAAATCACAACTTTTCTGTAAATTTTAGCTAATTTTAGGGACGATTTTGCAAATTTTAATACAATTTGTCCTCATATTGAATTTGGACTACCCCAAAAAGCTTTGGACCTTTCTTCCGAAAGAAATTTCTACTTACATCTTTGCATGAGGTCATCGAAATTCTATGGTTAATCAGAGCAAAGAAAAAGGAAAAGAAAACTTTTTATACTTCACACAAACTATTGCGAAGGGCAGTATGAAGAGTAAAACAAGATATTTCTGATAGGAAACAAATTAGTGTTTTGTCCTACTTAGTTGTGTAACAATAACTCTGTGGGCCCCCAAAGCTGATTTTGTCGCCACCGAGGGGCGACATTTTTTCTGGCCTACAAACACATAGGTCTGCAGTATCCATGACGATTTGTTCAAACTATAACACTAAATTCTTCAATTTCTTAGGTATTATCCTTTATTCAGTTCTCAGAGTAGAAATTTTGTAAGCCTGACTGTTTTTTTTTTTTTTTTTTTTTTTGAGGTTCTTATTGGTGAGGGCCCCGGAACACTACCCCAATTGCTCCTGCCTTCTTACGGCACTAGATGTATGCTTATGTAATGCATTACGAACTTATATAAGAAACAGAATTATTTAAAATGAGATGCAAACTATACGAAACATCATACTTTGATTTTAACTTGTTTGGTGATCCAACCGGAGACCACATATAGCAAAGATGAGTGCTGTAGCTCCCACCACAAGATTCAGGAAGATTGTGTAATAAAGTCTCAAATAAACACGGAGATGTGAAACTGTCATAAAACATTTGATCAATTTGAAACGAAATATATCGTAGTCAGGGGCGTACGCAGGGGGTGGGTACTAGGGGTCCGGACCCCCCGAAATCCCAACATTTTTGTAAATATAGTCTAGTTTTATGGGCAATTTTAGAAATGTTGATATATTTGGTCTAGGAATTAATTCGTGCGGGTGAACAAGAGATGGCGCAACGAACGGAGCGTCCCACAGTTCCGTGTATCCACACATGTGTTACAAACCCCTGTCATCGCGTATCGTTCGTAGTATAGGGCAGTGGATTAAAGCGTCAACAACACCAGTTTGTAGTTAAGTGAACATGGCGCAATTTGTGCCTGATAAAGTGTTTTTGAGGGGTGTCCTGCTGCATTACTTTAACATGCAGAAAAGTGCGACTGAAAGTCATCGTATTTTGGTGGAAGTGTATGGTGACCATGCTCTAGCTGAGCGAACGTGTCAGAAGTGGTTTGCACGGTTTAGAAGTGGTGATTTCGGCTTGGCAGACCAAGAGCGAGCTGGACAGCCAAAAAATTTCAAGACGAAGAATTGACAGCATTGCTCGAGCAGGATTCGTGTCAAACGCAGGAACAACTTGCAGCAGCATTAGGCGTTGATCAAACAACAGTCTCCAAACGCTTGAAAGCCATGGGAATGATTCAAAAGATGTCACATTGGGTTCCACATAAATTGAAAGACAGAGACGTTGAAAGACGAAAAACCATTTGCGAATTGCTGCTTCAACAACAGAGCAGAAAGGGGTTTCTGCATCGAACTATTACGGGTGATGAGAAGTGGATCCATTACGAGAACCCTAAACGAAAAAAGGCCTGGGTGAAACCAGGTGAACCAGGTCCATCACAACCAAAACGAGATATTCACTGTGCAAAGGTTATGCTGTGCATATGGTGGGATATGAAAGGTGTGGTGTACTATGAGCTGCTGCAACCTGGTGAAACTATGAATGGAGAACGTTATCGACGACAATTAATGCGTTTGAAGCAAGCTCTGGCCAGAACACGACCAGAATGGGAGAACAGACATGATAAACTTATTGTTCAACATGATAACGCTCGCCCACATGTCGCAAAACCGGTCAAAACCTATTTAGAAAATGTCGGATGGGAAGTTTTACCCCACCCGCCGTATTCACCAGACGTTGCTCCTTCGGACTACTACTTGTTCGATTGCATGAACAACGATTTGATTGGACAGCGGTTTACTTCTTCAGAAGATATCGAAACATGAGTCTCTGACTGGATCGCTTCCAAGGATGAGGACTTCTTTCGCCACGGAATCCGTACATTGCCTGACAGATGGGCGAAAGTGGTGGCTAGCGATGGGCAATATTTTTCTTAAGGTATTTATGTATTTTGTGTTTGTACTACAGCTTCAATGTGTGCGTACCAACCGCACGAATTAATTCCTAGACCAAATAATTTAGCCTCAAATTGTATTTGGACCTTCAAAACGTTTTAGACCCCTTCCGAAATAAATTCCTGCGTACGTCCCTGATTGTAGTAATAATTTATCCTATTTGTTAAGATAATGAACGTTATGTTCTATTTTTAAAATCACAGTCAAAGCAAAACGTATTGGATAATAAATGAGAAATTGTAAAATTTCAGTTTCGGTAGGATTAAATACATTCGTGCTGCTATGTGTTGCGTTATCTGCTAGGAGGTATTGCACAATTCTGATTCAAAGGAAGGAAATAAACTACTCTATAGTACTGAAGTTAATTTAATAGATTTTAATTGTATAGGCAACACTGAGGCTATATGAGACAGTCTGTTGCTGAAAGTGAAATATGGGTTTCTATTAGGGTTTTATCCCAGATATGATATACCCACTGATGATTGAACCTGGGACACACGCATGGAAAGCATTAGCGCTAGGAAAACTAGCTACGAAAAGGTACACCATACTATAATTCTAATTCAAGAATGAAGGCAAAAAATAAGAAGCGGAAACGACAAACTGTCTGATAATAATACTTTCATAATTTTAATTGCACACTATTTATTTCGAGACTTTCGAGACGAGACCGAGATCGAAACAAGCATCTGTTGACCGAGGCGAGACCGAGACGGAGATTTTTTACTCGAGACGAGATCGAGACCGAGACCGCTATTTATCAACCAAGACGAGACCAAGACTGTACAAAGTCTCGTCTCAATACCATCCATATAAAGATCTTTGTGTGTATGTTCCACCATTACTGAAACTCATGGAGCTATTTCAACATAACTTGACACACGTATGATTTACAATATGGGAAAAATTGCTGTGAGATAATACATTCCTAGCTCTTCTAGGAGTAGGGGTGGGTAGGGATGACCTAAAAACAATCAAGAACAACGTATATCAATGTCCAACAAATAGTTCCTGTAATAACTTATATAAGACTGTCACTTCCGACGCCGTTAAGTCTAAGATCATCTTTCGGTATGCATAAGACATTCCTAGCACACCTAGGTGGAGTCGGAAGAGGTTCATACGTTAAAATAATCAAACCTACACATATTAGTGTCGAACACATACTGACACTACCGGGGCTGTTTAAGCCTACGATCAGCCCCACTGGCACAGTAGGTGAGAAAAAATGGTTAATAAAATATCCAGAATGACGGAGAAGAGTGACGAATCCATAGTTTTCGAATCAGGGAAACGGCTGACCCGTTTGATACAACTCTTGGAATATATTATCTACATCAAAGTGAACTTTTATAATATCACTTTGATTAAACTTTATAGTATATGGGGATAGGGTAGTTCTAAATTTATTTGAAAAGTAAAGGAACTTATGGATTATTGCCACTACACTTTCATTGAAATACTTATCTTAAAAGTGAAAGGGATTCAAGTATTTAGCACTCTCATACTCCAAGATAATTACATGACCAATTACAAAGAAGCAGCTGTTGAAGCATGATTTGAGAAACATCTGAATAAAGTTGAACATCTCCCCTGTCGAACTCAATTCCCAGACAAGATAGAATTGTACATGAGTGGTCAGTCTTAGAGAAATAAATCCGGCGCAGATTTCCGCCTTCATCCTCTCTCACGTAACTAAATTATGCCCTGGACGCGGAATGATGATTTCCACTTAATAACATTCATGAGCACTATGACTACATTTTACGTCGCATCAGAGGTATTCTAAAGGCAAAGAGTGGTCCAATACAATATTAATCTAGTAAGTTGCACTTTTACCAAAATTAATCACACGCTCTGATACTTTATTTTGCTAGTTCGATAGACACAGTTGCGAATTTATTACTACATCATTGTATTACAGTGTCTGTATTTAATGTTATTTTCACTACCTTTCTCCGAAAACCATTTATAGCGATCTAAGTGAAACAGATTTCCATGTAGGGCCGGCCTTACGAGGTGCGAGGCTCAATTGGGAACAATTTTGGGTGGCTCTACATTTCCAGCTAACTTGCATGGTCTACAGTATACTGTATATACCGAGCGAGTCAAAAGTCTCTTTCCATAGGCCAACTCGGGAACTATTGAAGATATGAAAAAATGATAAGAGAGCCAAGTGTGAGTTGTCAATCGAAAATGCTGGAAATTGAAAATTTAAAAGTGGAAATGGATAAAAGTAAAGTAGACATAGTGGGCTTGAGTGAAGTGAGATAGCCAGGGAAAGATGAGATAATATCGAGAAATTACAGAATACACTATTCGGGTGGCGATAAGGGCGAAAATGGTGTCGCGATTGCAATGAAGAACAAAGTAGCAAGAAGTGTAACCAAAGTGGAATACTGCAGTGGCCGCTTGATGTTTGTAAAGCTATATGCAAAACCAGTGGATATTGTGATAATACAAGTGTATATGCCAACAACCGGCCATGATGATAATGAAGTAGAAGTAATGTATGATCAGATTAGTGACATATTGTATCAGGAAGGAACAGGTAAGGTCAACGCCGTAGTAATGGGAGACTCCAACAGCGTAGTAGGAGAAGGAGATGAGAATAAGGTAGTGGGACCGTTTGGACTAGGTAGAAGAAAATAACGAGGTCAAATGCTTATCGATTTCTGTAGGCAACATGATCTGGTGGTCATGAACAAGTGGTTTAAGAAAAGAAAAACCAAGCTGTGCACGTAGAAAAGCCCAGGGGATGAGAAACGCTACCAAATCAATTATATTCTTGTGAAGCAACGTTTCAGGAATAGTGTACGGGACGTGAAGACACTGAGAGGAGCAGACATTGATTCGAATCACAATCTCCTGGTGGCGGAAGTGCAAATCTGGTTTAAGTCGATAAACAAAAATGGAAAGAGAAATCGAAAATGCAACTTAAAACGACTAAGAAATATCGACGATGATGTGAAAGAAGAAATTGAAGAAAAATTTTGTGCAATGGGCGATGTGGTTGACAATATACAGAAGACTTGGGGAAAAGTTAAACAGATTCTACTTGACACACTCCACAATAACATTGGTAGGATGGAAAGAGCACCGACAAAACTATGGATAGCTGAAGCAATGTTTAAAATGATAGAGAAACGCAGAAGGGCGAAAAACACGGAGATCAAGGAATACAGAAGGCTGAATAATGAATTGAGGAGAGAAAGCCAAAGAAAAGTACATGGAACAGATATATGTGAAGAAATAATGGAACTTCAGCGGCGCGGCAGATATGATCTGATGTGCTAGAAAGCACAAAAATTAGGAGGGAAAGCTAACAAAAGTATACGAACGTTCGGCATCAAAGATCAACAAGGTAATGAAACCACTCACCATCAAAGAATCCTTAGAATTTGGGAGGAATACATATAAGATCTGTATGATCAGAAGAATCATCCCAAAGATATTGTGATCGAAGAAGAGGAAGAGGTGGATGATGATGAAATAGGACCCAGTTTATTGAAAAGTGAAATAGTACAAGCAATCAAAGACATGCGAAGGAGAAAGGTCACTGGAGACGACAACATGTCAGTAGATTTGCTCAAGTGATTAGGAGACAAGGCAATGGAAGTACTGGTTTTATGAATGGCCAAAAGAATTTCTTGATGTTACAATGATTATATTGCCCAAGAAAAAACAAGCAAAGAAGTACAGCGATCGCAGAACCATTAGCCTGATTTCCCATACTGGAAAGATCATTGCACGCATACTGAATAGGCGACTGGAACGTAAAATAGATGAGATTTTAGAAAAAGATCAATTTGGATTCCGGAAAGGAAAAGGCACCAGAGATGCTATTGGATTGATGAGAATTATATGAGAAAGAATTCTTGATGTAAAGGAAGAGTTGTGTTTGTGCTATATCTACTGGCGAAAAGCTTTCGGCCGAGTCAATTGAACGAAACTTCTGAAAATATTTAAAGAAATCGGAGTCAACTGGAGAGATCGACGACTCATTCAAAACTTGTACATAGGACAACGAGTGAAGCTGCGCTTGAATGAAGGAGAAACCAATAATGTGAAGAGTGGAAGAGGAGTCAGACAAGGATGTAGTTTGTCGCCCCCAATTATTCAACATTTACAGTGCTTGTTTAATGAAGGAAGCTTTAATTTGAACTGGAAACATCAAGATTAAAGGATAGATCATTAACAAGATCAGTTATGCAGATGATACGGTTATAATAGCTAAAACGGAAGGAGGACTACAGGAGTTGATTGACAAAATAGTTGACACTGGAAAACTGTATGGAATTGAAATTAACATCGAAAAGTCGAAAGTCATGAGAATATCCCGTGGAAACACGCCCTTACGAATGAGAGTAGAACAAAGAGAACTTGAAGAGGTCGATAATTCCAAATATCTGGGAAGTATTTTGACAAGAGACGCTTACTGCAAAAAAGAGATCAGGTCAAGAATTGCCAAGCTAAACAAGCATCCAATATGAGAAGATCACTCTTAACTAGCATGCTCAATATTGGACTTAAAATGAAGTTGGTCAAGTGCTAAATATGACGCATTGGACTGTATGGTTCAGAGACTTGGTCATTATGGAAGTTAGAGAGGAAATATTTGGAGAGCTTCGAAATCTGGTGTTGGAGGAAGATGGAGAAAATAAAATGGACAAGCAGAGCAACAAACGAAGATGTTTTAAAACGGATAGAAGAAAAGTGAACACTTCTAGCCACCATCCTTCGTAGAAAGACCAATTGGGTTGGAAACATCTTGGAAAGAAATTGTCTTCTTAAAACCGCCATAGAAGGAAAAATGGAAGGGAAGCGACAAATACGAAGAAGAAGAACACAGCTGATCGATGATTTGAAAGATAGGAGAAAATATTGGGAGTTAAAAGAGGAAGCTGAAGAATGACAAAAGTGGAAGAAACATTTCTAGGCCAAAATCTAAAATTGAAAAAAAAAATCCTCATTAGTTCCAGGACCTGCCGAAAGGCAGAATACTTAATAACAATAATAAGTAGATACTGAAAATGTTGGTGAAAGGCAACATTCCTGTCGAACTTGCTTTTTAGTAAGTCTTTCATATATCGTTCTCTTTTTATTCTGAACTTTAACAATTGGTTCATATATAAGTTTCTAAAAAGTCTTCGATGCTGCTACTCCAATCAAACCTTTATTTGGATTCTCAAAGATATTCCAGTTTACAATGTAATATGTCTTTTCTAAATCATTAAACATCTCAATATTTTTTTCTGTACTACTCGCATCGTTGTCCATTACGATGTAAGAAATAAGCTACCTTCTTCTGTTGCTTAGCATACAGAACAGTCTTGTTTGTTTGCTTGGTTTTTTGTTCTTCCCAATTTTTGAATACCTCAATAGATGTGTTATCTACTTGAATTGTTTTCCCATCTCTCTCGTCCCGTGTTGCTTGTTTCAATTCATCCCTCAGTATCGTAATTTTTTTTAATGTTCAGGAATTTATGTTTATTTTTTTTGTTTAGATTGTTTCTAATTGATATTTTAATTTAATAAGACTATAAAATATAGTTAGAACAAAACTTATATTATTGTCGTTATAATTATGGTTAGAAGTCATGTTATTGGGTGTAGTTCAAATAAAACCCTATTCTTTGCAATTATAATCGGGTTTTAGAGTGTGTGCTCAATAAGAGTCGGTTGAGTTATATACATTTCACATTGATACTTTAAAATCATATTAATAAAACAAATTAATATTTTACACAACTTAGCATACGTGTTAAGAGGAAACATATTCCCTCTTTTGCAGAACTTTATTTTCAGAATTCACTTTGTAATAATTTACGTTGGCATTTCATGATCTTGTTTTATAGTCATTTATATTTCTTTAATGTGTCTGTTGAAAAGTTCCTAGCAGTGTACTTCTTTTTTAGGAAGATCCGCTGAGCGTGCTCTTCCTACTGAAGAGAAGGACAAGACACTCGTATATGTAATAAAAGAGGGCATTTTTCTCAAGAATACCAGACTACCATCCCTTTTCTTTTAGATGGAAAATGGAAGGGAAGGACACAGACTCTTGTCTTCCCCGACCACAAATGAGTGAGAACGGAAAATATCCCAAAAATCTGGATGGTCAGGATGAGGTGGACCTCGACATGTATAAAAACGACCACGAATTGCAATTCTCGCATGAGCATCACGTTTCTATTCTACTGGAGTAATAACACCCAGAACAAAAGATGACATACAAGAAGAAACCCACACTAAAGAAGAGAGAGAGAAAAGTATTGTTTCTTATATTATCTTTTTAAATATTTCTCTGCAGATGAGATTGTCACGAAGTCTATTAAACGCTAAGTGTTTGTCAGTAGAGAATGTTTTTGTTTCAAGCCCTTGTTCTCAAGCCATTCGTTATAAGTTTAGTAATAACGAGATCAGAACTAAAGAGATTAGAACAAATAATCCATTCATAATTATAATTATGTACTTCGTTTCATAATATATAACGATGAACGTAGAGTTACACTTGCAAATTACAGAAAAAAGGAACATTACTCCATTTACACTAGAGAAGTGCTCTATTAGCAAATTACAGAAAAAGAAAACGTAACCCCTATCGCACTACAAAAGTACTCTTATTGCTATTGTGTTGGAGTTTGAAAAATACTAATATTCACAAATACCTATATTAGTATTATCAAATTCCGAAATATTAATGTGGCTAAATACTGCGCAAATAATGAACTATACCGAAATGTTGAAATGGTAATTCCGCCCGATATATCAAAATTCAGAAATATAGAAATGCAGAAAACATCGGACCGTTCAATTGATAATAATACTGACATATGGGCGATTTTCTATGACTGTTTCTTCACTCGAACACATACTTCCCAAGTGCAAGCATGATGACATAGCAACACAAAATAAAAATATTCAAAGAATAATGCAGTTTCTATGAGCGAATTCAATCTCCCGTACCGTCGTTATCAAAACGCCAGTACATGTAGTAATAGCGTGATAAACATTTCAACATGTTGCAAAGAACACTACAATTTATTATTTTTCATTTACCTCAGATATTTACATCCGTAAATACAGATAATCTCATAGAGTAATATAATTTATAAAAAAAAATTGAAACCATATTATTTTCTATAGCGATTCGCCATTTAATCATTTCTTATCGCTTACAGATGCATGGAAAATATTTGATGTTTAGTTTTGAAATAAAGACTTTTGTTGTATTCTGTGTGCATGCACTTAAGTATTCATTTATTGTTCGCATATATAAAACAAGTTTTGCATTATATGTTTATAAATATAGTCGGAATATGCGAGTAGAAACATAGCATACGACATTATAGCTTCTATCATCTAGCATAGAAGTTCATGTTTAGCTACTATTTGCTAGTGCTATGATATTTAAAGTAAATTGAGCTGAATATTTTAGTGCTACAGCTCATGAGAAGCTATTGTCCCGTCCTGGACCAAATATGTTATATTTATTTGATATTTTATGAGTAACCATTGAACAAATAGAACACCTTTCGAGTTACAGTGTGACAAATCAGTAACTACTTTTTGTAATTAGCCAGGAACTTCCTAGGTTCATCTCAGTTCAGTGATTACCACCTGCATAGAACGAAATGCCTTAACGGAAATGGGTACTACCAATATCAATTTAATGAAAGGCAAGTTGAATGCATTTAAAAGTTGACACATCGTAAGCTTCAAATTTAAGTTTCCTCCTTATAATGTTTACAGAAAACAAGCCACTTTTTTACCTTTTATGATTTATGTAGTAATGTTTGTAGAGAATGAAAGTGGAGTTAAAGAAATTAGGAAGAAAGAAAAATACAATTTTAGAAACAAATTAAGCAAAATCTTTATTATGTGGGGAAAAATGTACTCTTAAAAATATATAATTTGAATTCGAATTTTTGTTTCACACATATTGTCCTTCATCTAACTTACATTTATTTGAAACCTTCAAATTTCACCTCATTTGCACTGAAAAGTATCTGTAATTGAAAAAGGAAATAGTTTTATGCAATACATTAATTCAAATTAATCGTGAAGTGAACCACGGTAAACACTTTACTCTGTTTATATGGTAAAGATCAGATCCACTAGTGTTGCAACAGAGGACTGTTTGAGTGATTGACCATAGAGGTTCAGACTGCAACAAACATGCTTTAGATATTCTTGTCTTCTTTAACAATGTACATTTCATGCCATGATAAATAACATGCTTGTTTAATCACAAATGGAAACTTTTTGTCAGTGCGGAAAGGAGGGCGTAATTAGTGGTTTGGAGTAAATGAGGATGAGTTTTGCCATGAGGTGGGTTAGAGTGAGCCATGGTTAGTGTTGTAAAGGCCTGGGAAAAAACGGAAATTTTGGGTAAAAATCCAGTTTTTTACCGTTTTTTCCCGAGCTTGGAAAAAAACGGAAAAATTGGAAAAAATTGAAATTTTCGAATATTTTACTACATTATGCTTTTAAATGAAAACTATTTTATATTTACTAGTTTACAGCTAAGATCAGTGAGTAGTTATATTTCTTGTATTAGAATAGGGAAATTTTATGCCAACAAATATATTTGCACCACTCCTTTAAAGTAAGCACCGCCACAGAATAGAGTTATGGCTACAAAAGATACTCAAATATAATCCTAGTTAGATTAATTAATATAGACGCATTTAAATTATCTTAAGTAATATTATAAAGTTACCGTTTTACGGCAGGAAAGTGTTAAAATAACAGTGCCAGAATCGTTTCAGTTATAACCAGTGTGTTAAAATCAAATATATATTTTATGGAGATACGTACAGATGGTGATCAGAAAATTGGAAACACCTGTAGTTGGCAACACGTCAGATGTATGGGTTGGCAGTGGTGTAGTGGCGCCCGCAGCGCCAGACCGCTGGTGCTGGTGTGTTAGGTCGGTCTCCATACTACGTCAGGCGCAGTGGAACAGCAGTGTCCAGTGGCTGCAGCAGACGGAGGTAGTGTAAAATGGGAGACCTTTCAGATTTTCAAAGAGGACAAATTGTTCGTGCGCGGTTATGTGGAGTGAGTGTGACGGCAGTGGCTACTGTGTTAGGTGTGTCGCGTGGGACAGTGTCGAAGGTGATGACGGCCTACACAACACACGGGAAAACCACATCGGGGAAGCGGAACAATGGGCGGAAGAAAATCATGAGTGACAGGTCTAGCCGGGTATTAAAGCGCATTGTCACGCAGAACCATCGTGCCACTGCGGAACAAGTGACGGAGGAACTCAATCAGCACCTCTCCCACCCTGTTTCGACAATCACAGTCCGTCGCGAATTACATGACATGAACTTACGGGGTCGTGTTGCACGGGCCAATCAGCTCTTCAGGGACCATAACGCTTTCGCACGCCACAAATGGTGCCGCGACCATACAACTTGGATCGTTGAGGACTGGAAACGTGTGATATGGTCCAATGAGTCATCCTTCACCCTATTCACAACCACGGGCCGTGTTTATGTGTGGAGAACGCCCAAAGAAGATTATGATCTGCAGTGTCTCCGCCCAACTGTGAAATATGGCGGCGGCTCGGTGATGTTGTGGGCCGCCATATCATGGTTTTCATTGGGTTCTGTGGTCACACTTAGCGGACGAATCACTGCCAACGATTATGTCGCAATTTTAGGAGACCACTTGCATCCTATGGTCCGGATGTTGTTCCCAGACAATGACGCCATCTTCCAGGATGATAATGCACCCATTCACACAGCTGGCGTTGTTGCAGCATAGTTTGAGGAACATCGGGATGAAGTTCAACACCTCCCCTGGATTAGGGATGCGCTCGAGTCGAGACATGTCTCGAAACTCGACTCGACTCGACTCGAATTCGAGTCGAGATTCGAGTCGAGACACACTTTGCAAAATTCGAGACGAGTCGAGACAAACGTATTTCTCGACTCGAATTTTCGAGTCGAGACACGAGTCGAGTCGAGACGGCTCTTAAAAATCTCGACTCGACTCGAATGTCTCGAAAATCTTTCTATAATTTTTAATATTATTTTGAAGAAAGTATTCACTCAGAAACAGCCTTGAAACCAATTCCAGCTTTTATTCCTTCAGAAAGGTACAGAACGCATAAAATTAATAGTTAATCTTTAAAGATCAAGATTTAATTTTCAGCTCAATTCAGTTAATTAGAACTAATAGTTAATGTCGTTGTATTTGGTTGTACTGCAAATATAATGATAATAATAATAATAATTGATTATCTAGTTTGTATAAAACTATTATCCGTAGTCTAAATCTAGTTTGTATAAAACTATTGTGATAAAGTGAACTTCATAAATTCTCTGAATGAGCAGTTGGTAGTCTATAGTAATTTAGCATAGTTATAATTATTGTGTTTTCGTTCCCATGAACGCAATAGGGTTACGTAACTTCTGGATAATTCGCTTGCCCAACTATTCTGAGGCTTTAATATGTTGCAGCATATCACGAGCTACGGATAATATATAATGTAACATTTGTTGTAAATCACATATTATGATACGAGACTATTTTACATAGTATATCTTATCTAATATAAATAAAATAAAGAGTTTGTTTGTGTGTTTGTCTATCTGTCTGTGTGCAGCCTGGGGACCAGACGAGTGGACCGAGAGTTCCCAAAATTTGGTCACGGGTACCTTAGTCTAGGCCCCAGATCAAGACGAAGCGTTTTTTTTTAATTTCGAACCAGGGGGGTCTCGGGGGGGACGTTTACTGGGACCGACCTGGGGACCAGACAAGTTGACCGAGAGTTACCAAATTTTGGTCACGGATGCCTTGGTCCAGGTCCCAGTCTAAGGCGAAGCGTTTTTGTCAAAATTGGAACCAGGGGGTCTCAGGGGGTGTTTAGCGAGACATGTAGTAAAAGTAATCCAAATTGATCGACATTAGTGTCAAATCCATAGTTTTCACGGTCGCTGAGATCAATGGTGACACTTCCATCAGCGATGACTTGCAAATTCAGCTACTACTGTATGCGGGCCGGGTGTCAGCGTGTGAGGAATACCGAGACATGTATAAATAGCCCATATTGATTGATACTAGTGTCAAATCCATAGTTTTCGCGGTCACTGAAATGAATGGTGATGACTTCCAAATACAGCCCCCGTGCGAAGAATGGGTATATTAAGCTAGTGTTGCAATAAATGGACTGCTTGGATGCCAAGAACTAGTACAGATAAGTACCATTCACTTCTATGAATAGGTATTTTTAAAAGGATTTTTGTGAACACTAAGTTATAAAACAATGAACTACATACAGTAGTTATGGTTTTGGTTCCCAACATAAAAGAAATATGGATTGTTCATGAGATATTGAACTTCAACTTTCACTCCTGGAAAATTTCAATTTTGGAGTTAGGCCACTTGGCATCAAAGCAGTTCACTGTAAGATAAATACATTCCGCACATTAGTAACACAGTTGTTCAGGGGCCTTCGATTTCCATCCTCTCAAATGAAAGCTGAACGATTGCTTGATACATGCTGACTATATGGGAGAAATAGTGTATTAAGTTTTCGAGCTTTGGTGCGTATCCGTATTTACACTCTGATATAACTTTAAGTTCACACTCAAATCGAGCTAATTGTTTAATGCATTTCGAAAGCTTTTGTTTTTATGCAGCTCATTAAGGAAAATCTATTTCATAATCGTAACATTTATGTACTAAGAAACTATGAACGTAAAATGGACTCGACCTAGCCCCGTGGCCGCTGTGACTCAGTGGCACAGCTCTCACCCTTGGTGTGTGAGGACTCTGATTCTGTGTGTGTGTGTGAACTCCGCGGCTAGTGTACGCGTCCTTGCCGTGGAAGACTCGGGTTCAATTCCCGGCGCGAGCTCATGTAGTTCGGATTTCACGTTAATCAGTAGGTCTACATTTCATATATCCTCGCTGCTGAAAGAGACGGTAAAGTCAAAATCAACTCAACAATATATATGTGTGTGTGCTTTGTGAATTTCCTCGTGGCTGTATGGTTAACACATACGCCTTGATCGCGGGAGACTCTGGTTCGATTTACGGTGGAAGCTCATGAAGTTGTTACCGGTATCCCACTTTAAACTGTAGACCCATGCCTCATATAACCATAGATATAATATATATGCCTTTGATACACTTATTTTCCGACTTGGAAGCCATCGAAAATTTCCGGACACAGAGTCCCGTAGACCGAAAATGAGAAACATGGGTACAGAGTAAAACAGCCATAGAAATTTAAGCTTTTTAGGCTAACTTAATCCTTACATATAATGCAACTAGCTTGGCCAAGTTATAATGGAGGAAATGCTATCATTGCAACACTCTGAGAATAGAAAATGTTCGTCAGGTATTACTATCCCCCCCCCACTCCTGCAGAATGAAAACCCTGACTAAAACTCAATATATATATATATATAAAACTATTTTGTGTAATGTAACAAACAGTGGCGGATAGTATTCATGTTTCCTTGCAGAGGTCCTTACGAGGGTTCGCTTCCATCTTCCTCTCCCCAAGGACTAAAATAAATTAAAAAATTGCTATTACTTGTTAATCTTGTACAAAGGACGCAATTAAAGTCCCAGTGTAACACCCCTTCATAACTGGAAGAAAACCAGTTATTATTGTTTCTTGATTTCTCAGTCTCACCTACATAAACATACGAATAGAATTACAGGATAGGACATGTTTAGAGTGCTTGCACGTGACATCTAACTATATTTCTCATCAAATGTGTCACAGATGAAAATTTCCGTTTGTACTGCCTCTATTTTCTGGTACATATGTTTCATTTATGTTATGTTGCTAAAATTCGTTAGGAAACAAGTACAGACTGCGCCTGTGTGCCTGACAAAACGTAAATGTACTGGATAATTATTTCTTCACTTTCTTCCAGAAAAAAAAGTAACCCATCTCATGTCGGCTAACAAAAGGAGGTAGCGGACCAAAGATAGCCGTTGTTTACCTAAGGTCGTTACACAGCAGAGGTTTCATTCAGTCAGAGGGAAAAGAAAAATAATTTAAGGTTTCTACATTTGTTTTGAACTGCAATATACTTCTTCCTTTTATTTTAAGAACCATTTCCTTCTCATTTGTCTGCATCAGAAAAAAAATGCAAAAAAATCACTAGAATGTGCCTATTTACCCAAAGTACGTACTAGATCACTAGTTCAATAGTAAAATCACTAAATCTAGTACGAAATCATAAATGTGGCATCCCTGGGTTGGAGCGAAAGTAATGGTTGGAGTAAAAACTAGTCCATATTTCTACTGCGTTCTGTTGTTGAATTCACAGAAATGTTCAAAAATAAATTCAAGAAGTAAAACACGATCCTACAAAAGACTGTTTACTTCCTCACTGGTTTTCGTATTGTGAACTGAAACTCAAGTGCGCAGTCATGTTGAATACTTCTGTCCCTTTCTACTTTACAACTTGAGATGGGATGAGGGTCAGGATAGATCTAGTGATATACCGCTAAAGGAAGTGCTTCAGTACAGAGTCGGAAGCGGTATGTATTGTTTATACTACTTACAACGTTACTCCCCACATAAAATATAAATTCACCCTTTCTCCCTTCCCTTTTTCGAATACAATGAACCGACTCTTTTGCTGAAGAAAGATGCTAAAAGAAAATTGAAACATCTGTGTCTAAACTTTCTTTGAAGCGCAGTCTTTTGTATTTGTAAGGTTTTGCAAGTGTTTTCGAGATAGCCAAATCTTTTACCATGGACTCCTGCTGCGAACTGACCGTGAGTAAACACCCGATCTCACTGTGCTCAATTTCTCTCGCACACGTGAAATGGGTTTGTTGTTTCCAAAACAAATAGGAAGTTACCTTGTGCTTTTGCATTTCTGCACGCACACAGGTACCATTGTTGTTTTAATGATCAGAAGAAATATCAAAACCATCCGATATATATGATACGAAACAGCTAACAGAGGGAGGCAAAGATAAAAGTAGGCCTATACCAAGTTTTCCGCGTGGTACCATTATGGAGAATAAATATTTGATAAAGTCACGTAGATGTGCTTAAACCTATTCTATCTGTCCTTATAACTTTTCTGGTCTCATCAATTTCTCAGGAGAATACGTACAACATATGTCCAAATTCCATATATACTCTTTCTAAACTAGTGAGTAAACTCATTAAGAACTCCAACTGATATCAATAAACAGGAAAGAAAACAATACATTATACTTTTATCATTTGATACACATCTCTATGAAGCACAGCTTGTTTCTTTTCGAAATAGCTCCTTCGTGTCGCAGCTGTGGTTAGTTTTGTTTTGTGTTAGGATGAAAGAGAGAAATGCAACATTTGCTTCGCTGTGAAGTTATATATATTATTAAGATGAGCGGTGATAAGCGAGGTTTAACAAAGAGTGCCTTTCGGATGCACAATTTAACGGGTAGTTGCAGTCCGTGTTGAGAATCGAACCAAAGCTATGTAAGACATGTTATGACAAATCCAAAAGGTGTGTTGTATCGGTGCAGTACCAGTTTTTCACGTTTTTCAAAATGTTCCAAAACCCAAAGAATAATCTTTAATTTCTGATATTTTAGTCGTCACAAATTACAATTTTATAATGTAGTCAATGTTTATAATTACTGGGCAGTTGGGCATTTAAACTAATAACATCATAATAAAGTCAAAACCATAATTTTGAGTTGAATTGATTCTGAGTTTAACGTCCCGTTCAGCAGCGAGGCTACGTGAGACGTGGACCTACTGATTAAAGTGGAATCCGAACCACATGAACTCCCACCGGGAATCAAGCCCAGGTTTCACACGCCAAAGGCAAGTATGCTAACCGTTAGCCACGAAGGAGCTCCACCATAATGTTAGTGGGCGATAAGAAATATCTCGCCAGTGCTTTTACAATAAATAAAATTTTATAAGTATTAAAGAATAGTGGTAAGAGATTTTATAATAGCTCTTTTATTTATGAGATATGAGTATTTTGAAAAAAACAACAACTAAAGAATAGGTTGGCGGAACCACAAAAGACTCGTAAAATAAACTTTCTTATAAATACATACGCACCTTACTTACCTTTTATAATTGCCATGCTTACGTTCTCCATAAAAACAGAAATTCTCTTTTAGTGATACTTTACACAAGATCATGAAGTGGGTTTAAATTTAATTAAAGGCAAAATACAATACAATAATCCACAAATATTGCCTCAAGTGAGTTTAAACATTTCTAAACACTAGTGCGAAACCGGGCTCTGCCGTTGCGATCGATTTACAGGTCTTGAGACGAAAGTAAGAAGGGACTTACGCACACAGTAAGTAAAAACAATTAATATGCCTGTAACTTTCCCCCAAATGGGTGTATCTTAAAACCAATCTCACCATTATTTTTCTAATTAAATTCTAGCCCGAAATTATGTATCATATTACCCTATTCCCATTTTGAAAACTTGACCTTAATTCAAAATGGCGGATTTCAAGATGGCTGCCATCAAGGTCATATCTACCATACGACTTCCCCCCAGCACTTATATGTATCCACATGGTTTTTCTTCACTTTTCTTCATTAACGCTCCGTTTACAAAGGGTAGTAAGGGACTTCTGTAGTAATCTCTAATAACCACATCACAACTCTTAAAAGTTATTAAAAAAAATAGAAAACATGCACCATGGCAAAAATTTGTCATCACAAGTAATGATGCATACATGCCTTCTATCAGCAAAAAAAAGTTTCATTGAAATTGGAGCCGGGCATTTGAGTGATGTCCCTTGTGGGATGTGATTGAACGTGACGTCAGAACACATCGCCCCCCTTCCCGGAATTTACGGGAATTAGGTGACCTGAGTGAGCACATGTGGTGCCAGCTCTCTCCAGCGACCTATCAAGGATCATTGCGTGTATGCCAAGACGTGTCGCCGTTTTTATCCATGCCAAAAGTCGACATACTGACAATTAGGTAGGTAGTCATGATGGTCTGGCTGATGTGTGTGTATATTTTAACTCGTACATTTTGTCTCGACTCGAATTTCGAGACGTCTCGACTCGAATTCGAGTCGAGTCGAGACAGAGACTGTCGAGTCGAGACACGAGTCGAGACAGAAACATATTTTCGAGTCGAGACACGAGTCGAGACAACATTTTCTCGAGACGAGTCGAGACAGGCTTAAATCTCGACTCGACTCGACTCGAATGCATCCCTACCCTGGATCGCCCAATCCCCAGATCTCAACACAATTGAACATCTGTGGTCCGTCTTGGAAACACGACTCCGGCGACGATTTCCACCTCCATCCTCTCTCACAGAAGTGGCCGATGCCCTGCACGAAGAATGGTGTAAAACTCCACTTGCTACAATTCACGACCTCTATGCCTCCATCTCACGTCGCACCAAAGCTGTTCTGAAGGCAAAAGGTGGCCCGGCATCATATTAATCTGGTAAGTTGCAATTTCGTTCAGGTGTTTCCAGTTTTCTGATCACCATCCGTATCTTCCTTGTGCTGTGTAAAATTTCCGGAAATTTTGAACCCATTAAAAAAATCTTTTGTTCGGAAATATTGGCAAAACCTGGAAAATATAATTTAAAAACTATTTCTTCGCCTGATGCTAATCTTGTTTGCTGTAACGTGTTTGCAGAATGTATACAATGTATTTCGCTAGCAGGAAAAATATTTAAAGCAACAGCTTTTAATTTTACTTTTTAGTTTTCTGATTTCTGATAAAAACCCCTGTTTATTATTTGTATATTTTACGAACACTCAAAAAGAGAGATGATCTTATTTACATATACGAACATATGCCGTACAAGTGCGTAAATATGAGCAGTGACAAATATATTAATAAATTTAACATGCTTAACTTCCGTTCGTTATTGTTAAAGACTAGCAGAATACATGTTCTTCGCACGGGGAGAATACGTTTCATTTTGGGTATAAAGGGCACCAAAACTGTCACCAGTGATAATGACCCCAAAAACTATGAATTTGACACTAGTACGCGTATCAGTCATTTTCAATTACTTTTACATGTCACCTTCCCCCTTTACTAGTACTAATGGGGCTGAATCTGGATTTAAACAGCTTCGGAAGTGTTAATGTTCATCTCAGAACCCCTAAAACCATGGATTCGACACTAATATCGGACACCTCTCCGCGCCCCCAAGTTACGAGGATGAATTTGGATTTAAACAGCATCGGAAATGTCACTGTACATCTCAGGGGTCCTGAAAACTATAGATTCACACTAATATCGACCATTTTGCATCATTTTTATATAGTCTACCTCCCCGTCCCTCTAATTTGCGGACATAAATTTGGATTTAAACGGCATCGAAATTGTCACTGTTCACCTCAGCTTTCCCGAAAACTATGTATTCGATACTGATATCGGCTATTTTCCTTGTGGGCCGCCATATATATATACCTCCCCTTCCTCCAAGTTGCACCTTCAAGCGAAATGCTAAAATCCATCCCAGGCCCTAAATTCATCCATGTTGAAAATTTTTATTGAGATCAGTATGTTGGTTCAAGAGTTTTTAAATTACAAATACATTCATTTTCATTTATATATATATATATATATATTTAATTTGTCGCAATAGAAAACATGTATTTGTTTACTTACAAAATTTTGTACATAAAGTTTATAGTAAATTCTGTATTTGAATATTAAATGATAGTAATTATATATCTAAGTACAGTAATAGATACATTTTCCTACTGCTCTTTCTTTTAAGAAATAATTTGGTTAAAATTAACAAAATTTCACAGATCAAAGAGCACATTAAGGACTCAGTTTCATTCAAGAGCCCCATTTGTTGCTAAACAGAAACGCTTCCTGGTGGTAGATGTGTATGCAATTGTAAAAGTTCTGTAATTAATGCACATCCAGGTGTAAACGACTAAAAGTCACATAAAGGAAATGAGTGCAGACTATTAATTTTCAAGAATAATTATAACAATTTTATTTTCGAATACTTTTTTAATCGTTATATTGAAATTTCTCAACTTACATTTTTCACGTGTCCGAAAAAAAAGTCCCATTGCTAGTAAAACTAACCTAATACCAAGATTTTTGTTATTTTCCCATTTTTTCCAAATTTTCCGGAAAGAAACCAGAAAAAACGGTTTTTTACCAGAGGTTCAAAATTTCCGGAAATTTTACAACACTAGTCATGGTAGGTCACGGTGGGTGCTGGGTCATGGTAAGTGGTGGGTCATTGAGTCATGGTCAAGTTTCCATTGCCAGGTTATCTTTGTCCTGGTTTCTATTATCAACCTAGTCACACTGTAACAACTCATCTAGAAGCATAATTTACACAACATGATCTGGAATAAACATAATAATAATAATAATAATAATAATAATAATAATAATAATAATAATAATAATAAACATCGTAAAGATTTCAATATTTGAGAAATGCTCTGCATATATACGTAGATCTATTAGAATAAAGATCTATTAAGTGATCTGATAAATTCCTGATAACAGAGAATATTTGGTAAGTGGTGATGCTTCTACTATTCTTTGATAATAGTACGGTAATAAATAATGATATCAGATTTAAAAGTTTGATAGCTTTATTCTTGAGTTAGTAAAGTAAAAAATACCAAAAAATATCTTAACTGATTCTAAGAAATTTGGAAAACCAAATTAATTATTTTTAATCATACCTTCTTCTGTAATTTTAAGTCTGCGTAGGGTTTCTAGGGACTTATATATAAAGTACTAAATGTAAGAAGCTATTGAGAAAGAGAGAGATTTTAAATTTCAATTTTTTTTAAAAAAAAATAAAAACACTTTATTTTGTTTTTGCAGTGTTTGTTCTTTCTTTTTGTTGTTAGGATTCCGTAAGAGCGGTAAGTGAATTCGTCTCTGAAATAAAACCATATATAAACGTATGTCATCACTATCTCTATTCGATGGAACCAAAATGAATAAAAGAAAAAGACACAAAGGGACCACTACAATCGATTCAGATGACCTAAGTTTCATGAAAAATCAATACGAACCGCAGACTTCTTAAGAAAATTGCCAGTCGGGTATAGGAACGGAGGGAAGACTATCATGATTGAATGCCGTCTGCAAGAATGAACCAGCGGATCCCCTCAATGCCTCCCGTGAGCTTGGCAAAATGTAAGAGGGCGAGTAAGAGAACACACCACCCCTCCTACAAACATTCTACTAGCAGTGTGGCCGTCCTTCATGTATTGAGCAAAAGAGATGCAAGTTCAATTGCTATTACTCAGCGCACAGAAAAAAGTCACATAGCAAAATGAATACCTTTTGCTGTTGTTGTTGTTGTTGGACCTGACCATTGCAAACTTACACTCATATGTCCGTACACAAAACCAGGAAAGAAGTCATATATATATAGTGTGAGTGTGTTTGTATGTTTGTGTATGGCACCTGAGCCCTCTTCGCATCACATCCGCTCTACGTGTTCAGAGTGAGATGATTGGTTGCTATGACGATGATGGCAGATGACGTGAGAGAAAAGAGAAGATGAAGGGATCAGAAAAGCCGCCACTTCTTTCTATTTTACTCCTCATTTTTCTTCTGTAGTTCTTCCTGCTTGGGAATTGCTGCAGAAAACTGAAAGAAAAGAAAATAAGACACTAGTAGAGGATTTTTGTTAGTGATAGTGATTCTCTTCTGCTTTCCTTTTGTTAAACCACCAAACGAGAAAAAGAAATGGTATATCGTTCTCCTAAATGACCACAAATAATGATTATATTTAATACTGTAGTGTCTGGCACACTCCAATAACAGCATGAAGTAACGACGAATTGAAATCAAGAAACATATAACACATGTACGTTAGACGTAACGAAATACTAGATTCACATTACGAAAGATAAACACTCTCTGCATACAATACATTACTCCAAAATCTATATTATTCCTAAAATCAAATTATAATGTATGTTCTTGCTTTCACATTCTGACAACTAAGACAGACATCTTAGTCAGTTTTAACTCAAGCGTTGGTTCATCGTGGTGACCACTTCTTATTAGATGTTTAGATAAAGAAATACGGATGTGGAGCAATAAAGTTGGTGATCATGACTATGGTGTTCTTCCATTAACCAAGAAGCCAATCATGTGAAAACATGTTACGATATTTCTTCTGGCTTGCAGCGCTACATTTTCTTTTATTAAAGGATGAAAAACGTAAGTCTTTCACCAGCAATAAATGAACACAGATCAAAAGCAAGTGATGGTCTCCGACTAGTCTAGAAAGTTAAAATCATACACTCTGTTGGAAAACCATATACTCGGTATACATAGTCCGATTCGAACAAGATTTATATATTTCTGTTTATAAAACCCTATACTACCTTCCAGAGCCTAAATCCAAAAATATTAACTTCGATTCTTACGTCTCTCATATCTGTGCTTACAGAGAAATTTATTTTCTTTCTAGTCTGTCACAGAGTAACACGCTTCATGTTAAAAGAACAATACACCACTTAAAGTTGCCTCAAAGTGAACATGTAATTGCCATATACAAAACACTTATATCAGTTGACCATATATATATACAGGGTGTTTGAAAACAACGCCGACAACGTTTGGGAGGTGATTCCTGACAACAAGATAAGACAAAAAGTATAGACCAACCTGGGTGCACAAATGCTTCCTTACATATATATTAGTTCTATATATAAAAAAGTAAAAACCTGGCATAATGGTTTATACGGGTAGAGGACAGGATCACCAAGAAAGTAAGATACTTAAATGGTACACTTGCCAAGTTATACTTTCGTTGATTGGTAGTTAGTGTCAGTGACCTGTGTAAAAATGCTCATTTTAGCTTAAATTCGAATCTTATCTACCAAAATTTATTCTTAAGTAAAGAATCGGCATTTTATTGCAAATAATATCCATCTTTCATGTATTATGTATGGGTATAAGAAAATTTTAAATACATCACACACAGCTACGTAGAGTGTATATCATATATAATAGAATCCTTTTCCTTTTGTCTCCAATGTATACGTGGTCCTGCGTTCAATTCCCATGAGAAAGCACAAAAATAATTTTAAAATATCTACTTTCATTACCATAATCCGTCTCTAGCCTAAAGAGATAACCGTGATGTATTAAACTAAAAATAAAAACTCTTTTCTTTTATTGTCTGTAATGTATATTCTTGAACAGAAAGCAACATAGAAAGATATTAATCCAATAAACCATGTACTTAGTATTTCGAACAGTTTTCAGTATTTCATTATGCAAGTAAATAAATGTCACTAAATTATAAGTATATTATGGATTATTTTAGATACTGCAATATTTATGACTTTCGTCTTTTAAATACTCAAAAAGGAAAAATCGGCTTTGAAACAGAATTCTACATGTAGTAATAACGTAATGTTAATATTTATGTTGATTAATCAATAGTAAGGAAGAATGTTCAGTATCCAGTATTTGATTTATCAATGCTTTAGTTTTTAATCGAATTCAAGCCTTATATATACCAGTCGAATTCGCTTATTTGCTGCTCGTGGATATAATTAACAATGAACTTTTTTCTTCATAAGATTGGTATAACTTTCTTCCTCTTCAGTATACTAAGTCTTACTTGATCTGAATTGTATTACGGCCATCATCTTGAAAAAGTAGCGGACAATGAAGTACTTTATTCGGTTTTAGGCTCGTTTCTCAAAACAGTCACTGTAGATAGAAAATAAACTGGATCAATTTGGAAGAACACAAAGGGCGTATCTGATACCAATGATGTGAACTGACTTTGGAAGAGATGGCTGAAATTAAGCTTAAGTGTAGAAGAAACGATGTAGATTCTATATTCCAAAAGCAAATTGTTCTAAAATGGATGGAACGTAGTGAAATAAAAACAAAAAAAAAACAAAAGAAAAAACGAAACAATAAGGTTATCAATGGAAAATCAATGGAAAACAATTTCTGCACTTATCTCAAAAACCAAAAGAGGGAAATGATTGAAAATCAACTTGAATATACTAGAAACTATGTAGATTCTTCATTCCAAAACCAAATGATCCTAAAATGGATGGAACATAGTCAGAAAGCACGAAACATTAACATTAAGGTCAATGGCAAATCAATGAAGAACAAACAATTCATCCACTTATCTCAAAAATGAAAAGAGGGACACGGCTGAAATTCAACATAAATATAGAACAGACTATGTAGATTCTATATTCAAAAACAAATTGTCCTAAAATGGATGGAACATAGTACAAAATCGCGAAACAAGAACATTAAAGTCAATGGAAAATCAATGAAAAATATGAAGTCGTCCACATACCTCAAAAACTATAATAAGGAGATGGCTAATTGAAAGATTATTGCAAGGACATAATGAAGAGCTTAAAAACGATGTATAGCACGTAAGGTAAATATGGATAGAACATCACCAAAAGTCAAGTTGTTTTAGGAAAATCAATAATAATGATAATGTATATGCATCTTCTTCGAATTAGCCAGGGCGCCCCACGCGGAGATTCCGCGCTTGAAATATCTCACACCTGGATTATGAATCGCCAGACTCGATTTAGCACGCAACGTAACCTTTGACCTCATCACGTGACACAGTCTGGTCCTTATGGCAAACTAGATAGGCCCTTTTTCTATCAAATAGATTGTTTAAATTTTTCCCAAGATTCACTGTTATCATTAATTAATGGTCACTTTCTGGAAAATTGTATTTTTAAAAGATCTGGAAATTGTTGATTTTTTTTTTCGGAATGTTGAAATACTTCTAGGATTAATTACCAGTATTCAACTCCAAATAATGTTTTCACTATGGAAAGAGAAGACCAATTATAGGATATTTCTTGCTCCTTTAAGTTCGATGAAATGTTCTGCGTTCCTCTCGGATTACTTCCACTACCAGAACTATATATTGTGTTCCGTTATTTTTTAATAAATACAACAATGTTGTTTACTTTTTTCTTCAAACTCTCCGTACGGTCCTATTATTGATCGTTAACATAACGGCAGAACCGGAAAGTGGCCATGACCCCTACCAAAACGATGACTTTTAAAACCAACATTGTCACATGGCTCGAGAATACTGCCAAAATACATCAACAACAACAACAACAACAACTACAACAACAACAACAACAACTACTACTACTACTACTACTACTACTACTACTACTACTACTTCTACTACTACTACTATTTATACTTCTACTACTACTACTACTACTACTATTAGTACTAGTACTAGTACTAGTACTACTACTACTACTACTACTACTACTACTAATAATAATAATAATAATAATAATAATAATAATAATAATAATAATAATAATAATAATAATAATACAGCAGATCAGATCCAAATCAATATCGCAGCGATACATTTAGTATTCTCTACTTACATGATATTCAAGTATGCCTTCGTCGAAAATATACTGAGTACGCCGCTGACTCGGCTCACTTCCAAAAATTTCTGAGTGCGGCCGATATTGATATGAATGAATTCCGTTTACTCGTATATTTCCTTTTATGTAACTTTTTTTTTTTTTTTTTTTTTTGTGCTGGAGGAAACCTGAAATTGATTCGAGGTAAGTTTGCCGTAAGACAGAGGAAAAGAAAGGAAAAGGTATTGTTGGGTCATTGATATTTATACTGCATTTGGAATAATCAGTTCCAATTAGACACAACATGAATTGCGTCTAAGTAAAGAGTTGGTAAGCACTTGACATGATATATAGTATATGATGTTGATTAATAGGGATAAAATATTTTGTGAGGAGGTTATTAGGATCTATTATCTTATGATTTAACTACATAGTGTACTTAAGAAGAGTAATTCATTTCATGATACATTTACTTACAAGTTAGTAGTGGCTTGAGAACGAACTGGATATTTTTTGTCTATAATTTATGTTACATAGTGTTCTTCAGCGTTCAATGAAAATATTATGAAAATTTAAATACAATATCTAATGCGATTTGATTTTCAGTTGTATCCCTTTCAGCAGCAATTCTATACGAGACGTGGACCTACAGTTTAACGTGGAATCCGAACCAAAGGAGCTACCGCTGGGAATCGAAGCCGGGTCTCCCACATCAAGGTGCTTACGCTAACCGCTTACCCAAGAGGAAGCTCACAATATCTAACTTTAAGTTAAATGTATATTATGTATATCACAAGTCCGAGTGTGGCATTTTCTGTCTCCCGTCTAAGTATTTTACTATTGAATTTGTATCAGAGTTAGTGGTGGTTCGAATATTGGGGATAGGTGGCGCCACCTCCGAAATTTTTCACACTTTAATTGCTCAGTGACCAACGCGCGAATTTTCTGCGTCTAGGCCCATGTTTTATCAAAGGTAAAAAAAAAAAAAAAAAAAAAAAGAATATCATAGAAATTAACCCGTGCAGTAGTTTGGAATCCACATTAAACAGCGATTTATTTATAATTTTATACTTTATTTGCTTCATTATAGTTATTGATTGGTGTTTGCTCAGTAGGCTCCTCTTCCTGTTTCATGTAGTATCGGAGCTTCAAGAGGAAGCTACCAACAAAATAATCAACGGGTTCACGTTTGATGCAGTTTCCCTGATGATTTTTTAAAAAAGTATAAACAACCGGAATCATTAAGAACATAACACGAAAATCTTATTTCAGTAAAAAGTATGGTCATATTATCTCATCACATTACTTGTGAAACCAAGACAGAAGGTGGAAATATAGTAATCAAAATGGCTAGCCACGGGATTTAAGGAAAATATTTTTCTTAATGAGACGAGGTTTAATCGTTCCCTTAACTAATTTTTCCAATTCGTTATTTGGAAAAATAATGCCATATCTACACAGAGTTGTGACCGCATGTGTATTTTCGCTTTGCTCATTTTGGTTGATTAGCTGGATTTTAATATCTGTTCTAGAATGTGGCTATATGAGATACCGGTATCGAGCTACAGTTTGTGGAATCTAAAATGACCCCTAATATGTTAAAATTTCAAATGAACCCGAAATAGCTTGAACCAAAGTTTCGTACTCAAGCAACTTGAATAATGAGTAGGTTCGACTAAGCTTGGTATTGTTAGTAGTAGTATTTCAACATTCCACGATTACGCTCTTAGGGTAAGGGAAATGTAATAATGGGAATGAATGAAATGATTTAATAAAGGAAGTGAGAGAAAATAGGAGAATCCAGAGGAAATCCACGTATACGGGTTTGTTCGCACAAAATATTGTTGCTAATAATAATCAGAACTGCGCGATCTTCTTCCATTTCCTTATAAAGCTTTACGTATACAAGTGTGCCTGCTACAATATTTAGACTTGTTATTTATTATTTTGTTTATAAGCCAAATACAGTATATTCAAAGTAACAGTATGTTATAACTAAAAACATTAAAAACTAATATATTTCAATCATATTTTCCACTTAAAATGTTGATATATCATATTTTCAGACAAATGTAAATATTTTAAAAATAACTCATTAGTAAATATAACACTGAAGTTTAACATTAAAAATGAAACAATTTTAAAACGTTTTTTACATTTATTGTGTATATACTCCCCCTGATTTAGCATGTTTTCGTTCAACAGTTAACAACTCAATCTAAAGTACCTTCCATGGGCTTGTTTGTTTCAATTTATAACAATCAAACTTAGCAAGTACTAAAATTTGTTGATTTCAAATGTAGATGATTCCTTTGACACGGAGCCGGTGTAGATTATGTCATTATAAAATGATTTTCCGACATATCATTAACCCTTAATATCTTCCATATTTTTAGTCATAAATATATTTCATATGTTTTAGGGTGGATTCAGTCCATTGATCTTGTATTATTATCATTTTTACCTTTTCCAAACACTTTGCTACTCGAATTTCTTATTATTGAATGGAACTCAATCCTTAGTAATTCATTTAGAAGAACCGTTTTCGTAAACCTATTTTGAAAGGTTTATTGCATCTATATTTAAATTCATGTTTAGATCCAGTTATTGAGATAGTCCAGGAATCGTATAAAATAATTTCACAACAGAAAAGAATGTTAAAGAATTCATAAAATAATGGTAAAATATAAAGATGGGATGATTCCGGGGTTGGAAATTATTAACATCAAAATATTCATAGAGAAGCATTATGTTGTGCGAAATAAAGATAATATGATATGGATATATGAGTCTGAGACAATAAACAAATAAAAGTAGCTGTTTAGTAGTAGCCCCTTTGGTGATACTGGATGTATGATATAACCATAGGGGACTTCCTCCTCATCCCTTTTGTAATTCGCACTCTGTCCACAGATATAAACAAGAAGCGTCGAGAACATTTTTACACAACGTCTGTGGTAACCATAATATAACTCGTTTGTTGCTAGTTAACATGGAACATTGAAAGTTTTTAAAACTGGTTTGAACATTTCTATTCTTTTATGCGTTATAAGCATATAATGAATTAAATTTTAGTTGTAGTTACAAGTGGCTACTTTATTGATTAACGCAAGAAAAGAAGTGGGCTTGAGCGGGAACCGAATCCAGGACAATTTGCATGTGAGTCGCAGATGCTCATCACACCTACACTAGGTAACTTCATGAGTCGTGTGATACATACGGCGAGTCAAAAATTTTGGACACATTTTCTTCGCTATTTCTGGGTATTGTGCTCTCCAAGTTTGTAATATTAACACTTTAGATGTGCATCACTACCTAGGGAAAGATGGCCCCGAAGTTCGTTTACCAAAGTCTGCTTTCCCCTTGTTAGTTTGAACACCAGCAGCAGTAGAGATCATGACAATTGTCGTGTAAAGGACAAGCTGCTAGTAGCTCTAAGGTCATAGTAGTTGTGTGTGTGCAAATTCGTTCTGTTTCTCTCAAAGTCTGCCTAAAGTGCCAACACTACGACAGCAGACGTTTATTGATTATGAAGTAACCTACAGCGCAGCCATGTAATGTGGTTCTAAGAATCTGGGTGGTCACTCTTCGCAATTGCCACTCGTGCATGTTGTGACGTGTCAACCGGCCTATATTTTTGCATTGTCTATAAGCCCAGGGGAGATATAAAATAATCGAGATTGAATTAGGTATGCGGAAAAATATCTTCTCCATAAGAAAGAAATTTAAGGAAGATCTATAATGATAATAATGTTGGTACCACAGTGCGACCGATCATTCTCATTAGGACACAACTGACGCTAATATAGAAAAAGTTGACTGTCTTGTTTATTATTTTCCTGTGTAATCTGTGTAAAGGAGGAAGTTGTTAACATTTGTTGCATCCGGAGGCTGTAATTACCTAAACACATCCCTGTGTATTAGTCATCCATCGCTAATGTAAATGAGAGAATGAAGAGTGTTCTCAAAATAGAGAGACCCCAGTGAACAAACTGTAGAGTGCCTGACCAAAAAGTGCGTTCACGAAACCCTACGTATAGGACTGTGGCCACTAGCGCTATCAGAACTACTCTGCCCTACTCCTACAGTTTGAGTGCATGAACACTAAATAATCAACTGTTGAAAGTAGTTCTAGGACTCTGCGTTCCTTTTGCACGATTCCTTATGTCACCATGTTATTGTGAAGAAGGTTTCTGTATGGTGTTGGAAGGAATTACTGTCAAGAGGCAAATGGCTGTCTGAAATATTTATCGACGACATTTACTCCTGTCTCGTTCTCGTTCTCCTTTATACTTTTCCCAGACAGTGTGATTAGCGGGAAATCCAGTGTATGTCCACAATCTTTACTGCAGGATGTTTACCGGTATTCTCATATGGGGTCAGTAACCCACACAGTCTGCTCGTCTATTTTCCTTATTGAAGGCAATATGCGTCGTACATTTGTGGCCTCGTCAATTCTGCTTTCCGATCTTAGGACAATTTATGGAACCTCATCTTCAAAGAGGATTATTTGTGTTCCCATATCATAAGAACGTGTAGTGTTCTCCGCTTTGTATATGCCTTCCAGTCTGGATTATTAAGTCCACAGATCAAAGCCCTATTAGACACGTGTGAGACGTGTTGGGGTTGTGAAGATTTGTCTAGGTGGACTCCAGGAAAAATAATCTACTCTAAAATTTACAGCGAGCGTGGAGTATGGTCTCCACGCTCTCTGTAAATTTTAGAGTAAATTGTCTTTCAGATAAGCATTTATTATTTATACGACTAGCTAACTGCCCAAATAGTTGCCTAATGGAATGCCCATTGAGGTAACATACGCTGTTATGGTGTGCTACATGTTATCCAACATACTGCATAGCATTTTCTATGTCCTATAGACCCCATGCTAAAATCATAAGAACCACAGTCACCTTCCTGAGAATGAAAGGTTTGCTTAAATTTATTTCAAACAGTAATATTAACTTGATGTTGATTCTATAAGCGCGTACTGATAATTTATTATAATTCTAAACTATCTTCTTTTCTCTCCGCAACAAAACATTGAGGTATTTTATTAAGTCAAATAGTGAATTATTTAAACATCATTTGCAGATTTAAACTACCTCATTGGTACTTTTATACGTCATGGCATAGGACGTCCTAACTCAATTTTGAAAAATGTCGGAATACCGAACACTTTATTTTCCCACAGAAAGTTAACTACTCTTACGATTTATGTGTCAGTGACTATAAGACATGACATGAAAACAGTGAACGTATGTGGAAAAATGTGAGAGAAAGAATATTACATTTTGATTGCTTTATTATATTTTTAACCCGGTGCTCATGTACTATTACGATTGATGCTTGAGCTTGTTTGCCAATGCAGATTATATTTGATAAACTGTGAAAGTAATCTAAAGATACGGAGGCAAATCTATACATTTTGAAAGTGAATTAAGTGTATTTCTCTAGTATGATGCGCACGAACATATTTTAGGTACGAGAACGTATTGATGGGAGTATATGGAAGCCTCTTTCAGCTCAAGCAAAAGCTTTCAAGTTGGCAACGGTAATTTGCGAGCATGTCTAGTGCGTTGGAACTCTTGATTTATGAATGGCTTGGTATGTCGCGCTTCTACGATAAGTTTGAATCACTAGTGACGTCCCCCTTCAATCTGCAGGGGATCTACCACATCAGCGGAAGTTTATGTCATTTATTTATCCCCAAAAGACACACTAGTCTCTATTATCCACTCTTTATTTATTAAAGATAGAAAAAAGATATTGTTCCCAATTAATCCTATGTTAATTTGTGTAAAATTTACGTATAGAATATTTGCAATTTTTGAGACATACACTAATAGAATTTAATAAGATTGATTTACTGCAAATACGGACAAATCATTCTAAAAACTTTGCAATTAATAATTGAAGTAGATGTATCTATCTTTCGACACGTTTTGTCTTTGAATCTCTGTCTATTAGCCTGTGCTACGAAGACTTAGTAAAATTTATATGATTTTAATGACACATTGTTATTACTTCCTTTGACATTTTCCAAATATTTCGACTAAAATCAGCCAAATATAAGGGTTTAAAAGTATTCGAAGTTTATACATCTGTATACATAATGTGAGTTGAAATTTTTTATGATATTTTTTATTAAAGTTATTTGATTCTTATGAAATACGACGTGTTTATTCTCTAATGCTTTTTAATTATCATTAATGCTTGGGATGTAAATCAATCAAGAATAAACGACTTTCGAAATGCATTTGACCATAATTTTCATAATTTTGATGGTAGTAATTTGGGATTTTCATGAAACAATACTTTTGTTTTCTTCGAGGGATCAGGTGGATCCGTGTTGCTTGAAGCCGATATAAATTTATGGATGGAGATGGCTTTGCATAGTCTTAAACCAAAAATGTTTAGCGACAATTTTCTTTAGACTTTCCAATAGAGTTTGTGGCTTGGAATTGAAATAGGAGCAACAAAATGATTTCACTTGATCTGAAAGGAATATATTTGACAATAGTTTTACTAGTAATACCTGATTTCAATAAAACATGATGTTAGCTCTCGTTTAGTTATTTGAAGTTGAAAAGGTTCAGTATATGAATATTCGAATTACGCAGTGAATTTAGACAATCTTTATACATGTTTATCTATACATAATATTATTCCTACAATTATGTCTTGACATTTCGGTTTATTAAGAACCTCACGGAATTTAACTCTCTTCGCTGAGTTTACGATCATCTGCAAAACAACGGTGCAACTACTTAATTGCAGAGAATCGTGACATGATTCTGTAATCCAACCTCTCGTGGAGACAATATAGTGTGGTGGGTAAAGGCACATACTATGGGGCTTCTACACTCAGTCACATAAGTAGTTGTAGTCTTGACTGCAACAACTTGGTTAGTTCGGGTCCATAATTTTTCTGCTGTGACAAATGCCTGGAAATATATAATCCAACTTACATTTAACATTTTAAACAGGCAACGACAGTTGATAAAACTGTGCTGCCATAAATCAGGCTTTTCTGTGCAATTGATACACGAAAAAGTTTCTCCATTTAATATTAATCTCTATTGTTTGGAGAGTGTTGTACAATGAGTGTCGTATATCAAAGACATTAAAACTCATTATATGTGTAATACCTTATTTTAATATATACTGCACGTAGGAAGAAACAAACGGTGCTGATCATCCATGAGATAGAAAATGATTAAAATAAACTGAAAATATCAAATCGGGAACAGTTGAAGGAAATATGTTTGTAAATATTTGTTTCCACTTATAATCCTTCTCCAATTCCACGTTGTTCTTGTCATTACCATATTTATGTCTTTCTTCGCAGGAAATCTTGCTTACCACATTCAGTATGGATTTAGATCGAATCTGTGAAGAATGGAACCTGAGTATCATATTCTGAGATTTGATTCAGAAGCGCCATTTCATGCCAAAATGCTCAATAAATTTCTACACTACCTGATGTGTTTATTATTGAATGTTATAGATATTTGATTTCTGAAATCAAAAATGGGAAATGGACGAACTCATTTTTGTACATGAAACATTATATAGTCTATATCAGAGGAGCGGTTCTACTATAGCTTTTCATAGTTTAGCAAATATAAATTGAAATGGTATATCACTGTAAAATGGACCTGAGTTAGATTTTAGGAGATTCTTATTCAATGATTTCATATGAATAAATGTCATGTAAACGAGGCACACTACTTAACCGGTGCGGTAAAGTATCTTTCATCTGAGCTTTCATTGTTGAAACTGTTGAACCATAGCAAAATGTGGAACAAATAATTGCGAAAATAGCAAGAAGCTTTAGCTGCAAGTCCACAAAGAAGGGCCTTAAAGTTCAAACAATCAATTGATGAATCTGAAAAATTTTCAAAAACATTTACTCAGACCTTAATTTTACTCTGTGGTTTTCAACTTCATGCAAAACGTTAAACTCACCGTCCTTGATTTTATTGAATGGTGGATCAATTGAACATCAATGTATTGTGTATTTACTGCACGATCAATCATGAGTAACTAACTTAACAGTAGTTTTATTTAGATCCAGCTCTTTCGTTCCCTCTCCTTCTTTATGCAACGTTTTCGTTTTCTTTTAGTTACGAAAAAAGCCGCATTGAAACGAAAATATGATCGAAAGTTCCTATTCATGCAAAGAATCGAAACATGGTCGTTAGTTTCTTAAGCAGATGTCTTATTTACTACACTATTGAACGCTTTTTTCACAAGGCAAAACACATGTTTTCTTAAAGATAAAAAAATCACTACTGTTGGTTGGACTGACAAGTAGTTCTACTCCAGAGGCAATTCTTGATTTCTACACCAGAAGATACGATAGCTAATATTACAAATCTTATCTTCTTTCTAAAGACGAAACAGCATTTGTAACTTATGATCAATTAATCAACATAGTGTCTTACATTAACAAACTTGTCAGATTTAAGGTGATTTCTATTCGTAATTACATTGGTTTCAGTTAGTATTAATTTCAAAGCATTACGTGTATTCTACTCTTTTATATAAAAAATGTAAGATATCGGAATTTTACTCGATCTGAGATAAAAACTTTATTTGGAATTTGGTTTGTAACAATGCCGGTTACACCACACTAATTCTGCTTAGTTAACCTTAGTAAACTTTCTCCGCTAAGTTAACTTTTTACCATACATTTTTGATTTTTATTCATACCACGTCATACGAGTCCAAAGACATACGTTTTTATTGTTTATGTATTTTCGTACGAAATCTTAATTACAGAAATCATTATGTATACTCATGTTCAAAATGATTGTCACATATCTATAACTGTCTTATTGTAAGAATATAATTTGATAATAATTTTGCAGGGTACTTTTAATACTGATAATATGTGTATAATCGGGAAATGTATATTTGTGGTAAATTTCATAGAAAAAGAATTATAACTAACTAACTAACTCTATGGCCTATGGAACCCGGAGGTTCAATGCCGCGTTCACAAAGTTCTCCACTAATGAAAGAGTTTTACTAGTATCAGAGAGTTTTTTGCAGAACGTTTTTTCCTTATTTTTTATTGAAAAGTTTATGAATCAAATTTCTCACCTTCAGTGTCAACAGATTCTCACATTAGATATGTTCTAAATCGGATCATAGAAATGGACTCCTTTCCTCTATAAGAGTGATGCTACAACAATTGTTAAGTTATTACTAAATAAGAGTTTATGCACTAAACTACACATACCTTTGGCGTGGGAGACCCGGGTTCGATTCGAAGCTCATGTGATTCAGATTCCACGTTAATCAGTAGGTCCACGTCTCATATAGCCTCACTGCTGAACGGCATACTAAATTAAAATGAACTCAACTAAACTACACATCTTTAACTTATCTGGATACTCATAATGATATTTTGTAAATACCAATTCGGAAATTAGAATATTACAAAATTTATTTCATTTGCTTCTTTAGGAGTGGAATTTATGAAAACTGAAACACGAATTCACTTTATTTTAATTAAGCATTTTTCTATATGTTTTCAAACTGCTAACTTAAGCCAATTTTCACATTGGACAATATTTGAACAAAACTAGGAAATTTTACTATTATTCGGAATTTTCTAAAACGCTGAAACATGTTATATTTAATAAAATGTATATATTTATGCCGAGTTTTATTTATGTAACTTTCGGGATTCATGAAATTATTCTTGGCAAAAAAATTCCATTTTATCTGCTTTGGATACTTAAGCATCTAAAGCATCTACCAACATTCATTCACTGCCCGTTGAGACTTTCAAACTCTTCTTTTGTGGAGTTGAGTTGATTTTGAGTTTAACGTCCCTTTCAGCAGCGAGGCTATATGAGACCGGACCTACTGATTAACGAAGAACCCGAATCACATGAGCTCCCACCGGGAATCGAATCCGGGTCTCCAATGTCAAAGGCGCGTACACTAGCCGCTTAGCCACGAAGGAGCTCCCTTCTTTTGTAGATTTGCAGCTAATCATTCTTCCTAGTTTTACGATGATTTGCTTCAGATTTTGTAATGTTTCAACATAGTTTCAGCACTAAAAACTTAGAATATGCCACTTGAATTTGTGTTTATTAAACTATGAAAAATTCTAGCGGAACCAGCCCATTCACATATACTAAATAATAATTTATGTGCGAAAATTGGTTCGTTCATTTGCGATATTTTAATTTTGAAACTACAGTTTCTACAACATTGAATAGTAAGTAAATATAACAGATAGGAGAAACATATATTGAGTAATTTGACACGATTACTGATTATGGTATTACAGATGACTCAAAATATGATTTGAAGCGAGTCAAGCCTAAGGAATTTTACATGGCGATAGTTGAAGTTAGAAGATATTGCAAAACAATTTGGAATTCTTATACTCATACTTAAGGTATTGCGCCGTGTGAATCGCTACTCGTTGATGAAAAATGAATAATGTATTACAACAATGTGCGGAAAAGGTCATATTTGAAGTAGAGAGGAGCTCCACAGTCTATAGCGAAGTCCACACTGGCTTCCAGAATGGGAATGCTACGTATTTTGTAAAATTGGAAGGATATTGTGCATCACGATCTCTGCCGCCGAACGGAACAAAAGATTCGGACCTGTATTGTGATCAATTTGTGAACTAGTACACAAATCAGTTAAAAAGAAACGAATGGAATTGATTAACAGAAGGCGTATCGTACATTTTAAGGACCAGCCAGTAGTTTCGAGAACTTATCTTGGAGGTTTTAATGAACCAACCATATAGCTCTCATCTGGCACCATCAGTCTATTATATGTTTCAGTGTGTACAGAATTTTCTGAATAGCTTTGAATTTGCTTTGGACGAAGTCGAAAAAAAAAAAAACAAATATCGCAATTTCATTGTATAGTGCTTGCCCTTTCCGATTTTATATATTACACTTTCCTGAATATTTAATACACTCAGATTTTTGTAGAACCTTTTTTATGTATATGTGTTATCGGAGATTAAATATTTACACCTTTAATTTGGGGCTTTAAGTAGTGAGAGGGAAGATCGATATCGCAAGAATGCATAGTATTACTATTATACGAATAATTTAATACATTTTATATCCGAACACCATTGTTATGATGTGAGAATATAAGAGTCGAAATGGAAGTTGTGTTGCAAGTCCATAATAAACTTATCTTAAATTCAAAGTATGCTGGACGTTTAAAATGTTTATCTTAAGAGAGGAAAAAACTATTAGTTTCCCTTTTTCTGTTTTGTTTGGTGAGTTTTAGCATAAATAAAGAAAGTTTGATTTTCGAAAGTTGTGGAAAAAGTATAGAAGAATGAAGTTTTACAATATTTGATTTTTCCATGTTATTGAATTATTTCTATTTCTGTTTCTGTAAAATAAATTATTAAGATGTTAATTTCCCATACCTACCATGACTTTGAATTTATTATTTTCTACGATGTGTCCCGAAAACAATAAATTAGTGCGCGTAATTACTCAGCTACGAAGTGCCACGAGGCAAGCTAGACTTCTAATTGAATGTAGCATAACAAACTTAGATTTACCTAGGTATATTTCATTAGAAAGGAATTGGCTTTTTTAAAAAAAAAAAATTCTTAGAACTCTTAGATCTTCCTAAGATTAAGATATTATTGGTTGCGTTAACGGTGCGGTCTTTTCGCACCATAACTTAATCATAAAAACACACCAGAAATAAAATCAACAATAATAAAACTAGGAATAAGTTAACTAAAATACAAGAAAAGCATCCACACACGATCTAAAATTAGATTGCATGCAAAATCTGAAGCTCTTGTAAAAATAGCGACAGTCCAGCGAGAAAACGAGCGTCGTCACCAAGGAGCAAGTGCAGATCTTCTGGAAGCTTGTACCGTTGTCGATGCCGAGCAAGAGCGGGGCAATCGACAAGAAAATGACGAATTGATAAGAGGTCCCCATAAAAAAAAATCTGGAACTGCATCTCCACATAACAGATATGCGTGCTTCAAATGACTGTCCAATACGCAGTAGAGTTAAAGCTATTTCTTCGCGACGAGACTGTCGTCAACTAGAGGTCCAGACTTCTAAGCGTGGTTTATTAGCATGCATTTAGTTGACATGTGCGTGATCCCATTCCGATTGCCATTGTTGGAGGAGACGAGATGTGAACACCGGGTAAAGATCAGTGTAAGGGAGGGGCGTCACTAGTGCAACACTATAAAAAGCTGCATTTAGATCTTCCTAAAAGTTAATTCACTCATGTTCTGAATGAATTGGCGTAGCAAGGGAGAAAGGTTAACGACAACTGCAACGTATGTTTATGACTTAATCCTTGCTAGCGGTTACTGCTTCACATATGTCTATGAGGATTTGTTTCCCGTCTTATTGCCTTTCATCTCTATTTTCATTTTTCTTCTTAAATTTCTATTCAGAAATGTACGTAATGTGTAAATACGACATACTAATGTGAAGTATCTGTGTATTAACAGTGATGTGATTGTGAGATGACTGCGAACTATTGATTTAATTTGTTAAATTTTATTTCATATTTTTTCCGATTATCTTTGACAGTATCATGAACTCTTTACAGTTCAACTTAATAAAACCTTTTATTAATGTTGTACATTTCCAGATAGCTTCTGTAACCATGTATTTTCTAATTCTCGCTTTTGAAATTGCTAATAAACACGACTAGTTTCCTTCCCTTCCACATAGCTTGATGTTTCACCGTTCTCTGAATGCCAGACTCAAGAGTTTGCAGCCAAACAAAACCATGGAGGACATATAGACAAGGGGTATTCGCTACGAAGTTTGGGAATGTGCAGGATCTTCAGAGGCAAGCACAGCGCACCATTGGAGGACGACCGACTTCATGTCCCGAGGATACCATTCTGTTGCTTTATCGCCGCAGACGCATTTGAGTTTGACATCTGAGTAGTGGCATGAAGGTGAAAAAGTACATCGTAGAAGGGACATCGTCAAGAGAGAACTCGACACCCCTACAGATCAACAGGATAGAGATCCAGATGTTGATTGATTGCAGCATTTCCAAAATTCCTCCAGAGAAAGACATTCGTCGTTCCAGATAACCAGGACGACGCCAGTCTCGTTGGAATATCAGGCTAGTGCTCATTCCTTTATCTCTTAGTTAAAACCTTTCTCTTTCTTTTACTTTTCCCACAACTAGTCATTTTCAAAATAGAAATATTTGAATTTTATTTAAATTCAATCATAACTTTGCAGTTAAGTACCGTGTTGTGCATCAGTTTCATCCCCAACTTGTTGCATTTATTTAATGAGTATTTTAGAGATAATTCTGAGCTGCAACTGATGGCACAGCAGCGGCACATGATGAAGATGCTATGAGGTTTACGCCGTTGTAACGATCCCAAATTTCCAAATATTTTCCATATGCCGACCGTCACACTAACTAATTGCAATTACACTATACGTTCAAACATCTACACACGGTACTCGTATTAAAGATATATAGGTTATTAGATATCTGCGTTAATTGTTTTACATATAGGGTAAAAGAACTATCTGTGGAGTTCAAGTATAATTGAATGTACAAGAAAATATATATAATAATCTGGTAGGTAGGTCTCGCATTGTTGTACTGTATGGTATCCACATACACTAGCAGCAAAAACATTTGAATGAAGTGAGATTTTGTAGTGTTCTTCTTTTTTTTTCTATGATTGTATCTGCTGTTGAAATAAGAATTGAAAACATATTGTTCTGTAATTACGTACTTCCTATAGTAAACTTACAGGGGTTCGACAGAAAAAATCTAAAACGTTTACAAAAATGTGAAAATCATATCGAGTATGGTGTGTTGCCTCCTTTTGCGTCCAAAACACCTTGGATCCGACATGGAATGGACGTATATAGCTCCTGAATCGTGGTGTGTGGAATTTTGTACCATTGTTCCTCCAAAATATGCTCCAGTTCCTTAAGGGATGCTGGTGGAGGGTAATGAGACCGAAGACGCCTTTCTAACTCAGACCACAATGGCTCAATGATGTTCAGATCTGGTGATTGTAGGACCCAGGTGAGGTGTGATAGCTCCTGGACATGCTTCTCAAACCATGATTTCACCGTTTTTGCAGCGTGGCAGGGTGCCAAATCATCTTGGTAGATGCCATCACAATCAGGAAACAATATTTGGGCTATAGGTAGAACCTGATCCCCCAAAATGCCATCATACGCCTTAGCATTCATCAGTCCATGCAGGGCTATGATGGGACTTGCAGAAAAGCTCGATATCACTGACCATACTGTAACAGAACCACCCCCATGCTTTACAGTTGGGAGCAGGCAGTCTGTATTATAGGCCTGCGACAGTGTTCTCCATACGTAAACTCGACCGGTTGTTGGAAACAAGGAGAAGGCCGATCCATCGGACCACATTACGTGTTTCACTGCTTATGAGTCCACGCCTTGTGGTCCTTGCACCACTGGATACGCCTCTTCGCATTTACTGCTGTGACTAGGGGTTTGGCGATAGCGGCCCTGCCATGAATTTTCATTTTATGAAGTTCCCGTCGCACTGTTTTTGATGAAACCGGGTTCTGTAGGACGGAATTGAGTTCAGACGTAATTTTCATTGTAGTGTTCCTTTTTTAACTGCTACAATCCGTTTTAATGCCCTCCGATTCCCATCTGACATGATTCTCTTTCGACCACTGTTGTGCTATGCAGACGTCGTTTGCTCATGAATTGTGTATGCACTCGTGACATTGGACATAGTGCCTTTCTATACCCCACAATGTTCGCCACTGTTGTCTCTGAAGCTTCAACCAGACGGGCACCAACGATCATGCTTCTTTGTAAGTTTGTCAGGTCGCCCATTTTACCGCACCACTTTCACATCACGATACTCACAGGTGAACTGGTTACTGCTGACGGAAGAGGAAGGTCCACATGACACATTGAAAACAAAAAAAACGATCGGCAACCGTAACACGTGTTGTACATTGGAGTGCCAAACTTAAGCGTCCTGTATGAAGTATTTTTAAATTTTTTGTCTACCTCCTGTCTATGGGCCTGGGCTGAATTCTGCAATATATTAAGTTGCTGGCTGCACTGTACAGTAAATAATGTCAGCTGTACGACCAATATCGGAAACAATGATAGTTTTATTGTAAATATCTATCTTCTAATATTTTAATATAAAACATGCTTGTAATGGCAGAATGTTTGCTTCCACAAGGGCAGAGAAATGTGCAATCAACAATTGAAGGGTGAGAGGAAAAAACAAGGAATGTCACAAAACTGCATTTTCGAGAAAACGGCGTTTTAATATTGAAAACCGCGTACAAAGAATAGGGTTATAAAATCTTTTACCACTTTTTACATGAACATTTCTACATCTACGCATGCACGGCATAGACAGTCAAATAGTGCCAAGAGTCACCAACAGATAGGACAAAGCACCCGAAAAAGCACATACATCGACATTCCTTGTTTTTTCCCCGTACCCTTCAATTTCAAATGAGTTCTCAAGACATGTTATGGGTACACTACCAGTAGTATTATAGATACCACTAGGAGGCACACAAACTGTTCTGTCAAAAAGTTTTGAAGTGGAATGAAGTGAATTTTGAACTATATATGTCTATCACATGCCCCATGTTTTACTGCTGGAAATATTTTGTATTCTTCCCCCTGTGCCTCTCATGTAGACTTAGTCTTAACTCGAAGTTTCCAAGAAAATTTGAAGGCCATATATGGGCATCTTAGTTGACCACTCTACCCTTTTTTTTTCGTTATAAGACAAACATATAAAATCGCTGAAGGACGTGTTTAATTATATTAAACATAAATTTGCAATACCAAATTTAATGCCTAACTTACAATGATTCTAAAATATGGACATGTATCTATAATATTTACAACTCCATTCCCCCGCTCCATTCCATATCAAATTTTCTTAAATTCTTCCTTATTGGTAACTTAGTCCACAACCCTACCTTCTGTAAAAATTTCAAGTTTCTTATTCGGTTTGACCTATTGGTGAATAATAGTCGGTTACGATTTTTTCTTTTAGACATAAAAAGTGATTTAAGAATTTCTACGGCTTAACTGAACTAACAGAAGAAATGATTCAAAAAGTTGTGACGCAAATTCTGAGAGGGTTATTTTTGCAACGAGTTCTTAAAAATCAGCTGAAATTAAGATTCGCCATTGTGTCTCGGGCTGGCTTAAAAAATATTTCTGTGTGTCTAGTATAAAATTTGAGGCATATGATTGAAAACGTTACCCTTTTCAGAAGAGTCATTTAGATTTTGAACTAACGTAATATATTTCTTGATAAGAATACTCTTTTCCCCTCATTAAAATGTTCAGTATAGAAGTCAAGGCTTGTGCGCCAGCAAATCTGTTCTTTCAAAAAATTTTCCTTAACATTTTTTTTCTAAACTTACTCTTTTGTCAGAATAAATTTAATATAAGCGGTGTTGAAAACTCTTTAGAACGGAAGGTATAGGTGTTCCATCTAAATTGATCCTGAGTTTGAACATCCAACTGTGGGATGGAGAAAAATCCTTTTCTTCCGAAGCCTTCACTTTAATGATAGAGTTACCTCTTGTGAGGTTCAAGCGAACACGTTCTCTGCATTTTCCACTTTGAAAGCGGCAAGCTTTAGGGGCGACATGTCGGTAATACACTGAATCTTTTATGGTCTTGGTAACGGTTAGAAGGGAATGCTTCTGCCCTAATGAAAATATCCTTCTGTTACCTCCACCAATACTATGATCTGCTTTCTGGCTGAGATTTCACGTTTCATTTTCAAGGAACACCACATATTACGAACTATCCTTACTCTGTATTTTGCAAACAAATGCTACTGTACAGAATGCATAAAAATAATAGTGACACCTTTCCCGCACAAAATATTATCTGTATAAAAAGGGGTGACAAATACCATCCAACTTAAGATGAACAATTCTAAATAATTTAATTGGGATTGATATTTTCAAAATGTTTTAAAACAATAAACAAATAAATATATTTTCAAATTCCATTTTGATCTTTCAGGAGTAAGGTTGGTGAGTGGAGAATGGTTTTCATGCTCGTTCACTTAGTAGGTTTTAACAGTCTACTCCTTGTACAGCGGCAGTTTCTGCAGGCAAGGCAGCACGGCTTGATGGTGGCAAGCAGGAAAAATATGAAGGGAAAAATTTAGTTCACAAAAACAACGAATTTTTTTAGATATCTTTCTTTTCCCCCCTTATTTCATATTAATTTGCCTAAACTTTTATTTCAAGGTAGTTGAGTAAGCATGCACTCAATGTTGTAAGTGGAAAAGGAGAACAAATACTAGAAAGACAAAGAACTAATCTATTTTGCCATCCTGAAGAAGTATCCGATATAGTGAAGTACTGCAATTCTTGAGACTAGGAAAGTTATCCAATTTCGGGTAGCTAGCTGTTCTTTTTTGATTAATAATAATAATAATAATAATAATAATAATAATAATAATAATAATAATAATAATAATAATAATAATAATAATAATAATAATAATAATATAAACTTTATTAACGTAATAGGAATAGCTTAGAGGAAAAACATTTGTCCTATACTTCAATATTATTATAGCACCATAATATAGAAAACGAGAATAATAATTATCTTTGAAATGAATGAATAAAAAGATAAAGTCTGACGGTGTAGTCTGTGTTAGTTCTTAAAACAATGAGATCTTAAACAAATTAAAAGTAAAGATAAAAACAACTAGTAAGTTACATTATAAATTCTAAAATATAGACACATTCTAAGATATACAATTATTATAGGTTGTTAGAAAGCCTAACAATTAAACTATGGTTCTATTATTTGATACCAATAAAAATTTTAGCCTTTGTGTCATATATTAAATCTTTAAAATTCACATTTTTTAAAATATAGTCAGAATTACTCCCGGTTTTAAGTTTTTTCTTACAAATACAGAGTCAATCAATCTTCTAATGTCAGTCAATGGTCCCAATTAAAATGTTTTTCAGTATTCAGACATGTAATTCAGTATTCACACAGAGTAATATTCGGGTCCTAACTCAAAACAAAGTATTCTAATGAAACACTTTTGGACATTTTCGATTTTGTTGACGAGAGTCTTTGTTAGGATGTTCCAAATCAAGATGCATATTTTAGTTTCGATCTTACCAGGAGTTTATTTAAGAGTAAATAAGTGTGACAAAAGGCAGGTCTTTGATTAAACGGGACCCAATTATTTTTCTGCTTTCTTACATATATTTTAAATATGATACTAAATCGATTGACATATGAAATGTTACACCTAAATTCATCATTGTGTCAATGTTTTGAATTGTAGTATCTTGTGTTTCGTATTGACTCAATGTCATACACTTGGTTTATAAACAATTGATGTTCATTACCATTATTTTTACACTATTTAATGACTATGTTTAACTCTTCTTTTAACCTAATGTTGTCCTCAATATTGTTTACTACTCTAGAAAAGCTTAATGTATCATCATAAATTAAAATATTAAAATTGTTTTAAACTCTTGGAAAGTCATTAATAAAAATTGAGGAAAATAATGGTAGAAGAGGAGAGTCTTAAGAAACTAAATTACTGATAGTGGATTAATCGGATAAGACATTTGCAATTTTAAATTGGTATGTTCTACGCTCAAATAGCTATCAAAATACTTTAGATACATGGGAGTTATACATGTTTGATAGCTGTTTTAAGAGTAATCTATGATCAACTGAATCAAAGTCTTTACTCATGTCAATGTATGTAACATCAATTATGTGAGCTATTTTTCATTGCATAGTAGACAAAATATATTATTAACAGAGATTGGTTACAATTGAAAAGCCGCTGCAATTCTTGCAACATATATTTTTTTACGTTAGAAAAGAATGTTTGTGAATGATAATTTTTTTAAAAAATTAGAGAATATTTTAAATAACACTGTCGTCCTGTAGTCACTCGGATTTAATTTGTCGTTGTTCTTGTAAACTTGTATCGCATGTGCATATTGATGGATAATTTCATGAAACTTTTAAAATTGAAATACTTTGTTCAAATTTCAGAAAAATATTTTTCGTTTTTATGATTGTTTAATACAGCTAAGACACTGGTATTGAGGAAATAAAAATCGCAGCTATTACGGTGAATAGTCTCTCTCTCTTTTATTATTATTATTATTATTATTATTATTATTATTATTATTATTATTATTATTATTATTATTATTATTATTATTAAAGTACGCTAAGTTACCAAGCAAGGAATACGATGTAAGACTTTTTCGCGGACTTTGTTATTCAAGCATACGACAGACTCGACAGTTCCCATGTTTAACTGACTTATATGTTTCTGCTACAGAATCATCAGAATAAGCATTGTCATCATCATCAGATTCTGTAGGTGTAGAAATGTCTGTTTCTTCTTCATGTATTGTGTCCATTCGTCCTTGAATCTGCTTCTTCCTTTTCTTCTCTAAATATCCACTTGTTCCTGCTAGGCTCGTTTTGGTTGTTAGGACTCCTTGGACTTGGTCGACTCCTCTTAGAAAGGTAGATGGCTTTTCATCCCTAACAGATCTAATTTTAAATTGTGATATGTACTTCAGATTATGCTTTACAAATGTCACTTTAGCAGCACGTTCATTTGTTAAACGGTTGCATTTCTTCGTATGGATGTTCCCATATGTGCTAAAGATCTTTTCACAAGGAGCAGATGTGGCAGGAAGGCCAAGAACTTTGTTTGCAACTTTTACAAGCTGAAGAGACGGGCATAATCCATTCCATCAAGTTAGAGCAGACACCTTTGACGCAGTAGACTACAGATATTCTTTGGATTAGACATTTTCTTTCATTCTGTATTGTGCAAATTGGGCCAAAACTTCTGTGTCATCAGTCCGAATAAAGCCTTGAAATCTGACTCAGATATTTTAGAGCGTCCGATTGTTCTTCGGTGGTGAAGTTCTTGCCTCTCTAACTTACATCTAAAATGTTCGCTAACAAATGTACAGGACGCAGACAGATCTGCTTACGGTTCTGAAGAGGTGCATTGTCTTTTGCTCTGCCCTTTTAAGAACAGGAACACTTGAAACTGTGTTCTGGATTTTCTCCCTCAGGTCGGAAAATATTTCATACACTTCGCTTATCTGAAGTTTGTCGCTTTCGATTTTCATGATCCAGTCTGCTATTGCAACAATTAAACTATGAAAATTGCTTATTTTGTCCCAGAAGACATCTTGGAGAATGAAGTCCTTGAAATATTTCAAAGCCCTGAAATATTTCATTTAAAATATTTCAGTTGAAGTTTTTCATCTTCATAACTCTACATGTACATGTTTCGTTTTTTGTGGAAATAATCCAGTTCTTAATAAGTCATTGTATATTTTTGATAAAACTGGAGTTATTGATACATGCTCGAAAGGAATGATAATATAATTAGGAATGTTGTTAGTTCCTGAAGATGCTAATAACCGAAGTTTGCCTGTTACTTCTGCAACATCATTTTCACGTATTACTGAAATTGTTATATTGTTGCTGTCCGTGTAATTAGGTTCCTGTCACCACGGCATGGCGCGTCCTCAGATTGCGGAGCGAGGAGAAGCCCTCTAGATATAGAGATTAGCTGCGAATATACTGAATAAGCAGTCGCGGACAGCCGACTAGGAGTGGTCGTCCAGCTTGGGGGTTTGGGTAAGGCTAACAACCTCATACTGTAAAAAAAAAAAAAAAAAAATCACTTGTCCAGAAATATTAACAAAAGCTTCGGACAAGCACTGATAACTTGGCACGACCTCAGCAAAAAAAAAAAAAAAAAAATGGACAGTCGATATAAAAGACAGTTTTTACGAAGAAGTGGAACGGATATTTTCCAAACTCCCATGATACCATATGAAAATTTTATTAGGGGATTTCAATGCGAAGGTAGGACGAGAGGATATTTTCAAACCGATTGAAGGGAACGAAAGTCTGCATAAGGAAAGTAATGACAACGGAGTTTGACTCGTGAACCCTAAACCAAAACCTAATCGTGAAGGGTACAAAATTCCCACATAGCAACGTTCATAAATACACTTGGAAATGACCAGACGGAAAAAAACACATAATCAAATTGATCACGTTTTAGTAGATAGAAGAAGGCAATCTAGCATAACTGATGTCCGGTCGTTTAGAGGGGCTGATTGTGACACTGACCACTACGTGGTAGCAGCGATAATACGAGAGAAATTATCGTTAAAGGTAATATTCATTGTCCGAAAACGGAGAGATTCAATTTAAAGAAAAGAGCCAATTAGGAGAGGAATAACAGATTGAAGTTTCGAATAGATTTTCGGCTTTAGAAGAGTCGGAGTGCACTAGTGTGGAGGATACCTGGATTGAAATTAGGGATATCATTAAAACTTCAGCAAAAGAAAACTTGGGACACGCGGAAATACGTAGCAAAAAACTATGGTTCGACCAGGAATGCATTAAACTAACAGAGAAGAGAAAACAGGCAAAATTACGCTGGCTACAAAATTCGAATGAAATAACTACACAAAATTTCGCAGATATCAGGCGGGAAACTTCCAAACCTTTTAGAAAAAAGAAATGCGATTTTCTGAAAGCTAAAATTAAGGAACTTGAATTAAATAGTAATATTAAAAAAAGAGGCATGTATAAAGTGATCGGCGAATTTAAGAAAGGCTATCAACTTCGTGCTTATATATTAAAGACATCTCACGGTACAGTTCTCACTGATACGGATAGCATCTTAAATAGATGGAAAGATTTATTTGACGATTTGCTTAACACGCAATCAAAAACTAGTGTGCGTGGGGAAAAGGAAACACACACCGCAGAACCGTATATTCCACAACCCAACCGAATAGAAGTAGACACTGCTATAAAGAGATTAAAGAAACACAAATCTCCGGGTGTAAATAAAATTCCGGCTCAGTTAATTTTAGCTGGAGGCGCAACATTGTGGAACAAGATACACAAACTCATTCTCCTTATCTGGAACAAGGAAGAATTGCTACAAGACTGGAATCACAATTGTTCCAATTCACAAGAAAGGCGACAAAACTGACTGTAATAATTATCGAGGCATTTCTCTTCTGTCAACATCCTATAAAATCCTTTCAAATATTCTGTTAGCAAGATTTACCCCAAGTAGGAATACAATACTCCGGTACATCAACTATTTCTTGATTTTAGAAAGGCGTACGACTCGGTCAGGAGAGAAACATTATTACAACGTTCTTACCGAACTTGGAATACCGAGAAAGCTAATTAGATTAATTAAGATATGTTTAAATTAATCCCAAAGTAAAGTCCGGGTAGGAAAATTTTTGTCCACGAGCTTTCCGAGTCTGTCCGAGCCTGAAACAAGGAGTTGCGTTGTCGCCATTATTATTTAACTTTGTTCTGGAATACTCTACAAGGAAAATCAAAGATAGTAACCAGGGACTAGAGTTGAACGGTATTCACCAAGTTATGGCATATGCTGATGACGTAAATTTAATAGGGGATGATAGCAGAACAATAGAAAGAAATACAGCCATCTTGTTAAAGGCTTGCAGAACATGGGTTTAGAAGTAAATGCAGAGGAAAGTAAATACATGATAGTGCGTCGGGACCGTAATACAGCAAATTATGGATGCGTTAAAATATTAAATAACACTTTTGATAAAGTGGATAGTTTCAAATTTAGAATCAATATTAACAGAGGAAAATCATATTCACGAAGAAATTAAATGTCGACTAAAAGCAGGAGATTTGTGTTACTATTCGTTTCAAAATCTCTTGTCGTTGCGAATTCTGTCGAGGAATTCGAAGCTTAAGATATACAAAACGATAATCATATATGTTATTCTGTATGGTTGCGAAACAAGCGAAATCGATCAATTATCGACCAAATATTTACCATTCGCCAAATACTCGAAAAAAAGTAGGAATACAATACTCCGGTACATCAACTATTTCTTGATTTTAGAAAGGCGTACGACTCGGTCAGGAGAGAAACATTATTACAACGTTCTTACCGAACTTGGAATACCGAGAAAGCTAATTAGATTAATTAAGATATGTTTAAATTAATCCCAAAGTAAAGTCCGGGTAGGAAAATTTTTGTCCACGAGCTTTCCGAGTCTGTCCGAGCCTGAAACAAGGAGTTGCGTTGTCGCCATTATTATTTAACTTTGTTCTGGAATACTCTACAAGGAAAATCAAAGATAGTAACCAGGGACTAGAGTTGAACGGTATTCACCAAGTTATGGCATATGCTGATGACGTAAATTTAATAGGGGATGATAGCAGAACAATAGAAAGAAATACAGCCATCTTGTTAAAGGCTTGCAGAACATGGGTTTAGAAGTAAATGCAGAGGAAAGTAAATACATGATAGTGCGTCGGGACCGTAATACAGCAAATTATGGATGCGTTAAAATATTAAATAACACTTTTGATAAAGTGGATAGTTTCAAATTTAGAATCAATATTAACAGAGGAAAATCATATTCACGAAGAAATTAAATGTCGACTAAAAGCAGGAGATTTGTGTTACTATTCGTTTCAAAATCTCTTGTCGTTGCGAATTCTGTCGAGGAATTCGAAGCTTAAGATATACAAAACGATAATCATATATGTTATTCTGTATGGTTGCGAAACATGGTCGCTTAGTCTGAGGGAAGAACATAGACTGAAAGTATTAGAGAACAAGATCCTGAGACGAATATTCGTACCCAAGAGGAACGGGAATGGGGAAAGGCTTAAATTTCTTAACGAGGATCTACATAATTTATACGGTTTACCCAACATTGTTAGGGTCATCAAGTCTAGGAGGTTTAGATGGACGGGTCATGTAGCTAGAATGGAAGAAAGTAGAAACGCTTTCAAAGTCTTGACTGGAAGACCAATCGGAAAACGACCCTTAGGAAGACCTAGGTGTAGGTGGTAGGACAATATTAAGATGGATCTCGCAGAGATTATAATACAAATTAGAAACTGGATCCAGTTAGCTAAGGATAGAAGTCAGTGGAGAGCTTTTGTGAACGCGGCATTCAACATCCGGGTTCCATAGATCATAGAGTTAGATAGTTAGTTAGTACAATTAGTAACTACAGAACAATCTACTGTATTAACTTTTATATTAAAATTATTATGAAATGCATCTTATAACTTTAGTAATTTGCTAAATTACTGATAAATTTGAACAAAATTCTATTTGGTACATTTCTGCAATGTGACTTTTTAAAATTATTTCCAAGGTACAATAATAATAATAATAATAATAATAATAATAATAATAATAATAATAATAATAATAATAATAATAATAATAATAATAATAATAATAATAATAATAATAATAAAAAATTATAGAAAACGGCAAACGTCTCTGCGTCTCTCTAATATATATCGTTACCAGCGAGGGCCGAAAGTTATAGGGGCAGATAGCTTTCAATTTAAGCTTCCTGATGGTAAAGGGTGTTCATTTCAAGATAAAACTTCCTTATTATATATTATTATTATTAAGTATTCTGCCTTTCGGCAGGTCTTGGAACTAATGAAGATTTTTTTTTTTCAATTTTAGATTTTGGCCTCGAAGTGTTTCTTCCACTTTCGTCGATCTTCAGCTTCCTCTTTTAACTCCCAATATTTTCACCTACCTTTCAAATCATCGATTAGCTATGTTCTTCTTCTTCGTATTCCTCGCTTCCCTTCCATCTTTCCTTCTATGACGGTGTGAAGAAGACAATTTCTTTCCAAGATGTGTACAATCAGATTGGCCTGTCTATGAAAGATGGTGGCTAGAAGTGTCCACTTTTCTTCTATCCGTTTTAAAACATCTTCGTTTGTTGCTCTCTCTGTCCATTTTATTTTCTCCATCTTCCTCCAACACCACATTTCGGAGCTCTCCAAATATTTCCTCTCTAACATCCGTAACGTCCAAGTCTCTGAACCATACAGTCCGATGCTCCATATATAGCACTTGACCAACTTCTTTTATTCAAAGTCCAATATTGAGCCTGCAAGTTAAGAGTGATCTTTTCTTGTTGAATGCTTCTTTGACTATGGTAATTCTTGACCTGACCTCTTTCGTGCAGTAAGCGTCTCTTGAAATTATTGACCTCTTCAAATTCTCTTTGTTCTACTCTCATTCGTGAGGGCGTGTTTCCACGGGATATTCTCATGACTTTCGTTTTTCGATGTTAATTTCAATTCCATACAGTTTTCCAGTGTCAACTATTTTGTCAATCAACTCCTGTAGTCCTCCTTCTGTTTTAGCTATTATAACCGTATCATCTGCATAACTGATCTTGTTAATGATCTATCCTCTAATCTTGATGTCTCCAGTTCAAAGTAAAGCTTTCTTCATTAAACATTCACTGTAAATGTTGAATAATTGGGGCGACAAACTACATCCTTGTCTGACTCCTCTTCCACTCTTCACACTATTGGTTTCTCCTTCATTCAAGCCCAGCTTCACTCGTTGTCCTGCGTACAGGTTTTGAATGAGTCGTCGATTCTCCAGTTGACTCCGATTTCTTTAAATATTTTCAGAAGTTTCGTTCAATTGACTCTGTCGAAAGCTTTTCGTCAGTCGATGAAGCACATGGATTCCATCGCAGTAGACCTTGGTGGTCCGTGAAGCAAAGAAGGTATTAAGTGCATTTTGCACATCTACTAGGGATTTGAATTGACGTCCTCTAAGGTGATTGTGGCAAGAATGGAACAGGTGATAATCGGAAAGGGGAAATGTCCGGGGAGTTTGAGGGATGCAATAGTGTTTCCCATCCAAGACGTAGAATGGTGTCCCGGGTCATTCTAGCCACGTGGAATTAGCGTAGCTCTGTAACAGGACGACAACTTTGCGATTCAGAATTACTGACTCCAGAGTTTTGAGTTTTTCTTGAACATGGTTGAACTGCTGACAGTACACAGTTGCATTGATGCTAAGACCAGTTGATAGCAGTTCCCGATGCACGATTCCGCGAGCAGTTCACCATACACACAGAGCAGTCCGGATTCTTCTGGTGCAGTGTTGGTTTATTCTGTTTTGGAACCGGTTCATGGGATGCTAACCAATGATGACGGAGCCGTGAAGATTCGTACAGGACCCATTTCTCATCACATGTCAACACCCTGTCCAGAACTGGCTCCTTCCTCATACGAGACAGCAAACAAACGCATGTGTCTGCTCGCATTGTCTTTTGGCCCAGAGTCAAATCATGTGGGAATCATCGACCCAACTTGTAGTGCTTCTCAATTTGATGGATGTGTTGTCGAATGGTTTCTCCACTCACCACGAATTGTAGTCACAGTTCCTCACTTCACTGGCCAGTGTTCGCCACAATTGCTGTCTGAAGATCTTCATTTTTACATATGTTGGTCTCCCGGCACGTGGTGCGCCCTCGAGTGTTTCGCAACATCCTTAAACTTGTTAAACCACCAGTGCACTGTCCTCAAAGTTAAGACACCCACCAAAGTCCTGGTGGACTGCAGTGATGTTTGACCCTAGTTTGAACTCGGATAGCGTACACGCCGTTAATTCGCTATGTGGATGTCCCGTGTTCACTCTGTTCTTAAGCAAGTTGGAGGTGTAACTGAACTGCCACAATCAGGTAGTATGTTGGATATACCCACGCCAACAACTGATCTTCGCTTTATCTCCATTCGCATTCAACTCACGGTGTGAGGGGCAATTGAACACATAACTCCACAAAAAGCAACAGAACTTTCTTGGTTATCTTTATACTTTGGATGTGCATAGACGCGTCTGTTTTATTTGCGTTGTTACTGTTGTGAAGGCCAAAATGTGGATATTTGTGATACTATAGCGTCCTTTCTGTACAACATTGCATAACAAGTGTGGTATGTATGTTTTCCTTTTACATGTATATTTGAAATATATAATAACCTAACGTAGCACTATTTGGAAGAATCCAAATTTATGTTGGGTTGTTAATACTTTTAACCTTGAAGTATGACCAAGTATATCAAATATTGTACCTCTGCCAATTTTTGCGTGGTATAAAATTTCAGCGTTTTTCCTTTATCAGTTTAAAAGCCACATGGGGTTCAAGTCCAACTGTGGCCCCCATCACCCCTGGGGGAAGGGCAACATGTAAAATAATCGAAATCGACTGATATTAGTTTCAAATCAATAGTGTTGGTGTTGCTAAATTAACTGTTGAGAATTCCGATAGCGTTTAAGTCGAAGTTAAGTCTCCAGTGGGTGTAAGATCACTTGTGCTTCTGGAGATGCGTGGAAAAGAAGAACGTGTAAAAACAATTTTAAATAATGATGAATATTAGTGTCGAACATATAGTTTTTTGGGGTCTTTGAGATGATTAGTGACAATCCAGATGTCGTTAAGACTTCTCTCCTTAGCTTTCCCAGGGGAGAGAAGACGTGATATGGAAAAATAATATAAAACGTCTGATATTAGTGTCGAATCAATAGTTTTAATTGTAGATAAGTTAAGTGGTGACTGCATCGATGCCGTTGAACCCTCATTAGCACTTCGAAGTGTGATATGTAAAAATAATTGAAAATGGCCGATATTAGTGTGGAATTCGTAGTTTTTTTGGTCTTTGACATAAACTGTTACACTTCCGATAGCATGAATGTCCAAATCAGCCCTTATGAGCATGGAGGTTAGATGGGATGAAAAATAAAACATTCAAGATGACCGAGATTCCTGTGAAATCCTTAGTTTTGGGGGCAGCTAAGCTGTTAGGTGACAGTTCCGATTACATTTAAATCCAAGTTTAGGCAAGAACGGGGATGAAAGCTGGCTCGGGATGTTATGCTGTGCGTGTATATATGTGTATATATGTATATTCCAGCATAACTTTGTAGCGCTTGGAGCAACTTCTATCAAACTTGGTACATTTATGACTTACACACAGAGCCCGAAGTACAAGGTATGGCATAAAAATATATGTCAAACCTGACCGTAATAGGGCACACACACATGTTGTAATGATACTAAACTTACTGCCAACAACGTGAATAATACTGTCACTAAACACGCTGCAAGAAGACTTTAGATTTTAGTGAAAATAATGCTAGTTTAGTCACTAGACAACATTTAAAAGGTGCTAAATTTCTATTCTAAGAATATAAATGAACCAATTGTTTTTAATAAAAATATCCTTAAAAATTTCTTATCAAGCGACAAAGTGCTACATTGGTAACACTGATAACAAGAGACAAACGACAACTGTCTCACGTTTCCGCGCATGTGTATAAATTATTGGCGTACAATTATATAATCTCAAACATTGTACCAGTGATCAAAACATAACATACTAATCCGTCAAAACTGATGTAAACAAGGCAGTAGATCATTTTGACATGCTATAGTTGCTCACATTTGTTATGTTCATGACGGACATACCCGTAATGTCAAAATATCGATATATTTCATTATGTCTACCATTAGGAGGCAATTCAGTTGTATATATTAAAGTATGTCCAAATTTGAAGACATGCATTTTTGTGTCGTTTTGAGTCGTTTCGGACTCTGTGTGTACAATCTGAAAAAACAAATACTCTGGAGGCAGGTCACCTTAAGGGTGGGTTTTGGAAGGAGAAATATGTAACAATTAAAAAGAGAGACCTATATTAGTATTCAGTCCCTAGTTTTCGAGTAAGCTCAAGTGTATAGTGATGCTCCTAATGCACTTTAAATCCAACTTAATGACCGTCTATGTGAAAGGGAGGGAGGAAGAGGTGAAAAATAATTTGTTTAGAATGACTGGGGTTGGTGTGGAATTGATAGTTTTCTGGGTCAGGAAAACTGCTACGACTTTACGAAAATAGTACCCACTTCAATTTCGTTTTTTAGATAATGTCAATTTGATTGAAGAGTGTTTTCCAGGGGAGTTGGGTGTTTTAAATTTATGCTCGAAATAATGTATCTTATTCATATTTATAATTACATTTTTTTTTGCAATACGTATCCTAAAGGGAAAGGGAATTCAAACAGTTTCAATTCCAATTTAATTATCACTTTTGAGATGACTCTTTTTATGAATTTAACAGTTCTGAAAACATTGGAAAACTGGTGGTTTTAAAGGTGGCTCGGAAGAAATTTGGAGGGTTGCCATTAAATCCCGATTTTATGGGAGAGCCCAATTTCAGAGAACATGTCCTGCGTACGACATGGCTGTACCAGGACTTAAAAATGCCCCGACTTTCATATTTACTGATGAAGTTAGTAATTATTATTATTGTTATCGGAACTTAATTTCCATATTGTTCAAATCTTCAAAGTACACATCAGTGACAGGCATGTAGCAGTGTTCCTGACAATAGAAAGTTGAAAGCTTGGTTTGTACCTGATAAAGATTGACTTCTCAAGAGAGTAGAAGTAATCAAGCATATACAGTGGCGTATTTACGATTTTGTTTCGGGAGGGGCTTTCCTAACTTTCGGGGGGAGGGGCTTTGCCTGAAAATATGAAAATTCTGCAAGATATTTCATATACTTTACTATAGTAAGAGATTTCGGGGGGGGGGGCTTAAGCCCGGAAGCCCCCCCCCCTAAATACGCCACTGAGCATATATATATATATATATATATATATATATATATATATATATATATATATATATATATATATATTAATATAAGCAGCAATAGCAATAGTAGTAGATCTGGACATGAAGGCAGCTGAACTAACAACAATAACAAATGACACTGCTCCTACAATAGAAAGACCAATAAGGTGCTGCGATAGTTAACTATTTCTGTTTTTACTTTATATTGTAAGTTATTAGGTACGTAACATACTGTATAGGTCTATAAGTATGGTACATATTATTCAATTACTATATATTTATTGTATTTTACATTTATGGGGTTTATACGATTTAAATTTGTTGAGTGGGAAGTCTTCTTCTTCTTTTTTTTAAGTTACATGATGGGAAGCTTAGAAATGATTGTTTATAACTTACTACGCTTCTATATTTTTGCGGATCGAATTATTGTTAGATTTAACTGGAATTTAATTTATGAAATATCCACTAATTTATGAAATATCTAGTGGCATCTTTGACTATACTAGTTAGTGGATAAAATTATTTAGAGATGTGTTCTTAACTTTAAGACTGAGGCAGAAAGAAAATGACATAATTGGCGCATTGTCTTAAAAAGCGAACCTACAACAAGCTTAATAATGTTCGAGAAACAATCATTTCGTATACCGTTAAAGGTACTAATACATAATACTAACCAGGATATCATGTTTCAAATGGAGATTTCAGCAGAGGCAGATCAACCAGTATCATGGTAAAAATTTATGTAATGCAGACAATAATCAATCACAATGAAGGAACAGATTACAATGGATGTTTATTTTGCACTGGCCATCTTCCATTCGTAGCATTTACGGAGAACGTTTCGCTACTAATTTCAGAAATGCAGTGGTCAGAAGTTCTTTCCCCATGTTGAAGATAAAATTCAGTGAAATTTTTATTAGTAATGACCACATTTTACAATTAAATATTAGTAAAGATCAAGTAAAATCATACAAACTAAATCAATTGAAAATTTGTAGTATTATATTCAAGAATAACATTGACATTCCGGTTTGTGGGTTGAAAGCATTTACAACTTTGAGACCAGACGCGATTCGTGTTATCAGAAAGCTCTATGACATTCTGTATATCGTAATGGATTCTGTGAAATTAAATTTAGAACGGTTGTGTGAGATAAATATTCTACGAAATGTATATTGAGAGATGACGACACCAATGATGGTAATAAAAAAGGTAATGGGGATTTGCGCCTATGCTTTGATTTTCAACAAACAACAAACAGGTATACTGAAATGTTTGCTTAACCTCTTCCGAGAATTCTTGACATTTAAAACAAGTAATGTCAAATATTTTGATCTTTTAGGTCTTTGACAAGCATATTAAGAGCTTGAGGTTAAAGAACACTCTTGTAAATCATTAGTTATCAATATACCGTGAAGTTGATGAAAGATAAAAGTTTATCATTTTGTTTAACCTGTCCTCCACAGATTTTCAAAATTTCACTGATCGGGTGATAAAGGATTGCTAAGGATCTACAGGGTATTTAGATAATGTTATTATCTGAGCAGAGTAATTAGAACAATGCTATCAACGTGTAGTCAAAATGTTGGACACATTCACGCAGTACAATATTTATGTTAGCAAAGATAAGTTTTAAATTCAGCAACGAATAACGTACCGCGGATTTATTTCTGATACGGATATTTCCCCATCTAAACAGAAATTACAACTTACATTGGAATGTCCTCTACTGGAGTCCGTCCAACAGTTACATGTACAATCATTCGTTGAACTTGTAAATTTTTATCTTCGCCAATTTCCATGAAAATGCCATCATTGTTTAAGTTGCTTTAAACAGGTATAAAATGACCCTGGACTTAAGAACAATGGTCAAACAATGCATTAACCAAGCGCAAAGTTTGCATTCATTCAGTATATTGAAGATGATGACAAGTGCATTAGCTATTGGAGTGAGATACGCGTTGTTCTGCAATCATAAGTTGAATTTACGAATGATTGAATGAGCTTCGTAACTTTAGTAAAATCCAAGCGTAATTACTCTCAATATGAAAGGGAGGCATTAGTGGTGGTCTTTGCAATTGAGAAGTTCCATAAATTTTTATATGGTCGCAGATTCAAAACTCACTAATTCGCTTTCATGTTTTTGGATTTTTGTTGTCAATTCCGCTCCTACAACAGTTGCACTAGACTACAACATTGGTTTCTTGTATTAGCAAATTATGATTTCGAAATAATACGTACCAAGAAGATGAATGTTGCATATTTTCTATCGTGTTTCTTCTTGGCGAATGCAACTGAGAATGAATTAGCTTCTCGGGACCATGTGAATCAATTGCATTCTTTTATTCTTACTGAGTAGGAGATAAAGTTGGAAATAGGGAGTGATTGCTGCATGCAAGCAGCTCTGAAATGTATTAAAGATGGTTGACATAAGAAATTTTTTTGATTAGTTTGCTGTCAATTTACCAAATTCTAGTATATCTATAAATTTAGTACTCTTAAGTTCATTGTTGGGTGCATATTACACATCACTACCTAACACTAATTGAATAGTGTTTTTCCACTATAATTTTCATAACATACGTAAATACGCTGTATTTAAACCCACAGTGTATAATCCCTACAAAAATGAATGTGCAATGAGGAATGCAAGTCCATTCACAAGAAATGAATGTTTAAGGTAAAGAGAGTACACTTAATGAAAAGAAGCAAATATGCAATGAATATAAGTATGTATCCCTATTCTAAATATACTCATTGTATATTCCCTGCACTTTAGACACACACACACAGAGAGAGAGGGAGTGAAACACTGTATATTTTTACTTCCCAACTTGAAATATTAGCAAATTTTCTGGTTTCCGAAAGCTAATTGAAAAATGATAATTTGTTGCTGCCTAACTTCTACAGGAATTGAATTTTATAGCTGAATGTGCAGTTAAATATAGTGGAAAATTTTCCAGGAAATATCACTATACATAATATCCAAAATTCTCCGAATTATGAAAAGATTTTCCACTTGTTTCTACATCGTGATGACAATTTTCCGAGTCATGAAAATTCCTTTCACTTGTTTCTACAGAGCAATAAAACTTTCCGATTCACAAAAAGTTGTTTTACTTTTGCTTCAAAATGAAAATTTTCCAACTCATAAAAAGTTCTTCAATTTTTCCATACAATACAGAAAATATTTCGATTCGTGAGAAATGTTTTCACTTGTTCCAACATAGTGCTGAAAATTTGAGCCATGAAGATTTTCAGATACTTTAAACGATCTTTCACTTTTTAACATCTCTATACATGAATTCAATCAATTTCATGAATACTGAGGAATTGTTACTTGATCACTGATATTTGTTAAGAACAGAAAATTTTCCGGAAAAATAAAGAATAAAATTTTCCACTTCATATCACGGCTAAACAACGATATAGGAATAAGTAGAGTACGTTTTTATGAATCGGAAAATTTTCCGTTTCAAAATTTTCCGGAAAATTTTCGTGACTGTACAGGGTAGACAATTTTTCGATTCATGAAAAATTGTTTCACTTATTCCTACATAGTGCTGAAAATTTGTCTAAGCCATGAAAAGTTTCAGATTTTTAAACGATCTTTCCCTTTTTAACATTTATATATACGAATTCAATCAATTTTACGAATACTGATGATTTTTTTACTTGATCACTGATATTTGTTAACGGAAAATTTTCCGGAAAAATATATAAGAAAATTTTCCACTTCACATCACGGCTAAAGAACGATGTAGGAATAAGTGGAGTATGTTTTTATGAATCGGAAAATTTTCATCACTGGTGTTAGGTGGTCACTGAAATCTAGAATTCATGTAAATCATTCATGTAAATACTGCAAAAACACTCATTTGCGATAAAAAAGGATATATCTTAGGTCTCTTCATTTACATTTCATTTACAAATTACAAGAAGAAAACTTAAGTTTTACTATTTTGCGGATTTATCACTCTTGTACACAATATCTGTTATTTCCGTCATTATTCACAGTTCCAGCAACAACACAATAAATCATCTTTCACTGTACGCTACACACATTTACGTCAGCAACACTTCAATGGTTCTGCTTTATTACTTCAAGCATCTTTACATCATTTTTCAAACCCTGCATGACGGATTACTCATGGAGGAGTGGCTGCTTCAATAACTCTATTTTTTTGACTTATTTAATTTGATCTTGAGTTTAGCGTTCTTTCAAGTAGCGACTTTATATGAGACTTAGACTTATGGCTTAGCATGGAATTCGAACTATATGAGGTCCGGTTGGGAATCGAACCCAGATTTCCTACACCAAAGTCGCGTATGCGTTAGGCGACTTTGCCCAAGAGAGAGCTTTACTTTACTTTTTGTTCTGCATTCATCAGTAACTATATATCCTATAGATAAGATTACATAATTTTATTACTCACAGATCTAAAAACACTATATTTCATATTCTTCCTATAAATTTTAAACAACATGGATCCTTATTATTAATCGTTACCTACTGGTATATATGAACCCATTGAATCATCGTTACCCAGTTTGTGGTAATATCAAATGCACAAAATATGAGTAAGTACCTACCTTCCCTATATCTTTCAGATCTGGCAAAATGTTGGAACGAGTCATAACAGTTGCAAATCATTGTGTAACTTTTCTAAGCCAAGAGATTACATAAATTGGTTTGAGGTATTACCTTAAAAAAAGCCTACTGATGTGAATCGGTATATCATTTTATGTTGGTTAATTCAAATACAATGCGAATGAAGTAAAGTACCTTATGTTCATGTACGCTAATCAATCGATTGCTGTTATAAAAAATCGAACACTCTGTAAAATTTTTATTAAATGAAGTGTGACGCTTCTGTTTGTCGTTATTGCGGTATTATATGCTCTATATCATCTGAGATTGAACCAAATTTGTTTGTCAGTTTGCATAGCCATTTCTGTCAATACCATTTAAGAATCAGCTGGGACACATTATGGCGTGATAGAATTAATATTTTCAAAAGATCGAAACTATAAAATATATTAATATTTGTTTAATCACTCTTTCTATTTCTATAAATTCTTGGCGCTGTCTACGTTATCTATGTTAAATGTTGGTTTGGATAGAATTCTGATCAAGAATTGCTACCTTTCATCTCACCCTGTGCCTACAATCCAGCAAGTTCGATGTTTGTTGAATTTATTGCTCCCGATGTAACATTTCCCTATATGAAAGACGGTACAATTTTAGTGGATGCACTATCTAAATGTCCAATATTTCTAGCATAAAGAATTGGAAATAATTGGGGGAAATACTATCACCCAGATGAACATTATAATAGATTATATTTACATACCTTGCAGTGTAGAAATATTCATGTGTAATAATGATTTCTTAGACAGTTTATACTATGTCATTTTTCAAAGAAACCAAAAGGGGAGAGAGAAATTCTCAATCGTAGAGAACAAATGTCTAGTTGCAGTTATTTCGATGAAACGAGTTTCTGCCCGGAAGAGTTTTCGTACTGCTTAGCAAATATTTTCCCGTGTATTATCTGTCCTATCGGAAACGAAAAAAAAAAAAAAATACAAATATATTATAATATAAATATTCATTTAGCTGTACCTCAATTTACTACATATTATTCATTAATCAGAATAATTCATGTTGTTGAACTTGAGCATCATCTACAGCAATGTAAATAGCTTAATGCGCTTGTGAAATCGAGTGATAACCTCGTGAAGCTCCTTTCGCTACTGCGCTAGTCGTACATCAAATATGTCATATACATACATTCCCTTGCATTATAATTCACTCATTGATTCCTTGGTAATCCCTCCGCATCTGGTTAAACACACTGGATGGTATTATCTAGTAAACTGGCATTTTGACTTACCTGTTGAAATCAACTTGATACAAAATATCAAAGCAATGCGTATCAAGTATGTTTAATATTTAACACATAAGAAGTAAATTAAGTAAGGAATAAATCTTTCATTAAACAATATGATATTCAAGATTTTATAAGTTTTTTTTCTAATTAGCATATTTTTTCCTTCCTATATGCTGCTATCCAACATATTCTATGCTATTCTCAATAATTGCTAACAGTAAATACTCAATTTGCTGCAGTATCATATTCTTGGCAACGTTCAGGGAATTACTCTCTGTTTATTCGTAGACATTATTATATTTGGAAGTTCTTCGGAAATCTAAATTTAGAGTTGTGAGGTAAGTACACACTTCTACTGATATTTGTACTGTTTTGAAGATAATATGATATTTTTTTTGTTAATGTCAAAGTACAACCAGTAAGTTTTTATTTCTTTCCGTAATATGCTGAGACGTTTGCTTTTCCTTGCTCTCGAAATCATAATGTAAATTTAAGTTTATGAGGGATAAAAAACCCGTAACGTAACGTAAGCTTATTTAAATTCTTAAAGATTTTATTTTGTAATTCTTAAGAGCACTTAATAGTAATCTCTAATCTAATGAATCTTTAATTGTATTTTAACGTGAATGAAGATACAGAAAGAATTTTCCTGAATTTGTAATTAGCTTCCATAGAAACATTATGGGTAAGCATGTGCCTTTAATTCATGCTATAGTTGTTAGATAACATTTATTGTATCCTAATAATTATTCAAAATTCTAATGTTAGATGCTAAAAAAAAATATTGTTTGGTTTAATGCATCTTAATTTTAACTGTTACGTAATCTGTATCTTAAAAGGATTTTGCCTTTTGACAAATAGATTCACTTATTTACTGAATTTACATTGCTCTGAATCTTTAAATCTAGGAACTCAAAATTTAATATAGAATACATGTAATACTTTATCCTTGAACTACAGATAATATACTTGAGGAAAGATAAGCAAAATACAGGGTTCGTATCGGACTAATTAAATGAAAGCTGAATTTCTCAGTATCGATATTTCAGACTAAACCTTAAAACATACTAAAAGTCCCCACCGATCCCACACCGGCTTCATTTTCAAAATGGCATCTAAGGATGGCGGCACAAGAATTTGTTACTCTCTCACGTTTGTTCCTATAACTTGAACAAATATACATGGATTTTCATCTTTTAAACGTCTAAGTATGCAAAGCAAAATGGGATATTTAATGTTTATTATTAAATGAAGGTAAATTTTCAAAAGAAATTTTTATCGAATAAAAATCTTTTAATTTTCCTCTTGTTTGTAAATATAAATGCCATCTCAAAATTGCAAATAATAAATTGTAATTTCAATTACATATTTTCTTTTTAATTTTTAAGGAGTCGGATGTACTTATTATGAATAGATATATTTACAATAACCCAAGATGTATTAGAAATGATTTAAGATAATAGTTCATAATTGCATGGATCTACAACTCTAGTTTATAAGACATCGTCGACAACTTCATCTGGTTCATCAGAAATAACTTCTTGAGCATTAATGCAGGTCATTCCACTGCAGGTTTTGTAGAATTTAGCGCAGGACAGTCCACTTTTTCGAGCTTCACTTCTTTTGAAGAGATATTTTACATTGACAACTAATTTGATTCAAGAGCTCATCAAGCACCACTGGAATAGTTGTTAATACCGGAAACAATTTTTCATTTTTCACATACCAACCCCATTCTGTGGGTTCGAACTTATTTCCAAACCAAAACTGGACTTGAAGGTATGCTCTTAGTGAATACTGTCCGGCAGCTGCAGACATTGGAGGTAGGTTCCAAGATCCAAGATCCTCACCTTCCTTATCACCGTACAGTATCACCAACAATTTTCCCTTGTAGCCATTATAAATTCAGTGTCTTGATTTTTACCATTAAAAAGAATTAGAGAGTGAGCTAATTCGTTACCTGTTAAATCAGTTTGAGAGCAGACTTTTTGCTCTTCTTGAAAAAAATTGATGCTGGGTCACAGCCTGTTAATGCATGTAATGCAAATATCGAAGCAGAAAGAGGCTCCATTTTCTTACTAATCATCTACAAATCGTAACACTAAATTTCTCTTGTGGTAAATTTTGGTTTTACGAAGTACATGCGATTTTCTGGTTTTGAGCGTCCTTTCATAATTGCCAACAAATCACTGTATGTAACAACAATAACAACTGACTGCTGTGTAGCACACATATCAATAGCTGTCGACACGATCACATCATCAGCATCTCCTTCCACTTGCAAAATGTTAGTGTTCTAGGACAATAACAATGGAGTAAGTTTTTCAATGAGGTGTGTCTTGTTCAGTGAATTGCAGAGAGTTTGCTAGCAAGATGTGCATAAAATCACTCCATACAGAGGTTGGAGACAGTTAAGAAATGAGATCTTAACCATATATTGTCAAGGAACTCTAGCTTTTTAACATCAGGTTTGTCATATGTCCATGATAATACATCTTTCATTATCAAACTCTTGATTCCCACATTAACTTAGTTATCCTTTTGTAGACTTTGATTGTTTCTTTACAAAGACTAGCAACATGATCAGATTTGGGGATTTCAGTGACTCTGGAAATTTCAGTTCTTTCAACTGCTTCTGGAGGTGTGAATATTTTTATTCTCCCCATACTATGAAACATATTGTGGTCTGCATTGTCAAATGCGAACTGAATAAATGAACTTACTTTCTGTTAACTTCTCTGCATTTATTCTTAAATATTTATTCTTGTTCGTCCTATCTCTTGGTATGGGACACTTATTCCAAGACTATTAAAAATATCTGTTAGTTGTCTAGATGCATAGGGACGCAGGCAGTGTACACCTATCGTTACTTTCAGGGGAGAAATAAATTATCTACGCCGACAACCTGAAATAAGCTGAGCTATCGGGGAAGGCTTACGGTTAGCCTCTGAACTGTCATCCTGTTATTTCACAAATCAAAAGTTTCAGGGATTTAGAACCAGTTCATCACCATTTATTGTCTGTTCATCCAAAAGTGTATAGTATTCAGTGTTGTACCGTTGAATTCGGATGTTTGCTCTGATAATTTCTACTGTTTTTGCACGATTCGAAGAAGTGCACGATGCCAATTTATTATTTTTATTTGTGTATCGCTTCCATGCTTCATGCAACAACATATTGTAACACACTGAGAAAAAATGTAGGTGGCGTACTTAAAAAGATAGGTTACATGCGTAATTCCTGTAGTTTTTGGACTTAACGTACTGGGGACGTATAACTGGAAACAAATATTTTATAATACTTTCTGTATAAGAGTTCCATCTATACGTACTTTCCTTATGAAACAATGTAGGCGGTCAGGATCTCACATACAAATGGACGTATATAACATATAGCTGACGAAGGTAACATAAGTATATGCATATGATATACGGAAATCTGTTAGATGTCAGACATCCTGCAACGGCATGATGTAACATCTAAGGGCAGTGCCTATGTAGCATACGGATAATGTATGCTCCGTACCGATTTCTATAGTAAGCAAGAGTAAGCAATATACCACTGTCCGGATAACGGATATTTCTCTGTGTAGTCTCTAAATGTGAATATTACTTCTGTACCATATGGTGTCCAACCTTCTGTTATGACCAATCTCTTAATAGTGATTAATAAGCTTTTTCTTCAACTGCTTGTCAGAGTAACCAGACATCCATCATTACTTTCAATATATTCAATGAGTGTATTGAAAACTTGGAGTCTAATTTCGTAAACAAGTCTGCCAACTTTGCTGCTTTTCTTGCCAATAAAGAAGCAATTGTAACTGTTATGGTGGTATTTGGTCTCTGCTCTTGCAAGATCAATGACACTTTCGATTACTTTTTGTCCTTCACTGTCTCTCCGGTTTTTCGCCCGCAATAAAATAGTTTTCTGAAACTCGAGTGTTCTGCCATTAAAATTTTCTGTGGCTGGAAATACTGCTACCAGACAGACGCAAACTATCTTAAACGTTGATACCCCATTAATATATCCTAGAAGTATCATCATGATATCTAATAAACTAAGCAGGTCCTTAAAAAAATTCTACTTAAAAATTCACAATTATCTTTCCATTTAGAGAACAAGGTCTACTTTGAACCTCAATTGTACTTCCTCAAATTGCCAAGTGAAATTTTCTATGATGCGTAAGACGAGGCTTTTAGATACCGGCATGTTTGTTCCACTGTAGCCAACAAGAGGAAAACTATAGAGAAAAATGGAATATTTTCAAAATTTTTCCCCTATAATAGGGAATTATAATTTTCTAGGGCTATAAAAACTGCTACTAGACAGTCACAAGCTATCTTAAAATAAACTTTGGTACACCTTGAATATATCCTACAAGTATCGTATTGATATCTGAGAAACGAAGCTTGTAATTAAAACCATATGTCATGGTAAAGAGAAAAGTCTAAAAAAAAAAAAAAAAAAAAAAAAGTCAAGCTTTAGAACCTAAATTCAAATTTTTCGTACGCTCCCTAATCATCCAATTGTAAAGGTCGGTATTTGCTTTGGTTTAGCAAGGAGAGATGTTCGACTGGTGTAATTTGACTTGCGTTCGTACATATAGGTACGGATTAATAAATATAAATTAAGAAAATTTCGTATTTTTAACCGAAAAAAAGGAAAGAATTAATTTCCCTACTTCGCAATACTGATTGTGAGTTGGTCCAATTGGTCTAAAAATTAGGAATCTATATGAGATATATGCCTGACAAGTCCTAAGTAGATCTCTCTAAATCAAAGGAAGTTATACTGAAAATGCTAAAAATCGAAAAGAAAAAAGAAAAATCGAAACTCAAAAAATCTAGATTTTTTACTTTGGGCACATATTTGAGAGTGAAATTCCATTCACTCAGATAAAAAATACCATAAGGATGAACTGTGGCCCAACCATATGCGGCATAGAAAAATCATTCCGGTATCTTAATTAGTGTTCACCCAGGAGAGAATTAAGTAAGTGTGACTACGGTTAGTGACACTTTGGCCACCCTGTCTCGAAAGGTTTAATCGAAAAATTCAATAAATCTTATCCTCCCTTGACGTGAGATCTTCATTTATAGCTAGAACTTAGATTTTAAAATTAATAAAATGAAAATGAAAGCCGAAAAACGTTTACAACATGAAAATCCATGTATACTTGTTCAAGATAGAGGAACAAATATGAGAGAGTAAAAAAATTCTTGTGCCGCCATCTTTAGACGCCATTTTGAGAGTGAAGCCGGCGTGGGATCGATGGGGACTTTTAGTATGTTTTAAGGTTTAGTATGAAATACTAATACTAAGAAATTCAGCTTTCACCTAATTTGTCCGATATCAAAGGATATCTTTCCTGGGCTAATAAGCAGTTTTGTAAAATTCATTCCGCAAGGGAAACAGAAATTAAAATAGTTTCCACTATTTTACAGTTTTTTCTTTATTGGCATAAGTTAAAATATAAGAAAGAACTCGATTCAAAATATGTGAATATATTATATTATATTACGTAAAAATTGAATATGGTTGTTACAAATATCCTTTTAAAAACAAAATTTCTTGTTTTCCGTCCTACGATTTTGCCCTTTATGCTAAGGAGACGAATAATTAACAAAAGTTTTGAAAATACAGGTAAAATGAGATGTAGGAGAAAACTGAAGAATCTAGAAGAAAAACATGAACACTCTACCAGAAGCTCCGTGCCCTGGAGTCAAAGCTGTACACCCTCGCAATACAAGTCAATGCTCTACCACTGAGAAACAAATTACTTTCTGACCGAATTGTTTGGGTAACCGGTATCGAGGACTGGATTTCCATGTTTTGTGCCCATGGAGCCTAGCGAAATTTCCGCCCCTAACCACCAATAGGCCGCCCCTAGCTGCGTACTGCCGCTCATTTCAGCAGATCCACCGACAACTGATCAAACCACCATAATAACCAATTGATTTATGACAATATTTGCTACAAATTTATAGTAGTCACGGCGATTTAAAAAATGGCTTTCGCTCGTTTTATTGAGTCATTGGCGAAATATGTATATTTAATAGTTTTTTCGTTTTTTAAAATATTGTTTCAAAAATTCCCGCCCATCAAAATTTGCCGGCCTGGTCCCGGGCGCACGGGGCGGATGCCTAAATCCTGCCCTGCCCGTATCCAGAAAACTAAAACGAGGGGGAAGATAATTTTTGAGTTTTAACTTTAGTTCACATTACATTCTTGATTGTTTATTTTTTGAATACACGAGTGCACAAATTGTTATCAAAATAATAGAAACGTCTAAAGAAGTTCTACTTACCACATTATCATAGTGTTGGACCACCACTCTCCGTCAGAACAGCTTTAATGTGACGTGAATAGATCTATAGAGATCGTAAATGGTACCAAGTAGAATATTACGTTATTCCACGTGGAGTGCATTGCGCAGTTCCTTGAGAGGATGTTGAAGAAAATCTGTTTAGAAAACTCACTACATAGCCTATGTCCAATAATGTGGAGTTCCGGGGATTGAGCGGACCAAGGAATGTGTTCAGCTTCATTCCGATGTTTCTGAAACCACGCCGAAATAGCTCCAATATTATCATCCTGGAGTATGACGTCATTGTCCAGAAACAACATCTGGATCATAGGATGCGCATAGGCCTCTACAATGGCAAGATCATCACGGACAGTAAAGTGAGTGGTAACCATCATCACAGAACCCACTAAAAACCAAAATATTGCGGCCCATAACATTACAAAACGGCCAGTATGTTTCAATTTTTTTGAAAGTGCAGTGAGACTGTGTGATTTCTACATGCATCTTTTTCGTACTTTTCGCTGACCAACATGACAGTGATTTCTGACATACATGTGCTCCAGTTTGAAACTATTGACATTTCAAAGCCCTCAACTTCTTCCATTGTAAAGAACCTAATACACATATCAATACCAATTCCTACAAAAGATCATCATCTCGCCCCATATGTCATGTTGCTTGTACTTCTTCTGTGTACGGACGACTCCAAAAGTGCACTACCATCTGCAATTCTGCTTTTCCTGCAATAGTAGGCAACACCATCTCGGTCGTTGGGTTGGTTGAGAATTAGATAGGCGTTCGACCAAACCTCAATTTTCTTACAAATATATCAGTGTGGCAAACTGGAAATAAGATAATAAAATAAATTGTTAAGATTGACGGTTTTATTATTATGAGGGAAATGGATCGCACAAAAACTTACAAAATGATCTTACTTAAGCATTTCAAACAAGATGAATGTTAAGAAATAGATATCAGAAAAGAGCAGTTTCTTTTCTTCTTAAAAAACTCTTAAGGAAACAGGTTACATAATCTAGAGGTTTAATATAAAAGACTAACAGCACAACAACAACATTCTCAAGAAACAGAGACAAACACAGGCTAAGGGATATCACGGGCGCAGCAGAGTAGCGGGTCTCAAATGAAAGACAAAGACATGGGAACCTACTTGCAAATACAATTGATATAATAATAATAATAATAATAATAATAATAATAATAATAATAATAATAGGCATTATTATTATTATTATTATTATTATTATTATTATTATTATTATTATTATTATCAAAAACCCGTTTCCTTTTCAAAATCTCTGACTCTGCCTAAGTTCATGTCTGCATATAGCTGTCTTGTGTGCACTTCTTTTCAATGAGCGGTCCCAAAGCCCAAAAGGGACGGAAATCTCCGAGAAAGAGGAGGCTTTCTTATGATAAATTCTAGGTCAAAGTTCGAAACACTTGCTTTTGACAAGTGCTTTCTTGTTTCTTTTCTTTTTCGTGAAGAGAAATGTTTTGGCGCCTCAGAAATTACAGTAGATAATATTTCAAACTTGCAAGTGGATTTACTTACATTGCAATTTGTAGAAAAAGTCATTAGAAGACATTATTCAGTGGTGCCCACCCCCCTTATGTCTATGAAGCACCACCCCCCACCAATTGTCTATCCGTAGGTGTTCTTCCATGAAAAAAATCTTCTTTTCGATTAATTTTACCCCCCCCTCATCAAACATATTTATATAGATTTTAACCCCCCAAATATTTCAATGACGCAGTTTGCGTCATAGCCCCCCCTTGTGGGCACCCCTGCATTATTGTAAAAATTAGGTTTTATTACTTCATCTATCGCAAATTTCAGGGTCCCCTAGTACCTTGCTCCCCCACCCACGGCACGAAAGATCGATATCGAAAATTTAGAATATGGAATATACTTGAATCAACAATCAAACTCTAAATGTGTTCTTCCATACATATAGTTCAGGAGGAAGAGAAGGAACGCGAACAAACATTTTAAGTCAATTATTTAAAAAAAAATAAAAGTAGTCATATTTCCCTCTTAATAGAAAACAATTACTGAAATTTATCTTTTACCCCTGTTTCTGATTGTCATGAGAAATCAGCGACAGTACATACACTTTACATAGTATAGCCATATATTCTATAATTTTTCACAACTAAGCAAATAGGAAGACGGAATTCGTGCGATAATAAAGTAGAATGTTCTACAAAAAAGTCATAATCAATTGTCATTTTTCTGTCAGTAATTTTGACACAGACTCAGAAGTACAAAATTAATACAACTAGGAATGAGAGATCCAATTCCTTTTTTCTCCCAATCTAAAAGAGTTCTGCATTTTGCTGAGATTGTCATTTTTAAATAAATAAATCCCACATCGGGTGCTAATTCTCGCTATCGGGGTTTCGAGGTAATCGGTAACGGATAGTGTAAAGTTTGTTGATTCTCAGATCTCGGCAGTTTGTTAAAAGATATTTCGCTATTCATGTTGTTATTTCTTTGTTACAAAAACACTTCTGATTGACTAAATTCAATATGAATTACTGAACTTATACGCTCCGCAAAAGAAAAAGAGACAGTTAACACCTTGCGGCTAGACCATCCAATATATATCTTCTTATCCCACAATCGTGTCTGGTAAAGACCCCCCTATCTCCTCCTTTACTCTCCCATATTAAAATGAGCATCAACATGAGCACAATTCTAATCTCAAACTAAACATGTATTAGTATCAATAAAGTGAAAGAATAAAAATGAGACGAAACGAGATTCATAAGTTGATGTAGAGACAACCTTAAACATATCTCAATGTAAAATTTAAACCAATAGATATCTATTAGAGTTACGGAAGTGTGACAGACAGAAAAAAGGAAATAGAAGAAGAAAAAGGAAAGGAGCACATATAAAAATTTTTGATTTAAACGTTGTAAGAAAAGAACCTAACATTATAAACTTCCGTTTCCAGAAATCCAACAATAATATAGAAATGACGTTCTTTTCAATTTTTGTCAGAACTATTGGAATAAATACGTAGAGGATGCGTGAAAAATTCCTTAAGTCACTTCCAAAATGAATACCAAACTTGGTGATGAAATTAAGTACTCAATTTCCAGTGAAACTGAAAGGTTCGGAGACACATCTACAATCACGCCAAAAGTTTAAAACACATCCTGTACTACCGCTTGGTTCGGTTGCAAGTTCGGAAGTGTTCATTAAACGTACTGATCTAAAATACATTATAATAAACCTAGGTCATACCTTCCATTCCATACTACTAATGCAAACTGAACAAAAAAAAGCAAAATATAGAAAAAGACAGAAAGGAAAATTGAATGAGTCCTATTTTACTGCTAAGGACTTGCATTAAAAGTTCGAAAAGTTTACTTATTTCATTGGCAAAGTGTGTATTTGTGTGTGAGAGAGAGAGAGAGAAGAGAAAGATGCAAGACACGATAAGGAAACGTCAAGAATGATGGAGAGAGAGAGAAACAGAAAGAGAGACAAAATAAATATGAAAACTACTTATCATTACTCTGTATGATGAAGATTGCACACACTTCTTTTTCGGATTCTCGCATTATAACTTCTCTAACCAATGTTGGTAGCGAATGTTTTATGAATAAAAAATATAGTACCTAATGGAGATTCGAACTGAGATTTTCCTTTTGCAAGTCTAGGACGATACTATAACGATATCACTGGTTCTTTATCCTTAATATAGAGCCATTAAAATATCTTTATTTATCTCTTTTCACACTTTGTTTAATAATCATAAACGAGAAATGTACATTTTACCTTTACGCACTTTTTCTTCAACATGTCTACCTCGTTTTACTGATTGAATCTATTTAGTTTCGGTTGTCCTGACAACGATATCAAAAATCATATTATTTAAAAACATTTGAATATCTTTTTTATATTGACATTATAACTAACTTATTTCTTTCTCTTGTTTCTTCTTCTAATAGTAAAATCAGCCTAGTATATATTTCAAATACCTTACGGCCCAAGATTACAAAAAAATAATGATTTACAAGTAAAATATACAACGCACTGTTGTATATTATGGTGCTCGACGGACTTTTCTTTCTATTTATTTATTCAATAAAAAGATAAAGAACTCTGGACCGTAAACCTTAGGTAATTCTTATGTGCCTCTCGTACATACAAAATATACCGTATCATAATACACATGCCTTTTCATTACATTAAAAACACTACAGTACTTTTACATTAAAAACACTATTATTGATTATATTTCATTGATTATAAGGCACATAAAAATTACGGTCACTTAATTTAAGTCCGTTAAGGGTCATAAAAAGGTTAATTGTTAACAAATTTAAATCATTGACTTTAGGCATAATAACTAAAATTGTTAATATATATGTTTTCTAGGCAAATTAAAACTGAATCCGTAATAACATTTAATTTCGAAGTTCTTTGAAAAACGTATAAAAATTGATTTTCATTACTCGTAAATTTTTTTCATGAAATACATGACATCAATTTTACATAATGGTCATTACTTCCATACGTTTACATTAAAAATATATTTTATTCTTTAACATTTATATTATTAGCATGTAATTCGAATATAACAAGTACACAAAAGTAAGAATTGTTTTCATACAAATTCCTTATAGAAAACATAAATTATTAACTTCAATATATATTCTCGCTTTACAAAGATGCTTTCAAATCTACTCTATAACATGAAACATTAATAATGCGATTAATATTGCTTTTTGCAATCATAGGAGAACACATGAATAGTATGACATACAAATATCAAATAAAATGCATATAACATCGATTTATTAACTCAAACACTATACGATTATATTCGTATTAATAATGGGTATTTGTATCTAAAGTTTTTAAATCAGTTTCATAATCAGAAAATTCATTAGAAGTATTTAACGCTGACGTGGATTCAACCCCTTCCACATCAGCATAATCTAATTTAAATTACGGTGACTCATAACTTCGGTTAAATTACATTGTATTCCGCAATCTTGAGTACTTTTTTGGCGATTATGCACTGTTTCAGCATTCGGATTTCTATGTGTATAATTACTGCCATCTATAAATCGATTTCGCGTGAACAGACGAGGATTATTGTTCCTATTAATATTTCGATTACTATTTCTAAAATTCCTATTCCCATTTCTGCGATTAGGTTGCGTCTGATTACCATTAACATTATGACCACTTATTCTACTGTTAAAACGATACAAATCAGACGTATTCTCAGTTTGTACATTTAAATTGGGAACCGGATCATATTGTAAATGAATACGACCAGAATTACCTTGACCTCTATCCAGCCCTCTATTACCATTTTGCATTACAGATTGACTTTCATAATTTTGGACAAGCATAATCAAATGATTAAAATTAGCACACTGTGCGCACATTAATAATTGTTGTAATATAAAAGGGAGTAAGATTCGTATAGAAGCAATGATCCGGGATTCTGGATATGACTAGGATTTAATGATCTTAATTCGTTATATGTAGAAACACGAATTCAGTCACACTTTTATGAAACTTAGGATTGAATGGTTTCGTTCTCAGTATGGCATCCCTATTCGCTATCATAAAGTCGTTCTCGTAATTAGATAGCAGACCGTTCTTAAAGTCAGAATATGTACGGAGCTTATTCCTAATTGCCTCAAAACCATGTTAGACAAGGCGGCAGTAATATATGTGGTAGTAACTTTAAAAATTGAGACTCGTCTACACCCATTAATTCGCATTCATCCTCAAATTTTTCTAGGAACCCCCTCGCAGGTATATCTGCTGGTACATCACTAAATTTAGTAAGTGATTTAACTTCACTGAATCGCAAAGGTTTACCTTATTAACCTTCAAATAACTGTGGTTACGTTTCTGTCTGGATGATTGCCTCGTTCTCCTTTCTTCTTCGGTACTATCTTCAGTACAGGTTGAAGGTTCATTACACTCAAGAGTTGCTCTGGGATGACGATGACGTGTAGATTCCAAACCGATGAAAGTGGATGTACAGTATCCGTGTGCCCACCATTATGCACCGCACTTTCATGTATACACTTCTCTTTGATGAAATTCACTTCATCCTGCAACTGCTTAATCTGATTGACGTGTTCATTTACCACAGTCTCTATAATATCTACAGTCTTGAACCTCGGTGCATCTCCGTACTATCTTTTCCATTTCTTCATCATAGCGTTCAAATTTGGCTACAATTTGCTGATTTATCTGATGTAATTGCTGTTGTATGCCATCATTACGTTGCTGCAATTGCTCTAATCATTCGTCAATATGTTGAGCTTGTTGATTCACATTTTGGTTCAGTTGATTCATTTTTTCAAACTGTTCGTCACTAAGTCGAGCTTGGTCCTGAGCTTGGTCCTTAATTTGTCGTGATATCTCCTCACTTCGTCGATCTTGATCCCGAGCTTGATCCTTAATTTGTTGAGCTTGATCCCTAATTTGTCGGGATATTTGTCTTAAGACTTCTAACATGTTGTCTGGAGAATTCATTACAATAGGAATATTATCAATCGTTCCACTATCAGTAGCACTCATGATATTTCTATATATAATCTTGCTACTTCTCAAAATAGTACGATTAATATCAGGCTCAATGTTGACCGCTTTTCACTGTAGTTCTAAACGATAGAACCCACTCTCGGTGTTCCGGCACCAATTTATAACGATATCACTGGTCCTTTATCCTTAATAATGAGCCATTAAATTATCTTTATTTATCTGTTTTCACACTTTGTTTAATAATCATAAACGAGAAATGTACATTTTACTTTTACGCACTTTTTCTTCAACATGTCTACCTCGTTTTACTGAATGAATCTATTTAGTTTCGGTTGTCCTGAGAACAATATCCAAAATCATATTCTTTAAAAACATTTGAATATCTTTTTTATATTGACATTATAACTAACTTATTTCTTTCTATTGTTTAATCTTCTAATAGTAAAATCAGCCTAGTATATATTTCAAATACCTTACGGCCCAAGATTACAAGAAAATAATGATTTACAAGTAAAAATATACAACGCACTGCTGTAATACCAATACACCAACAGTTACTCTATCCAAAACATATTTAACAAATGTATAGTGTTTCTTTCTAAGAACAATAAACATGAAAAATAGATACTACAAAACAATTAAGTGTTTCGAATTGTTTTAGTAGACCCCATACTTATTATTTTCCCTTTCCCAAGCAACATTTATAAATCGTCTCATTTGTAATCGTGATACAGATGTTTGCTTCCACATTCTTACGGATTGCTTGTTTAGTATCAGAAGTCACTTTTCGATTCTTCACGATCACTTTGTACAAGAAAGAACCTTGTCTTGGCCAGGATTCGAACCTACGTTTTGAATCTATACTACTCGTGAGTCCAGGACATTACGTCTACCCTACTCTGCCACCCGAAACTGTAACTCAAATCTTACTAAGTTGAGTTCTGCTCTTTTAGAACGAACCTACTTCTTTCTGTAGTGTACGTCGAAATTTATTTATTTGACGACCTGGAGACAAGTTAGTGCCCACTAGTAAGAGAAAGAATATATAATCCATTGAAAATTGCATGAATAAGAATGTACTACGCAGTAATTACGACGTGCAAGTTCAAATGCACGCTTAAAGGAATAATAATAATAATAATAATAATAATAATAATAATAATAATAATAATAATAATAATAATAATAATAAATGTTCAGCTCCATTGTGCAGTTGTCATTTCAAGGAATAATATCAACATGCGAAATGAATCTAACGAGCATTCTTTGAAGATTAGGCACAGTAGTGTAAGTAAGAATGCTTCGGTTTTCCCACAAAAGTGTCAAAAGAGCCCCTTCGTCATTTTTCCACGTTCATGAAGGCACGTAAAATTAATAGAGAACATATTATTGACCTTCCGTCCAGCCACCCACTATATACTCATATTCTGGAAATATTGCATTTATTATTATTATTACTTGAAGTAATTGATGGAATTATTTTTTTCTTAAGAGAATCATCATTCTAAATAAATTAACATAAAATGTTCACAACTCATATTGAAAACTCTCCAAAACTTCTCGATGCTGCTAACAAACTTCCAAATTAGTGAACATTTGGAAGAATTCGTTGACTACTTTGTTAATGTCAACATGGTGATTTCCTCGGCTTTCACTCCTTAAGATTAGCAAGAGCTCAATGATTTGCCACATTATGCTATGGATATATACTGACCAGCCAGAACATTATGAACACCTACTAAATATCTGGTATGTCCATATTTGCCTCGCAAAACAGCAATAATGCGGTTTGACATGGAAATAATGCACGAAAGAATTGCACGATGCGAATATATTATTTTGTGACTGAAGGCGTGGGGCATCACATCTCCATAAACGTCATTTACTACCGCAAATTCGACGGAGAGGGCGATGATCTAGGATATTTCATTGAATGACATCCCAAAGATATTAGTTGGATTAAGACAGGTGAGTTTGGAGGCTATTGCAGCAATTGAAATTTATCTCAGTATTCCTTCAATCACTGTACTATGATAGCCTTGTGACAATAAATGGTGTTCTGCTGACTGATTCCATTCCGAGCTAAAAAATACGGCCGATATGAATGGGTGTACGTGATCAGCAATAACTTACCGATAGCTAGGAGCCGTTATGGTCCTTTTCACACTTATTACTGGGTCTCTGCTCTACACATTTTGAATTGCTCCCTGGAAAGACGATGGATTCTGACCCGGCCTTAAAGTAATGAAGACAATATCATGATTCATATTATGACGATTGGCACGTTCAGGACGTCATGTGCAGAGAGACATATCTAACAGTGTAACAAGAGTGCATGCTGAGACACATTTGGGCTTTATCCACTACTTGCTGGGGTAAAAGTAAGGGAGAACGTTGGGGGATATCTTTCCCTGCTTCCAGAAAAAATCCGCGGCGCCCACCCGCATTCTGAAAAAAGTACAATGGACAAAGATAGGCACGGGGAACGGCATAAGGTCACCCGTTCCCCTACCTTTTCAGATCCACTTTTACCCCTGACTACTGGAGTCTGTTGAAGTCGGCTATTTATTGTGCTACAGATTTCGCCCTATTCTGTTTTAATAATTTCGAAAGTCTAGACGTCTGACATTTGTAATGAGGTGTGTTCACCTCACTTCTTATGGTTTGGTTTGGTTTGGATTACCGTCCTTTTTCCAACCTTGACACTCAGCATGGCAGATCGCGAAAACCCAAAAGACACTTTTTTTTTCGAAAAGATATTTGTAGCCGTCTAGCCACTTTATAAAAACTCTGATTAGTGTGGAATTCAGACTTCCATATAAGGAGAGAGGGCAATAAAAATTCAAAGCGAGGATCTGTTCTAGATTGCAATAGAGCAGCAGGAATCTATCGCAACAAAATCGAGACATGTTTTTGTCTGATTGGTTGCAATAACCAAAATATTGCCATATTTCGCTAGCGAACATTTTTAAATTGTTTGTGTGCGTCAGTATCTAATTTCCGAGTTTTTGTTTAACTTTAACTTTACACAAGAACGTGGTTTGCTAATTATAACAATTAGGTAGGGAAAAGAAGAAACTAATTTTCTTTAAAAAAAAAATTCATTTTAAGACTTATATTTCCGAAAAATTAAACAGAAAAAAGCTAATATATTAATGTATGTGTATAGATATTGTAGGGGGCATATATATATTCTAGGGGGACTCAGTCCCCCTTGAACGTAGCTGAATTCAACACTGACTCTGATATATCGCTGTCCTTACGCATTCAACACACAAGCATTAAGCTGACTAGTCGACTGAGATTCCTGTAACAGTTTGGGGTGGCGTTGTGCTGTACCTCGTGGCTCTTACGTCAGCCAAACCATTACGTTCCAAAAGTAACAGGGGTCATAATGCTTGGGCTGGTTACTGTATGTTTTGTTGGCTTTTAGTTTACTGAATAATCACTCAGATGTTGTCGTCGTCACAAGCAAAAAATATATATATATAGTTGAAACGCCACATTTTTTAACATCTCATAATTTTAACATCTTAATATAAACTAAATCTTTGAAACTTGTGGACTCATTTTTCTCTGGGCCTCCCCACATTGCGGGCTCTGTGGGCCCGTTATTACGCCACTGATTAGACAGTTGTTCCATTTACTCTTCTGTTTCCAGAAAATCTACGCACGTGGTGTTTGTATACATAAAAGTAGGGACCAGTACTACACGTGTTATTGTCGAATAACTCAAGCTTGTGTGCAGCGTTAAAAAATATTTACTTACGTCTTATGAATGTGGACATGGGTTCAAGTCCATTGGGAACAATAGAACCCAGTGGGCTTTAACATACTTCAACCAAAATTGTTAGTTTCATCGTTAAGCTCAGCTGTTCGATTTAGTCATTCGTAGTAATTATTATTGATAATGTTTAGTAGTGGTAATATTTTTCTTTTCATATTGTTTCTATTCGTTTCTTTATTTTAAAATTATATCCAAATAAATGCCACATGATTACTGTTATTTTGAATGTAAACGCCATTTACAATTGATAAAGAACCAACACTTAACCTTCCGACGTAGCTGTAAAACTTAAACAAAAGTGAAAGTTCTGGGGTTTGAATGCATGCTCCCAATAAAGTAAATATAGAACTTGAATACATTGCGTGTTTTCAAACGTAATCAACGTGGCCAAGCGATTTTCGGCAACTGATTCTAATACTTTTTGATGTCCACGAGTATGGGTTCGAACCTCAGTATTTCCAACCTCAGTTTTTTACTCTTTTGCAGCTACGTCGGAATGTTAAATTTTTGTTCTTCATCAATTGTAAATGGCGTTTACATTCAAAATAACTGTAATTATGGTCAAATTTATTTCGATATATTTTTAAAATAAAGAAAATAATAATAATACGTAAAGACCAAAGCAATTACCAGTACTAAACATTATCAATAATAATTACTACGAAAGACTAAAACTAATAGCTGAGTTGCTAACGACGGAACTTACACTTCTGGCTAAAGTATGTTAAGACCACTGTACTCTATAATCCCCAACGGATTTGAACCTACGTCCACGCGCACAAAGCATCTAAATAAATATTTTTGTAACGCAGCACTCAAGCTTGAGTTACTCAACAATAACATGTGTAGTACTGGTCCCGACTTTTATGTATAGGGGAGACCGGGGCTGGTTGGCGAACTTTTCATTCTTTATCTTTTTTATGAGCAGATGGTGCACTGTATTGCAATCTAAGGAATGTGTACGGACAGACCAATGTTTCCTCTAATAAATTCAATTTTTGTTTTTGTTTTGTTGGTTACAGTTTTCCAGAAATAAAATTTTATTTCTTTAAAACGGAGTATGGCAACCGACTCCTAGTAAGGGGCTGGTTGGCTGATATTGTGCGGCTAGTTGGCATACTTTTTAAATATAGCAAAACAAAACATTGGTTTTATTAGAAATAAACGTTATTTTTCTAAATTCTCTTATATATATTGCAGTGAAGTAGACTATTTGAAGTTTGAAATTACTTTTATTCACAACATCTAAAAGAATCAGCATTATGAAATATGAAAATTTCTATCTTTCATTCTAGCTTGGTTGTCATGACATTGAAAGCCACAAGATTATCCGACCACAGCAGTTTTAATATGGTTTGGTGTAGGTTAATTCGTCATATTATTTTTAAATGTAATTAAAATAACTGAACTATCAAGAAAGGTAGTTTATTTCGCGCTGTTCACAAAGTAGCTAAGAGAAACTAAGATATGTTTTAGCTGAATTATCAAGAAATGCAGTTTATTTCCTACTTTCCACAAAGAAAGAAAAAGGAATAGCTAGGCCTCTATTTTTGTAACAAAAGAGCACATACAAAATATTCTTGATCCTGAAATTAGGCCTATTCAGAAAATTCAGAGGCCGGCATACAGTCTTATCTCGATTTCTAAATTTTGACAGTATCCAATACGTGCCTGCTATTCTATAACATTGAAGTAGAAGAATGGTAGAACTGTAAACTACATAACAATAAAACGAACAATGTAACAATTAAATCAAAATTAAATTAAATTTCACATGGTGTTGTTTGGCGCACTTGCCAACCAACCCCAAATACTATACGCCAACTAACCTCAAGCCCATCATGATCAAATTGCAGAGTCAACTGAAATGACATTTGGCATATACATAGTTAGGTCCTAATCTCAATAGCATTTTTTAAAACTCTCTTTTATAGGGGGGGGGGGAATTTTCTATATATGGGGGTGATTTCTAAAAATAATCGAAAACGATCGATATTAGTTCAGAAACAAATTGAAAAGCAATTATTGAGAAATGAAAACTACACTGTTACGCATTTTACATCTACTGCTTTTCATTATAACAATTGCTGAAACTTGTGTTTATATATGGAGCGTTCACAGCATAAGGTTATCACGTCATAAAGTTGACAGATAGAATATGTATGTAAACAAACTGAACAACGAAACTATAAGATATCGGTCATTTTCTACTACCTTTATATACCCCGGTAAACGCCCCCCTGATACCCCTGGTTCGAAATTTAAAAGAACGCCTCTCGCACGCAGGCCACTGGGCTGTATTTAAAAGTCAACGCCTCTGGAATAATCACTATTAGTGCTCTCAACGGGTCGGGTCGGGTTGAAGACCGACCCGACCTGACCCGTGATCCGAATTGACTCACCCGACACGACTGACCCGAACCGTGATCCGACCTAATTGACCTGCCCCGACAACCCGACCCGAGCTGACCCGACTGACCCGACAACCCGACCCGAGTTGACCCGACTAACCCGACCCGAGTTTACCCGAGCTGACCCGATCCGAGTCGGGTAGGGTCGGGTCACGGGTCGGGTCGGGTCAACCCGATCCGTTTGAGAGCTCTATTGTCACGCCACTGGGTGAACGCCAAAATGCACTCCCATTGGGAATTTAACCCGGACAACGTGTACCGAAGTCTTACACGTTAACCACTAGGTAGATCAAGCGGGGGATTTGTATATGCATTTTAATGAATATTTGGCACTTTTGAGGTTTGGTTATTTCTTTTTATAACTGATACCAATGTCCGACGTGGGAGAAGTTTATTTTTTCTTGCTTTAGTTCTATGTGACGAAATTTTTATTCAAGGTCAGTGTTCTCACCTGCTTGGACGGCAAGGGGTCTTCTCGGAAGGCAATAGCAAGAGTCTCTTGACGGAGACAAAAGGAAGTCGTTTAACTACAATGATAAGGGTTGAGGAAACAGGAGAACACCTGTGATTTTTTCCAAGCCTTCAACTTTCATTCCAAAATAGGTTCTTATGATTCCGAGACCCGTGCCACTTTGATTTTTCTTTCTTGGTAATTAAAACATATTTTACAGTATATATAGTTGCACGTAAGAAGATACATAATATGAATTTTGTAATTTAAAATTTAAAAATACAGTATGATATTTAATTACAAAGTACTAATTTTATTTCATCACTTTCAGCCCAACAAATGAAATTCAAACAATTCGGTCCCTGGGTCTTGGTCATCAATACTGCGTCTTATTCTTTGTCTTGAAGTCAAGTCTTGGTCCTGCATTTCGTAGTTTTGGTGGTCTTTCATGCTATAAAAGAGCCAAGAATGCTCGCCTCATCGGTACAAATGAAGACCAAGTGTGATTTTGATTATGGTCTTTCATACTATACGGAAAGCAAGAAAATATGCTCATCGCTACTTGGTGATCACCAAAACAAGGCCAAGAGCAAGATTACTATGCAATTCGTCTTGCATATCCAATCTTTATCTTGTTCTTCTATTGATGTCCTCGGGCTTGGTGAAATAAAATGAAATATTCAGTTTAAGGTCCCTCGATTCTGCACCGAGGCTAAGGGATACGGTGACCATGAGAAATGAATGAAATTGTGGAATGAAGAAAGTGGGAGGAAACAGAACCCCGAGAAAACTCACTACATGGCGTTTCTCCACCACAAAGCCTACTTAGCAAAAGCTGGGATCGAACCATAGACACCATGCACCAAAGATGAATTCTCTACCACTGAGCCACCGCAGCCCGCTTGGGCTTGGTCGTCCATATCCAATCTTTCTTTTCGCCTTGCTTAAACAACTTCTAGTTTTGTTCTAAATCCAGACTCCATATTGGCGTAGATATTAATATTACAGTCGATTGGTAAAATCAATCTTCCACATTTGCAAATTAAAGTACACACAAGTACAAAAATAAGCATTTACCATAAAAACGCCTCTCCTCGGGTTATGGATCGGGTCGGGTCAGGTAAACTCGGGTCGGGTTGTCGGGTCGTATCAATCGGGTCAGCTCGGGTCTGGTTGTCGAGTTGGGTTATTCCGGTCGGGTTGTCGGGTCGGGTCCATCGGGTCAGCTCGGTTCGGGTTATGGCTTCTATAAAATCAATTGAAATTGCTATTTTTAATTAGGCAGCTAGTGAAAAACAGCAGCTTTCGACTCCAGCCGAGTTTAAGCTCAACCTAAAGTCAGTTTACCAAAGTGAGCTGACCTGACTGACCCGACCCGATAACCCGAACCGAGCTGACCCGATGGACCCGACCCGACAACCCGACCGGAATAACCCAACTCGACAACCAGACCCGAGCTGACCCGATTGATACGACCCGACAACCCGACCCGAGTTTACCTGACCCGACCCGATCCATAACCCGACCCGAGCTGATCCGTTGGGTCGGGTCGGGTCAACCCGACCCGTTTGAGAGCACTAATCACTATTCATCTCAGTGACCGTGAAAACTAAGAATTTGACACTAATAAAGGTCATTTTGGAATATTTTTATATATTTCGGTACCCCACCCCCGGGTGACACCAACTCGCATACAAAGGAAGCCGATTTTGAAAGTCATCGCTAATGGAAGTGTCACCATTTGTCTCAGCGACCGTGATAATTATGAATTCAACACAACTATCGGTCATTTTCTTATATTTTTACATGTCCCGGTAAACGCCCCCTTCCCCTGAGACCCCTGGTTCGAATTAAAAAAAAAACACGCTTCGTCCTGGTTTCGTAAAGGTATCCGTGACCAAACTTTAGTAACTTTCGGCCAACTCATCTGATTCCCAGGCTGCACACAGACATACACACAAACAAACTCGTATATCATACACACAACAGATAGAACAACCCAGAGCATTTTTTTACATAGCAAGCGTTCTTTGGCATAGAATGTTGCTATGTTGCTTACAACCAGTTAAGCCTTCTACTAAGTGCCTGATGCATTAGTCTTTTATACATAAACACGTCTGTTGAATCTGCCTCTTCTATTGAAGTAATAGGTCGCGTGTACTCCTAGTATTAGCTATTTTGTTGATGTATTGATCTTGACGAACAAACAAATGGATTTTCATTGAGTCACGAGTCGCTTTTGTCCGTGAAGTTAATATACAGTAGAAATGACCTATGTATTATTAACCCGATGTAAATTAGAAAGATTATATTGGTTTTTCCTGAACACCCATAAATTTGATATAGCAACAGGCCTTCCAACAACTGCTTCCAATCCGGCATAAATTTCACTGCTAACTTTTTCAAGTATACATAAGAGTATCATTGATATGTTAGGGTTAATAATATTTATGTAACTAGACAGGTTTTAAATTTCCAAACTATGCCGTGCCTAAAACTCGGAAGTCTTATAGAGTGCTTTCATACGTGTGTGTGTGACAGATACCACAGCAAAGACAGTAATATCGAGAAGTTATTATCTGCGATTGATTTTGCATCCAAAGAATATTTTCCATCTTATCCGTTAACTCGATATTCAAGCCAGAAGTGGTTTTAATTAACTATTCCTAGTGTTGCCACGATACGAGACATTTCTCGTGTCTCGTCTCGTCTCGTACACGAGATGAAACAGAACCCTTTGGGACGAGACGCGAGAGGGACAGAATACTGGCCTCGTCTCGTTTTCTAGACGGGACACAAGACGAGACGTCTCGTGAAATGTGTCGTCTCGTGTTTCAAAATTGAAAAACACAGTTTTTGAATTTAAAACACACATAGCAAACGTAACGTTTTCGATGTTATTCGGATGGCACATTAAGATGTTAGAACATTGAAACCGTTACGTTTGCTCTGCGTTTTTTCTTTTTTTAAAATAAAGGAAGTGTCATAGCCTTGTTAGCTTGTTTTTATTAAATTATTTCTTCATGTTTAATTTTTCGGCTGTTTCTAGTATACACTACTTAATTTCCTACAGTAATTTGAGTCCGGCATTTATAATTGAAATTTAAGTTTTGGTTCCATTGCATTTTAATGTCAATAGTAAAGGTGTCTTAGAACACATTTAATTTTGACTGAGGAAAAGAAATTTCATGTAGTTGTGAATTCGAACCCATGCCATGGATGACTTTTGTATGTGTCCTTAACCTTACTTTTTACAACCCATGTCCTGGACAGTAAAATATAGCTGTGTTGATTCAACACCATGGCGAAGCTATGGGAGCACGGAGGTCATTACCGCCTAACTTTTTGACACAAAATGAGTTATTCATATTAATTCCACACTCGTCTAGGAAGTATTCCACAGGTCCGAGACCGACCAAAAGGTCTACCCCCCAGCAGACTATTCCTAATTCTGCCCATGTTAACACAATGCGGTGACCCAGCTTAACTTCCAGTTTTTGTGTTAAATCAACACAACACAGGTGTTGATTTCGGTAGTGGGAGAAAAAAGTTGGCAGCAGAGAGATTTGAACATGAATTACCCAGTTAGAAGTCAAGCGTCTTACCTACTTGGCTAACTCATCAGACAGAAAAAACACTTGAAACAGTATAGAGATAAAAAAAATGTTGCTGAACACTAAATAAAAAATTACTCTCACGACTTATATCATGATTTAATTACTTTTTCAATGGTCAACTAAGAAGCACATTTCCCTATCCCTTTCAGTACTCTTTCTGTAGTTTTATTTTTTAAGACACGGCCTGGCGACGCGACGTCAAAACCTTTTCTTTCATCACGCTTTTGTTATTGTCTCTGGAGCCAATCATAGCATCCCTAATACTAGCGTCGAGTCATAATAGTAAATACGGTCGGAATTGAAATATGCCAAGTTCCGTTTTGTTCTACATTTTCCGTCAAAAACATTCTTATAGGACTATTGTCATATCTAATATAAGTGTGTTAGGACTTGGGAACGATTAGTGAAAGTTAGGAAAGTCATGCCGCCATTTTAACCCTGTCTTACGACCGTCTTTATATTATAATTGTCGTGTACTATTACTAACTCCAGTATCGCAGTAGACATGCCTATCTGACTTGACTCGTGGTTTTAGAGAGTAATGTAGGTTGTACGGAATATTATTTTAAAAAAAGTCTTAGTGAGTCGGTATTGAAATCTTGAACATGTTCAGGAAGGCCTATTGGAATACAGTTTGGGATTTTACTTCGTACGAGCTTTTTATTTTCAATTGTTTGCCACCCTCTAAACGTAGCGCCTTACTCGCTCCTCCCAACAGTCAGTACTCTCTGAGGCCAGTGCAGTCACATCGTCGCGGTAACATTATTTGACATTAATGTCTTCGTTTTCGACGTATCTATGAGCAATTTATATTTGTGTATTCTTGCTGGTAAAACAAATTTCAATGTTTCAGAACGTAAAAAAGAGTTCAGGGTCGAGGAGCCTCAAACCAGCGGCGCAAATCTGTCTTCAACATTGGGGGGAGGGGGACGGGTAAGACCGTTCCCATATTTTTTTTAATGAGATGTTCAAAATATTTATAAGGTGAAAAACAACACTATGGAGGATCAAGGAGCAGAATTGCCTTCAACATTGGAAGGCGGGCAGATTTGAGGCTTATTCTGAAGGGAGGGAGATGAGACTCATATTACGCTAAATGAATCTTGTTTCTGCGGTGAACCTGCTGTATATTATATGACGATGTAGATGAAGTGGCAGTTGGACACAAATCACATTTCTCCCTCAAAAAAGACATTTCAAATCGTTCCTGGGGGGAAGAGCCCCCTGTTTCAAGATGGGAGGGGAGACATGTCCTTCTCAACCCCCGGGACTTATGCCCGTGCCTCAGACAATTAACTGCAAAAAAATATTATCTTGTAAATTATTTTTCCTTGCCTTGTGAACTTATTGAATTTATTTTTAAGAGCTTTAGGAAACTTTGGCTCTGTGGAATGGACGATTGTGGGAGAATTAGTGGAATAAAGAAAGTGGTACAATACAAGACAACGTCGAGAAAACACACACACTGGATGTTTGTCCACCACAAAGCTCATATGGCACTAACAGAGATCGAACCGACTACCACGCGCACGAGAAGTGAATGCTTTACGGCGAAGCTACCGTGAGAATTCTTGTGTGTTCTGGGTAACAACTTTGATGTATCTTTATTTTCATTGTGCAATCTTCTATATTTGACTTTCGTTCCCATGATATGCTGCTATATTTTTACGAAACAGAACGAGACAAACAAGACAAGACGAGACGGGACAGAACCTCTCGAGAAGAGACACGAGGCTAGACGGGGGCATTTTTCGAGACGAGACATGCTTTGCAAGAGACGAAACGGGACAGCCTGGAGTCTCGTGTCGTCTCGTCTCATCGCAACACTAACTATTTTTTTTAAATTCAACCCATAGATGAAAACGGCAACATACAGGGAGAATGTGTTTTTTTCGTAACCGATTTCGTGTGTATAAGCATCATATCATGGTCACTCACAATACTCTACTAAATTGAAAATGATTTAAGTTTATTATTACTTCCGATTTCAATACCAGATTCGGCTTTTATTGCCATAGCATGAAACGGTAACAAAGCGAGAACTGACTTTTGAAAAGGAGTTACCATCTAGAGAACATCATGAGTATCCAATATACTCTACCAAAACAATAAATGGTTGAAATTTACTATTACTTTCGGTTTCAATTTCCGATTTCCGCCTAATAGAAATAGTAAATGCTTCAAGATGTGGTCTTTTGTAATTAATTCAGTGTCCAAACAATAGATTTTGGTTTCCTCAGTTAACCTTCTACTCAAACCGGAATTGCTTCAAATTAGCCATTTCTGGTTTCAACGTTTGTCAATATACAAAAAAAAAATGACAACGGATAGTGAGGAGTGTTTTTTGCAAACGACTTAGAATGTAAAGACAACATATCATGAATATCTACAACACTCTACCAAATTCGGCTATAGTTAGAATTTACTATAACTTCTGGTTTCAAGAACGGTTTCAACGTTTATCTCTATAGACCGAAAACGCTAGCGGATACCGAGAAGCAGTTTTAGGCAAACGATTCAGCCTCTCAACAAACATATCGTTACTATCCATATAACTCTACCAAAACTGGATATTGTTTAAATTTACTAGTACTTCCGGTTCCAATGCTGATTTCCGTAGAGCAAAAATGGTAAAATATATTAAAAAGTCGCTTTTTGCAATCGATTCATCGTCTTAAGAATAACCTCCTTCTTCTCCGTAACGCCATAGCTGGGGTTACTTTGCACAACATACAAAAAGTATGTTCACCATACGAGCATAACGTTTCTGTGCAAGGTTTTCCCTTCAGTATTTATACGTTTTACTTTCTACACAAAACTGCATGGACTCTACAAATATTGATATTGGAATGATGCTACTGGTTTCAGTACTTAGTTTGAATTATCGATATTTGTAAAGAAAATTATGTATTTTCTGCTACCGCCACAGGAACCTTATTCTACTAGTGTAGCATACGTCCCACAAAAATTCCAATTCAGGAAGAGAAAAAAAATCCCCGTGAACTGATTTATTTGGGTTATTTCTTATTCCCAAGAATATCATCCCAACCGTAATTAGTGGAAGATTTACGCGATTTGGGACTTTCAGGCTGAAACCCACCCAAATTGCATGATTTCATTTCTAGAAATGTAATGTTAGTCATTCTTATGCGTAGAAGCTGAAGGCCCCCTTCTAAAAAGTATCGTCATTCTAAATGAAAAACGAAGTCTTTGTGAGTGAAGCCTCTCTCAAACTACTTTTCTGGATCCACCACTATTTATAATTTATTGTCTAACAAGAAATTCAGTTAGATGTTCTATCTTACGGCGCCAGTTGAAACTTCCTCTTTTCTGTTCATGGTTTTGCCGACAGAGGACTGTGGAACTCATATTTTGTGCAAAGTAACTTATGATGTGCAAAGTATACGATATATAAAATCCCTCCGTCTTACGGTATATAAAATCCTTATTAAAAACGAGTAAGCACGTATCCAAGTATTTTGATAAATTTAGGTATGAAATGAGGAAGAGGGGTCAATTTCTATAACTTTTGTTCATTTAAGAACGATGACATCGAGCTTGTATGTCTTGTATTCACATTTAAGCGGATGATCTGCTTGAAATGATTTGTTTTTTATTATACTGTATGTAGCATTTGGCTCCAGTCGGATTTTTATAATGTTAACATGCGTGCTGGTGAAACTAGGTATATAAATATATTGGTTTAAAATGTGAGCTCAACTTCCATCGTCTTCAAATATCAGCTTTGAAGGGGAGAGGAGGCAAGTTTTGAATGTTTGGTGAATATGTCAAAGTGATATCGTGACTTTCTGTCTGATCTTATAACATGAGTTGTTCTTAAATTTTTGATTCACAAGTTTGTTTCTTGTCGACACCAAACTACAGATTTAATTCTCATACACTGCATTTGTTTAAAAGCAGTCGCTATTACCTGATCAAAGACTTCTGTCCGGCACTATACAAAAAATGCTACTTTAATAAAAGATATTTTTTAAAAAAATGCTAGGACATGTTCTGTTTATTTATAATAAAAAATTAATATACTGAATTTCAGCTCTCCAGGTTAGACGGCTTGTGACATACTAACTTTTATCGCAAAAATGTAGACCCTCTTGAAATATGTAATATAATGAAACCGATACGCGTATGATAACTTCCCAATTGGGATTGGGGCCTAACTATATACCAAAAATACCTTCATTTGACTTTAAAATTTGGATGTGATGATCATGCACATAGTTACATTCAATTTTTTATATAATAATTCATATATTACACACGATTCAAATATTTTTTCCCAGTAGTTAGCTCCTCTAAAAACTCACAGGCTGCGTCGCAAAGCTAACTTATAAGTTCTATCGCTATTATTACAATTGAAAATATCAATATCTAAAATTGCCTGAAGTTCTTGTTTCAATAGAAACAAATGAAAAAAGAAGAAAAAGGATGTCTTGAAAGTAAAACCTAGACAAATTCACCAGTGTTCAGAAGATGTCTACAATGCACTGAGCAGAATGAGTAGGTGTGTCAAAATGCGTTGTTAAGTCACAGTGGATCGGTGGGTCAGAATGGGTCGGTGGGTCAGATTGGGTCGCGGTAGGTGGTGGATCGCAGTAGGTCACGTTCTGTTGACTCGTGACTTACATACCCACTCCATCTCTGGACTGCACATACGGATAAACCAGTCATATATACGTGTTTTAACCTTCCTGACTTTACTTAACCTTCCTGACTTTAATACATAGCACGTCCAGAAAGTAAGTTCCGTTTCAATTTATCTCTGCTGCAGCGCTGCGACCGCAGTTCCGCACATGCGCGGTAGACGCTCTGTATGAAGGAGAAGAAACGTGCGCCAGTTGGAGATCGCTGTCAGTCACGTACGCTTTGTTGTGCTTGTTTGCAATGTCGGTGTTGATCGAAAATCCCGCCGCTTGTGAAATCAGAGCGGTGATTCGTTTTCTGAATGCGAGGAAAGTGAAACCAAGTGAAATTTATCGGCAAATTTGCGATGTTTACGGACAAAATGCGATGAGTGATTCAATGGTGAGAAGATGGGTCCGACAATTCAATGAAGGATGTAGTGACGTGCACGATGAAGAACGAAGTAGGCGTCCATCTTTGGTTACAGAAGAAATGCGATTGATGACAAGATCCAGGAAAACCGCAGGTTTACAATTAGTGCTCTCGGTATGGAATTTCTCTCAAGTCTTACCTTGGCGGTCAACACTTCAACGATGACGACGAGCTGAAAGAAACTGTTTCCAACAGATTGAAGACACAGGCGGCAAACTTCTATGAAGAAGAAGGTATACAAAACCTTGTGCCACGTTATGACAAATGTCTGCAAAATTTCGGTACTTATGTGGAAAAATAGTTTAAGAGTTGTAGAATTTTGTGCAATAAATATTTTTTCTGTATCTGTACATAATTTAATTTTATTACCAAACGGAACTTACTTTCTGGACGTGGCTCGTAATTACTTCGTGACTGAAAGTAATTATTAATAACATATAAAAATAAAAAATAAATTTTGAAACAAAAAGTAATCGGTGAACTGGAAACTCGAACCCGCGCTGCCCACTATACAGACAGACACCTTACCGAATTCTCCACGCCACAACTCGAAACTTTATTTATACTGAGTGTGTTACGTAACAACGCCACCAGATGTCAGTACTGGTGCGCTCAACGTCTTGAAGAACAATTTCGCAAATACAAAATCACTCTTTTAACCCCCATTAATCCGATATCTATATACCTATATCCAGTGGTTCTTAAACTTTCCGATAGCGAGAACCCCCTCTTCATTCTGGAAGTGATCTGCGGACCTCCTTGCGACGTTATCTGAAATTTCACATGATATTAAAAAATTATATACTAATTAGAATTACCACGACAAAAAAATCAAGAAAAATAATGCAATAAATAATTTATTCTAAAGTTACACGATTGTTTCCTAGTGAAAGAAATTTCAATTGAAAGTAAAGTAACTTTTAAGACTAAAAATTATTCAAAAAAAAGGAAATTCACTTCTTGAACAACGTTCTCAAATGTGGGATCACTAATGTGAGGAATGAAACTCTGTGTGTTTCCATAATTGCATTGAAATCTGGGATATTTTTTGTCATCATCTGACTCCACATTAAGACGATTTGGCTTTAAGGTTTTAATATTGGTAACAGCAGAAAAGGTCTGCTCACATTGTAAGTGGTAGGGCAAGACATATGTTGCAATGCCTTTTTAGACAGCTCTTCGTACACACAGCGGAAACGCAATTCAATTTGATTCGAGATTTAGTCCCATGGCGGATCAAGGAACATATTTTGGGAGAAGTTTCTGATCGTTTTTTTAGAAATCCCAGAATTGGGGGAGGCATGATGTTTATAAGCACAGGAATGACCGACATTTACTTTTTTAAAAAAAAATCTGGAATTGTTGGCAGTAGTGGGAGCTTTCCGCCACTTGAAGATGAAATCTATTAAATCCCGAGGCGTCGTATAATTAATGTACAACTATTTTTGAACAGATACCCTAACAAACAAGAAATTTCTCTCAGTTGAAGTAGTCCTATATAACGGGTGATCAACTTCAGGACAGAAATTTAGTAAACTAGGAAAACATTTAAATTTACAAATGTATGTATAATTTCTAGTTGCTTTATTTTTAGCAACTGAAAAAAATACTTGTTTCATAACAGCTGTGAGTTCACAACACATTTCAATTTTTAGGCGTTGCGGATTCCCTGGCTAGGCCCCACGGACCACCAGGGGTCCGCGGACTCCACTTTGTGAACTTCTGCCTATATCTATCTATCTATATTATGTGTGTGTGTGTGTGTGTTTGTGTGTATGTATATATGTTGACGTCGCCGTAGATGAATAAAGGTCGTAAAAAAATTCAAACTTCAAGTGTGACTGGGGAAACTGAACGACAATGGCTGATTTAACAAATTTGATAGCAGCACGTGTAATGGCTGATTTATAAACGCAGTTGATAGAGCCTATCTGGATAAGTGAGTACCGTGTGTGACTGTCGTTCTAAGGATTCTGTGTTCGAGTGTCAGCCTAGGCTGATTTACATTTTTTTTTAAAGAAATTAAACGCTATAAATGATGTTCGCGTTTGATACTGAAAGAGATTTATCCTATGAAGGGGGAAAAACCAAGACAATACAGGGGGCAGGGGAAAAGACGGAGACTGTTTATCCTTAAGTGTTAAAATGTAATTTATTCCCATGTCTTTTGCTCTTTCCTTTCTCTCTTTCCTTCTTTTCTCATTTTGTTTAGCTTTTCATATTTTTCGGTCTCTGCATGATGCGTATTACTCTTTCCGTTTTCTTTGCATTAATTCCTCTCTCTTTGAAGTTAACGTGAATGGAATTTCTGAAGATTTATCTCATGGTTGTTTCTCTAAGTGATGCTCTCAGATAGTAATACCTTTCCCTCCAAGTGGAGGAATATCCTGGCATGTTATGTTTTCGGGCATGTATTTGCTGTCATGTTGCTTGTCCAACTATCAGACACACAGTGTAACTATGCTGTTACCGTTATCATTTCTTATATATATCCAACCTCCACTTTGTAATATTCGTGGCTGTACCATCTAGAAGTGTCCCTTACTGTACAAATAGACATGTAATTTATTCCCATGTCTTTTGCTCTTTCCTTTCTCTCTTTCCTTCTTTTCTCATTTTGTTTAGCTTTTCATATTTTTCGGTCTCTGCATGATGCGTATTACTCTTTCCGTTTTCTTTGCATTAATTCCTCTCTCTTTGAACTTAACGTGAATGGAATTTCTGAAGATTTATCTCATGGTTGTTTCTCTAAGTGATGCTCTCAGATAGTAATACCTTTCCCTCCAAGTGGAGGAATATCCTGGCATGTTATGTTTTCGGGCATGTATTTGCTGTCATGTTGCTTGTCCAACTATCAGACACACAGTGTAACTATGCTGTTACCGTTATCATTTCTTATATATCCAACCTCCACTTTCTAATATTCGTGGCTGTACCATCTAGAAGTGTCCCTTACTGTACAAATAGTTGAAAATAGCCGATATTAGTGTCGAATCTATAGTTTCTAGCAAGGCTGTCGATTTCTCTGTAAATTTGGGGGAACCCATTCAGATGCAAAACGCATATATGAGGATTTTAAAACAAACTGCTTTCAAATTATGCCAAATATTGTAAATTTACGAACACAGTAAGTAGGCCCACATGAGGTGTGATAGGCTCGCGCCCTCTCGGCCCCCACGAGATCAGCGCCCTTGGTTTCTAGGATCCTTAAGTTGATTGTTTACAGTTTTGTCGCCCTTTAATTCCAAGGTAAGCACCAAATTGGAATAATACCTCAGTTCGCTTCTAGGGACAGGGGAGAAAGAGAGAGAAAAAATGATCGAAAACGATCGAGAATGGTGTCGAATTCATAGTTTCCAGGATCGCTCAGACAAGTAGCGACGCTCACGATGCTCTTTAATACTGATTTCAGTGGGGTGAAATCATGACATGTCAAAATAAAGAAAACGACTGGTATTGGTGTCGAATCATTAGTTTTCAACGTTGCTAAATCGTTTGGTTGGTGATTTTGATGCCGTTTAAGTCCAAGTTCAGTCACAAATGGGGCAAGATCCCTTTCAGCCCTCCTAGGGAAATGTGTGCGGTAGACATAAAATGATAAGAAACGATTCATATTGAGTCCATAGTTTTCGGGTTCGCTTAGATAAAGATGACACTCCAGATGCCTGTTAGGTTCAAGTTTAACCCCTGTTTGTTTCCTGGGGGTGCAGCAAAATTGTTACATATAAAAATAAATGAAAATGTCCGATATTAGTATCTAATACATAGTTTTCGAGATCGCTGAAATGAATAGTGACGCAGCTAATGTCGGTGGGGTGGGGTGGGAAAATGAAAGATAAAATGTCAAAAATGAATGAGATTTGCATAGAATTGATAATTTTGCGGGTCGAGAAAGCGTTTTCCTCTTTTGAAATTATTTGGAAGATAGTTCCCGCCGCAAGCTTTCTTTTAATCATATCAATTTTATTTAAGACGTATTCTGTGAAGGTAGAGTGTTTTAATATTCATGCCAAACGTAGAGTCTCTTCTGAATGTTTGTCATTACACTTTCTATGAAATAAATGTTCTAAGATGAAAGGAGATTGTAATATTTCCCATAAATCTTTTCTCCCCGTGCGAAAAACGGACATTTCAGCTGGTATAATATGTAATGCAAAATGACTGAATTTCTTCAAGAAGTAATGTTCAAAATTAATATTTACTGGTTTTATTATAAGTACTGAAATAATATATCGAGGGAAATATATTTATATAAACTATTTTCATTTCTCTAGATAATACATTTGTTTCGAGACAATCATATTATTCTATCTAAATAGTCAACTCAGGAAACTTTGTGGATTCCATTACCTATTTTTCTGTGGGAATAAATAACACTCAACAGAAAAATATCAAGGGTTAGATATGTCGATCTGGTAGCTAAGATATATGTATATATATATACAACGATGCCGGTGCAAAATTAGTAATCACTATATAGTACGAATAGTTTAATGTACTACAACCCTCGTTCTTATGGCTGAATTGTCTTCTTCTAATGTCTACACAACATTTCTTTGTGCTGACTTATTAATATTTTAATGCTAATTTGAAGATTGAATACATTATCTGCGATCCAACAATGAATAAAATTAATAAGAATAAAGAATGAAATACTTAGATCTTATAGTAATGCAAATATAGACATGATATACTACTAAGTTTTTATTGTGAAGGGAACTGGATATTACATTGGTATTGACAAGGAACGTTCAAGTTATAACCGGAATTTCTTCTCTCTCTCTCTCTCTCTCTCTCTCTCTCTTTTCATAGAGAAGACAACATGCGAATATATTACTGTTCATTTTCAAGGTGTTCTCCATGTACATGCACTCATCTTCCTTCGGTGCGAAGCCGCATAGAATTCTTTCAGCTATATATCGAGGGAAATATATTTATATAAACTATTTTCATTTCTCTAGATAATACATTTGTTTCGAGACAATCATATTATTCTATCTAAATAGTCAATAAAGAAATGGGGCTATATAAGGGATGGTCAAGGATATTCCAACCGAGTTTGGTGATAGCTGTGGCCGTTGTCGTGGCAGTATAAGGACGCGCATTGTCATGCAGGATGAAGACGCCATTCTTCATCGTTATCTTCTCAAAGCCTTTTTGATTTTGGTCCGGAGAAGATTGCTGAGGTACGCCGCATTCATTGTGGCAGTGCGTGCCAGGAAATCAATACATATCACCCCGTCTTTGTTCCAGAATACCGCCAACATTACTTTGCCAGAGGATGTTTGTGCCTCGAATTTTCTTTCGGTGGCGGCGAGTCTGGACGCTTCTATTCCATGCTGAAGCGCTTTGACTAATGATGCACCTAGCTCTCATTACAGGTGATTTTCTTTGCAAAGAAGCTCTTGCCTTATCTCTGTAATCGCTGCAGATTCTGAGACGAAATACCTTGTTTACACTCCTTCTGGTCCAAAGTTAGCATTTTTGTGATCCATCTGCGTGTGATTTTCTGAAAGTGCAGGTGTTCGTGGATGATCATTTCCACACTTCTCATGTTGATGTTTGTTTTAGCACTCAAATCTTTGGCACAGATGCGTCGATTACTCAGAATGAGCTCCTCCACCTTAAAGAGAAAAATGTAAGTCGTGAGTGAGAAATGTAGTCGCTATCGTTTGAATAGTAATCTTGTAATTTAGTCAAAATATGAAATTGAAATAAATTAAAGAATTTTGGAAATGCTTTGCGTATGTTTTAGGATTAACTAATTGATATCGGACTTCTGAAGAAAGAAAACTATTCTATGTCTATGTCAGTAGCGACAACTCCTAGTCAAGACCCTTCTTCAGTTTTATTAGAAAGAGGAAAGAAAGAGTGAGAAAGAAGAGAAGACGGTAGCAGAAAGGAGGAAAGGGAAAACTAGGGATAAATGATGACTGGATATTTATGTACATATGGTAAATAAACTTAAATCATACAGTTTATTACAAGGTGGTTCATACTCGAAAGTTATTACTAGAGGATCAATTCTGAAGTGACCCCGAAGAGACACACATGTTCCAACATACTACCCCGACCTGGATCCAGGCATCTTCACAAGTGGGAGTTGCACAACCCAGTCCAGGTGACGAGAAGTTTTAATTTAACTGTTTGTCTATTATTTCGAAGTGTTAAATAACCTGTCCAGTAATTGCATTTTTGTAATAGAGATCGAACACACACTTGAATCAGCCAAGAAAAGGAAAAGAAGTCAAAATGTATATTTTACAGAAATAGAAGTTTTGATATTTCTGAAAAGACTGTCGTTGTTCGGGCTCATCCTGGTATCTTGGCTTTCTCGTAGAGCCGATTTAAACTACTTTAGAATCAGTTATCTTTCATAACCTTCGTCGTACACTAATACATATAAGATGCTGTTACACACTTATTATGAATATTATCACAGTAAATCAATATTAAATGCTACTACTTAAGACCAAATTTACCATTCATTCACACACTCACATACATACAGGATAGCGTATTAACATGTGTAATAATAGTTTTGAAAGAAACCATCTAACTACAATTTGGTGAACATTTATTACATTTACTAAGAAATTAAAACACAATTTCATAAACATGCAATAAGTATACATTTACAATGGTCAACTCACATACGAAATTGCCTAATAGTAATGTAGTATATTTATATTTATAGATTTTTTATAAATAGACATGCTCAAAAGTAAAAAGGAAATTATATTTTTATTTAGCTTTTGGTAAAAAATTGTATAAATTTGTTAATAAGTTTAATATACAAATTTGACGAATGGAAAGAAAAAGTCTTTAAATGAGGATTTGTAATGAGTCTCTATCTCATTTATTAGTATTTTGAAAGTGGTTTTAAACGAGTACTTTCTCGTACTTCATGTTAACTATAATATTCTGTATATCGTCGAAGCACCTTTTCTGGTGTCCACGTTTTTCACTTTTTGCATTTCTTATCTTTGTACATAAGGATGTATATACGTTAATCATAGCCTATTTATTCGGTTTTATAAAGAATTAAACACATATTCAGTTTGTAAAGGTATTCATCAACACTTCTCCCATTTAGGAGGTTTAAAAGATAAAAGTCTCCTCAATGGTATCACGATGACCATGTTACCAATTCTGTCATTGGCTTACTATCACATTCACTATCTTTCAATAAATGTTGCTTTGTATTACTAATTACACATTTATCGTTAGACTTGCACTACATATATGTCTGCACGAGAATTTTCCAAGTTCAGAAGGATTTTTGGTGGTATGGGAAACACAACTATTAAGATGGAAGACTGATGAAGTTTGAGGATTCGTATGGGAGGGACGGAAATTGAAGTGTAGTTCTCGAGAAGGATTTTAGTTTACTAATTTGATGGTTGATTCAAGGACACATTGGAGTTACGGCGACCTGATAAAACCCATTCTACATGCAGTTAGTAGAGTAAGGTGACCGATGATGGCCACCCCTAACAACTTTTCCTTATAATTTCAAAATAGCTGAAGAGAAAACTATCATGCTGGGTGGGTTTCAACCACTGCTCTGTCCTCTTACTATTATCAGATAAATAATGAATCATCCTGTAGTATCTATGGAGAACAGAGCGGAAATGTGAAAGTGTTCAAAAAGACCAACATAGGAATACTATATCCAATGATGGCCACCCTCATCACCTATGATGGTTATTCAAAGAAGAATAGTCTTAAATGTGTTAAAAACAAATAGTCATATGTATGTTTGGCAACACTCTATAATATATAAGATACAGTGATATTTGTAGTCGAATATTTGAAGCCACATTAAAGAGATTACATTTTAAATAGTTGAATTATGAAACTGTTGTTGAAAAGCAGTGAGTAGTGCTAGTGCATCCTACTTGAAAACTCATGAGAAACTTAAATGTCTTGTTCTAAGTTAAAGCGTAACATTAATATTTCGAGTTTACGCGCACATAATTTCATTTGTATTATTTGACAGTTTAAAGATAATTGTAATTAAACATAACATTCTTCAACATTCCACTCTTTCTCCTGAATACCACAATATCTTATGGCTAGTTTAATCCACATCAAAACATCTTCCGCAAAAATATTTTGTTTTCATCAGCACACCATATGACTGTGCGCACGTTTCATGAGTCCAGAGATTACACAAAACCACACTGAATCCAATCAACTTTGTTCACAGCACTTTTCTCATAGTAATTTGTGCCACAACACACACAAAGATCAGAGTCATCATTTGACAACTTCAATTTTTTTCTAGCAGGAAATTTCTTACTAGTGGTATGGACAATATAACTAGATATAACACCACTGGTTTGCGGAATTGCTTGTTTCACTTTGTCCGTAGTAGGTTGAGGAGCAGGATCGCCACTGCCTATGTTACGTGTGCCTTTGCGATCTCCTTTAAGTTGCTTCTCGCGAAGCGTTTGCAGTTTGTTTGGAAAAACAGGATTGAATTTATGCGGTTGCATACGTTTGTTTCTTGCCATACTTTATGTTTTCATCAATGGAACAGGGGACAATGTAGAAAAGCTTATGCGCTTGTCATTACCTAACGGGGAATTAACAACTTGGTCGGGTTCACACGAGATAGGAGAGTAAGGGTTAACACTGTCACTTGCATTTGAACACGCTTCAGCAACTTCATGATGGGAAGTAGTTGTAGGAGCCTCAGAAAAACTTTCTTCATGTGCAGCGCAATCTGGGGATGGTTCACCAGCGAAGTCTGCGACAAAGGCATGGTCCGGAATTTTGCTTGGCATTACAGGAAAAATTCCACATCCCGCAAAACCATTCACAGCATTCTGAAGTGTGGCAGCCTTCAACCAAGCTTCAAAAAATATACTGCCAAAATCTCTTTTAGAAAAGTTCACCCCAGGGTTGTGTGTTATCCAGTTGTTTGTTGTTGCATTGTAGTGACATTTCAATGACTTAAACACAACCTTATGTAATGGCGGAAGCCAATGTGTGGTGTGGGGAGGTAAACAGCGAAGATGTATTTCATTTTCTGCAACAAATTCTAGCGTTTCAAGATGGTTGATATGCGCAGTCTGTCCATCAAGAAGAAGAAGAACTGGCCCAGGAGTACACTTGGAACGAAAGAATTGTATCCACGCGAGGAATAATGCAGCGTTTGTGTATCCACTTTCTGAATATTCAATAACAGTCCCAGGGGAAACCCCCTTCTGAATTCAGGTCTTCTTCTCTTACCCTTAAAAATAACAAACGGTTTTATGAAATCACCACTTGCATTGCAACACATTGGCCACGCTGATCATCATACGAACCCCTCACTGTGACCATCATAGGGATACTAGAATCTCCCTCTCAGTTGACGTCACCGGCTGCACACACGTGACTTCCTGAACACCACTCTAAGTCGACATTGAACCTCTAATAACAGCAAGAATGACACAAATGGGAGAATAATGTGTAACATAAATTACGCCTAAAACCACGCAATGAATTCATGTCTCATTTTAGAACGTACCCGAAAAATGTACCTATTGGCACTTCATAACTCAGTTACTCTAATACTACTAACCAGAATTTCCCGCAAATTTGACAGCCTTTTGCGCGTGTCACTTCCTTCTTCCACATTGCATTACTATTGCCACCTGTTGTGTCTGCGAAAATATCAAAGGGTGGCCATCATAAGTAGAGTGACCATCATCGGTCACCTTACTCTATATTACATACGATGTTAGTTGCCACATAGATTACTTAGTTACATTACAAAGTTTGAGGAGAATATCTAACATGCGGCGTTATTTTACAACTTTTCCATTTTATATATTTATAGGATATTTCGTAACTGTGGCAACCAAGAACTGTTCGGGGAAAGTACTAAGACCCTTTACACATATTTATGTACTCACTTCAACATTATAGATTTTACTTCAATATTATATTCATATTCCACACATATTCATATCTCAACACACACACACACACACACACACATATATATATATATATATATATATATATATATATATATATATATATATATATATATTATTCAATCTTTCAAATTATTAACCCCATCAAATTGAGTTTTAAGGTTGCACAACTTTACATAAACGATCCGACCTATCGTACATATACAAATTAAACTAATTACAAGCGCATAATTACAAAATTAAAATTCTCAAATATTTTATTTAAACTGGGAAACATTGAAATCACATGGCAGGCACGTACACACATAATATGTATAAGTATATGGTTCTAAAATATTAACACTATTTTTGGGCCCAATACAACTACATCAACATATACATATATGATTATCAATGGACCAAAAGTAGAAAGGGACTGATCATCTGACGGAGAATTCTGAACGGATAATAAAAAAAATTTAAAATTCTATTGGGACTGAACCACCACCCATTACCGCAGTGGGTTGGATATGATGTAAAACATTCCCTTGACCTTCCACATTAACGAATACCTCTACGAATCATGTCTTGCGACATCTCAGCTGGTAAGTTAAGTCAAATGATACACGTCGAATGATTGATATATGTCAAGTTAAGTTCAAAACTCCGGGGGAGGTTAAAAATATCTTGAAGAAGAGAATAGAGGGATAGATAGAGAAGAGAAAGAAAAAAGCAAAAGCGGCGCCAAAGAAATAAGCTAGGACACTAAAACTACAAAGATATGTGGTTGAATTTGTACATACAAAAATTCACAGCCAAATATATTTTCATATGCCGAAAAAAGAGTAGCCTACTAAAATGCGTAGCCTAAGATAAATATGTCGAAACCCACAGCTAGTCTGTGTCCAGAGCAAGATTTCTACAAAGACAATGGCTTTATGGAAATCTCACTTCGCGCTGTATCCGGTTGAGACCTTGGAGACTCCGGCAATACCAGGATGTCAGTGTGATTTCTTAATTTAGAATTTCTAAAACAAATGTCCGGCCCCTCAGAAACTGAGTAGAGTTCCGAGAAAAGTATGGAAAACTAGACTAAAGTCAACAAAACAGAAGAAATCCTAACAGGGATTTGCCAGATAAAAAAAGGAAATATACTAAATTTTGTACTAGTAAGTTGTTTTCCAAATGTTACCAGTAGCCCTCAATCCGCAAGGGTGCCAACGTTGAGGCGTCAACTAATTTCGAACACTATATACTAGAAATAAAAGAAGTGAAAATTCATGGGTATTGGGGTTTGGACGCCTGGTACGGTAATACTGGAGTCTACTCTAACAAATTTTCTATATTATTCGATCCTATCCATTTTGTCACCTCTGCGGACAATAGTGAACTCAGCTTAAACAGGTGACGTGGGAAAAAGAAAAATAAAATCAAAGTTGCAGAGAAGTATCACAAAAGTAAACTGAGCGAGTATTTTTAAATTGTGTACATTCTGCAGATGGTTATTGTATTCTTTGATTGACTGGAAATTTCCGGAATCATTTGTCACATGACTATTATTTATATAGTCAGGCCGATTGCTCAGTTGACTGGTATGTTTACTATTGCATGTCGAGCCACGAAATGAAAATACCATCCATCGCTTTTACATAACATACTGCCCTCATACAAAATTCTAACATGATAATTAACACACTAAGAAATTTGTCATTATATATATGCAATCAATATTCAGTAGCAAACTTTGCCACTGGGCACATATACACATATACCTACAATTTATTCATACTCTCTAAATACACATCTATCTATCAATAATATTATCATTACTCACTTATTCTCTTATATATTTATTTTTTCTCTACGACGTCGATTTATTTTCAGAGACCCTATACTTACTATCTTTATTAAAATCAGCAAATGATCATTATACAGTAACTAATATGTGAAATTTTAAATGAATTAAACACGAAATTCTTTCACAACAAACTATGGTATATTTCACTTCACGGCTTTGAATTTATTTTGTATGCAATGGGACTTCAATGTTATGAATATCATGCAACTATATACAAGAAAATGTCAAGAATGCAATTGCTCACAGGAAGCAACGGATAGAAAGGATTCGTAAATGTAGCCTGGCAACAAAAATAATGCCATTTAAACGATCTTTGAGTTAAGTGGAAACGCGAAGTTTAATATCATTAATAATTTGATTACTAAGTTATATAAATGATCGTGCTTTTCCAAAAGGGTAATTTACGACGTGAATTATCTAAATATTCATTCTTATGGGCCAGAATTAATATTTATTCATTATTTATAGCAAAAGGGGTCATTTTCGTCTTGACCTGATCACTAAGTATTTGAGTAGCAGAACACTAGCAGCGAATAATTTTTAACTCGGACGAGATGGCGTTAGTAGTACGAAAACAACTTGTGCACGATTAAATGTCCTTTGCACTCTGGTATCGTCCATAAGTAGTATACGGTACAAAATACTATAAAATTTAATTTTGGATCAATGCACTTATTAAAGAGGACTAACAGAGATGAATAATCAATAATCAACAATACACGTACATAACTAAATCATACTCTCACTGACATGTTACTACGATCAAACTACTAACTTTTACTACACACATGCATACTGCATACTACATAAACTAAGTAACATATCAATACATATCATTACGTACGTTAAATCATGTTATCACACGAATTCACTATATGCACACTGAATGAATCATTGTTCTCACCATTCTAAATCGGGTCTATAAACTGGGGAAAAAGAAACTGAATAATAAGAGCCCAATGACTTTACTATTGATTTAAATCATGGTTTCACAAATACTTTTAATGCCCCAGGAAGGACATATTGAAACTGCAAATGGTAAGCGTCCCTTTCCTGAAGGAAAAAGAACCCTAACGAAAAATCGTTCAACCCATCTCTCTTGGAAGCTTGATCAACTCAGGAATAAATGAGAGCCCCTGTTTAAGTTTACTCTGACATAATAAAAATCATCCTAACTACAACGAAATTATATACCGCCATGTTAATAGTAGAAACAAATCACACTTACTAAATATACAAATCTATACGTCGACAGACCTATCGTAACGTAACAGGAAAATTTTTAAGATAAAGGAGTTATCTAAAGGAAAACACTAATCTTCACACAATTTTGAAGTGGTTCACACTCTAGGACGAATCCTGTCCATAGCTATTTGTAGATGCACCAACATGGCATCTGTCAAGCTGACTTCTATATTTAACCACTTTTCTGACTGTTGTGATGAAATTTCAGTAAGTTCCATCTCTCAGAAGCTTATCTGGTTTTTGCTGCTTTTTTCTGCCAAAGTCCAAATTCTCTAAGAGCCGAAGTTATGTGCTGTGCCTTCAAACTCGTCGCAGTTGAGAATGAGAATATTCGCGGTTTAATACTAGCGTTTCAGAAATAGCTCCAATCATAACAAAGGGTTTTGGCGGTGGAATAAATATAAAACGAATAGAAAGTGGTAAAAACTGGATGAAACCGGATTTTGGGAGGATATGGGCATCTCAGAGGGACGAAGGGGTCTAAATTATTTTGGCAAATATCAGATTGGTGGATAATTTCAAGAATTTCTGTCCAACTGCGGGCCTATGTTTTCATATAGCATTAAAGTGTATAATTTCAATACGCATCCATTTGAAATGCCTATATATAAGATTTACATTAAAATAATGTATAAATGAAGATATTATTCCCCGAAATATAATTTCTACTAGGTTATTCAAAGCTTCCACCTTAATTTTGATTTAAGTAAAGAACTAATGAATTTACTACATAGACCGAAAATATATTTTGAAAAAATCGTATAGTACAGTACGTTCAAAAAAATTGCACTCCCCCAAACAAAAATCTCATTACACCGACTGTAATGGTATATTACAACCTGACGAATGTTGATATTATTCACTGCAGTAGCTTGGCGTGAAGTATGTGCCACGTTGAGAACGAATTATCTTCCTGCCTTGAATTTTGAATACCACTCGTACACTTGCGATTGAGAGTTTCTTCGCCATATTGCGCACTTAATCTTCTGAAGATTTCAGCAGGTTTCACGCTTTTCTTCAGAAGTAACTTGATGATACAGCACTACTCCAGTGGGGCTGCCAGTCCCACACTGCCAGGCTTGTTGCTATCATTCATCGCCTCTTTGTGAGACTCTAGCTCCTCAACTGGCCGCTGTCGCAGAAAAGTGTCAGGACTTCCTTATCACAAAATGTGACACGGACACCAAGCTGTAAACAGCAAAAACTAAAAAAAAGAGGAAGAAGAAGAAAAGGAAAGAGGGAAAGAAAGAAATTCCGGTCATAAATTGAAAGACCTTGTTCACTGTATGCATGTTATTTAAGCAAGTCGATATCTGTGATAGAATATCCAATCTATAATTGCAATTTTTGTTTTGGGGTGTGCACTTAGATTGTCGTGACGTAGTCGTCATGCTGCTATTATGTATCGGTGTAATAAAGTATATTAACCATATTTGGAATTTGCTGTATGTTGAGTTATTGTTTTAATCTCTGATATACTATTTCGTTCCTATCTCATTTGACTTCTCTTGGCCGTCAGTGCCCGCATCTGCCTTCTAAGTTAGATAGCCTAAAAGAGAAGTGTGCTTGTTTCGCAACAACATGACATGTTAATGGATAGGCTCAAATGTATATATGCATATGCTTATAAAGTAAACTGTAACTTATTGTTATTTCCGCTTAGTTCTAGTAACTATGATACACATTATAGCCCTTATGCTTAAAGTCATTAAGAACTGAGAGTAACTGTGTGAATTTGTTCTTTAAGTTGTTTCTTGATGGGAATATAAGCAACTCGAAACTATTATCATCCATCAACGTACATGCAGTGATGAAAGTTCTCCGAAAAATTTTCCGATTCATACAAAACATACTCCAGTTATTCCTATATCGTTGTTTAGCCGTGATGTGAAGTGGAAAATTTTCTTCTATATTTTTCCGGAAAATTTTCCGTTAACAAATATCAGTGATTACGTAAAAATTCCTCAGTATTCATAAAGTTGATTGAATTCATGTATAGAGATGTTAAAAAGTGAAAGATCGTTTAAAGTATCTGAAAATCTTCATGGCTCAGACAAATTTTCAGCACTATGTTGGAACAAGTGAAAACATTTCTCATGAATCGAATATTTTCTGTCTTGTATGGAAAAATTGAAGACCTTTTTATGAGTTGGAAAATTTTCATTTTGAAGCAAAAGTAAAACAACTTTTTGTGAATCGGAAATTTTCGTTGCTCTGTAGAAACAAGTGAAAGGAATTTTCATGACTCGGAAAATTGTCATCACGATGTAGAAACAAGTGGAAAAACTTTTAATAATTCGGAGAATTTTGGATATTATGTATAGTGATATTTCCTGGAAAATTTTCCACTATATTTAACTGCACATTCAGCTATAAAATTCAATTCCTGTAGAGGAAAGTTAGACAGCAACAAATTATCTTTTTTCAATTAGCTTTCGGAAACCAGAAAATTTTCTAATATTTCAAGTTGGGAAGTAAAAATATACAGTGTTTTACTCTCTCTCTCTCTCTCTCTGTGTGTGTGTGTGTATGTGTTTAAAGTGCAGGGAACATACATCGAGTTCGTAGAGAACAAATATCCTATTCCAATGTTTAAAATGTAACAAGAAATTGAAAAGAAACCTTTGTGAATTTATCAATTTCAGAAACAGAAAATTCCACTATTTCCTCACATGTAGGCCTGCCTATGTAATGAAATAACTACATAAAAGTTCCTCATGAAGATTATTTTTGTAACAGAAAGTAAGGAAAAATGATTTTATTGTGTTCAACACTCGTAAATCATTATTTCAATATTAGAATTTTGTATAATCAACACCTTAGAGGAGATATTTGTATTGTAAAAATACCATTATTATGTATAAAAATGTATTAGAAATAATGACAATTCGATAGAGCAAATGTATATATATCTAAATATCTATATATCTATTTTTTGTAAATTAAAATGAAATTAGTTGTTAATTTTAGAAAGCAGCGCTAATAGTGCAGCTTTTTATGTTTCTATTATTATTTTATTGGAAGAACAACTAGACAAATTAGCTTGCTTATTAGTTATATTTCACTTTCTCTTCTGAATGAATATATGAGTAAATAAATGTTTATTTCCAGAAAATAGTTAGTATTTGCTTTCATGAGTTACTTAAACTTGAATTTTGGGTAGTCAAAAATTTACAGTAGGCACTTTATATTATATCTACTTATTTATAAATGTTGCAGTATGTAAATCTATAAAAGTAGTAAAGCTATGAGAAAACCGTCTTATACGTATTAAAGTGACGAAATCTAATATTGTAAGATCAAAGGTGGATTCTGAGGGAAGAACGCATTGAAGTTTTTGAAACATTCTTGAAATGAAGAATCGTTAGATTTTCACTTCTTGAACCTTTTTAAGACAATATTTATTACCAATAAATCTTACGACTAAACAACGATGTAGGAATAAGTAGGGTATGTTCTTTTATGAATCAGAAAGTATTCATGACTTAATAAATTGAAATTTTAAATAATAGAATGGGATATTTGACTCTACGAACTCGATGTATGTTCTCTGTACTTTGCATACACACACACACATAGAGAGAGAGAGAGAGAGAGAGAGAGAGAGAGAGAGAGGAGTTGAATTGAGTTGATTTTGAGTTTAACGTCCCTTTCAGCAGCGATACTATATAAGACGGGACCAAGTGATTAACGTGAAATCCGAAATAAATGAACTCCCACTGGAAGTCGAAACCAGGTCTTCCATGCCAAAGGCGCGTATGCTAACCGCTTAGCAACGAAGGAGCTCTCAGAAGAAGAGAGAGAGAGAAACAGTGTGTAAAATTTTACTTCCCAACTTGAAATATTAGAAAATTTTCCGGTTCCCGAAACCTAATTGGAAAATTAAAATTTGTTGCTGACTAACTTTTCTCTACAGAAATTCAATTTTGTAGCTCTATGTGCAGTTAAATATAGTGGAAAATTTTCCATCTAACATCACTATACGTAATATCCAAAATTCTCCGGCTTATGAAAAGTTTTTTCCATTTGTTTCTACATCGTGATGAAAATTATCCGATCTATGCAAACTATCCGATCACTTGTTTCTACAGAGCAATAAATCTTTCCGATTCACAAAAAGTTGTTTTACTTTTGCTTCAAAATGATGAAAATTTTCCGACTCATAAAAAGTTCTTCAAGTTTTCCATATAAGAGAAAATATTTCGATTCATGAAAAATTGCTTCATTTGTTCCTACATAGTACTGATAATTGTCTGAGCCATGAAAATTTTCAGATTCTTTAAACGATATTTCACTTTTTAACATTTCTATGCATGAATTTAACCAATTTTATGATTGCTGAGGAATTGTTACTTGATCACTGATATTTGTTAAAAACGGAAAATTTTCCTGAAAAATATAGCGGAAAATTTTCCGAAATGGAAAATTTTCCACCTCACATCACTACGTACATGTACCTGTAAGAAGTTGAAGAATCCAACACTTAGAATATAAATTGTTCATTTACTCGTCAACATTCAATAAATAAATGAATTAAATCTTTCGGGGAAATTATGTATGCGCATTATGAATATCACTTTTCAAAGATGAATATCGACAGTAATTATTATATTTTCCGTCCTCAGTAGTTAACTATGCTTATTCCTGTATTATATATATTATTGTTTCGCTTTAGTAATGTTCATGTTTCGTAATTTACATACTGACCAATGTAATTCTAGCATGTTACTAAAAATTTATGTATAATTCTGACACAAATATAAAATCAAATCTCGCACAAAAAGGATTAAATGTGTTTTTACTGTACTACTTAACTAAGTAATCCTTTACTTAATTTTATTGAATTTTTAATCTTCGACGTAGTGAAACGTACACAGTTTATTGATGTTTGTCTTGGAATGAAAATTAAATAAAATTTTAGTTTAACGTCCTACGATTATTCTTTGTAGACCAATTAAAGAAAGTGAATGATTTTGAATTTAAATTCTTTGTGCTCTTTCACCGGGAGTCAACCCGGGACCACGTACATCAAGACACTGCTAGCCACTAGGTAAATGAGAATGGCTACATTTGTTTTGAACATGTGGGGGCCGCGGTGGCTTAGTAATAGAGCGTTTTCCTCTGGTGAATAGGGTCCTGTGTTCAATCCAAGCTCGCGCCAAGTGAATTTTGGGGTAGACAAACTTCATATGCATGAATTTTCCTGCGTTCTCCCGTTTCCTCTCACTTTCTTCATTTCATTCATTTCTCATCATCTCCATCTCCTTTACCCTAGCCGACATAACCGTGCAACATAAAACTTAAAGATTTCATTTCATTTTTGTTTTGAACATAGAACAAAAATATAAAGCATAAATTATAACGTTACCTTATACATTGCAAACAGTTCGCATACATATTTTAGTTATTACGTAAATTAAAGATAACTTCAATAAACATACACCAGTTTTGAATGCACAAAACTCTATATTTTATGATATTAATGTATTTTACTGCACCATTCAAAATTATGGATGTAACAAATATGGCGACACTTACAATTATATTGTTAAGTATATCCTTGACAACGGCTAAAATCACCATAGAAACGCACAAACAAACTCTCTATATCAACCTACTAAATATTTTCTTCTTCTTCTATAGATAGTGCTTGAGCACGGCTGCCCTGATCATAATCGAAGTAAACAATATACAACGTTATCATTGTAAAGTTTGGTCAGGGGGAAATTTTTCACTAAATTATCTTGTCAAAAGATAGGGACAAATTGTGAAATTTTATTTCTGCGGAGATGAACATTTAGGTTTCTTAAGTCAGTAAATTAATTATACCAAAGTTGGAACCATTTATTTCCTTTACGGATTTTAACCATAGGCCGATATCAGAATAAAAGAAAATAACTGAGAATATCATATCTCATCTAATGAATATTCTTCTTATTACGTGCTCTTCTTTCATCAGCAGAATACAAAAGATCCGTTTCGTTCTCGTCCACAAAAACAGCGTTAATCAGCCGTACGAGAGAGATTTAATTTTATTACGAAATGAAATTTTAGTGCGCATGACTCAGATTTCCTTTTTTAAGCTAAAAACTAAATCAAGTAAAGGGAGAAGGAATTAAGAATTTTTCCTAGCAAAGAGAAAGAGGGACACTGGCTCTTAAGAAACATTAAATGAAACAAAAAATGACGAAAGTTTATAAGAAAAAGATAAAAATGCGTTTTAAAAAGATAAAAAAGCGTGTAAAGAGATATTGTTCCAGATTTCCTCCTTCCATCTTGTGCACCCAAGAAAGGGGTAAAATTCATTTTATGAGTTGCCTTTTTTCGTACCCCTTCCGCTCTTTCGCTCTTTTTTGGTCGTTTTAAACGTTTCCTTATAGAGAAAAGAAACGCAGCCTGTTTGATATGCATCCGAAATATACTTTAGGTTAATCTCATGAATAGTAATGAAATCTAAGTTAAGGGTGAATTAAAACAAGCCCCTAACTGAAACTTTGATATTTTGTAGGTCCTTATGTTTTTAGTTTGGTATAAAGACTTTATTCAGGCTAAGAATGCAAATTTTCAAAAACTCCTCAGTATACGACGAGACGGCGGTTCTTTTTCTCTTCCCAAAGAACTAAACAATTCCCAGGGTTAAGACAGGAGTTCCGTTTGGTGGAAGGGATGAAGATATTACGATCAGTTTGTATCCTAATAAAATAAGCCAGAAAGAGATGGTAATCCTTTCTTTAAAATGTACTATATGCATGAGTTATTTTCAACATTTCTCGAAGAGATCTATTACTGATTAAAGTGGCATTTGTTTTTTTGTAGAACACATGCTTGAAACAGAAAGATATGATGATCGTTTTCATGATCTCATATTGGTATTTGCGTAATTTACTTCCATACGTACAGTCCGCAGCAAAACACCTGCAACATGAGAAACTACGCCTGACAGCGCAGGAAATCAACATAACGTCTAATTTTCACGAATCACGCATGGAGAAACCTCGGCGTCCTCCGCTGCACACTTATTTTGAAGCAGAAGACTTCCTCGTTTCACAATAAACTTACATGCTCATGTTGCAGGTGTTTTGCTGCGGACTGTACAAGTAAGTACAAAATTAAAAACGAAAATGTACATTTCGAGAGTTCTATACTGTAGTTTTCAGCTAGTGCCAATTCGTCTCTCTCGTTTTGAATAAAACTTTGCAGGAAATTATTTAAATAAATTATTTCTTACTTTTGTGTTCACATCTCAAACAAAGAAGATCCAATCTCTTTAAATTTCTCCTTTGCGATTCCTACTATTTTGTTTCTATCATTCATTAGTCATTCGATGTCATCATACCTATAACATTATCATAGGTCATTAAATGTAGTTACCTCTTTTAATGTTATTATACCGAACGTTTTATAGAAACATTTTTCACAATTGTAAATCTCATTAGTTACCGGTAAGTATTTTCAACATTTTGTTTTAACACTTTATTCTTCTGGATTTATTTTATAAATTAAGTAACTCGAACGTTTATTGATCCGGGAAAGAAGTCTTGTAGTGTACCTTCTTCCGTGGCAGAACAAATCCAATCTGGTTTATTATTTCTTACTTTCCTAAGGTTCCATGTTTTATTTATACCGCCATATTGTCCTATTATTGACTTCACCAAAGTCTTTTCTCCTAAAAACTTCTTTATTAATCCACACACCTATTTCTTCTTCTAACCTGTTCTGTATGTCTTGAAATTTCGACTTAAGAAGATACATAGATCAAACTTTCCTTCCAGTCACACTTTTCTATGTACTGTTTGTTTGACTTAAAGGCCTATAGCGTAGGAAAAAGATGAATAGGTTGAGAATATCTGATTGCTCAGTTCAGTACGGATATGTGAATTCTCTGAAGTTATTCTAAGACTTCTCTGAACCAGTGGTGTAATTTTAATGTTTTAACAACCGATTCTATTTCAAGAGAGAGAGAGAGAGAGAGAACTCGGTTAGGAAACAAACCGTATAAGGAAGGAAAAAGCAATAGTTTTACAGGACCACAAGTGGCAGATAGAGACCTACACAACATCCTAATACAAGGTGGTGTGACGAAGTTAGGTAGCACTGCGAATATCTTGGAAATTAATTATTCATGATAGATGGTTGTCAGAAAGTATTGGGATGATCTTAATCTAGCAATGGATCGATAATTGTTGGCAATACTATATATGCGTTTCAAATATAAATAATCATCACCACTACACTCATGTGATTCAGTTCTCATTCTTGATATCTGAGCATTTTAGATTAAGAAAGAAACACTTACACTTGTTCTGTGAGATCATATGCTTAACCCTGTAGCTGCAAGATTTTCTAAAAACAAAAGTAGTTAAACTTTCTGTTCCTGGCTATAACTGGGTAAAATTTTTTCTTATGTCTGAGTGTAACAAATGGTTCTGCGAACACGAAATATTTTAACAACTGTTTCTTGCGAATTGGTGCGAACTGATGGATAGTACCACTGGGTAGAACTATTCTAAGATCTACTAGACTTCAGAATTAGATTATAGGGAAATTGCGCTTTACACATTGTCGAGTGGTTTCTACCTGACAAAGAAGAAAAAGATGATTTTGCAGTGGTTTGATATAATATATCAGGGTCACTCTCACAGGAGTCAAATGACACATGAAATATCCTATGAGTGTGTTAGGTATCAAATTTTCTTAAGGAAAAATATAAACTATTCAAGAATTAATGTATTTGTGAAGAAAAATGCATAGAGAGAATTTGGATACAGAAAAGTGTATTTAGGCTTTGTTTCTTAAAATACTTATATGTGATTTCTAATGTTTTCTTGGATACTGACATTATTATTACATTATACCAGAAATGTAATCGCCATTAGTATTTGCCACAGTTAGCAAATCACGTAACGTACGTAGAGGAAATTTCATACATTATAATAATGAGATGAGCCCTTTGTCTCAACGTAACAGTTTTTATACTATCTACGAATCCTCCTTACTTTTTCACTTTTCACTATATATTCTATCATCTCTGTTTAGATACTTTTTTCTCGAACGATCTCCTGATAAAACTATTTTTCCTCTATATCTAATATTGTTCGTTTCTACCCACCTCTTCCTAGCACTTTTCCAATGCTATTCCGTTCAACCTTGTTAAGTTTCCATATTTTTATTCAGACTCACATTTTAAAGCTATTTACGAGTATTCATTTCTCGTCGTTTTTGCAAAAAATCTATAATTTTACTCCAAATAGCTCATTGTTACAAATGAAGTATATAATAATACTCCTGAGCTCCGTTGTGGCTAAGCTGTTAGCGTTGGCACGGGAAACCCGGGTTCGATTATTTGCAGAACTCATGTGGTTCGAATACCAGGTTAAGCTGTAGTCTGTAGCCAAGTCTTGTATAGGCTAGTTGCCGAAATGGTGCTCTAAGCTCAAAGCAAAATCAAGTTAAAATAACACTTCTTCGTAACTAATTTAGCGAATTCCTAATTCCTATCGACTTCTTCCTAAATTTTCTATTTTCTAAGCAAATGTTTCGTATTTTTTAAATGATTTCCTTTAACTTTGAATAGTTCAAACGTAATCTCTAAACTGGTAACTTTAATGTAAATCATTTCCCGGCTTCATATAACGATGATATTTTGTACAGCGCCATGAGTTTGCTGACAACACAATGATCCATTGATAGATTTATATACCGTATTTCTATGCCTTACTTTATTTTTTAAACTAAGAGCAATTTTTGGATTTTCTCCTCTCCGAAAAACCGAGTCTCAGCAAGCATGTACGAAAGGAACCAAACAAAATTCTGTAGAGATAGAAAGATTATTTAATTATGAATACAGTAAAAGTAGAAAATAAAATAAAATAAATAAATTTTAATCATGTTTTCATAAAATAATATAAAATGTTTTTAAAACGTGATTCCTTTAAGCAACAAACAAAATAAAACAAATCTTACTAAAGAAAAGAATAATTAATTCTAGTTACAAGAAGGACACTTTTAAAAAGAATTTCTGTTTATATATCAATAAAAGGAAAACACGAAAAGTGTTGTAAAGTTGAATCAATTTATGAATTTTCCATTCATCATGTAATATTACTAGTAGGACCCCATATATTGGTTATTGTAAATAATATTAACAAATAAAACATATTATATTGCATAAATGTAACCAAGAAAGTTCTGTCGCTTCTTGTGGAGGCCTATGTTCAATTCCCTCACACCGTGAGTTAAATGCGAATGGATATAAGGCGAATTTCGGTTGTTGATGTGGATATATATAACATACGACCTGCTTGTGGCAGTTAAATTACACTGTTAACTTGCGTAAGGACACAGTGAACATGGAAACTTCACAGAGCGTCATAAGGGCGTGTACAGGGTTTGCCCGGGAAGTAATAGGACTGATTTTATTTCGCCATGACTGTACTTCGGAGCGTGCGCGCACCGACTGGATTCGGTAGAGGGCGTTCCGGAACGAGCGGCTGGTCAGTTGTCTCCGAGCACACGGAGAGTCAGGACAGGCTTTTTCGCGCGACGTGTTTCTGTGAGTGGTGCAAGCCGAAAATGCAGCGTTCGTTAGAGCAGAGGTACGCGATTAAATTCTGTGTTAAACTCGGTAAATCTGAGACAGAGACGTTTGATATGATCAAGCAGGCTTACCAAGATGATGCTTTACAAAGAAGTGGTGTGTTTCGGTGGCACAAGGCCTTCTCGGAGGACCGGGAAGAGGTCGCCGATGAAGACCGTGCAGGAAGACCTTCGACTTCGACATACACCGACAATGTGACTCGTGTGCACGAAGTTTTGAACTCAGACAGTCGACTAAGTATTCATTTAATTGCCCAGATGTTAAATTTACCAAAAGCTGTGGTTCATGAAATTGTGACGGAGCATTTGAACATGCGCAAGGTGTGCGCGAAGATTGTCCTAAAAGTGTTCATTGTCGACCAGAAATTGCGGCGAGTGGAATTGTGCCAAGAAAATTTGAACATGTGTGAAAGTGACCCCCAATTTTTGAATAACGTAATCACATGTGACGAATCATGGATCTTTGAGTATGATCCCGAGACAAAGAGGCAATCTTCCGAGTGGCACACGCCGGCGTCTCCTCGCCCAAAAAAGGGAAGAATGAGCAAATCCAAAGTGAAAACGATGCTCATTGTCTTTTTTGACATCAAAGGCATCGTCCACCATGAATTTGTTCCTCCTGGACAAACCGTCAACGCCAAGTTTTACGTGGAAGTGCTCAAGAGACTCAAACGAAGGATCAATCGGGTCCGACCAGACAATTGAGCCGACTGGAAGCTGCACCACGACAACGCACCGGCTCACACCGCCTTTCTTGTGAACAGCTACTTGACCAAGGCCGGCATCCCAACGTTTCTGCAGCCGCCCTACAGCCCAGATGTGGCTCCCCGGACTTCTTTTTGTTTCCTCGCCTGAAACGCCCGATGAAAGGCAAGCATCTTGAGACGACAGAGGGGATCCAAACAGCTTGCACCGCGGCTCTCAAGGCTATTCCGGAGAATGACTTCCGTGACGCCTTCAATGCTTGGAAATCGCGCTGGCAGCGCTGCATCGACGCAGAAGGAGCCTATTTTGAAAGTTTTTAAAGAATTGTAACGATTGGCTCAATATTTTTTTTAATTGACTCAGTCCTATTACTTTCCGGACAAACCCTGTATGCTGTACAAGTTCAAACTGGGGTCAAACGCCTCTGCAGCGGGAAGGAAGATATGCAACGCCTTTGCCGAGGGTGTCGTGACTACGCAGACTGTGCAGCGGTATTTTAACAAGTTTAAGGATGGTGAGAAACACTTGAAGACGCACCACGTGCTGGAAGACCAATACATCTACAAAATGAAGATCTTCAGGCAGCAATTGAGGCGAACAGTAGTCAGACATGTGAGAAACTGAAATTACGATTCAGTGTGAGTGGAGAAACAATTCGGAAACACCTGTCTTTACTTGGGAAGCACTACAAGTTGGGTCGATGGTTCCAATGTGATTTGACTCCGGGCCAGAAGGCAACGCGAGTAAACACATGTGTTTCTTTGTTGTCTCGTCTGAGGAAGAAGCCATTTCTGGACAGTGTTGACATGTGATGAGATATGGGTCCTGCGCGAAGGTCCACGGCTCCGTCATCATTGATAAGCATCCCACGAACTGGTTCCAAAACAACTGAAAACAGCACTGCACCAGAAGAATTCCTCCTCTGTGTTTGGTGGACTGCTTGCGGCATCGTGCATCGGGAACTGCTACCAGTTGGTTAGAGCATTAATGCAACTGTATACTGTCAACAGTTGAGCCGTGTTCAAGGAAAACTCAAATCTCTAGAATCAACACTTCTGAATCTCAAAGAAGTCCTCATGTTACAGGACAACGCTAACCCCACGTGGCTAGGATGACCCGGAACACCATCCTAAGCCTTGAATGGGAAACAGTATTGTATCTGCCACTCCCCGGACATTGCGCCGTTCGATTATCAGCTATTCCATTCCTTGGACAACCACCTTAGAAGACGCCAGTTCAAATCCTTAGCAGAGGTGCAAAATGCACTTGATACATTCTTCGCTTCACGGCTCACCAAGTTCTATCCAAGCGATGGAATCCATAGCCTTCCAGAACGTTATAAGGAAGTCGTCGATGCTAATGGGGACTATTTTCGATCTTCCAGGTTCATCTTAGGTAACATAGGTTCGAAGGTGGTGGGTGAAAATGCAACAGAACTTTATTGGTTACCTTTAGAGTAGCAACATTATATTATAATATTATGTCAGATTTGAAAAAGCTATCAAGTGTTTGTATACGCGTGCATAGTAATAATATTCACAAATGCAAATAGTTCCTTTAATTGAGTTTCATAACAACAACCGTCAAACCTTTTTATGCTCTTTGGCCCCATTCTTCTGTCGTATTTAAGTGATTTTCACTTTTTTAAATCACATTTTCGGAAGATTTTATATCATTTTAATCAATCAATTTGAGTTTTATTATGACTTTGATAAATAATATTCAATCCTATCTGAATCCGATTAAATTTATTTTAACCTTATTATAATTGTGCATGATCTTACTCATATATGATATATTTGTATATTTATTCCTTATATTCATTCCACACATCGAATGAAATTATAGAGAGCTAAAATATATATACGGATAATACCACCTTCTATTACTATATAAATATTTATTTATTTATGATTTCTTTTACGTGGTGAAGTTAAGGCTCTGCTGCTCTCTTAGATTTTGAGTGACCGTAGAGCTGGCGTCGGAGTGACCGTAGCCCCAAATGGGTCTGCTTCCCAACAGTAAGCAATTGAATGAACAGGACAGGAAAGTATGTGTCAAAGAGCTATTAAGGTTCCTTATGGTGCTATTCTTTACAGCATGATCCACACACAACATTTCGGTGACTACGTATGAGAAAGAATCGTCGTTAAACTGGAAGAGAACGAAGTATGATGAGTGTGGTCCAGAATGTTAGTATTGCCTACTGCGTTATTTCACGTGTATTGTTATTTTAATCACGCGTTCTTTTCTGTGGTTTTCTGCATCAACCTGCAGCACTAGTTTTAATATACAGTTCAAGTTTCACTAATCTGTGCCACTTAGAAGTGACACAGCATGCGAAACTTATTTTCGTCCTTAAGTCTTGCACATCTGTGCATACACATACACACACACACACCATTTATATATATATATACAGTGGCGGATCCAGGATATGATCAAGGGAGGGGCTAAACCACAGTTTGCAGCTTTATCCAGTGTAAAACAGGATTGAAGCCCATTTTATCCAATGTATACCTGAGCGTCAAGTGGGGCTATAACCCCTATAGCTCCCTTGGATCCGCCCATGTATCCATCAGTAAGTCGCGGTCGGAAAGAGGGATTGCCGCCGGAGGCAGCCGGCACCCGTCCGCGGCGGCACGACGATCTACTTCTTGAAAGTTGCAGACTTTTTGCCGAGGCGGCAAGCGGTCGAAAGTCGTAAACTAAAACGTCCTTTGCCGATTCTTTCCGACCCTCTGCCGACTCCTTATGCCATCCTTTTTCGACGGCGGCGCCCGCGCATTTAATGCTCATTTCAGGCTGTTTGCCGACTGCTCGGCAAGGCAACTATTCGTCGCGGCTGAAAATCGCGCGGAAAGACGCCGCTATCCGGTGCCGGCAATCGGACCGCGGCATCTGGTCGGCATGGACAAATTGTTCGACTATAGGCGGCAGGATTCTGATATATATATTGTAGCACTGATATTTCTCAATTACACGAAATACTTAAATTTTTCATGCAAGTTAACGTAACATTGGAATCAGAAATTATATTTAGGGGCATTCGGCATTTATGGTTCTTGAAACCTGTCATGGATTTGTTTTCGCGGAATGATGTCCTTTGGCGTTCACACTACCCGTGGAAAAGGGAAAGGAAAGAACCGGCCTGGTACCTTTATGTTAGATACCATCCCGACATTTGCCTGCTGTGAATGAGGAATGCCTTACTGGGGATGCGACACAGGACTGAAATGGCATACGATCGAAAATTCAGCTCAAAAACCTCTTTTGATCATGTGCCGTTTCGATCCTATGCCGTTTTGGTCCTGTGCAGTTTTGCTTTTACGGCGCTGCAGTGAAGTAATTTAACTTTTACTCATACTCATATGACTGATATATATATTATCTGTTTAATCTGTGCTGCTATAAATTATAAACTCCTGTCGATTCTATGCCGGTGCCTGTCATATGAATAGACTGCTTTCGTTCGAAACGGCATAGAACCGAGACGGAGGATCGAAATGGCATAGGACCGAAACGGCTCAGAACGAACACGGAGTAGGATCGAAACGGCGCACGATTATTCGAGGCCACTAAAGCAAAGATTTTTTTAAAAAGAAAGTAACCAGACCTCTTCCAATTGATTTTAAATTATAATAATTATAGGATATTCGCAATGTGAATATGAGTAATCGTAAGTGACACAATAACGATAAAGTTAAATAGTAGTGTATGAAATATATAATTTGTTGAGTGCTTGGTAAAGAATATTTCTATATTTACGGATACTTATTATTAGTATTATTATGCATTTTCTTCATTTCTTCTTTATCTCAACCGGCAATTATTATTATTATTATTATTATTATTATTATTATTATTATTATTATTATTATTATTATTATTATTATTATTATTATTATTATTATTAGCTATATTTCTCGTTCGTTCTATAATATTTGCAGTTTGTCACTGATAGGATATGTTCCCTACGTATTCTTGATGTTACAAGCGTATACTTGCGTTGTAGCTTCCTGAATACATACGAAACATACGTACGACGTGTTTGATATGTCATTACAGAACACATTGCCACATCCTGGTGAAGCCGCTTGGTCAACATTTTAGACTATTTTTTTCTCTCTCTCTGTGTGTAGTGCAGCAAACACTAATGTAAGGCCAGAACGTTTCAATTACTGTACTTTGTAAGAAATTTACCTCTCAATACTCATTCCTCGGTCCATTATTTTTATTAATAACAATGTGCATAATCATATTCAAATTTATGAACAAGTAATCCGTGGCAGTAAATTACGATACAAACAGTTGAAGATCCAAAAACTACTTTACTTCCTCGTAAGGTAATCAAGAATAAGTTGTCCACTGCATACTTAGATCGGACATCGGAGGAACATGAGATTTTCGTATAAGATTCACTTCATAATAGATTTAAGAGTTTTTCTGATGAGTTTTGAACTATTTAATTTTTCTAGAATTTTATTTTCTTTTACTATAATGGAATGCAATCTTTCAGTTTTTGTCTCACGATTATGCCGTATTGGCTAAAGGAGACGGTGATAGTGAGAATGAATGAAATTGTGGAGTAAAGAACGTGGGAGGAAACAGGATAGCCTCGAGCGATAACCCAAGTACACAGCGTTTCTCCACCACAAAGTCCATTCGGCGTAAGCTGGGATTGAACCGGGGACCATAAGCACCAGAAGTAAAGGCTCTACCATCGAACCATCAGGCCCCTTTTCTTACTATAGATTTAGGATAAACTAGATAGAACCTTAGAGATTTTCGATTCTCTGAGTGATATTTTCTAAGATATTATCAATAGAAACAATGAAATCTAGTTCTAAGTTTTGGTTAAATTTTATGAAGTGACCATAGGAAAACGACCATTAGGAAGACCTAGGCGCAGATGGGAGGATAATATTAAGATGGATCTCGCAGAGATAGGAATACAAAGTACAAACTGGATCCAATTAGCTAAGGATAGAAGTCAGTGGAGAGCTTTTGTGAACGCGGCACTGAACCTCCGGGTTCCATAGGCCATAGAGTTAGTTAGTTAGTTTTTATGAAGTGATATTTAAATTTTCTAACTAATAGGGCAACGTTAAATTAAAATTATATGAGCTGTTTTCTGTTCTTTCTTTTATATTAACCCCCGTTATCAATATTGCCTTTACGTTCGTTTCTTTCAAACTATGCACAGGGCTTGAAAAATCCACTCGCTTGCTCACCAGTGGTGAGCACTTTTTTACATTTGGCAAGTAAAATCTGATCAATTAAAAATGTGTCTTCCATACAATGAACAAAAAATGTAGGAGGGTGAACTGATTAAGGATAGTTTAAGCGAGTTTTACACATTCAAAGTCATTTCAAAAATCTTCCGTCTTCCCGAACTTCTACAGAAGACAGTGCGACACAAAGACAGGTTTCCTACGCTTTCAAAACTGTTAAGTATAATCTGTGTTCTGCTAGTTTCCACCAGTTGTTATGAAAGAGGTTTCAGCAACATGAATTTAATCAAAACGAAATTACGTTCATCACTAGAAAGTTTTAATTTGGATTTGCTGATACTCATAAATCTAAATGGACCTCATTTTGAATTTTTTGACACAAAGCAGTTTGTCGATCACTGGTATTTCAAAAGCAGTGGCCGCCATATAGCTGGACATTCACAAGACTGTTTTTCTTATTTGTAACAGATATGCCAATAAACAAAATAGAAATGTATTGATATATTTACTGTGTCGCAAAGTGCTTCTTGCTTATTTATATAAACACTGTGACTGCAAACTTCCCTGACTAGTACATTTTTTTTTGGATGGCTAGTACTTGCAAGCAAGATTTTTCAAGCCTTGAATGCGTTTCTTCTTCTCCTTTCACAATTTTCATGATTGGAGTCCAAATGTCACTGGAAATAATCCTCTCTTTTTATTATTATTATTATTATTATTATTATTATTATTATTATTATTATTATTATTATTAATTTTGTTGATTTTAATCTTCATTGTTTCCTGTATTATTGTATTTTCATCCGTCCTTCCACCTTTACCTCTTCCGTCCCATCAAACAGAACTCTATATTCTTTTTTGATGTAATCTTCCACCACAGCTGACTTCTCTATATAACCTATTTATAAGCTGTGATATGATTTTTCATCCTTTTTTGAATGGTTCGCCAAGTCTATTCCATAAAACATCTTTTGCATTCTTAGATTTCGGAGTAGTAATCTATCTTTAACTTACCTGGTCCCTAATTTTTTTATATCTTAATGGGTGTTACAATTATCATGACTGAGCGGTAATAAGCTTGTGTGCAAACAGCTTTGAAGGAAAGAGTTAGGGAATGCACACGTTTTGAATGGAAATACCCTTATTGGTTGCTGAAGATATAATAGCAAACTTCCAAATTGACTGACCAACATTTATTGGCGGAGATAGGGACGGGCTTCGGGAGACTAACCTATCCTTAAGTTTGTATAAATTAGGGTAAATATGATCTCAAGAGGACACCGTTCTTCTTTTTCTTAATATCTGTGAAGCAGTGGTGGCTCATACCAAAATGCTCCTGGTAGCCAAATTATAATAAAGTGTGTAATCTAGTACACAATAAAAGTAAATTTATTGTATACTCGCCTATGTTAGTGGCCTAATATTACAAGACAGTTCCGTGCCGTGGAAAATCAACGCCCGGAGCGAAAGTATATGACGGCGCCCCTACATATGACTGAGTGAGGTCGACAGACAAGCTGCGAAGAGCCACCATGGTGCGCACGAAGCGTAAGAACATTTTCAAAAATAGACCATGCTTTTCCTTGATTTTGATCACTTTTTACTACTTTTACTTTACATTTTATATATGCGCATTTCCCTAGCATTACATTATAGGACCACTTCCTAAAGCAGGGAGAGGATTTAAATACATACTACTAATATTCCAAGTAATTTCTCCTCTCATTTTTTCTTTCTTTTTCTTTTCTTTCGACCCCCGAATTTTGCACAACCATACTTCGCCGTCTGGGGCCGTCACCCCGCTCCCCCTCCCCCCGAAAGCATGGTACTGTTACAAAGAATAGATAAGTTTGTTTCAAGCCACCACTATGTGATGTTTTATGTAAACAAATACGAATTCATAATTGTTTGTATTTACATTATTAATTATTGAATCGATGGTTCTTTATAAAAGACGATTCTTTTTAAAAATCGTATTAATATTTAGGCTCGTTTGTCTTTGTGAGGCCTCTGAAAGCGCGAGGCCCTGGCTTAGCGCCCACCGCTTGCAAAACTAGTGACACAACAAATGCATCATAACTAATAAATAATAATAATAATAAATTATATTTTCAAACGACCATGCCGTCTTGTTTATTCTGTATTAGAAGAAAGCACAAGTTTTTATTATTTCTGAAATAATAATTCTTTCTATTGTTCGTATGCCAATCGTTTAAGAACAATAAGATTCCGAGCACTAACATGTATTATCTGTTATCGATACTGCCTCTACATCCCGCTGCCGATTACTTTCTAGTTTTGTCTCTAATACGTACGGTATAGTTTCCTAACGCTTTAAGCCGTTCGAACTCTAGTCCAGTCAATATATAACATTAACCTGAAAAAATTAATAACAAACTGAAATCTTGCACATACCTTTGGGAAGTTGTATATAGCAACATAATAAAAGTCAGGAAATATCCGGTAATGGGTTTGGCCGCCATATTGGAAAATTGCCGCCAAACCATGTTTTTTAAAGGTGATAACTGGATCTCACTTAATTGCTATAACACATTGTACTTGCATTATTGACGTTATTTTTACTTCATTCGAATAACAAAAGACTACGCTTACAGACCATGCATCACACTTACAAGTTTACTGTACATGCGGGAAGTAATAAAGAGATTTCTTTTAAAAATCCCCAAAATTTCCCTTCTTCCGATATTTTTTTTATACATTGACTCAGAAAAAATCATAACAAGCTAAAACTTTGTACATACCTTTGAGAAGATGTACACAACAACATACTAAAAGTCCTGAAATATCCGGTGAAGGTTTTGGCCGCCATATTGGGAAATGTCCGACAAAGTGTGGTTTTCCAACATAATGACTGATTCTCACTTTAATATCTATAACTCACGTTGTATTTGTACTATTGATGTTATATTTACTTCATTCGAATAACAAAGAACTATTGTTACAGACCACGTATTATACTTACCAGTTTACTTCATATGCGGGAAGTAACGGAGGGATTTCATTTTTAAAATCCCCAAAATTCCCCTTCTTCCAAATAGCTTTCTAATATATAAGCCCAGAAAAAACCATAACAAGCTGAAATTTTGCACATACTTTAGAGAATACGTATATAACCACATACTAAAAGTCCTGAAGTATCTGATGGTTTTTAAAGGTAATAACTCTTTCTGACTTTGATAGCTATAACTCTCGTAGTATTTGCGTTATTGATGGTATTTTCACTTCATTCGAATAACAAAGGAATACGGTAACAGAAACTTACCAGTCTAGTATATGCATGAGGGAAATAACGGGGGATTTTTCTTTTTAAATCCCTAAACTTTTCTTCTTCAGATTCCTTTTCCTTAATCAGTTAACCATCTCGTCCTCTGAGAGTAGCAATTAATCTTACATTAAATACACCATAATACACACAATATTAAATCCAAGTTTCATTCAAATCATAGTGATAGAATCCTAATGACAAATAAAATTTCATTAAGTACTACTCCTTGACTATGCATAGTACGAATAAGACATTCTTTCAAGCTACATTCCCCAAATGTTATGTTTACTTATGCAACTTTAGTTGCCACATCTCCAGAGAAGTTCTTTGTGAATCTGAAGAGCAAATCTCGATTTATTGGAATACTTTCTAATCATCTCACGACTGCTTTCTACAGTGTTCTTCAAATCTCTGGAGATACACATACCCAGATTTGGGTGCAACAATAGAACTCTCCCTCAAACAGCCACACCCAGTATCAATTATTGGGCACATATTCATCAGTTTGTACTTTTGGCCTCATTGGCAAGTGAGGAAATATAAAAGTAACCAAGAAAGTTCTGTCGCTTTTTGTGAAGGTCTGTGTTCAATTTGCCCTCACACCGTGAGTTGAAAGCAAATGGAGATAAGGTGAAGGTCAGTTATTGGTGTGGGTATACCCAACATACTACTTGGTTGTGGCAGTTCAGTTATACCGTGAACTTGTGTAAGGACAGAGTGAACATGAAACCTCCACAGAGCGTCATAAGGGCGTGTATGCTGTTCGAATTGAAACTGGGGTCAAATGTAGCTGCAGCGGGGTGGAAGATATATCATGCTTTTGGTGAGTGTCCTGACTACGCGTACAGTGCAGCGGTGGTTCAACAACTTTTGAGGACGGTGACGAAACACTCGAAGACGCCCCACATGCCGGAAGACCAACACGTGTACAAAATGATCTTCAGGCAGTAATTGAAGTGAACAGTGGCCAGATATGTGAGGAACTGAGACTACAATTGAGTGTGGGTGGAGAAACCATTCGGTACCACCATCAACTTGGGATGCACTACAAGTTGAGTCTATGGGTTCCACATGATTTGCTTCCTGGCCAGAAGACAACGCGAGCAGACACCTGTGTTTCTTGGCTGTCTCGTCTGAGGAAGGAGCCATTTCTGAACAGGTGTTGACATGTGATGAGAAGTGAGTCCTATACGAAGCTCCACGGCGTCGTCATCATTAGTTAGCATCCCATGGACCGGTTCCGGAACAGCCGAAACCAACACTTCAACAGCAGAAGGTCCTCCTGTGTGTTTGGTGAACTGCTCGCGGCATCGTTCATCGGGAACTGCTATGAGCTGGTCAGAGCATCAATGCAACTGTGTACTGTCAGCAGTTGAGCCGTCTTCAAGAAAAACTCAAACCTCTGGAGACATAAGTCCCACGTGAGTAGGATGACGCAGGACACCATTCTACCCCTTAGATGGGAAACAATATTTCATCCGCCATACTCTCTGGACATTGCACCATCTGCTTATCACTTGTTCCATTCTTTGGGCAATCACCTTAGAGGACACCAGTTCAAATCCCAAGTAGAGGTGCAAAATGCACTTGATACCTTCTTCGCTTCACGACCCACCAAGTTCTATCCAAGCGAGGGAATCCATGGCCTACTATGACGTTGGCAGAAAGTCGTCAATGCAGATCGGGACTCTTTTGATCTTCCAGGTACGTCGTAGGTGACATATGGCTGTTCGAAAGTGGTGGGTGAAAAAGCGACAGAACTTTCTTGGTTACTTTTATATTTCCTCACTTGCTAATAAGGTCAAAAGTACAAGAAGATCAATATCTTACCCAATAATAGATACTGGATATGGCTGTTTGGGAGAGAGTTCTATATCTGTACGCAAATCTGGATATTTGCATCTCTAGAGGCTTGAAAAACACTGGAGACATCAGTCGTGAGATGATTAGAAAGTATTCCAATAAATCGAGATTTGCTCTTCAGATTCACAAAGAACTTCTTTGGAGATGTGGCAACTAAAGTTGAAGAAGTAAACATAACAGTTAGGGGATGTACCTCGAAAGAATGTGTTATTCTCTCTATGCGTAGTCAAAGAGTAGTACTTAACGAAGTTTTATTTTGTCATTAGGATTCTATCACTATGATTTGAATGAAACTTGGATTTAATATTGTGTGTATTATGGTGTATTTAATGTAAGATTAATTGCTAATCTTAGAGGACGATGTGGTTAACTGATAGAGAAAAAGGAATCTGAAGAAAAAAAGTTTACACATCTTTAAAAGAATCATCCGTAACTTCCCTCATGTGTGTACTACACTGGTAACTGTCTGAATCGTAGTCATTCGTTATTCGAATGAACTAAATGTAACATTAATAGTGCAAATACAATTCAGTTATAGCTATTAAATTGTGAACCTGTTATTACCTTTAAAAGCCACTATTTGGCGGTCATTTTCCAATATGGCGGCCAAACCCATTACCGGATATTTCAGGACTTTTAGTATGTTGTTATACACACATTCTCAAAGGTATGTGCAAAATTTCAGCTTGTTTTGATTTTTTCTGAGTTAATGTATTTTATAAGAAAACTAATGTTCGGAAGAGAAATTTTGGTGATTTTTAAAAGAAACCCCTTCGTTACTTCCCGGGTGTCGAGCAAACTGGTATGTGTAATGTATGGTCTGTAAGCGTAGCCCTTTGTTATCCGAATGAAGTGAAAGAACCATCAATAATGCAAATACCACGTGACTTATAGCTATCAAAGTAAGAAACAGTTATTACCTTTAAAAACCAATTTTCGGCGGCCATTTTTCAATATGGCGTCCAAACCCGTCATCAGATACTTCAGGACTTTTAGTATGTGGTTATGTACACGTTCTGTAAGGTATGTGCAAAATTTCCGCTTATGATTTTCTCTGGGCTAGTATTTACGAAAACTATTTGGAAGAAGGGAAATTTTGGGGATTTTCCAAGGAAATCCCTCCGTTACTTCCTGCTGTAGCTATTAAAGTGAGAATCAGTAATTACGTTGGAAAACCACACTTTGTCGGACATTTTCCAATATGGCGGCCAAACCCGTCATCAGATACTTCAGGACTTTTATTGTGTTGTTATATACACCTTTCCACAAATATGTGCAAAATTTCAGATTATGATTTTTTTCTGGGTTAATGTAGAAGAAAGGTCATAGGAAGAAGGGAAATTTTCGGGATTTTTAAAAAGAAATCTCTCACAAGTAAACCTTACGTTTGGATGAATCGAGTTGCTGACTGAGGCACATATGAGAAAGTAGTACTAAATGTGGTCAGTATTTCAGTGAAGTTGTAGATGCGAAGCTCCAGGCGTTTAGGAGATACAGCTATCAGAACATCACATGGAAATACAGAATAGTCTTCATGCAATTGGAGATAAAAGCTCTGTAAGACCTCTTGTAACGACAAAAGGTGAATAACAAATATATGGGTACATATTAGAACTAGGGGGAAGTCATATAGTAAGGGTATACCTGACGGCGGCCATCTTGAAATCCGCCATTTTGAATTAAGGTTAAGTTTTTAAAATAGGAATAGGGTCATGTGATGCATGATTTAAGGCGCAAATTTAATCAGAAGAACAATGGTGACGTTAATTTTGATTTACGCGCAATTGGTAAAAAGGTACAGGGAAATTAAATATTGTTGCAGCATATGTATTAGTCCCTTACCCTACCTTGTAAATTTTGTGTTAATGATAATAATTAAATAAAAAGCAGGCGAATAAATATTATGTCTATGGTAAGAATTGCCTTGATGGCGGCCATATGCAAATACGCCATTTTGAATCAGACAAAAGTTTTAAACAAACGCATAACATTGACACCTTATTAATAGCAAATTTTACCATAAATCCAACGGTATAACCATTTTTGCTTTATCATTAACCAGCATTTGTTATCGCATAAACAAGTTGCTAATGTAAGGAAAAATGGCCAAAGTGGAATTGAGTCATAATTGAACTTGGGTCTTTCTTCCAGAAAAGTCCTCAATTAGTACAATCAATATGTAGTTCAGAAAAGTGTGCTTGACTTGCACAAATGCTCTGCTCACAGTGAGCACACCTTACAAAGTCAATCGAGTTACACTTGACACATTTGTCGTTAACAATTCCGTCAAAGTAGTAGTCGTAAATCAAAATTAACGTATGGATTATGGTAAAATTTGCTATTAATAAGGTGTCAATGTTATGCGTTTTGTTTAAAACTTTTGTCTGATTCAAAATGGCGGATTTGAACATGGCCGCCATCAAGGCAATTCTTACCATAGACCTAATATTTATCCACCTGCTTTTTATTTAATTATTATCATTAACACAAAATTTACAAGATGGGGTAAAGGACTAATACATATGCTCCAACAATATTTAATTTCCCTGTACCTTTTTACCAATTGCGCGTAAATCAAAATTAACGTTACCATTGTTCTTTTGATTAAATTTGCGCCTTAAATTATGTATCACATGACCCTATTCCTATTTTAAAAACTTAACCTTAATTCAAAATGGCGGATTTCAAGATGGCCGCCGTCAGGTATACCCTTACTATATGACTTCCCCCTAGTTCTAATATGTACCCATATATTTGTTATTCACCTTTTGTCGTTACAAGAGGTCTTACAGAGCTTTTACCTCCAATTCTATGAAGACTATTCTGTACTTCCATGTGATGTTCTGGTCGCTGTATCTCCTAAACCCCTGAAGCTTCGCATCTACAACTAACTTCACTGAAATACTGACCACATTTAGTACTACTTTCTCATATGTGTCTCAGTCAGCAACTCGATTCACCCAAACGTAAGGTTTACTTGTCAGTTACTTTCCGACATGTGGAATAAATTGGTAAGTGTAATAGTGGTCTATAAGCGTGGTCGTTTGTTATTCGAAAGAAGTAAAAATAACACCAATAGTGCAAATACAACGTGAGTTATAGCTATTAAACTAAGAATCAGTCATTACGTTGAAATACCACACTTTGTCGGCCATTTTCCAATATGGTGCCTGTAAATAAATAAGTTTTTAAAAAAGATTTTTGGTTTGTCTAAACTTGATCTCTGCCACTTAGTTAGCTCGAAAATCGTATTCAACAAATTGTGAGTGACCACTACCAAGCCATAAACTCCTGCTACTCATGCAAAACACAATATCTGTATATATCCCTTTATTCTTAATCTTTTCGTATATCTCTTGTTCTTCGCTTATACATATAATCTTCTATGAACACATACTTATCTTAAATCATAATCTGAAATCTTATTTCTTCATATCTTTATAATCTTTCTTGTTATCTTAACTATAATCCATCTAATATCAAACTATCTCCTATCTATCTCTATTTACACATACTACTGCTCATTTTCCTTGGTAACGGCAAGTAACGTGTTTATGAACACTTTGTGCCCAACTCATCTTCCAACATTCTCCCCTCTTTACAAAATTCGTACTTTCTAACATAAACAAAACTTTGCAAAACTTCACATCTAATCTAAGTATCTGATGAAGATGATTCGTTTCCATGCCATCTCCCAGATATTCTGCTTCTTTGCCTCTCGTACCATTTGGCCATCAAGAAATCTATTTGTGCCTGCATTCTCTCCTGCTTCTCCATCAGCCGTACGGTAAGTTCATCATTCTCTTGCCATTGATCCAGGGTGTTCCTTGCCACTTCACTCGAATGAGACTTCAAGTTACTTCTATCGTTATCCTTGGTACGTTCTCGTTATCACTTTCGGTTAAATTTCCACTTGGCCCAAACTTGCTTTAATCGCTTGGAAGTGCTTCTAGTATTATTCTCCGCAATGCCCAATGACTGATAATTACTCAGATTTTCTTCTTGCTGAACCGACATAAAGGCTTGTTGCGTTCCCTCATTTGACTCTTTAGTCACTTCTCTCCCTTTTGCCTTGCGCTTATTATCATCTTTTTCATCTTGATCAAAAAAAAAAAAAAAAAAAAATGATATCTGCCATGCCATACTGTGACTCCTCCTCCGAGCGTGACGGTTCCGGCACAGTTTCACCAAATATATGATCTAATATGCAGTTGCTTTTTCATTGTTAAGAGATCTTCCTGTTCCGATGTAGTGATGGTATTTTCCTGCGGTTGAAACGTATCATATTGACATGCCAATGCAAAATGATCTTTACGACCACATTTTAAGCATTGCTTGCCCCAAGCAGGACATGCTCCTTTCCTATGTTGCAACCTGCAATAATTACATCGAAATGGTGACTTTGGTGACGATGCCGGTGATACGGAGCTAGAACTAGATAACTGTTTGTCATTCCGTTTAGAAAAATGCTTCCTTGCAGTACGCACCGTATTTAAAACACCCTCAGTACTAGATTTATATAGCCGCAACTGATGTTCCGTGCTTTCCATTGTCAAGGCTATTTCTGTTGCTTTTTGGAAGGTCAATTCTTTCGTGTTTAATAGCTTGCGTCTAATTGCCTCATCTGGGTCACCGAAAACAAACTGATCGCGAAGATTTTCATCTAAGCAAGAAGTATATCCACAATAAGAAGACTGCCTTTTAAGATCCAAGACGAAACTTGAGATTGATTCTTGTTTCTGCTTCATTGAGTGAAACTGATACCTCTCGGAAATAATATTGACATTGGATGCATAATATGATTTCATCGCAGATTTGATTTCCTCATATGATTTTTCAGCCGGTGAAGCTGGCCAACATATATTGCATATCTGTTCGTATGTCTCAGAACCAATTACTGTAAATAAAGTTGACACTTTTCTTTCTTCTGGGATTTGTACAGCAACACACAAATGCTCAAATCTCTCCAAGTACGATTGTAGCTTATCTGTTTCACTGTTGAAAGGTGGAAAACTAAATAATAACGACATTTTGCCACGTAGATTCTTTCAAAGACGACTGCGCCAATGTAAGTAAATAAGTTCTTAAAAAAGATTTTTGGTTTGTCTAAACTTGATCTCTGCCTCTTAGTTAGCTCGAAAATCGTATTCCACAAATTGTGTGTGACCACTACTATGCCATAAACTCCTGCTACTCATGCAAAACACAATATCTGTATATATCCCTTTATTCTTAATCTTTTCGTATATCTCTTATTCTTCTCTTATACATATAATCTTCTATGAACACATACTTATCTTAAATCATAATCTGAAATCTTATTTCTTCATATCTTTACAATCTTTCTTGTAATCTTAACTATAATCCATCTAATATCAAACTGTCTCCTCTCTATCTCTATTTACACATACTACTGCTCATTTTCCTTGGTAACGGCAAGTAACGTGTTTATGAACACTTTGTGCCCAACTCATCTTCCAACAGTGCCCAAACCCGTTAGCGGATATTTCTGTACTTTTAGCATGTTGTGATATACACCTTCCCAAAGGAATGTACAAAATGTCAGCTTGTTATTATTTTTTTTCGGGTTTAGCTCCTTTTTTAAAAAATCTAATTTGGCTGGGCTACTATGTAAAAACACATGTAAAGAAGCGATACTAGTGACCTCAGGACCAGTGTTCGTAGTTAGAGGGAAATTTTCATAATCTAGGGAATTTTTGGAGGTAAATTTAGCAGAAAGGGAATTTTTCGAAAACAAACGTGAAAATCCAGATCAATTCTCGCGCTGTCTGATTGACCAATATAAATGCTTAAATTTTTATTTGTTCTTCAGAAATAAATCAATACAAAGCAATAGTTGGTGTGTGTGTTCAATGTAGCGTTATTTGCATTCATTGTATTCCTTTTAAAAAGTGAAGGAAAAGGTTTAAAAATAGAAGCATAAACCAAATGAATAAAAAGAATGTGGTTGACACTTTTTTCAATATTGCTAAATTAATGTTAGCACGTAACTTCTCTCATAGGAACTGAACATTCAACAAACTAGGAAAAAATTGATAAGAGAAGCGAAAATTTTGAGTCAGTTAAAGGAAATTTTCTTAACGTAAACCTACGAACACTGCTCAGGACAAGGAGACCAGCACTTGGTGCGGCGGCACTGTATCTGTTCGGGTAGGAAGAGTCTGCAAGAGCTAGTCAAAGCTTTATACGCATGCGTTGTGTATGCTTCGGGACATGTGTTGGGTATTATGCTTATTCATGTACTAAAACTTGTAATACACACTGAAAATATCTGGCAGAGCAGGCAGATTAAAATTTCCCGGCTACTTCAGAGCGGGTTACATGCGTAGGATCAAAACTTCGTAGCATCCAAACTGCGTAGGATCCAATCTGCGTACGGTCCAAACTGCATACGACCGAAACTGCATACGACCGAAACTGAAACCGGCGTAGGAACTAAAACAGGTATGGTCATACAATCGAACAATTAGAAAAGAATGATTTTATAATCACAGAATATTACGAAATAATATTTTTTGGAACTTATATAAAGAAAAAACGCTATATAGTTATATAGGACCAAAACTGCGTAGCGTCAAAACTGTGTAGGATGAAAACTGCGTAGAAACAAACTGCATAGGACCCACACTGCGTACGATCCAAATTGCGGAGCAAACTGCATAGAAACGAAAATTGCAAATAAAATAGTAACAAATATAATTAAATAATCATACAGGGGCGTACCCAGGAAGTTTTTCTTGGGGGACTATAACTTATTCAGGAGGGCCGGAAAAATTAACCGAAAGTCTTGTCTCAGCAGGAGCGTCATTCAGGGAGAGAAAAGGGGAGCCTACCCTCAAAGCCACCAACTTCTGATCAAGTTGGCAAATGCCTTGTTCAGAACATTACCGTTACGTTCAATTTACTTACTTAGCTTAACATTTTCTTAGTTACCTAATTGCTGTGAATTATCACTTCTTTTATAGATTTTGCAGGTGGCACAATTGAAGGTTTATGTAACTAGTCTAGGCTTTTGCTAGGTGGGGCTTCGTCCCAAATTTACCAACTTCTGAAAGTTGGCAAATTAAAATGCCTTATTGGCAATATTCACTTAAAAGAATGCCGCTACGTTCAACTGACTCACTTGACTGAACATTGTCTTAGTTGCTGTGAATTATCACTTCTTTTATGGACTTGGGAGTTGGCAGAGTTAAAGGTTCATGTAATTAGCTCATGTTTTTGCTAGGTGGGGCTTCGTCCCAAATTTACTAACTTCTGACCAAGTTGGAAAATTAATATGTTTTGTTGTCAATATTTACTTAAAAGACTGCCCTTACTTTCAATTGATTTTCTTGGTTTAGAATTTTCTTACCTACCCGGTTGCTGTAATTTTCAATTTCTTTATGAACTTGGCAGTTGACACAGTTTAATGTAACTATTCTAATTTTAAGTAGATGAGAATTTGTCGCCAGATACAAAATTTCCTCATCCTATGGCCTCGCTCGTCATAAACCTACAAACATAACAAACTTCCTAGTTTTTATTCCGCTTGCAATTACAGTACCTAAAATATAAGATTTTATACATCCAAAAAGTTTATTTAAATTAAAGTTTTTTTGTCTCTTTAAAGCTGCTAAAAAATGGAAAATATTCACTTTTGGGAATTTTCTATATAGTTCCAGGAGGCAATTTAATCGTTGTACTCCTAACTGGAAGTGCCTAATCATTTTTGGGTGTAGAAAATGTTCCATAAATACCTTGGAATGCTTTAATTTGAAATAACACGGAAAGATTTTCAGTTCCCCATAAAAAAAATGTTTTAAACTGTTATTTTATTTATTTATTTCATGTAATTTTCATAGACAACCGTATCCAGACCCTACAATACCAAATTTTAATTGTATTTTTAAATTCCAATTTGTGGCCCCTGTGGCGTAGGCGCTAACGCTCGCGCCGAAGGCAAGAACGGTGCCGGGTTCGATTCCCAGTAGGGTCACTAGGTCGAAAAGGTGGATAGCTTTTTCAGGCCAGCCATCCTGAGTGAGGTTTCTCCTGGGCTTTCTTCACTCACACCAGGCAAATGCCGGGATGGTACCGCACACATAGGCCCCACGCCGCTTCCTTCCCCTCCTCATTCCTTTCTTCCTTTACCTTCCCCGGATCCTGTGCTCGCCGAGAGACGTCATTTCTCAAACGTGACGGGCTTAAGGTTGTTGATGCCGCTAACGTCATAAAATTGTATAAACATATAATGTATAAAACTATATGAACTGACAGAAAATAACGCATATTTCTGGTTAACGTGGAAACTTCAAATTTGGCATGTTTGTTCATTTCCGGAAATGACCGACCGAAAAAAGTGCCAAAAGTGAACATTTTTAGTTTTTGAGAGGTCTAGTGGAAAGGAGAAAATTTTCTCCGTTATTCATATGGATTTTTTTTTTTGACATAAAATCTTATGTTTTAGGTACCTAGAATTGAAATTAAAAGTTCAAAGTCGGTATCCTTGTACGTTTCTGAAAGCATCATAGGTGTAAATCACCAAAAATAAAAAGAATCCAAATTTATTGAGGTTTTATGGGCAACTGAAAAATTGTAGCATTCCGGGACTAACCCACAGAAAAATTCCGAAAAGTGAATATTTTGTGTTTCTAGGGATCTAATGGGATTGAAAAATGTTCCCCATGTTATTTTTAAGAGAGATGTTCTGGCCACCAAATTATTGGACACTTCGAGTAGGGCCCCAATGGCCAGCGTTTGCATGATTGTAGCATTTCGCGTATAACCTAGAGGAAAATTCCGAAAAGTGAATATTTTCAGTTTTTACGGGGTCTAATCAGGAGGAGAAATTTTATCCCATATTATTGTTATGGGAGATTTTCTCGGCCTAAAATCTTGTTTTACGTACCCAGAATTGGAATTAAAACTTAAAAGTTGGTATCCTTGTACGTTTCCGATAGCATTATCCAAGTAAATCACCAATAATAATAATAATAATAATAGTAATAATAAACTTTATTGTGGTTTTATGGGCAACTGAAAAATCGTTCCCATGTTATTTAAATGGGACATGATTTGGCCCCCGAAATTATTGAGCACTTCAAGTAGGGCCCCAATGGTCAGTTTTGGAATGATTGTGGAATGATTTTGGAATGTCCGTAGAATGGAAAAGAATTCCAAGATATGGTTATAGCTGGCTGTAATCAAACTATATGAAATCAGCACGATTGAACTATTCACCACATAACCTACAGCCCTAACTAACATACAAATTCTTCTTATCTTCTTTCTTAAGTCTCGTCGTCTTCGGGGACCGAATTCTGGACGTCGATCATGCATCGAATCCTGGACATCTAAAAGGATGGAGCACGGTTCTTGTAATCTTGACATCAATCTTCTTACATCATCTTAATGTAGTCATCGAAATATCTATTCATATGCGTGTCGTTAATTTTCTCCATTCTTTACATACTCACATTTCAAAAAAATAGAAGTAAGAAACGTCTGGTTATACGTTGTCCAATCAAATGAAATAATACAATTCTTGAAGATACCAATGTGTTCCAAATTTGTTAACGAGGCTAGCTGATCGTAAATAACCTAGTAATTCGAAATTTCTTTTTCAACTCTTTGAAGTACTTCAAGTTTCAATGTTTTCCTAGTTTTCGAAATGTTCCACCGGTGAATTTGGATGCACAATTCAAAACCAAGATAAAGTAACTTCTAAGCGTGGCCAGTGCTAAAAGAAAGTTCACCATCCATCTACAAGGTCCTTCTATTCACAATCCAATCTTGAAGAAAAGTAATCCACATAGATGTTACGTGCAAACAGATGGACTAACAAGTTCTTCATCAATGGGAAAATATATGGGAATAATCGCTGATAAATGTCCCAATTTTCTCTGTCATAAACACAAAATACGACACGGTTTACGTCATCTAGATGTTCCTCTAAAAAATATTCTTGTTGTAGCCAAAGCAATTTTGGCAGCTTCTAACTTCGGAAATTTAAACGCTCCAGTCGAAATGTTAGGTAGTACAATAGTAGAGAGATAATTTTGCAACATTACTTTAAAACAATTTTTGTACGTTTCCCGTAAAATCTTCTTGCCTGAATTCCGTGGTCCACATGCCGTAATTGCATAATTAGCTGGTAAACGATCACCATTGGCAATTTTCGCTTCTCATGGATTTAACGATGATATGGTCAAACATTCTTCTGAAAGTTCAGTTCCCGCAGCGTCTTGAATAGATTTATCTGTACCACCTAAAGGATTTAAGGTTTCATTCGTCGGATTTCCTAAGGCATCTGCTTTTATGTCCACTATGTTACCTTTATAAATACTAATCTTCTGATTGATGGCAGTATTACAAGCAAATTTCGGTTTCTCTTCTGTGGAATTCTTTCCTATAGTTGCCCACGTTATTAGATTTTCAGCAATCACAACAGTTTTGATATGAAGAAAATAGATGATAACTTCTTCTTCTTCTATGCATTGTTTCCTGGGGTTGAAAATTTCTTCAGTTGGTGGTCCTTGATGGTCTTCACATCTCTTCTTCTTTTTTATCGTATGGTCTTCCGTGCAGACGTTGATAGGCATCTCTTCGTCAGAGTTTTCAAGATGGTGTTCCTCTTCCGGGTTTTCCTTCTCATAAAACTTCTTCAATCTCTGGACTACTATGCTGTCTATCTTTAGGATCCTCGGGCAGCCTTATACTTAACAAAATAGGAATTTGTATTTTCCACTTGTTCAATTATGCTTGGATAATGAACTTTCCACTGAATGCTTTGGCGTGACCTTTCTTCCTTGTAGTGTCCAATATCCAAACTTTTTCTCCTTCTTTAAAAGCAGGTTTTGTGCTCTCTTGTCAAAAAATTTTCTAGCCGTTTTATGACGTTTGTAAATATTTTCTGTCCCTAATCTCCGTAATCTGTAAAGAGATTCCGCTCTGTCCCTAATCTCTTGCAATTGCTGTAAACGAATGACATTATCTTCGCATTGTTACGGGGTATTTAAAATTGCCTGATGATTTATGCCTGATGCATAGGTTTAAAACCAAAAAGACATTCAAATGGTGAAATTTGAGAAGATAAGTTCTTGGTGACGTTAAGCGAAAAGACTATGGGTTGTAAGAAGTCTGGTTGTAAAGCGCTCCCGAAAATGTAAATTTAGACGAAGTAATTGTAATGTGCAGTGACTTAGACGCAACCAAGGTTATAATTCATATGAATAGAATATTTGTAACCAATGAATTATTTTGTTTCTTAACTGATTGTTTTTATGTTTATTGGTTTAAAAGGAGAGAAAAATATTATTCTAAATTAGTACTTGTCAATAAACTCTCACAATAATAATACAATGTAACAAAATTTAAATTGAATTTAGAAATTTTCGTATTACAAGAGAAAAGACAAGGAAAGTTTTTGTTCGTTGTATAATTACTATAACAATGGATGATCTAGTAATGTGTAGGTCCCATTACTCATGATATGTTAATGGAATCAGGCATAAATCAACTAGGTACGTGGATATTGATAATGTTCATCGAGCGAACAAAATAATTGTATATAAAGTATTTTTACGCTGTATGCGTTTGGCTTTCACCAAACGGCAAATGAGCATTATAAATGTTTTAGGGCTACTTTAGATGCCAAAAAGCTGTTATAGAGCGTGATCTTTATGTAAATTTATTGCTATGGCGCATGTGCATATTAACGTGATGCCAAAGGCCGTAGAGGGCAGCTCACGTCTGGAAATAGTTATTCCTCGTTACTTCTCGAATGCCTAGCTCGTGAATGCTGGATGAGTAGAGAATGTTTATTTTATTGTAAGTGTTTGATATATTTTTAGAGGCGGATAGTATATCCCTCTTGTAACGTTTGCCTGCGATAACGCTCATGAATGTGTTAGTAGAGGGTTCCACTTTGCCATTAGCATTGAGATATTTTAGTGAAAACAACATTAGAAGTTCTTGTTTCAGTTAATGATTGTATGTTTTCCAATGTTATAAAGATCTATGCACTAGCGTTAATGCCTATGCACGTGTTTAGTTAACATTGATGATTCGATGAAGATAAAAATTCATGCTTGTGAGTATCATTTGTAACTTAGAAGGAAAGAAATTCTGATATAGTGGTTTTAGATAACAATAAATTGAAAAAAAATATTTTGTGAGTTGGCATGGGATTACAAATTTATTCGAAATGTTTCAACGAATCTTCCATTTCATCGTTTGAGCAATATGATTATCGAAATTATAAACTTTGAATGATCTTGTATTCCTTTAGTACTTTTAATATTTAGTAAGTTGCGATATAGTATTTTACATAATTAATATATAATTCATGCTATAATTATTTTACGAAATGCTTGCCCTTGTTTTCAAAATTATTTTGCTTTATTAATGTTCTTATGTGTGAATATATATGTTATTTTATACAGTTATTTCGGGCATTCAATTATATGTTTCAATTTAGTAATCATTTAATTTGTCACAATGCGAATTTGGTTAAGAGGGCTCGTTTGTCGATAAAGTTTTGCTGTAAAAGGGAGCATACACATATTACACTACGCAGATACACATATTAGGAATTCTCGTGTAAACCGTTGTCAGGCAGCGCTTACATAACCGAAATTATTAGGTGACACTTTTGAATTTAATATACACATTTTCTATTATTGTTTAGTAATTAAGGATTTTGTGCTAATGTGTATTCGTATATTCATTTGGTTTGATGTGATTATTATAATTTTGAAGAAGTTGTACAGTACGTTCAGTGAAGAAGTATCGACAAACCAACTGAAACGTTCATTCTTGGTGAGAAACCAATAATTAAAAAAAGAACAATAAATAGATAAATAAAAGAAAAAATGGAACTATAAACTGCAAATACAAATGAATGAAATGACAATGAACATTTTATTAATAGTGGCTTAAAGGTGGCTTTACAAGTATGAAAGGTGGCGTTAACAAAAGGTGGCTTATTGTCATACAGGCTGAACAACCTCATAGTTAACAAGTGAAATCTTTGAGTTTTACGTCCCACGCTTATGCCGGTTAGGCTAAAGGAGACGGTGATGATGAGAGATGAGTGAAATGGTGGAATGAAGAAAGTGGGAGGAAACGGGAGAACCCCGAGAAAACCCATGAGCACGGTGTTTGTCCACCACAAAGTTCAGTTGGCAGGGGCTAGGATCGAACTCGGGACCCCAGGCTCCAGAGGTGAACGCTCTACCACTGAGCCACCGCGCCCCCAGTTAACAAGTGAGATGTGTTCCATTATATACAGTGACGTCCCAATATACCGATTCCCCTAGTGAGTTTCCAGTGATTTGACTTCATATACAGGGTATTCCACAATATAGCGATTTCCCAGCGACACTTTAACATAGACCATTAACCATCTGACGGCCACGGTTCTCTTCGCAAATTGAACCAATTTGCTCGGTCACCTGCAGGAGTCAAAAGGATATCACTGACCCCAGGCTCATTCATCGCATTTAAGCAAGATGTAAAATACAGTGTTAATTTTGAACTTAATTGACCAAGCCTCGTATATGAGAGAAACCTCTCGAAGTCTTGTCTCACCAGTTTGGTATGTTTATTTGTCTTTGTTAGTACTTCTAGCTCCAGTCCTACAGCCATATAGGGTCAAAAATAGGAACCCTGATCACGTGATGCCTACATGTTTGGTGACTGTTCCTTTGTGACTAGATTTCGGAACTGACACCATTCGCCCACGCGTTTTGCTATAGGTAGAAGCTGGTTGGATAAGCAATGCACTCGCGCCTCTTCAGCCGAAGTCGCCAGGCCTGTTGTGCTTGTGCCTCTCCAAGTCTTATATTTTGTGCCAAACAAACAAGCAAAATATTAATTTGAAAATTGAAAGTGCATATTTAAATTTCAAAGTGCGTCTCTTGGACTACCAATAATGTTCTAATTAGTGAAACTTTTCACTACGTTGTTTTGCTGCATTGTGATACTTTCCTATGTTGCTACGCACTTAGCAGTTATACTCCGTTTGGGACGTTTACTATCGAAATCCAGAAGAAAAATTGCACATCCATTAATATATCAGCATAGAAGTAGCTGTATCATCGCTTGTGAGGCGTATTGTGGAATTCGTGTGACCCCTTGGAACTCGACACTTGAATCACAACCCCGAAGAAGTTGACTGGTCGAAGATTATTGTGAGTATAATGCAGTTTAAACCATTAATCACGCCACACAACCACCGCAAATAATAATTCGAAAACGGCCGTAAATTTCATAAAATAGAAAGTTGTTTGTTTGTAATCTTGATGTATTCTAAATGTAGTATAATCCATGCGAAGTGTCATTACACAAGTTACACATTTTAAATCAGGTTTTATTATTTGTTCATGTAATTGGTTTCAATTTGTTGTTCATGCTTAATTTAATTACTTTTCACTTTACGATACTTATATTCTAGTCTGCCGCTTCCCAGCTTCGGACATGACGAGGATGTAGGTATTGGTGAACCCGTGATTCGTCGTGGAGCAGCTGGGACAAAAACGATAAAGAAAGAGAGAGAAAAGTAAATTATGTAGAAAGAGAGAGAGAGACAGAAAGATAAAAGTGAGTGTCATATACACTTCACAGAGAATTCTAACCATGACGAAGACCAAGGTATTAATTTTAAATCCAAATTGTGAGAATTGAAAAATTTTAAATAAAGTGTACGCCGTACTCTAATATAATATGTTTACTAAATATTTAATGGATTATAATTTTACATCTAGGGAATCATCCATATCCCATTAAATAATTAACTAACTTTATGGCCTATGGAATTCAGAGGTTCAATAGTGCAAAATCTTTCAATTTAACGTCCCACCATTATGCCCGTGAGGCTAAGGAAGACGACGATTAAGGCAGGTGAATAACAATGAAAGAATTGGTGAAATGAGATGGGAGGAAACGGAAGTACCCCGGAAAAACTCACGGACACGATGTTGTCCACCACAAACTTACTTGACCGGGTATCGAATCAATAACCCCACGCACCAGAGGTAAGTGCTCTACCACTGAGACGCCGTGCTCTCCAAAGGTTCAATGTTGTGTTCACAAGAGTTCGCCATTGACTTCTGCCCATAGTCAACTGGATCCAATGTCTGTTTTTATTTCTATTGGTATTTTGCGAAATCCATCTTAAAATTGTCCTCCCATCTCCGTCTAAATCTTCCTAAAGGTTGTTTTCTGATTTCATTCTGGCTACGTGACCTGGCTACAGTTAAAAGTTTGGAAGAATTTCTACTTTCTTTCATTCTGGCTACGTGACCTGCCCAACTGAGCCTCTTAGACTTGATCATCCGAACAATGTTTGGTAAACGGTATAAATTGTGCAGTTCGTCATTATAGTTTCCACCATTCCCCATTCCCGTTCCTCTTGGGCCTGAATATTATTCTCAAATACTTTACGTCTGCGTTTTTCCCCCAGAGTAAGCCGCCATGCTTAGCAATCATGCAACAGAACAGACATAATTATCGTTTTATACATTTTAAGCTTCAAATTCCTCGGTAGAATTCGGAAAGACAAAAGATTTTGAAATAAATAATAACACGAATTCCCTGCTTTGAGTTGACATTTAATTTCTTTGTGGCATGATTTTGGGCTGTTAATATTGATCCTAGATATTAAAAGTATCCATTTTGTCGAAAGTTTTATTTGATATTTTGTCGTGTCCATAATTTGCAGTATTACGATCCCGATCAATTTCCATCTATTTAGTTTTCTTTGTCTTTACGTCTAAACCCATGTTCTTCCAAGCGTGTAATAAATCTCTGCATTTCTTTCTAATTTTATCCTATCATCCCCTATCAGATTTCCATCATCAGCATACAGCATATCCTGGTGAATAACATTCATCTCTAAGCCCTGTTTGCTATCTTTGATCTTCCTTACAGCGTACTCGAGAACAAAGTTGAATAATAATGGCGACAATGGATTTCCTTGTTTCATGCTATTTGCAAAGTCAAAGCTCGTGGACAAGTATTTTCCTACGTGAACTTAACTTTGGCATTCATTTGAACACCGCTTAATTATCTAACTAGCTTTTTGGTATACGAAATTCAATAAGACTGTTGTACACTGCAATAGTCCTCCCCCTAATCGCGTATACCGAAAGGGAATGCGTGATGAGACTCTAAAATATAATACGAAACAGTGCTCGAATTTTAATTCAAGTATACTATCTTCCTCCTGCTGAGATAGGTATTATACATAATAATTATAATAGGAACAACCTAAATACTTCATTCATTTCCACAAAAATTAAGAAACCAGTATTTGTTAAGAAAACATTGGGGAATGATTTTGTGTTACGACTCAGAAGATAATAATTAATTGTCGAGCTCAGTTTCAAACCGTCTCTTGTCCAAAGTTTCGAAAATCGAGATAATGACAGTTGATTAATCTTTAATGCTTTCTCTATCATTTCTGCAAGGATTTTACTGCAAACCAATCTAGAAACCTGTAAAAATCTTAGCAATATGGATTTGGTGTCAAAACGTCTCTTGTTTACAGCAACATGGCGGACATTTTCGAGCAAAATAATTTCATAACAAAATGTTCCTTTTCAGAATGATCTTTCATCAAGGTTTCAACTGTTTTGTTTCAAAACGTCTCTTTTCCCTAAACTTAACTGTATGTTAATAGTGTTTTAAATACTATTAAATTTTTGTTTTGTAAATTACTGATGCTCTATTCGTTGATACAAACGCATTCCGTAGAATTTCCTTGAATTACGTACCATAGTAACTGAGTTTCCAACAATAGGTTTTCTTTCTGCTGTAGTGTTTTAGAGGCTTGTTAGCTTCTGTTCCTTTGTTCGATTATGAGTAAAATACACGTTATTTTCAAGAGAAGACAATTAAGATGTGGTTTCTTAAGTTATGGAAAGTATCGAAGAAAGTTAGCAGCAAAGGTTTATTGTTCTATGCAGACCTGGAAAAGGAAGAAAGAAGAAAGTAAACCCTGCAATATGGCAACGAAACATAGCAAAGAGACAACTGTATTCGTCTAGAGATTTACCGCGGGTACCTGGTTGTAACCATGTGGGAAGGACTTTTAAATGTAAAGAACTTTTTCTACAAGATGTGTGCAAATTCCACCTGCGTTATTATGAGGAGAAGACCAAAGTGGTCCAAGACAATTTCATACTGTAACATACAATATGCAAATCACCTAAAACGGAAGTGAGCAAGAAATGAACCAAAGCAAACTAATGAACTCTGAATTCGCTATATTGTCCCCAAATCAGAAGAAGGTAAGAAATCATTATACAGGATTGTAAGAAAAACATTTTGCACTAAAGTGGGTGTATGTGAGAAAAGGGCTCAGCGTATCTGTAAATGTTATTTTAGCACTGTCACGATGGCAGTGGAAAAAGAGGAGATCGCAAGTCTCTCTTTTTTAAAGCTAAAATGAATGTAGTTACATCTTTTATCGAGATGTTTACACCCGTTGAGAAACATTATTACAGGGCAGCTAGTTTTCCAAGCAATATCTTCCTAGCTATCTTAGTGCAACCAAGCTTCATGCAATGTATAACGATACCAACAAAGATCTCATAGTGCCGTATTCAATTTGAACTGAAGCTTCAAGCAAATGACATTTCAGTCAAAACAGAGTTTCAAACTAACAAAAGGAAAAGTAAGACATTTTACACATTGCTTAAATTCCAGAAGAATCGGGAAATTACCTTTTCATTCGATAGTCAGAAAAATCAAGTTCTTTTACGGATCCCGGATCAGGCCGCATATTATAGTCGGCAATTTTACATGTTTAATTTTACAATCTATGAAGGCAAATCAAAGAAGAAGCAACCTAAAGATAAAGTTTTTATCTACTATTGGACTGAAGCAGAGGGTGCGAAAGGGTCTTCGTAGAGAAGCAACCGAACGGGTTCTGAATCAGGGAAGATTTGGAAGATCACTAGTGTAAAAGTAGATACACTCCATTATATTTTTTCTAGTTTCATACTCAACTACTCAGGACATTCGTGAAAATTCTTAAATTATAAGTTGTTTTTTGTTTGTTTATAGCATATTTAGTGACATTCTTGAAAAACGAGACAGTTTTTTCCTCAGTGGAATTATTCTGTTTTGAAGTAATGATAAATATGTACATCACATTTCCGATAAATATAAATCCTCTTCCTATCATTGCATACATTTGAACGAAATGTTTATTACCATTTTTTTTCCAAATCGTCCTTTGTCCTGAGTTTAGTTTCAAAACATCCCTTATCCAAACAAATTCACTTTATTTCTCTTTAATAGTGATCACTACCAGGACATTTAGCAGGAAAATAAAATATTATTGGCCTCGAGAAAATTTCCGAATAACATAATGCTCACTTAATGATATAACTAAGACGTTAAACATTTTTCTTGATTCCCCAAAAATTTAGAAAAGTGGGCAAGAGACGCCTTGAAACTAAGTTCGACAATTAAAGTTTACCGTCTCTTTCAGCAGCGGGCCTACTTGAGACGTGGACAACCGGGCACAGAAATCAACGTGGCATCTGAACCACATAAGCTTCTACAGAGATTAGAAAGCTGGTGCCTCGCGCAAAAGAATATAGTAATAGAATGGTGAACATACTTAATATTCTGTTGTCGGCGAAGGTATTTTACGATTATAGTTCCCATAATATACTTCACAATTGAATTTAAAAAGAAAGGAGTTAATAAGGGGTAATTTAAAGAAATGTTCTCAGTCTCCGGGTAGGTTAGAAGCATGCATATAACGTCGATCGTTTTTAAATTGCAGGTATCCTCGTCGCCAGAAGTGCCTTTACATTGCAGTGACGGGTATGTGACCGCGCAGTACTCCAAGGAAGGGATGGTTGTATAAGAATTTTTTATTAATTTTGAAGAGTTTTTATTTTGACTAGGGAATTAACATAGGTATAGGGAGTAAAGACACAGATTTGAAGCATCAGTGCACGAAAAGATTCGTATTCTCAGTTTTCCTAATTATTGTTTTATATGTTAAGTTAAACATCACGATATGTATCACTGATATCGCAGATCGTATTATTTTGTAAAATCGTGTCTGTAACCTATTGTCAAAACATTCATCTTCAGACATGATGTAGAGAGAAGAGAAAGAGATAAGACATCTGTAATATATGTATATGTGACTCGATAAGTAATTGTAGAAATTAGTTAAAGGACACGTAAGAGAGCGAAAAGGAGGTCTAGAAGTCTGAACTTTTTAGAAACGTCCTAGATAGGTGAAAATATAGTTAAACATTGCAGAAGGTATCATGTAATTTATCTTTCTTTTCTTATATCCTAGTAAGGGGGCCGCGGTGGCTCAGTGGTAGAGCGTTCACCTCTGGTGCTTGGGGTCCCGGGTTCGATCCCAGCCCCCGCTAAGTGAACTTTGTGGTGGACAAACACCGTGTGCGTGGGTTTTCTCGGGGCTCTCCCGTTTCCTCCCACTTTGTTCATTCCACCATTTCATTCATTACTCATCATCACCGTCTCCTTTAGCCTAACCGGCATAACCGTGGTACGTAAAACTCAAAGATTTCATTTTTATATCCTAGTATACTTTTTCTTTCACATCCAAACATCTCTATTCAGAATTACGAGATAAAGGTGAAGAGAGAAACATTTCCATCTCAAGAATTGTATTAGAAAAAAATCTTTTGACTTAGAAAAGATTCGAACTCGCAACCCTTGAATCCAAGAGTGTGCGCTCTACCGATTGAGCTAACAATTGCTGTTACAGAAACCTGATTTCTACAACTACCGGTTGCTGAATGGTGTGTATTAACGAAATTGGCCGAGATAATTGCTTCATATAGCTTTTACAATAATAACAACAATAATAATAATAATAATAATAATAATAATAATAATAATAATAATAATAATAATAATAAAGAGGAAGAAGAAGAAGAAGAAGAACAGAATTTAAAAAGTCGCATTGTTAAAAGTTTGGTGTGCGAAGTTAGTCCTAATATGAGATAATATTAATTATATATAATAAATGTAAGCGTGGTTTATTCGTGCGTGCTACTCAAACTGCGCAACTCACTACCGTAGTCTCATAAGGGTTGTACGCATATGGTACAGTACCCTTGTGTCCCCCAACCGTGAAGAAAGTTTCGGTTTGAACCTATGCGTGTCCTAAGAGGAAGGAGGAGATTCAAAGAAAGAAAAGTGGTTTAGAAATTATGCAAAAATATAATATCTCTCGAGGTGAGGTGATATAGAGTTCAGCGTGTATTTCAGCTGTGACTGTATACAAGGTGTGCATCTACGACTTAACGTGGAACCCGAACCACACGACTCCTGCCGGGAATCGAAACCCGTATCATCTCTAGCTCAATCATGAGAGACACACAAGGGCGCCCATATTGTGGTTTTCAAAGGGGGCAAGTATAAGCGACATTTCAAAAATAGTTGCAAATTTTGGGGTAAATATTCAAACAATTTTATTTGGTTTTCGATCTTGCAAAGTATAATTTCCTCTAGATTGGGCAAGCGCCCCCTCTTACCCCCTTAATGGGCGCCCCTGGAGACACAGGGACATGCAAAAATAATCGAAAATAAACGATATTAATGTTAAATCCATAGCTTTTGAGTACATGAATTATGAAACCTTCTATATCGTTCACATCAAAGTTTAGCATTATCGGCATGGAGGTTTAATGGGAGGGGTGAAAATTTAATAATTCTTAATTGAAAGATAGGAGTGTCTATTCTATAGTTTTCGGGGTTGCTGAAATTAATAATTACACTCCCGATACTATTAAAGCGCAAAGCTTTACTCTTTCGTTAGCAGGAAGGTTATTCATTTACTTAACTCAGGAGACCTTAAAGTTAAGGATATGAAACTCGATGCATGTATTTATAATTCAAAATTATTATATACGTATTGTAGCTTTGACTTCTAAGGAAGGGAAGGGTCAATTTATGCAATGATTTCCTTCACATTCGAATAAAATACTGTTCCATTATATTGCGAAAACTCATTTCGAGTAGTGTCATTGTTAATAGTTTTCCGTATTTGTTAAGACCCCTACTCATTTATAACAGAATCTCACTTTTTCTGTGACGAGAGTAACACCTAAGCAAGCACTCAGTAAAGTAAATGCCATTAAAATCTATATTCATAGGAAAGTGGTGCAAATGCAGTTGAGCTCTTTGGCAATCGTTAGCATGGAAAGCGAAAAAAGCCACCACATTGATATTGGAAAAGTAGCTAATGAATTCCTCCCCGAAGATCACTCGCACATTTATTTTACAGATGGTGGTTTATAGCTATACGTAAGTTAGTTGAAATTGCTCCATAGTTGTGGGGGCGAGACACTGAAGCCATCCGTAATAAGAGGGGAAGTGGCATGTAAAAGTACTCAATATGAACAATATTAATATCGAAATCGTTATGGTATTAGTTTTCGTGGTCTCAGATGAATAGTGACGCTGTCGATGTTGCTTAAGTTCAAGTGAAGCCTTGGTTGGCATGGAGGTCAGAGTGGGAGGTTGACAGGCTAAATAAATAAATAAATTAATTAAATAAAATCGAAAACATATTTTATTTGTATCGAATATATATTTTTCGGGATCTCTGACAAAACGGTAATATTCCAGATGTGGTATATGATCAAGGTTGGCCCCATTCGCATGCGGTTTCAGAGGAGAGAACCGGTGAAGATTTCAGAACAGTTCCTTTGACTTAAGTTTCAATACACTGAGAGTGAGGAGTGGTAATACACAAATACTGGTGTCACATCCGGACCTATCAGAGGTATGATTTCTGGGGAACTGTCGTTGCTCCAGGGAGGCATTACCCCATGATCAGTCCCTAAAATTCTTACTGCTTTACAGGAGCGTAGGCAGGAATTTATTTCAGTGATCGAAAGCATTTTTAGGGTTAAATTGTTCAGATGATAATGTATACGTATAATTCGTTTGAAATCCCTCTGTACTTTTTTCTGAGTCAAAACTTTCTCTGTCTCTCTCTCTCTCTCTCTCTCTCTCTATATATATATATATATATATATATATATATATATATATATATATATATATATATATAAACAGTAACAGGATCGGTTGTAGACATTATGTAAGTGTAAATAAACAATATTTAGTCGCCCCCGCCTAAATGATAATAAAAGAATAGAATGGACAAAAATTTTTCAGATAATTGTTACAATTACAAATTTTTCAATATATAATAATTCAGTCTTCCTGTAAGTATTAAAGGAAAATGGCGAAATTTAACCTAATTAACTGTGGATGAATCATGACCAAAGTTCCAATTTTAATAATTTATATATTTTTTTATTAAATAAGCACAGGAAACAACTAAAATGTATACCTAAGATGTATTTTGACAAATATAGTTGAAACATAAAATTCGAAATAGAATAAAACTCATGAGTTTCAAGTCTAAGATTATCACAAGTTTGATTTTGACAAAGAGATATCCTCTTACACTTCATTAAAAGCATATTTAAATAGTGTTTTCTAGTGATACAAATATGGTAATTAGCTTAATTTCTCGTTTTCTTTGTTACTGAAAAGTTCATGTTATAAAGACACTTTTCTGGTTTTCAATTTGGCAAAATCTCTTATTATTGCATCAATATAAATTTCATTCAGAATGTAATTTTCAATGGCCATCAAAGCTAGTCCATTTAATCATTCTTGAGATACACTTGATTTCAAATAATTCTTTATTAATTTTAGTTAAACTAGTTCAATACACAACAAATGACAAAAGTGTCTGTCTTAATTGATATTTAATTTGTCCTCGATCCAGTGGCAGAACTTTAAAATCAGGTTCTTTCGCAAAAATTCTTTTCAGGGCCCCTTAGTCCTATAGAACAATTCAATTCTTTCATGTTTTTTCCAACATAGACGTACGAAATCAGGCAGAAACACAATGTAAACACAAGCAAAGATGCACCCAAGATTTATCTTTGGGGTCCGAAGATTTTTCGGAATAGCCTATAAATGCAAATAATTTTGTGTATCTGCCCCTGACATTGTGCTAATTGGGGGATCCAGACTCTCAGACTACCTGTGTAGTGTTTCGTCCACACATATTTTTAGGGGGACATTTTCACCCGGGAGGAGATCAAAATAATACGTCTGTAATATAATAATAAATAAAAGAATAGCAGCAGTGGCCCTCTGAATACTAAGTGTACCCCCCCCCCCGGAAGATTTTTTTCTGAAAGGAACACTGCACCTATTAGGGATGCCCACGAGACAAGATGTGTAGCTGTCTCGTCTCGAAAATGTGCTATAAAAGTGATGTCTCGACTCGGAAAATGTATATTTCTCTAATGGAAGAACCGTGTCTCGACTCGAATTTTGTCTGGAAAATCCTGTCTCGACTCGTCTCGTGCGCATCCCTAGCACCTATGTCGGCGCATCCCTGAACACAAGTAACTAATAATCAAAACTCTACTTTGCATTAGAATTATTACTAATTTAAAATATCGCTCCGTCTAAATTTAATACCAGAGAATGGATTAATAATTACTGTTATACTGTTATAATTTAAAAAAGCATTGTATACGCTGCTATGATTGGAAGTGAGGGTACTGAAAAAAAAACTACTTGTCATCCAAATGACCTTTCATCGCTTTCAATTATATCCTTTCAAGCTATATACTTATATGCCGCGTGAAAACTAATTGTATTCAAATATATTTTGAAATACATGAAATTTAATTCAGACCTGTAACCGAAATGACCGTATCGTTCCATTTTAATTCAACAATTAAATTACTGCAATCAGGTAAAATAACCTTACAGTTTCAAAAGAATGTCGACCTGCAAATGCTTCGTTAACAGTGACTAGTATTGACAAGTCCCCACCTCAACATTTGTATGATTTTGTCCAGAACGCGAAGAAAACCTTGCAGAGCCTTCGGTTGCATTTTATCTTCTTTCATGTTTTGTAGCTTTCTTTTCCGATAAAATGGTCACTTGGTTTTATATCGTTGCTCATTATTATTACATGAAAAACAAAGTACTATTAAAAAGTGAAAGCGCACATCATTGTAAATTAAAAAAATAAAACAAAAACGAAACGACTTAGGATAGAAATGAAAATCTTGACGAATGACAAATGAACCAATAGATATTAAAAAAGTGAGCATTAAGCAGTGGACAGCGATTTGAGCCATTAGGAACTTAAATTAAAATTTCCCTCAGAAATGATTTTTAAAAAATCCATTTGTACCGCCCGTCTTTTCTTAGTATTCGCTCCACTCCCTGGGCGAATGGATAAGAAAAGCCTACTTGCTTGCATGGGGGCCCGAAAATTTTTTTAGGGGGGTCATCTCCCTGAACCGGGAGACTCTCAATTACGAAGCGTCAACACCAACCAGTAACCTACGTTCGCTCAGTAAATGTCATCAAATTACTTTTCTGTAATTATTTTTCAAAAATGTTTATTATTTTCATGAAGCAAAGAGTGCATCTTCTACTTGGGTTGAGAACCATATCTACTATACTTCTAACAGTCAACTAATAGTTGATGTTCATTATTTCTATCGATTTTCTACGTGTACTAAGTTATTTCAATTTTTTATGTTTTCCCTTCCGGTTAAGACAATGATTAGAAATGAAGGCTCCTCATCTTATACAAATCTTGATCATTGTAACATTTTTTTAGTCAAAATTCTGAATTATTGAAAATATTTAAATTAGTTAGAATGAAGAGGATAATACTAAGAAACATGGTTAGAAAAAAAAGAAACATTGTTGTTTAACGAATTGATAAAATCAAGCTTTTTCAAAACATAAAAAAATACTGTATGGTATGGGATGATCATGGAAAAAGTAAAAATAGCCATCGAGGACACACTAACCAACTACTGTACGCAGATAAGTCAAGGTTTGTTAACTTGGTAGACGTACGTATATGAAGAAACCACTAACAGAAAATAGCTGATAGTTTTACGCCTAAATATTATAGCGACCTCGAAACTATGAACTCTACATTAACATCGGTTGTCGTTTTCGATCATTTTATATGTTACTTCCATTGCCCCAAATTATGCAAGGTGTCTTACCCCTTATCCCAATGCATGAAAAGCAAATAATATTTTCGCAAACAGCCAGAACAGGGAGGAACAGAACGCACACAGCTCGCTGTATAGCTTTAGGGCAAATACCTAAAGGCATAAGCAATAGGCCACTTGACCAAGAGCAATGTTGCTAAACGTAATACAAGGTAAGCCCACGCGTAGCCTGTCTCTTTGCGTGACATTACCTTCGACACAAAATCACTGACCCTTCGAAAAAGATAACATTGTTGCGCTCTCAGAGTCAGGTTTTAATTGCATTTGTGTTAAAGAAATGAAATGAAATCTTTAAGTTTTACGTCCCACGATTATGCCGGTTAGGCTAAAGGAGACGGTGATGATGAGTAATGAATGAAATGAAGAAAGTGGGAGGAAATGGGAGAACCCCGAGGAAACCCTCCCACACGGTTTTCGTCCGCCACAAAGTTCAATTAGTGGGGGCTGGGATCGAACCCGAGGCTCCAAGCACGAGAGGTGAAAGCTCTGCCACTAAGCCACCGCGGCCCTAAAGGAAAAGAAAAGAAAAGCGCACCCAAGACAATACCTCTAGAGTTGTGGAGAAACTTGTCCAAATAGACTTTTCTTTTTATTTACATTTAAAAAGAAATAAAATATATTTCTATGATGGAATAAAATTCCACTAATATAACTAAATTAGAAATAGCAAAGACAGCTGAAAGTAAGGATAAAGCAGTAATTTCACATCAGGTTCCAAAGAGAATAGACAGCAGCAAGCGAGTAAGCAAACAACAGTGTTACTCCTCCGGTGGTCCTGTCCCGAGCATGTGTCAAAGGTGACGTCATTGCATGAGTATGACGGAAAAAGTTCAGTGATGAACTTACCAAGCCAGTAACTACTGTATTTACGTCACGGAGTCCGACACTCTATAAAGTGCCTTTTATCTATACAGGATTATGCGCGATCAACATTATAACTGTTATATTTTTCATTCTCTGTTGCAAGAAAATTTCGCAAAATTACATAAACGGTCTGGTAGTTTTAGTTAGAACGATCCGTCAAGTAGAGGTGGGGTAAGTTCTCAAACATTTAAATATACGACGTCTTATATACTGTAGGTGCAGTACGCAACCAGTTACTAGAGAACAAACCCCGAAGTAGGACTGGTATCAAAACGAGACATACGAGACTATTTACAGTATTACCTAGTCTCCTTTCAACCGACAAATAGCGGTCTCAGTCTCGTCTCGATAGTTTCGAAATAAATTGTGTGAAATTATTCCACACTAAATTCGACAGTATATATAATAAAATATACCTTCGATACTTCTCCCTATTGCTTCAGAATATATAATGGGTGCACCATTTTCTACTAGATAAAGTATGAATTAGCAATACATATACAACATTCAAAAATACATATATCTGTTTCCATTAAATATACTCATTGTTTCTTAAATTATTTATTACTAATTGAAATACCCGGCGTTGCACGGGAAGAATAGGTTTATATTTCAAAGATATATTTGAGATTAGTTTTCCCAGTAGAATACATATTTGAATCGGAATGAAATAGTACGAATCCATTTCCAGCAGGAGCAAAAGAATCAACTTGCCGCTAACGAAGAATAAAAACGTGAACTTTTATGGTATCGGGGTGACATTATTTACTTCAGCGATCCGGAAAACTATTGAATAAACACTCATATCTTTCAATTAGGAATTTTTAGGACCTCAAAAGCTATGGATTTAACATTAATATCGTTCAGTTTCGATTATTTTTACATGTCCCTGTGTCTCCCATGATAGAGCTAGAGGTGATACGGGTTACGATTCCCGGCAGGAGTCGTGTGGTTCGGGTTCCACGTTAAGTCGTAGATGCACACCTTGTATTGAGTCACAGCTGAAAGACACGCTGAACTCTATATCACCTCACCTCGTGAGATATTCTATTTTTGCATAATTTCTAAACCACTTTTCTTTCTTTGAATCTCCTCCTTCCTCTTAGGACACGCATAGGTTCAAACCGAAACTTTCTTCATGGTTGTGGGACACAAGGCTACTGTACCATATGCGTACAACTTTGAATAGCACGCACGAATAAACCACGCTTACATTTATTAGATAATAAATAAAATCTCATATTATGACTAACTTCGCACACCAAACTTTTAACAATGCGACTTTTTAAATTCTGTTCTTCTTCTTCTTCTTCTTCTTCTTTATTATTATTATTATTATTATTATTATTATTATTATTATTATTATTATTATTATTATTATTATTATTATTATTATTAGTATTAGTATTATTATTATTGCAATAGCTATGTCGACTAAAAGCAGGGAATTCGTGTTACTATTCGGTTCAAAATCTCTTGTCGTCGCGAATTCTGTCGGGGAATTTGAAGCTTAAAATATATAAAACGATAATCATGCCTGTTGTTCTGTATGGTTGCGAAACATGGTCGCTTACTCTGAGGGAAGAACATAGACTGAAAGTATTTGAGAATAAGATCCTGAGAAGAATATTCGGACCCAAGAGGAACGAGAATGGGGAATGGCGGAAGCTTCATAACGAGGAACTACATAGTTTATACGGTTTACCCAACACTGTTAGGGTCGTCAAGTCTAGGAGGCTTAGGTGGGCAGGTCATGTAGCTAGAATGGAAGAAAGTAGAAACGCTTTCAAAGTCTTGACTGGTAGACCCATAGGAAAACGACCATTAGGAAGACCTAGGCGCAGATGGGAGGATAATATTAAGATGGATCTCGCAGAGATAGGAATACAAAGTAGAAACTGGATCCAATTAGCTAAGGATAGAAGTCAGTGGAGAGCTTTTGTGAACGCGGCACTGAACCTCCGGGTTCCATAGGCCATAGAGTTAGTTAATTAGTTATATGAAGCAATTACCTCGGCCAATTTCGTTAATACACACCATTCAGCAACCGGTAGTTGTAGAAATCTGGCTTTTTCAATAGCAATTGTTAGCTCAATCGGTAGAGCGCCCACTCTTGTATTCAAGGGTTGCGAGTTCGAATCTAGTCTAAGTCAAAAGATTTTTTTTCTGATACATTTCTTGAGGTGGAAACGTTTCTCTCTTCACCTTTATATCGTAATTCTGAATAGAGATGTTTGGATGTAAAAGAAAAAGTATACTAGGATATAAGAAAAGAAAGATAAATTACATGATACCTTCTGCAATTTTTAACTATATTTTCACCTATCTAGGACGTTTCTAAAAAGTTCAGACTTCTAGACCTCCTTTTCGCTCTCTTACGTGTCCTTTAACTAATTTCTACAATTACTTATTGAGTCACATATACATATATTACAGATGTCTTATCTCTTTCTCTTCTCTCTACATCTTGACTGGAGATGAATATTTTGATAGTAGATTAGAGACACGATTTTACAAAATAATACGATCTGCGATATCAGTGATACATATTGTGGTGTTTAACTTAACATATAAAACAATAATTAGGAAAACTGAGAATACGAATCTTTTCGTGCACTGATGCTTCAAATCTGTGTCTTTACTCGCTATACCTATGTTAATTCCCTAGTCAAAATAAAAACTCTTCAAAATTAATAAAAACTTCTTATACAACCATCCCTTCCTTGGAGTACTGCGCGGTCACATACCCGTCACTGCGATGTAAAGGCACTTCTGGCGACGAGGATACATACACTTTGTAGCTCTAACTTAGCATACATAAAAAGCACATACTACATAAATTTATCTTACATAATACTAATAGTATCATACAAATATTACTATTTCATCAATATCAAAAAGCTTTAATTAACTATTACAATTATTTATGTTCACATTTTTTATATCCCCAACTTCAAGGTGCGGGATATGGATATGTTCCGAACAGTATTAATCCTATACAATGTCGGTCGTACGCCGTTTCGGTCCTGTGCCGTTTCAATTGTATGACGGTTTCCCCTGTATTTGTCCAAGGAAATGATTGTTACTTAATATTGGGTGATTATGAAATAATGTTTTTTTTTATTATTTCGATTGTATCCAGGTAACTGTTTTCGATCCTATGTCGTTTCGGTCGTATGCTGTTACGGTCCCACGCCGTTTCGGTCCTGTGCATGTAACCCTGCCTTACTCAGAGTGGCTTGGCTGGAAAGACCTAAACACCTTTCCGACCGAGTGTCAGTATCAGAGTTGAAACGTATAACATTCAAATCACAAGTGTATAATTAAGCAATCAAGTCACTATTGCTAGAGACATTGCCCTAACATTATACGTCTTTGTGTTGTATAATGTCGTTTTAATACAAGAAATAAATGCTTTCATGACTTATGTTTGAATAACGAACACGAACTTATCTTTTAACGACGAACGACAAATACTTCATAGGTACAAATTGCCCAATCTTTAGGTCACGGGTGTCTTTTAGAGAATGACAAATTGGTGGAAAATTCTTCTTTGTTCCATAAAGAAAAATAATATTGTAAGATTGTATTTTTGCAACTAAAACATTAACTTTATTCTTAACTCATAACATTTTTCATGTAGAAATGTATCTTAGAGAAACAATAAAAATACATTATTTTGTTCCATTCGATATTTAATCTCACAGAGACACAAATTAATCTTTGCGTGAGGGAAGTTTATAAAGTGATGGTATACTTAATATATTCGTGATGAGTGCAATAAAAAAAGAAACTGAACCTGTGTTTCTTCCTCGTAAAGAGAACAAAGTAATTGGTTGAAATTAATGGCAATTTTCTGAGATAATGGGAAAGTCATAATTGAAGTAGGGTGAGATTCTGGAGCCAACGAAAGAAGAAAAGAGAGACCCAAATGAAAATGTTCAGAGCAGAAGATGGAGGGAAAGTAAAAAGGATGGAGCTTTCTTCAAGCACTCTTTAAAAAGGAGGAAACTTAACAGTGTTCCATTTAAGCGTAACAGGAAATGAGAGAGAGACAGAGACTTTGGCGGCAAAAGAACATGGTGGATGAAGGAAGGGAAAAACTTGAAAACCAATAGATTATCACACGTCATCATTAAGCCGAAACGATGTTCCTTTCCTTGCTGGCAAACGGGTGTGTTGAAGAGGCCCAGAGAATGTCGTTTAGAAAGTTCCTCTGAAGTTGGAAACACAAGTTGTCATCTGCTTCAATCGAGATTTTGATGAAGTTAACGGGATAAGACCTTAAGAGGTCTTTTCCTCTTGTTTGTTACTTAAAACAAAGAAAGGGGAAAAGGAAACAGTTTAGAAAAAAATGTAACAAGCAAGACAAACACTTTTCAATTCGCATTTTCGTTGAAAAATTTTCAAGTGGGAATAACAATAGTTACGATCTTTCAATAATTCAAAATTAAATTAGTGAGAAAAACTTTCACAAAAGTGAAGCTTTAGATTTTAGTTGGAGTTGAATTCTTTATTTTCCTTAAATCTTAGAACAAATTAATATTATCTGAAAAAAGTTAATATGAGGAAGGTCCAAAAGAGTCTGATTATCTTACCCATGGAATTCCCATTCCACTAGTCAACAATTTACATCCGTTATTTCTTGTTAGTCTATGACAGTAGTGTAGCCAGACTAACTTGAGTGGGGGACCCAACATCCAAGTGCGGGGACACTTATAAAAATACAAATGTGTGTCCACCAAAGAACTTTTCTCCTATCATGCTTATTAGAAGAAGAAGGAACGAAGTGTGACTTCAAGTAACCTGCTAAATTCCTTTGGTTCATTACATAGTGAAACAGCTTACTTCAAATCTACTTTCGTTTTCCTTTCAGCTAGTAAAACTAAAGAGAATTATTGAGCTTTTCTACATCATTTGAGGAAAAAAAAACTACACAACTTGTTGAATATGGGTTTGCTATTGCTAAACTCAAGACGTATATAGAAAATGTAGTTACTTCAAAGACCAAGTAGAGTAACAGAAATACAGTGTTTTATTTAATATAGAGGAATTCTCCGTGACTTCTCAGAAAACCTTTTCAAAACCTATCGACAGAAATATTCTCAAAAAGTTTATTTTCAAACGAAAGAAGTACTAGTTTACGCCGTTGCAGCATCGAGCATCCGTACGGTGTTAACATACGCATTAAGATGGAAAACAAAATCTCACATCATGCAGTAGAGGTTCCGAAAGTTAATCCTGCAGCGTAAAAGGAATATATCCCTGACAAGGCTTCTCTGTGTTGGTACAACATTTCTGCTGGTCCGTGGATAGTTATGATGGACGTATTATTACATTTTTGCAACAAAACTTGCTTACAAGTTGCAATTTCCTCTACATCTGAAGTATATGTGATAAATTCACACAATGATGTGAGTCCCTTAACGTCGAGGAAGTTTAATAAATTAATTTCGATAAATGCCTTTAGAGAATTGAAATTTTCATATTTCTTTCACTGAATCGAGCCGAAATCTCGCCTGATACACAATCTATTACATGGAAGTATGATTTCTTGTATCTGCACTTCTGCATCTTTCTCTTCCATAATCTAAGTTGTTTCCATACACTACCATGTCTTGTAGGGATGAACTAGCTTCGTAGTTTTGTTTTGGTGAAAGGCAATCTTCTGTTTCGTACGAAAATTCCTGATGCATCACACTTTGCAACTCATATAAATTATTTTTATTTCGCAATGAAAGAACCTCGTCGAGGATGTATTGAATAACATTGACTGCTGAACACAAATAAACAGCTTCAGATTGTAACATGGTATTAGCAGGTTGCAAAATTCTTAAGACTATAATAGGCTAAAACCTTGAACATTGGTCTCCTAATCTAATGCAATAGGCCTGAACCTCAGTTGAGAGACTTCCATTGAAGTCACTTTGCTTCCGTAGAGTAGAGGGGGGCAAGAGTACGTGGGGGGTAAGGATGCGATTCTCTAAAATCAGGTGAATATATTCGCGTATGACAATAATGCGTCACGTGGTGTTTGATGTTAATGGTGTCTAGAACCTAAACAAGTTTGAGTGTGCTGCGGCAAACTACAAGCTATCTAGGTAATTATTTATGTTGTTCTAATAGTTTGATATAATATTGGGACATAAGTAGTTAATGAATAAGTCGCATTAATACACAATTTTTTAATGATTTCAAAGTACTATAAAGCGTTAGTTTCTAACATATCCATTGTTTGACAGGATGGAGTACATTGACTTTCTTCCAACAGTTGGCTGTACAACATCATGAGAAAGTCAACTGTTTAGTGAGGGGGCAAGGGTACGCAGATACCGACGGGGCAAGGGTACGCGTGCGTACTCTTGCCCCTCCTGTTCTATGAAAAAAGAATCCAATTTGATTTAGATCTAACAATCAAAAAAGAATGTAGATTCCGTTGTAATAGAGAGTGGCGGCAAACTTTACGAATACTGGTTCCCATATGTAGCCTCTAACGTTAAGAATTCTGAAGAATCCTGATATTTTCTTATGTGCGAGGGATAAATTGTTATTCTAAATACCACTCCTTACATAAAATATTTAAATACCACTCCTTACATAAGGCGGTATCAGTCCAATGATTGGTATGGGATCCTATAAAGATATATGAAGCTAACCTAACCTAACATTTGACAATATGTAGCTTCATCAAAGATAGGTCGAGAAATTTTCAAGTTACCCTCGTAGGTGACAAGCATTCTGTAACTGATGGAATAAGCCAAATTTGGAAATATATTTTTATAAAGGGTCTAAATAATATCAGATTTTTTTGTATCCTATGCATTCCCATTACTGATATAAGGAGAATTAAGGATTTTTCTTTTTTTAAAATGAGAATCTGCAACGTCTTTAAGCACAATAAAGCCAGTAGGCCTATTTACCGAAGAAATGGAGAACGAAGTAGTGGAATATATCACATTACTGTATCAATTCTTCTATGACTTAACTTTAAAAGATCTAAGAAGAATGGCATACAATTTTGCTGAACGTAACTAGTTGCCCCATATCCTTTAGCCATGCGAATCGAATGGCAGGAAGAGATTGGACAGTCTTTGCGTCGTAGACATATGACTATTGTTTTGCGACAGCCTTCAAAGACTGGTCTGGAGAGAGCTCGTGGTTTTAGCAAGCCACAAGTTGAACGCTTTTTTAATTGCCTAAAAAATCTTGTAAGAGAAAACGGCTTTTCTCTACGGGATATCTACAACATGTACGAAACTGGCATAAATACGGTTCTTCATATAGTTCCAAAAGTCGACTAAAAATCAGTTGTGAATAAAACTGTATCTAGTGATTGTGAAGTTACCGTCACAGCTGTTTCCTGCGTGAGTGCATCTAATTCCTTTATTCTCCAGATATTTCTCAGAAAACGAATGAAACAAGAATTATTCGATGGCTCACAGCCGGGTTCTGTGCGAATGATATCTGATTCTGGTTCATCAACTCACAACTTTTCGTAGAATGGTTATATTATTTACACCAAAATGTGCGATCAAATTCGGTTACGAAAACGGTATTGTTACTTGTTGACAATCAGACCTCTCACATTTCAATCGAGGCGATTGATTTCTGCAGGCAAAATGGGATAGCGATGTTGAGTTTACCACCCCATACCAGCCATAATTTGAAACCATTAGATCGCTCCTGTTTTTGACCCGCTGAAATCCTGGTATTCAACAGTGTATGATGAATGGATGAGGAATCATCCATCCCGCCTAATTGCAAGTTGCGAGTTTGTTTACTGAGGCTTACTACAAAGCTGCAACCATTGGTATCCAGCCTTCAAGAATCTGGAGTTGTCCCACCGAATCCAGATGTGTTCACTGAAGAACATTTTCTTCCCTCTATTGTGGATGAGGTAGACTTAAATGTAGAAGCCAGCTCTGAAGATGGAAGCATTCCTCAAGCAACAAATCAAGCATCAGACCTGAATAGAGCCCAAAATCGTTCATCACTGATGATGATTCACTGGAAGTAAAAAAGGGCCCATGCGGCGCATCCAGATCAAGCACTCCTTTGCCAGTTGCTCGTCCTCCTCCATCTGTTACCAAACCTTCAAACAGTAACGCTAGATCCTCACTAGAAACAAGCAAGAGCTCATGCGAACTGTCCACTTCAAACACTCTTCTGCTGGTTGCTCGTTCTCATTCATCTGTTAGCAAACCTTCAACCAGTAACGCTGAATTCTCACTAGAAGCAAGCAAGAACTCATGCAGACTGTCCACTTCAAACACTCTTCAGCCGGTTGCTCGTTCTCATTCATCTGTTACCAAATCTTCAACCAGTAACGCTAGATCCTCACTAGAAACAAGCAAGAGCTCATGCGGACTGTCCACTTTCAACACTCTTCAGCCGGTTGCTTGTTCTCATACATCTATAACCAAATCTTCAACCAGTAACGCTGGATTCTCACTAGAAGCAAGCAGGAGCTCATGCAGATTGTCCACATCAAACACTCCTCTGCTGGCTGCTCGTTCATGTTACCAAACCTCCAACCAGTAAAACTGGTTCTTCACTGGAGGTAAGCAGGGGCCATGTAGACCGTCTACATCATGCACTCCTTTGGTGGTTGTCAGTCCTCCTCTAACTGCCACCAAGCCCACAACCAAAAATCTTGATCTTTTCGAGGTCAATCAAAGCAGAATTAACTTCTGAAATAGCGCCCTCCAAAGAGCAAAGGCAAACATCAACTTGCACCAAGAAAGCTACAACCGAAGGTAACTCCTCAGGTCAGTGAGGAAGTAGTGTACGAGTGTTCACTCTGCATTATCATCTACAGTGATCCACCAATAGAAGACTGGATCAAGTGCGCAACATGCCATAAATGGTGGCATGAACAATGCACATCATACGAAGGAGTAGGCACCTTCATCTGTGATAATTGTTAATACTTTTTTGGGTGCGTACTCTTGCCTCTTTGATTTCGTACTCTTGCCCCACATATAGGGGCAAGAGTACGAATTTGAATAGTTTCATTTTATGCATTATAGTTTCTCCAAGGACAGGGGTATATAAAAGTTGAGTTCACATTTCGTAAAGGAGAGTTTGTGTTCCAAGTTTTGTGTTCCATGTAAAAGTTTTCCGTTGCAACTATTTTTTACCAAAATATATAAGTTTAATTGAAATTTGCGTACTCTTGCCCCCCTTTCCTATATAGCCCTGAAGAGTACTACTAGTTCCTGGTAACTGGACACAATGGCTTCTGTTGTTGTAAGTGCCCAGTCCATCCATGTTCTAGCACACGTTTCAGCTTAGTATCTTTGTTTCGTCAAAATGGTAGGTTTCCTGACATAGTTATAAATCGCGACACATACCTCAAAGAACTGTCGAATATTGCCTTCAATGGAAAGTACATGTGTAGCAATTAAATGTAACTGATTATTTAAAAAAAAAACAGTGAACATACGAAACTGGTTTTCCTACTGAGTCTTGTAGTAATTTCTGCACATCATCATGTTTTCCTGACATAACATTTGCTCCGTCTTCCCACTGAATGGTCATTTCATTGATTTCTGCACCCTTTAACACATTTATATGTGGTTCGGATTCCACGTTAATCAGTAGGTCTACGTCTCATATAGCCTCGCCGCTGAACGGGACGTTAAACTCAAACTCAACTCAACTCTTTAACACATTTAGAACTGCATTCACTACTCCTACTGCACTCTGATTATTGCATCATCTCCAGAAGATTTTTACACACTTGGCCCTGAATCACATAGTGTACGATAACAGGAAGATTCTCAACATGAATTAGTATCTTGTATAGTTAACTTTCAGAGTAAGAAACGGAAAATCAGCAGAATTTACATGGGAAGCAATATCTCCCAGAACTAAATCGACTACGATTTGGATAACTTTATTTTGAATTTCGGGAGTAATGTATTTTGCAGTTTTTTTTTTTAAATAATGCCAGTTGCTTCACGCAAGGTTTGATCTCTTTTATACGTAAATTCGAAGAATCTTAAAAACGTGCGTACTGCTTCATTTTCGCTGGTATCATGTGGGAAATCTTCCACTTTACAACTACTACCACTTGCACAGTTCATTATTGATGAAATAATCTCATTTTTGTTTGACGTGTCGTTCTTATCACGTAATGGTATTTCGTTTTTTGTTAAGAATTTTGTTATATTGAAAACACTACTCAAACAATAACAGTACTTGTACAGTTGTTTCTTATTAGTGCTGTCGAATTTTTGTGACATTTGCGGTTTTCAGTTTTCTAGAAAACCGGTGTTCTGAAAACCGAAAACCGAAACTGTGGTATCCAAATCCAAAACCGCAAAAACGGTTTTTAAAACCGATATCACAAATGCGGTTTTCAAAACCGAAACCGCAAAAGCGGTTTTCAAAGCCAAAACCGCAAATGCCAACCGAAACCGAAACCGCAACCTAAATTAGGGTTGCCATATTTTAAAATCAGAAAAGTGGGGAGTTCTAAACTGTAAGTACTGATGTGAACTTGTGTGTTACAAATACTGACCTGGGATCCTTCGAACTTTTTTTTTTTTTTTTTTTTTACTTATTTCTTTGATGACACTTCCAATGTACTTTCCGGCTGCAGGGAAGCAAACTGACCCCACCTGATTTTCATATATTTTGTAAATTAGACCACGAGGAACACGAATCTGAAAAAATTTTGACATTCCAAATTTCGGAACTCCAGATGTTCGAACATAAAATGACCACGGAAGCAAAAAGGACCCCAATTGATTTTTATATATTTTGTAAACTAGGTCAAAATGAGCAATAATCTGAAGGAAGCTTGACATTCCGACTATCCGAACTCGAAATACTAGAACTTATACGGTAGTTTTATATAGTATGTATAAAAGTAACGAAGAAAGTTCTGTCGCTTTTTGAGCTATCACCTTACAGCATCTATATGTCACCTAAGACGTACCTGGAAGATTAAAAATTGTACCCATCAGTATCAACGACCTTCTGCCAACGTCCGAGATGGACATGGATTCATTCGCCTTAGAACTTGGTTTGCCGTGAAGCGAAGAAGGTATCAAGTGCATTTTGCACCTCTACTGCGGAGTTGAACTGGAGTTCTCTATGGTGAGTGTTCAAGGAATAGAACAGGTGATAATCGGGCAGTGCAATGTCCGGGAAGTATGGCGGATGCAATAGTGTTTACCATCCAAGGCGTAATAGCCCGGGTCATTCTAGCTATGTGGGGCTTAGCGTTGTCCCGTAACGGGAGAATCCCTTAGCGATTGAGAGTGACTCCAGGGTTTTGAGTTTTTCTTGAACACGGCTCAACTGTTAACAGTACACAGTCGCATTGATGTTCTGCTCTGACCAGCCGGTAGCAATTCCCGATGCACGATGTCGCGAGATGTCCAGCAAACAAACAAGAGGACTTTCTACTGCATTACTGGATTCAGCTGTTTCGGAAACGCTTCATGGGATTTTAAACAATGATAACGACGCCGTGGAGGTTTGTACAGGACCGAATTCTCATCAATGTCAACATCCTGTCCAAAAATGGCTCCTTCCTCAGACGAGACAGCAAAGAAACAAAGTTCTCCGCTCGAGTAGCTTTCTGGCCGGAAGTCAAATCATGTGGGACCCATAGACCCAACTTGTAGTGGTTCCCAAGTTGATGGAGGTGCTGCCGAATGGTTTCTTCACTCACATTGAATGTTAGCCCCAGTTCCTCACATGTCTCTCCACTGTTAGCCTCGATTGCTACCTGAAGATATTCATTTTGTACATGTGTTGGTCTTCCGGCACGTTGAGCGTCTTTCGTGAGTGTTTTGTCACCGTCCTTAAACTTTCTAAACCACCCTTGCACTGTCTGCGTAATCACGACACCCTCACAAAAGGCCTGAGATATCTTCCGCCCCGCTGCAGTGGAGTTTGACCCAAGTTTGAACTCGTACTGCATACACGCCCTTATGACGCTCTGTGGAGGTTCCATATTCACTCTGCCCTTACACAAGTTCACGTTGTAACTGAACTGCCACAAGCAGGTAGAATGTTGGATATATGCAGACCAACATCTGACCTTCGCCTTTTCTCCATTCGCATTCATCTCACGGTGTGACGACCAATTGAACACAGACCTCCAAAAAAAGCGATAGAAATTTCTTGGTTACCTTTATATATCTCACAGGACATAATATGTTTCGTATAGAGAATATAGTGTTCTTCCATATAGATACATAGCGTCTATATTAAACTTTAAATTTTAATATCTCGAGTTCTGGAAGTTGGAAAGTCAAAACTTCTTCAGATTCGTGTTCCTCATGATCTCAGTTTACAAAATATAGCTATAAAAATCTGGTGGGATTTGGTTTACATCCGTGGTCACTTTATGTTCGAAAATCCCGAGTTCCAAAATTCAGAATGTGAAAATTCCGTAAGATTCGTGTTCCTCGTGGTCTAATTTACAAAATATATATAAATCAGGTGGGGCCCACTTTGCTTACCTGCAGCCTACTTTTTAAACGAAACTGAGTTTTCCAGAGTGTACATTTGGTTCAAACTGAGTTGTACCCTGGCTATACGTAAATTCGCTTCTATAAGAGTCTTTAAAGTTACACTTGAAATTGTCGTTGGGCATTCTTGTAGCTTATGAAATCATGAATAATTCAAGTATGTTTGTCATAACATCTACAAACGAATATTTATTCGTATAGAACCTCAAATACATTACATTAAAAACACATGAACTACACAAAGAAAACCATTGTGCATTAGAGCAGATCTCTTATTGGCAAATCCCCCTGCACACGCGCACTGCTCAGATAACCCACATCCTGAGCCTGAGCTCGAGTCCAAATTTAACTCAATCAAGATTGAGATTGTCAGACGTGTAGCGGTTCACGTAGAATATACCAACACTTCATCAACTAGTCGTCTTAGATTTTTCTCCAATCCCAAAAAGCGGGTGGTTTCTCGTGATTAAGATATGTTTAAGCGGGCGACGAAAATAGAATCTGAAAATCGGGTGGTACCCGATAAAATCGGGTAATATGACAACACTAAGCTAAATAGAAAATAAGGGATATTCCTATTTAAGATCACTACACATGCAACTCATGAAATTCAATTTGAAATCTCATCCACTTAGACTGAGATCTTTTATATTATCATTACTCTTTCATCTTGTTTTTAAAAATAGTACTGCCACTCTTTCTTTCGTTAACCAAAAAAAAAAAAAAAAAAAAAAAAAAAAAAAAACACCACCTCCCTTTCTTACAAAAAGAAAAGAAAGAAAGAAAATTTAGATAGCAATACACAATTTTATTGTTGATTTGTTGCCACTCCGGTAAATGTGAATGTTGTGGTTTTCCATGTGTTGACTGGCTTCTTATCGCAAATCCCAGACACCTGCAATAGCTCAAGCGTGAAGAAACCGATCATGTTTTATTCTGTATCTTTTTATTTCCCAATAACGATAGCCGTGCCACTTTGTGAGAAATCGCAACTTACTTTTTTATTCTGCCAATTGTAAAAGTACACTCAACAAAAATTTCCCTACACTTTAAGACATATTAAGAGAAACGTATCTTCTTTCCCCTCTGCAAATTTTGAGCATTTTTTCCCTACGCCGAGGGAAATTTCCCTCCATCTGGCAACTGTAAGTCGAAGTGGAGAAAGAGTCTTTGCTGTTTTCTCGTCGTTACTTGATATTAGTGCAGTCGAATTTTTGTGACATTTGCGGTTTTCGGTTTTATGAAATTCACTTTTTTCAAAAACAGGTTTCCGTTTTTTTCAAAAAACGATTTCGAAAGCACTATTTCTTATGCAAGAGTGTCGAAACTTCCAACTGGCTAGTATCTCGCTAATTCTCCTCCTTCCACTTAAGCATAACGATTCTGTGGTTTTTTATGTTACGTACTTAGCAAAATCCTTGTTGCGCTCTAATTCATGGTTTTAATTCTTGTATCCAGTCAAAGTAACCGCACCGTCCGAACATGGTCTAAAAGCGCTGCATCAGGAGAAATTCAATATTCCAACCACTCTTTGCCAGTGTACCAGTTACTTGCAAGAGAACGTTCTTTGTCACCTGTTTTAACTTTTGAGAACACTGATAAGTGATAACATTGGCTGTGAACGAACATTATTATCTAAGTCTCGGTTCAGACATGCAGGAAAGTCTATTGCGGGCCCGCAACAGAAAACTCTGCTGCGGACCCGCAGCGGGCAAAAATTGAGTTGCGGGGACTGCTGGCTCGCAGCGAATCCGCACAGGTGTAGCGGGTCGGAAAACCATTGCTGGCAATGAGTCAAGCCACACGTGTAGACTTTCCCGCGCCCGCAGAAATGGAAAGCGAAGAACTGAATGAAGAACTATTCATTAATGCAGTTTCTTTGATAAGATTTCTTGTCACTGTACGTTGCATTATGCTTTATGCCGAGGCAAGTATTATGTAGCCTCTGTGTTCAAAAGGGACGCTGAAGTCCAAAACAACCATCAACATAATAGCAGAACAGAAAAGAAAAAAACATCGTTTTTCGGCGGACAATTGTTGTCTTTATTTGTTAATGTACTAATTTTTTTTTTTAAAAAAAATAGAGTTAACACGAAAATTGTTGAACATCAGGGTACTCATGTGGTTAACAAATAAAAAAGCATGCTCGAGATGTAACAGAAATATTTTTGTTTCTCGTCCAATTGATAATATTGTGCACGTCGTTGCTATTCTAGAGATAACAACTGAATGTTTTCTTAAATATAGAACAACTTTAAACAAAGTTATCTTCCCATGGAACTCTACCTATGTCGCTTACAAAATAATCAGCCCACCTGTTTCTTCTGTTTTCGTTTGCTGCTTTGCCTCCTTGTGGATTATTCGGAAACACTAAATCCATTATTTTTATTTAAGATTTTACATTAAGAATTTCACATCTCCAATCTAAGCGAGTCCTCATATTAAACACTTTCTCAATATATAACGGGAAATGTCACTACTATAGGAATGAAATGAAATTCTTTAGTTTTACGTCGCACGATTATACCGGATAGGCTAAAGGAAATAATAATGATGATGATAAATCAATGAAATGGTGGAATGAATCAAGTGGGAGGAAACGGGAGAACCCTGAGAAAACTCACGCACACGGTGTTTCTCGCACCACAAAGCCCACTTGACGCAAGCTGGGATCGAACCAGAGGTGAACACTCCATCACTGAGCCACCGGACCCCACTACTATAGAAATCCCCCATCTCCCCTTCAAGAGAAAATTTTCAAAGATGAAACCTGTGCTCCATTATTTTTTATTATGAGTTTATCTCTAACTGAAGCGAATCCTCACATTCGGTAATTTGTGAATAAATAAAGGCCCCCTCTTGAGCGGGATATTCGGGAAGTCTCAAATAAATGTCTCATTCTTAATTTAAAGCCACCAACTATGTCAAAAAATCGAAATTAATCACGCAATTGTTAAACTACGCCAGTGGCCGCTAATAACATCTGAAAATGTCTATGAATAGGTCTGCGAATGTTTAACCTTCTGTGCTCTTACAAACGATAATTAGTAAACATAAATAACTTACCTTAATGTAACACCCAGAGCTCCCCGTGGCTAAGCGGTTAGCGTACGCGCCTTTGGGGTGGGAGGCGCGGGTTCGATTCTTGTCAGGAGCTCATGTGGTTCGGATTCCACGTTAATCAGTAGCTCCACGTCTCATATAGCCTCGCTGCTGAACGGGATGTTACTCAAAATCAACTCATTAATGTAACAACCAACATTTCAATTGGTGGTATCGCAAGTCTCATGAAAGTATCTTCTGTTTTAATTTTATTATTTATTTTCGATAAGAGTTCATCAAATGAAGTGATACTCATGCAAAAATAATTAAAGAACTTTTCTTCGTCATTGCGCAAATCAATAAACATGGAAGAAAATTCACCTTTAAGCAGTCGTGAGCTTACGTACGGATGAACCCAGTATCGTCTCTGTTTCTTCCTTAGGATTTTGCTGGGTAAGTATACAAAAACAGCACGTTTTGAAGTGGTTGGGCTGAGACGCCCGCACAAGTCCTCGCCCGCCGGGCCCGCAACAGACTCGCAGCAGACTCGTGCGGGCGTCAAAGATCAACCAGTTCAGACGTGCAGAAAAGTCTGCTGCGGGCCCGCAGCAGACTCGTGCGGGTCTCTCAGCCCAACCACTTCAAATAAACATAGAAAACAGCTCATTTTATTTTCAGCTGCAGTTGAATGAAGGTGGAAATTGAAAGAAGAAAACGTGCTGTTTTTGTATACTTAGCCAGTAAAATCCTAAGGAAGAAACAGAGACGATACTGGGTTCATCCGTACGTAAGCTTACGACTGCTTAAAGGTGAATTTTCTTCCATGTTTATTGATTTTCGCAATGACGAAGAAAAGACCTTATTATTTTCGCATGAGCATCACTTCATTTGATGAACTCTTATCGAAAATAAGTGATAAAATAAAGCAGAAGATACTTTCAAGAGACTTGCGATACCACCAATTGAAATGTTGGCTGTTACATTAATGAGTTGATTTTGAGTTTAACGTCCCGTTCAGCAGCGAGGCTATATGAGACGTGGACCTACTGATTAACGTGGAATCCGAACCACATGAGCTCCCGACGAGAATCGAACCCGCGCCTCCCACGCCAAAGGCGGGTACGCTAACCGCTTAGCCACGGAGGAGCTCTGGGTGTTACATTAAGGTAAGTTAATTATGTTAACTAATTATCGTTTGTAAGAGCACAGAAAGTTAAACATTCGCAGACCTATTCATAGACATTTTCAGATGTTATTAGCGGCCACTGGCGTATTTAACAATTGCGTGACTAATTTCGATTTTTTGACATAGTTGGTGGCTTTAAATTAAAAATGAGACATTTATTTGAGACTTTCCGAATATCCCGCTCAAGAGGGGGCGTTTCAATTATAGTAAAATTTCCCTTTATTTATTCACAAATTATCGAATTTGAGGATTCGCTTCAGTTAGAGATGTAAAATTCGGCATATAAACTCATATTAAAAATAATGGAGCACAGGTTTCAGCGTCTTTGAAAATTTTCTCTTGAAGGGGAGATGGGGGATTTCTATAGTAGTGGGATCCGGTGGCTCAGTGATAGTGTGTTCACCTCTGGTTCGATCCCAGTTTGCGTCACGTGGGCTTTGTGGTGCGAGAAGCACAGTGTGCGTGAGTTTTCTCGGGGTTCTCTCATTTCCTCCCACTTTATTCATTCCGCCATTTCATTGATTTATCATCATCATTATTATTTCCTTTAGCCTACCCAGTATAATCGTGCGACGTAAAACTCAAGGATTTAATTTCATTCCTATAGTAGTGACATTTCCCGTTATATATTGAGAAAGTATAGGACTCGCTTAGATTGGAGATGTGAAATTGTTAATGTAAACTCTTAAATAAAAATAATGGATTTAGTATTTCCGAATAATCCATTTCTAAGGTGAGAGAAAGGAAACATTTTTATGATTGTGACATTTAACAATAGAAGGTTTTGAGGAAATCCCTAATACGTGTAGCACACCAAAAGGAGGCAACGCAGCCATCGGAAGCAGAAACAGATGGGCTGATTATTTTGTAAGCGACATAGGTAGAGTTCCATGGCAAGATAACTTTGTTTAAGTTGCTCTTTATGTAAGAAAACATTCAGTTGTTATCTCTAGAATAGCAACGACGTGCACAATATTATCAATTGGACGAGAAACAAAAATATTTCTGTTACATCTCGAGCATGCTTTTTTATTTGTTAACCACATGAGTACCCTGATGTTCAACAATTTTCGTGTTAACTCTATTTTTTTTTAAAAAAAGTTAGTACATTAACAAATAAAGACAACAATTGTCCGCCGAAAAACGATGTTTTTTTCTTTTCTGTTCTGCTATTATGTTGATAGTTGTTTTGGACTTCAGCGTCCCTTTTGAGCACAGAAGCTATATAGTACGTGACCTCGACGCAAGAGCGCCCATGTTGTGGTTTTCACGTAATATTGTGCAAAGTTAAAAGAGGTGTATGGTGATAATGCTATGTCACGTGCGCGAGTTTTCGAATGGCACAAACGATTTTCAGAAAGTATGGAGGAGGTTGAAAATGATGAAAGGCCCGGCCACCCTTTGAGTTCAAGAATGAAGAAAATCTTCAAAAAAATTAATGAACTTGTGCGGAAAGACAGACGTCTGAGCATTCGGATGATCGCAGACATGACGAACATTAACAAAGAGACAGTAAGACAAATTTTGCATGACAATTTAAACAGACAAAAGTTTGTGCTAAAATTGTCCCGAAAAACATCTATCAGGAACAAAGACATTAGAAAGATCATTTGCTGTTACCTCATGGAACGACTCAAAGCAGAACCAGACTTGCTAACACGTGTCATCAGATGTGATGAAACATGGATTTTCAGTATGACCCTGAGACTAAGCGTCAATCCATGCACTGGAACACTCCCTCATTACCAAGAGTGGAAAAAGCACGCATGAGCAAGTCGAAAGTGTAGGAAATGCTCATCGTTTTTTCGATATCAGAGGTATCATCATGACTGAATGGGTGCCTCAGGGTCAAACGGCGAATCAGACCTCCTATAAAGAAGTCCTAATCACGCTGAGGAAATAATAAGGAAGAAGAGACCGGATTTGTGGAAGAACGATGCATGGATCCTCCACCAAGACAATGCACCTGCCCATAATACCCTTTCTGTGAAGCAGTGTTTAGCAACCAAGCGCATTCCTGTGCTCGATGATCAGCCAAGCGCATTCCTCAGACCTTGCTCCCTGTGGTTTTTATCTATTCCCAAAAGTGAAAAGTGCATTGAAAGAAATACATTTTCAGTCTGTGGAAGAGGTGAAACGAGGAACGGCAGAGTTGTTGAACAGGGTGACATCTGATGACCTACAGCATTTTTGAACAATGGAAGCCACGTATGCAGTCTTGTATAGGTAACGAAGGGGAGTATATTGAAGAGGATAACAGTCGATTGTAACTTTCATTGCAATACATCATATTTATGACACCAGTCTCGTTATTTAATTGCCACACCTCATATTCTTCCCGACTACTTTCTCTATAGCTGCTTTCTCTATTTCTCTTCCATTGATGCATTGGGAGTTATCAGCTTAAACAGAACTAGGAATTTCATCCAGTCTTTTACTAAAGTATTTTAACAAAGACATTTAAGATATTTGGGTAGTAAACACGTACAACAGTGTATTTTATCGTGTTCTAAATAGTGTTCAAAGATCGTATGGAAAAGGTGATGAGTGCGATAGTTTCAATCCTTTCAATCCTCATTCTTCTCAGACAGCAGTAGCTCGGCAAATAGATTGTTGCAGGTGATTTGACAGTTAGAATATTGTTTTTTCTGTTTTTCAAATCTATTTATTCGTTTATTTATTTATTTATTTAATACCTTTTATTACATAGTGAGGTTATTGTCATTAGACCCTCTCTTACACTTAACTAGTACAAACATAGATAGTTAATTAATTTATTACGTTTTCAACTAAACATGACAGTAAAGTATTATGAAAGTTTTATTCTATACAAAATCGTACATAAACATAAGAATAAATATGGATATAGCACGGAAAGTGTAAGTAAGCAGACAGAGAAAAGAATAAATAAACTGTACACGTAATTGTTGAGCTGACACCAACACATACACATACGCATATTTATATTGGCACACACTCACTATAAACGTGTAGGCTATATAAACATTCTTGTCCACACTAACACGAACTCGCAGAATTTCAATTTATGTTAAGAAGTGAGTTCTCTTTACTTATGTATCTTTAACTTTGAACATGAAGCTCAGTGTTTCGAAAGAATTGTATTTAATTTTACTTTCTCAATATTTTGAACGAAACTTCTGTAAGTTATACAAGATTGTGAATACAACATCAAAGAATCTCAAATACCAAACAAGCATATTGAATTTGAATATTACCTTTCTCATCTAGATACAAGTTGTGTGAGTGAAATATAAATGAATTTCTTTTATAAATCAAGCATCTATAAATATTTCCTAATTAGGAATTTTCCGTTTGTGAAGGATACAAAATTTGTTTGGGGATCTAGCCCTTCCATGTCCCCCCCTTAGCTATACCCCAGGTGTATGGGCTTGATTCATAGATCTTACATGACGTTAAAATTCGAACAGGAAATGGTTTCAAAAATAATGACATTTGAGGATTTCAGTTAGTTTTTCAGTCAACGTGGAATAGTTTTTTTTTTTTCAAATTTCAATGCAATAGGCAAAGCAAAACCATTTAATTACACTGTTCAACAAATTTTGATCGAAAGTATGTAAATTCTTTGAAATTGCGATTTTTACATTCATTTAAGCATAATATGAAAGGAAATGATAATAGAAGAATTTTCTTAGCTCAGGTTGTAAAAAAAAAAAAAAAAAAAAACGCCCTTGTACAACAGTAGCTGTATATATACAAATGTATTAATATTTATAGAACATTTAAGCAAAATCCTTGTAAAAACCTACATTTCACTTTTTTTTATCTATTTCACTGTGATGTGATAAGCTGGGGAGTTAAGAAGTACCCTAACCTATAGCTTTCTATACCCTTGTACTTCGTTTTTCAAAATTGCGCAAATGCCAGTTTCACAGCGATACAGAAAATAAAGTAACCATGGTCAAGTTAAACATTAACAATTCCGTAATAAAAATCAGTATTAACATCAAAACATGAAAAATATGTATCAATACCTTTTTGTGCAAGAACTACACTGCAATGTAGACAAAAGTTTCAAGTGATCCCTTGTACAGGATTATGTTTATTTTATTTTGAGCGTCTTTGCTTGGCTTGCCTTTTGTAGGTTACATCTGGAGCATCCCTTCCAATAGTCCAACAGTAGTCGGCCAATCTGTTAGAACTCCACTTTCCCTCATATATCTTCTCCATGGCTGCAATATCTTGATGGAAACGAACACCATGTTCGTCACTTACTGCTCCACAATCTTCGGGAAAGAAGTCTAGATGTGAATGAAGAAAGTGGAGTTTCAGAGACATATTCTAACCAAACTTTTCGTAGCACAATAACAACTTTGCTACCAGTTGTTTGTAATTTGTTGCTCGGTGTCTTCCCAAGAACTGTGAACAAACACTCTTCAACCTTTCCCATGCAGCTTTCTCCACACCTTGGAGAATTTCGTCGAACTTGTGATCTTTGAATAGTTACCTAATCTGTGGCCCTATGAAAACACCCTCTTTAACTTTGGCATCACTTAATCGAGGGAATTGTCCTCTTATGTACTTATAGGCCTCATCCTCTTGGTTCATGCTCTTAACAAAACTTTTCATAAGACCTAATTTAATATGTAGAGGGGGAAGCAAAATTCGGTTACGATCTACCAGTGGTTCATGCTGCACATTTTTCACTCCCGGCTGAAGAGTTTCTCTGGTACTCCAATCACTTTTGCGGTAATGAGATCCACGATCTCTACTGTCCCATTCACATATAAAGCAACAATACTTTGTATACCCTAACTGCATACCTAGCAACAGTGCTATTACTTTAAGGTCACCACAAATGAGCCACTGAAAATCGTTATACTCAATGGCTTGAAGTAAACGTTTCAAGTTTTCATAAGATTCCTTCATATGAACTGCGTAACCTACAGGAATTGAAGGAAGTTCATTTCCAATATGTAAAAGCACTGCCTTTAAACTCACCTTGGACGAATCTATAAAGAGCCTCCACTCCGTAAGTTCGTAATTAATTTTAAGTGCCCTCATGAGACCATTTACATCTGTACATGCCACAAGTGTGTCTTCCATAGTAAAAAATGAAGTGAACATCTCCCTATTCCGATACAATGAAATATTTACTTTTTCCCGCAATAAATTCCATTGCTTTAAGCGTGACGCTAAAATTTCGGCTTTGCTTTTCGAGAGGTCCAAGTCTCTGATTAGATCACTTAGTTCCTCTTGAGTAAGTCTATATGGTTCACATGGAGGTTCTTCTACAACAAACGTAGGGTCCTTCGAAGTACTTGATTCAGGAGCTTCAATTTCTTGATCATCATCAGAAAAAAGATCGTATTCTTTAGGTGGGTCAGGAACAGGTAGTCCTTCTCCATGTGAAACAGGGCGCATTGCAGAAGGAATGTTAGGATAGATCAAGGCCCGCTTCTTCTTCGTGGAAATTCCCTTCTTCACGGAAGGAACCATACAAAAATAACAGTCTCTGTTGTGGTCGCTTGGCTCCCTCCAAATCATGGGTACTGCAAAAGACATTGAGCGCCCCTTCCCATTAATCCAATTTCTTAGATTGCTGGCAGAAGTGTTACACACAATGTGGGGTGCCCAAGATTTATCTTGGTCTCCAATTTTACAACCAAAGTAATATTGATAGGCTTTTCTTATTAGTGGTGTTATAGTCTGCTTTTGTGAGGAAAATGTCACTTCACCACACACGTAGCAGAAGCTATCCGCACTGTTTACACAATTTCGCGGCATTTTTTTTTATTGAAATCCTCAAAATGTCACTTGAAATAGTTCCGACAACTATTTAAAAATATACATTCGAAATACCAGTATTTTTGCGTACTTGAAGTTTTATTTTTATGTCCTGCACTACACAAACGTCACATCCAAAACGCTGATAACTGCACTAAACCTTTCTTTTCTAACAATAGCAGAACACTACTGAGATAAGGAACACAATGAAACCAAGCGTTCATATAGTTTCTCCAGTGTTGCCGGATCAGTGTAACATTTTACCCCAAACGAAGCGAATATATTTATTTTTAAAGCGTTATTATTAGACATGCCTGTAAAACGAAAAGTAGAGCTAATATTCGAAAATAACTTTCAAATTCGTCATCAGCACCACAAAATCAATAAGAATTAGCTGATTTTGTTCAATTTACATTTTCGTTGTTGAACAGTGTTATTTATCTTTCATCTAAACAGTGTTTTCTCTCCTTAAATATTTTTTTCTAAATTGCTATTGAATAATACTGGTGAACGATAACACTATGGCAAACCTCCTCTCAGCCACACTTTCTCCTGTCATTTATATATATCCTATTTTCAAACTTTGCTCATATTTAAGTTTTGATACTTTATGATTTTTCTTTGCCTTTACAATCTTCGTTAACTCTCACATCAAAACATTCAAATTCACTGCAAAATCTTTTGTAAATAAATAAACGTTACAAATATAGTATTTCTTTATCTTATTCTATAATCATTTTACTGACTATTCCAAATAATGCAATATTGTCTCAATATCAAATGTTTTAACTTCTCGTATAGGAGGGAATGGGGGAATGGCGGACACCTAAGCAAAAATCGTTATAATCTAGCTCGTAAAGCACGAAAAATTTCCCCGATAAGTCGATCCTATAGGTAATTCTGTCTAGTTTATTGTGACCAATTTCAAAATACATCTCTTGTTTCATTGCCAAGCTAAAAACTAAAATATGAACGTACTCAATTAACCGTTATTTCCCACACGGGTGGGTAGTGGCAGTCAGGGATTTCCCATGCTTTACATATGGAAAAAGAACTTCAACACCATTAAGATTTCAAATTTATTCATTAACTTTAGAATAGTTGGGTATCTACAGGGACAGATAATAAACCGCAGTTTGGCGTAAAGAAGATTTGAAAAACTACTTATTCATTCAAGTTACATATATTTTTAGTAAACACCTTAACAAATTTGAAATATAAATCTATTGGTATTGGCAGAAAATAAAATCAATATATATGCCTGGATCCAGTGGAAGTTCCTTATTCAATTTCATCATCTTTGGCCTGAGTTCGATTACACTTGAAGAGCTTTGTTTGGTTGTTGAATGTCAAGACTTATTTATTATTGTCTTATCTCCCCGACTTATTTATTTTAATGTCGGGGAGCCCCGGTCACTGACTGCCATTTGACCCCATCCGTTTGACCATTGCTACCCAAAACGCATGTTTTGAGTAAAACACGGTCAACGCCAACAAACAAACAAATGAATGCATTAATTTATATATTACTTTAGAACTACGTAAGCATAGTGTCTACCTAAAAAGTCACTTAATAAAATTAACAAATGTAATAGTATTTACAGTGTGAATATTTTGCCCAATATTACATCAAACGCAGCGAAAAAAACAACACGCCTGCATTTAATACCTATCACTCCTAAAATGGCGTCGTACCCAAAATTAGTTTATCTGACAGCTGCAAGTAAGGCACCATCATCTGCTTCTATTTACAACAAGTTTTTCACGCTATATCGCCCTGACCGGGGCTACCCCTCTCTTCCGTATTTAATTGTAATTAGCGTTCCCTTTCAGCACGAGTCTACATGAGAAAAGACATGTTGCTTGAAGTCGGTCCCATGTCTTCATTATGTAGTTTTATTTAATTCGAAGTACCTCTGTTGAGTATCTAAAGAGAAGTCACAGGTACAGAAAGACTTGAGAATGTGGTAAATAAAGAAGAATGACTAACATGTAGAAAGTAAAAATGATATTTGCACACTTAAATCAACTATTATCAAATTAAGTAGAGTATTTCGCTTATAAACAGCAAATTGAATACAATACCAAATGTAGAGAAAGGGAAACGCATTTGAATTTTCACTCTATTTATTACATATTCCTTCAACATTAGATATATTTGTTAAGTAGTAGCGGTTATCGAACGTAAGAAAACAATAGAAAGAGATGTTCATAATACTAATTCGTAAAACTAAAAAAGTAAAATGTAAAATTAGCCTGTTTATCTCTTTTTGCATATTTTTATTCCCTCTTTGCTACAATCCTGCCTACTATATATTTATATACTGCTTATATGTTTTTAGCTAATCGAAAGTGACTCAATAGGGAGAGAATATATGTAAGGGAAATATTGTGTGGTCACTTGGGAAGAAAGAACAGGAAAGCGAACATATCCAAGAATTTTCGATGTTTCGTCGCTGATGGTTTCTGGCGTTATTGATGGTGCTTGGACCTCTCTGGGACAGCACCCAGCCGTCGTGGCTCGCCTAAGATTTCAGATACGGTGAAATCTCAGTGGGAAATCCAAAGACAGTATGTAAGAGAGAGAGGGAGAGAAAGATTTTTTTTTCCACGTCTCTCTTGTTCTCGTGCTCATCCAACAGCGTGCGCGAATGCATGAAGTGAGTGTGCGTATGTGTGTGAATTTTGGTCTCACCAACTACTATTGAGATGGCAGACGTTAAAGGAGAGGGGTGAGCTAGACGATCAGAAAAACAGGGGATTTTTCTCTTCCTCCTACTGCGTCCCAACAGCCATTTGAGTTCTTGCCAAACGAGCCATCAGGACTCCTGTGCGCACTCCGATAAGAGAATGGAAAGCGAAGTCAGGGGCGGAGGAACATCTGCATACAGCGACCTACGAGAGTTGACCCCATCGCTGGTTAAAGAACATTCTCACTGCTCTCCCACCCTTTTCCCCACATTACAATCGACAACGCCAATAACACTTTTCCCTTTGTTTTTTTTTTCTTTGTCAAACGAAACGGTGCATTGCCCTTTTTCCTTGAATATATTTCCCCTGTTTTGCTATTCTGCTTCTGTATTTTAGATTTTGGATTGTACTGTTCCTCTTCGGTATATTTTGTAAGGAATATATCTCATCACGAGATTTTAATGAACTTACTTAATTCAAAGTAAGGGACAAATATTTATTCTCAGAGAAATGTTAGCTTCAGGTTTAAACGGTAGTTTGGAAAATCACTAAGGACGAATAGATACAAGACATAAAAACTGTGAAAGGAACAGATATAAGAATGAAACTAAATTTGTAAAGAAGAACAAGAATTTTAGGAATAATCAAAAACATGGATTAAATGATTGCGATCTTGGACAAGAATTTAAGGAATGATCCAAATAATGTAATGGCTAATGTAATTTATCAGACTTTCATACTATAAGCACAAGATCACAAGATAATTTCTTGCTCTCCATAGCCAGTCACAATTCTGATTCATACTCAAAATCCTTCACAGTAAGTACTACACGCCTCTGGAACAGTTTACCTCAATTAATACACAACGTTTCCACAGTTACCAAATTTTAAAAATCTGTAAATTCCCTTCTCTTAAGTAAAGATAAGGATACTGGTAGCACATGAGACATCTTCGTTTCACCAGATTATTAATAACCCACATATGAACACATAACAAATAGGTAACCTATGCTAATTTGTACTGCTTATATATTCATACTTCTAGGTTTCTCCATGTTAGTTTGTTTCTTCTATTGTATATTATTTTCAATTTTTGTTTTTGAAGTGTTTAACTATTTTTTTTAGTTAAATAGTATATTATTTTTTTATGTGGTTCAATACTTTTCTTTTGTAATTCTTAATATTTTCTATGTATTGGTGCTTTTTTTAATGTATGCACGTGGTTAAGTGCTCGGAGAAGGCTGCAGAGCCTTAACTTCGCCACGTAAAAGAAGTAATAAATAAATAAATAAATAAATAAATAAATAAATAAAATGCATCAGAAGATTGCGATCTTGGCCAACGTCGGTCTCTAAATCGAGTTTTCGTATTTTCAACTGAATAGCATATCATACTAAGTTAAATGATAATTTGGTTTGGTCACGCTGAGTGTAGTACTCCAGATATTAGGCGTACAAGAAAAAGTTTGATTCAATGAAATATATTGGATCTTCGATCAGGGGTCACAACATTTTTGAACGGCTTATAAATCGAGTTTTCGTATTTTCTACGGAATAAGCATATCATACTGAGTTAAGTGATAGTTTGGGTTTGGCTACACTGTATGCAGTTCTCCAGGTATAAGGCGTACAAGAACATTTTTGATTGAACATAAAGAAACGCCCTTTTGTAGAACTAGGTTAAGTTTTTAAAGTTATACTAAACTAAATTATAAGTCTACTTTTTATGTAGATTAAAATTAAATGAACAAAAGAGTTTCGTTTTGAAGTGGGAAAGTACAGTAGACTTCCAAACTATGGGAATTCAATACTGATATTTGAAGTAGCACATCCATAAAACTGGCTAAAATAGATTAATAGGATCAAAGATAAAACTCGTTCCTCGGACACTGAATCAATAACAAAATAGTATGCCTAGGTATTCCTTATTGTTTTTGTTCTATGTCGATAAAGGTTGAAACCGGATTCGTTAATTTAAACCGATTTCGGAATGAATAAATGATTATGGAAGGACATGGAACCCACCTTTGGGAAGCTGAATCGATTGCAAAAGTTGCATCCTTCTACGAAAATCAGTATTGAAACCGGAAGTACTAGTAAATAATAACTTCCATTTTTAATAGAGTGTTGCGGGTTATCATGGTATGCATTTTTGAGACCTTGAATCAATTGCAGGAAACCATCTGTCGCTATCTTTACCGTTTGTTCTATGAAAATAAATATTGAAACCGGAAATTGTTAATTTTAACCAATTTTGGTTCAACAGAAAGTTAGAGGAGCAGATAGAATGTACTCTTAGGAAACTGAATCGATCGAAAAAAAAAAAAAAAACTTGACGATATCTCTTACCGTTTTCACTGTATGGAAGTCAGTATTGAAACCGAAAGCAGTAGTAATCTTAAACTACTTGCGATTTTAGTAGAGTGTTGAGTGTTCTAACGGTATGTATCCTTGAGATCCTGAATCAATTGCTGAAAACCGCTTGCTACTACCTATTTTCATATTTGTTCGATGGTGGTAGATGTTGAAACCGAAGATGACTAATTTAAACCATTTCTGGTTTGAATAGAGGGTAATGACGGAGATGGAGCCTATTTTTGGAACAAAGAACCAATTGAAGAATCTTATTATTTCTTACAGTTTTTACTGTATGGAATTCGGTATTGGAATTGGAAATATTAAATTTGAATCACTTCTGATCTTGGTAGTGTGTTCAGGATAGACGTGGTACATTGCCTCGTGGCACTGAATCGTTTGCAATAAACCACTTTATTCTATCTGTTACCATTTTCTTTCTATGGTGATAAACGTTGAAACCGGAAATTACTAATTTGATTCACTTCTCGTTGGAATACAGAGTTAACGGACAAGATGAACATATTGTTGGGATGCTGAATCGATTGCAAAAGACCTCATCTGGATATTTCTTACCGTTTTTCCTCTGATACCTGTCAATAAACAGGCGGACGGGCAGACAAAGCCGTTCTGCAATATTTCCGACATTGCATAGCATAATTTAGAAGTCTAAAATAATACGTTAGTTTGGTTTCACAGTATACTTTCAAACTAAGGGAATTGAATATTGAAACAACTCTGTACTAAAATAGATTCAGCTGTAATAGGGAGATAATGTGACTGTTCATCTGTTACAAAATTGATATTATAAACAGCGTCTTGCTATCTCTTATTACTACGAATGCCCCACAAGTCATGTCAACTTTATATATATACGAAAATGGAAACGAAACCTGGAATTTTAAAATACGCAAATGGAAGTGTAAACTTCATGTAGGTAGTTGGATGAGCACACATAACACGAGAAAAAATAGTACAACGAATCGTTCGTTCTATAAGTATTTTACTTGAATTACAACACTAAAACCATTACAAGTAGAATTACATTGTACAATGAGGCCCAAAGATGTTGGCTCATTAACATGTTCATTTGGGTCCAAAAACATATACCAGTGGCATCTTCTGAGTAGTCTTCACAAGAATACACCATACATAGACAGCTTTGTGGAAGACGCCTAATACCTACCTCTGTTCCACGCAATGGTTAATTCAGTCTTGGCATGATATTAAAATCGCAAGGTAGATCACAATAGGTCTTCTGGATTTGATGGGTGCTCAAGTATTTCTCGTTCTCATCGCACTAAAAGATTTTATATACACATAGCCTATGGGCTATCGCTTTGTCACGAAGGATTAATTCAGAGGCATTCAGGGCATTTCTCCCCATTGATTAAACGTGTCATTGCGGGAACCTTCGGGAATGGTACAGTGCATTCACAATTCAGTGATGTGGCGTCATGATCTTGCCATCTAGTAGGTTCTTTGGGAGATAACTTCGAGGGACACTAGACTCCACTGGTATGTATTTCTGAGATTTACTCTCATATGTAATTATGCTTGTAATGATTTATAATGTAATTCGAAGTAAAATAGGTATGAAATGAAAAAATCGTTCTACTCATTTTTCTCGTGGAATTTTCTGATGAGGATATGTTCATTCAACTGCTTACTTGTAACGTTTATATATGTACTTCCACTTATATCTTTTGTGAATTTTTAGCTTCGTTCCCATTTTCTTTGTATATATATATGAATTTTACCATGACTCTCGTGTATAGAGATCAAACTACCTTGAAACAGGAACTACTATTTCTTACTACTTAGCTTTCACTAAAATAAAACTGAAATAAAATCTTTCAGTATTTTTTGAATATTCAATCCATATAAAAGTCGTTACCTTTGTCGCTCCATGTGAAACAACATTAAAACCGGAAGTAGCAGCAGGTTTCTACAATTCTCGATTGCAACAAGAGATAAAAACTATTTTTGCCGATTTGAATCTGTATCAAAAGCCTGCTTCTCGATATGAATTATCTTTTTCACTGTGATGATTAGCATTGGAACCGAAAACGATTGATTTCTAGCACTTCTGGTTTCAATATACTGTTAATGAAGGATATAAAACTTATTGCAGAGATGTTGATTTGATTCCTAGAAACCGTTTCTCAATATCTCTTACAATTTTGCTCTACGGAGCAAGCTTGCAAATTTCTATGTTTTAGTAGAATGTTACAGGTGAAGATAGTATTCTTTTTTAAGACGCGGAATCGATTCTGGAATTATGATTGTTCTTATCTACTCTGATGCTTGTCGATAGACATTCGATAGCCGTTCTCTAAGCCTTTCGTCATCTACCCATCGTACTATATTTTCAAAGTCTGAAACTAGTTGAGGATGAAAGATGTATTAATATGCCAAATATTAGACAGAGATGGAAAAGTTTCTCAGATCTTTCTACAGTATAGTTCTACGTTGAATCTGCAAATAATATATTGAGTACAAATAATAATATGTCCGTCTCATATTTATTAAATCTTTACTAAAACATTTTGGATTATTTTTGAAGGTTACTGGATAAAATATGTGAATATTATACATATTAATAAATTTTAATATAAGATAATGAAGTTAGCATAACTAGAAGAATACAGTTTCACACAACCAAAATACAATACACAAAAATTATGTATTATTTTATTGAAGTTTTATCTTTTTTCATCTTCTAAAAATTGCTGATAAAAATTACTTAAAATCATAATCTTAAAATGTTTTGAGATCATAGATGAAAGAATATTTTTTTTTTGAACTCTTATCGGTGTTTCGAAGATTTCGGAGAGAATCAATATAATTATACGCTTATTGTATAATATTTCTGATAATGTGGAATGTTGGTAAAACAAGAGATCATTTCACCCAGTAGCGGAGGGTTCACGGTTAAATCCCAGCTCACATAAACTTCTAAAGGATAAAGGATAACATGCTGTCCGCGAGTTCTTTGCAGAAGTTGCCTCGTTTTCTCATTTCCTTCGTTACACTAATTCTTGAATTATTAATAGAAGTTTCAATCATTACACGTGTAACCAAGAAGGTATCATTTTCTTGACATAAGGTGGCTAAAAGTTCTCGTGACTGAAGAAATAAATTAGAATATGTATTTTTCATTTTATTATTTTTTCTCAGCTTAGCAACTACCAAGCTGTATAAAGTTGATCTCTTCCTCTTCATGTGGTTGTCATCTCGCTAATATAGATCAAAACTACATGAATGATTAGTTATTTGACTAGATCATCTCGAGTAAATCAGACAAAAATATAAGAGAGTTCCCTGAGAAAAACATCATAGGAATGATCAGACAATCATAGGTACGTGATTTTTTGATAGCCTAGTTTTATTTATCTATGACATGTCAGAAAAATTTAAAAACGTAAGTAAATATCTCAGTAATTTCTATTGTAGAAGATTCATAATGCTTTACAATCGGTTTCATTATTTAGGAAACTAAAAACGAAAAAGAACATTTAATACCGTGACCCCATGATTATGCCCTTGTGGTGTAACAGGAGAGCCATGAGGAAACCCACTAACACAATGGTATTCGCCAAAGGCTCACATGATCTGAGATTGAACCATGGACTCCTTGTATCAGAGAAAACATTCTACTAATAAGTCACCTTCGTCATTAGGAGTTTGAATACCTTCAAACTTATTATACCTAATTATTCACCCTGTATCAAATTGTCTACAGCAGAGGATTTGATAGTACTTTGAAATTAAATGTTGTTGTTATTTTCCCAAATGATCTTAAAATTTAATGTAGTGTTCCATTGACCTACAAACTCAACGAAATAGTAATTCTCTGCTCTAGAACAGCTGCTAAGCAAACTCCGTTCTACCACAAACTGTAATATTGATATTGCTTTAATTACACGTTCGATATAGGAATTTAAATTTGAAAATCATTTATCTTACTCTGCTTATCTAAATCGTGCGTCATAATTTAATAAGAAAATGTCATATTATTCGCACATGTTTCTCTGAGGTAATTAAGTTTATTCTAAGATAAATTAAAAATTTATAGCATAAATATAGGTATTTTAGTATGCGTCATTTCTTCTGTACATGTACACTCATGTCCAAAATTATTGTCGCATATCTATAACTGTCATCTTGTATCAATATAATTTGATAATAATTTTGCAGGGTACTTTTAATACTGATAGTATATATAATTGGGAAATGTATATGTATAACATTATTGAATAATATTATAATCGTTATATTTGACATGCTTCTATCTGTTCTTTGAAAAGTATTATTCTACTTTTATCTGAAATTCAGACAAATCTGTTTTATTAGTATTGCGAAATTAATGCCTATTTCATAGAGTGCAGTTGTTCAAAACATATTTTGTATGAATCTAAATGTATATTTGTAGTAAATTTCATAGGAAAAGAATTATAAATACGAAAATTATAACGAGTAAAATAAAATGTTGCTAAATGGACAAGAAAGTTTTATTTTCGTTTTATTGTTCTTATTTACTGCTCTTTTGACATGAAATTTGCCACATACATGTCTTTACCGATTATACACATACTAACACTATAAGAAATACTGGGCGAATTCATTATGAAATTATATTTCTACAACAACATATTTATAGACATGCGACAATAATTTTGGACATGAGTGTACATGCATTACCTACACTCGCTAGCATTGTATGTGTTTAAGTGCACTGCTGTACACCATGAAAATTACTAACATGGCATTAGTTTAATGCTTTAAGTGGATACATTTCAGAGCATTTTCTCTTTTAGTTGGCTTTGAAACGGTATTTCCATTGACATAGATCGACACATTGTTGAATAATATTATAATCGTTATATTTGACATGCTTCTATTTGTTCTTTGAAAAGTACTATTGTACTTTTATCTGAAATTAAGACAAATCTGTTTTATTACTAATGCGAAATTAATGCCTATTTCATAGAGTACAGTTGTTCAAAACATATTTTGTATGAATCTAAAAATTACATCATAATTTACTTGTTTATCATATTTCTTATATATATATATATATATATATATATATATATATATATATATATATATATCCGAATCTTAAACAGAGAGACCTCAGAAAGAACGTAAATTAATCGAAAATTACAGTTTTCTTTGGAAATAAAGTTTCGTTTAAACATCTCATTTATTAGATTTATGTAATGTTGAGCATGGGAGATACTGTAAGTAAATAAGACGTTCTCTAACTGAATGCCTGAAAGAAACTCATGGCAGGCAAGCTAAATTGTAAGAAAAGTTTTCTTAACGGAAGTTGAGAAGAGGAAGGAGGGAAAGTATAAAGTACGTGGGTACATAAGTAACTAAGAAAAGGTCTTGGCCCATTAAGGAAAAATTAAAGAAAAAAGAAAACAAGTCTCCTTTTACACTTGTGACTCAATGTTAATTATCTTAGAAATTATATCGGTGGTCGTAAGAAATGGAGGTTGGGTTGGGGAAAGGGTCTAGGTCAAAACCCCCACAGCCAAAACCCCCACACTCAAGAAATGTCAAAACACCCACACAAACGGTCATAACCCCCACACAAATGGACAAATCTCCCAAACGCACGAACGGTCAAAACCCCCACAGCCAAAACCCCCACACTCAAGAAATGTCAAAACGCCCACACAATCGGTCATAACCCCCACACAAATGGACAAATCTCCCAAACGCACGAACGGTCAAAACCCCCACAGCCAAAACCCCCACACTCAAGAAATGTCAAAACGCCCACACAATCGGTCATAACCCCCACACAAATGGACAAAACAGCCACACATAGCAACGGTCATAATCCCCACATAAATGGACAAAACTCCCACAAAATCGGACAAATCCCCCACACTCTGAAATGATCGTCATTTCACGTCTTTGTTGCGGCTCTTTATGACGCCCAAGAAGAATAGTTGCAACATCAGTTTAAGTGGAATAAAAAATGTTATTAAAAAGTACAAGGGCAATACATGAGTATGCGGCTTTTGTCAATTTGTGTGGCAGTTGTGACTATTTCTGCATGTGGGAGTTTTGTCCATTTGTGTGGGGGTTTTGTCCATTTATGTGGGGATTGTGACCGTTGCTATGTGTGGGTATTTTGTCCATTTGTGTGGGAGTTATGACCGTTGGAGGTTATGACCGTCTACCAGTGTGGAGGTTTTGGCTGTGGGGGTTATGACCGTTCGTGCGTTTGGGAGATTTGTTCATTTGTGTGGGGGTTATGACCGATCGTGTGGGCGTTTTGACATTTCTTGAGTGTGGGGGTTTTGGCTGTGGGGGTTTTGACCGTTCGTGCGTTTGGGAGATTTGTCCATTTGTGTGGGGGTTATGACCGTTTGTGTGGGCGTTTTGACATTTCTTGAGTGTGGGGGTTTTGGCTGTGGGGGTTTTGACCGGTTCCCTGGGGAAAGAGGTCTTGATCGACAGTCTCCGCGAACTCTTCTCTACGTCACTATTGATTTCGTTAATGAGAACGGAGCAGCATGGAACTGACTCAAGATTAATTGCAGAGTGAAGGAAGAATAGCCGCTGACAGCGCTTAACGAACACATCGATTCTTTCCGCTGGCGAAGAGTTTCTGAAAACAGAAATCCATCTCCTTGGCACTTTGCAGGGTTCCTCAATTCAGCTTAGGTCAACATCGTGTTAAGTATATGCTAGTTGTATATGAGAGTTTCAGAGTAAAGGAAAGAACAGAGAAAGAAAGACGAAGGAAAAGAATAATGTACAAAACATAAGGGAAGTAAGCATGAGGTGAAACGGAGACGAGTTAATAGAGGAGATAAAAACAAGACATTCAAGGGAATTAATTATGTTGGTAGTCTACACGGTATTTTTCCTCTCTCAGCTGATAACATTTTATTGCCATGAACCTCTCAGAAAGAAAATAATATATATTTAACGTACTTCTAGGTACACTCATGTCCAAAATTATTGTCGCATATCTATAACTATCTTCTCTTAAGAATATAATTTGATAATGATTTTGCAGGGTGCTTTTAATACTGATACTATGTGTATAATCGGGAAATGTTAATTTGTGGTAAATTTCATAGGAAAAGAATTATAAATACAAAAATTAAAATGAGTAAAATAAAATGTTGCTAAATAGACATGAAAATTTTATTTTCGTTGTATTGTTCTTATTTACTGTTCTTTTGACACGAAATTTACCACATGCATGTCTTTACCGATTATACACATACTAACATTATACGAAATACCCGTCGAATTCGTTATCAAACTTTATTCCTACAACAACATATTTATAGACATGCGACAATAATTTTGGACATTAGTATACATCCTGTGAGATCAACTGATACTAGAATCATTAACTACCACCTGTTTCTTAAATACGTTTTTATTTGCCTTCCCAACAGCTTTTAGTAATTCCCGTGAATAAAAGTTATTCCAAAGTTAATCATAGGTATGACCCACTTCATGTTATTTATCTACTCTGTTCCGAAGCTTTAAGCACCATTCACTACCTTTTGCAGCCCTTTCAGGTTACTTCTTTCTTGAATATGCTGAATGTAATGAAAATACATATTAACCCAATGTGACCTTGATAATAATTTCAAACCATCACGTTATTTTTTTAAAATATTTCATAGATTTAAACAAATAATGATCTCATATTTAATATCAAGTATCTATAGAGAACAAAGTACAATTTTCCAGCGCAATCAAACTGAGTCGTACTTTCGTAGATTATTATTTGCACTTCTATATTCCAGTATATTCATTACAACCAGTTTCTTTTAATAGACTATTATGTGATCATTAAGTTAAAAGTTTAGGTTGGCTTTCTTGTTTTGGAAAGAATTATGCTGCTGTAATCACACCAAAGATACAACAATAAGCTTTATCAACTCACACCCGATTCTAATGTGGGTATAGGTGATTGGTTAGAAGGAAGATGTAAATTGGAATGTGTCAAGTTGCTGTTTAGAAGCTATTTTTCATAATCACTAATGTCTGTAACGATTCTACTAACAAGTAAGGGACCATATGGTTGTCGCGCAAATCAGATGCAGACATACGCCATCTGATTGAGCATGAAAAGATATGGAGAACACAGAAATTTAAGGTGCTAAGGGCCATAGGGAGCGGAGCGAGGAAAGAGGAAACATTGAATGTCGGCAAAATTGAAGAAAGTCAGAAATGACGGGAAAAGTTAATTTCTTGCAAACAAGGAAAGAAAGTCAACCAAAAGAAAGAAACTAAACATAACAAGGGCATCAAGGACTAAGAAAGATCATAATCAGGATTGCCATATGGAATGCAGTGTTGCCAGCGCTGCATAACATTGATATGAAAGATATAGTACAGTATAGCAATTCATGCACAAGGAAACATATTAGTAACACAAAAGACAATTGAAAAGACTCTGTTCACGTGCGTAAGTGAATATTATACCCGCTTGAATACAAATGGAAGAGAATAGAGAACAGTACGCACCATTTGTAGTTTAATTGCAGTTGACGTGAAGATCACGAATGAATGCGTGGTCAACACACAAACATTTCTCGCAGTGAGCACAGCGGATGAAAGCAAGCTGGTCACACGAGTCTCTGCAGCATTCCTCTGTGAGTCCTTTTTCAAAGCAATATGCGGAAGGTGTTTCAAACTGTCCAGGATGTTCATTGGAGTAGCCACATTTGTAAAACGCAAAGCGTATCATCTTTTGGAATCGCCTAGAGGAAAACTGGTTATGAACAAATGACTGAAGGCGGAGAAAGTTCTCAGGTTGTCACACATTAATACTGGAGAACATTAACGTATCTGTGATGAACTTCACCATGTTTATGAATGGACGAAAGAAGAACACATCAGCAGATTGTATAAGGCCTGTACATTTCGGAGGAATCAGCTTTTTGTAGAACTGAACACCGTCAGGAACTGTCATGTTGTAAAGAGTGTCATCCTTGTTTGGAGTCCAGGAGTCAACCAAAAGCAAAACACGATCCTTACCCTGAAGATCGGGCCACAAAACTTCTTCCAGGGACCTTCAGGTCAAAACCTGCCTTCAGGTAGAACACTGATCATCATCATCATCATGGAACGATGCTCCAAAACACTTTCGTTTCTGTGTTATCATGTGTACCCCCTTCACTTTCATGTCTATATTTGTCCTCCGTCATGTACATTATTCACTCACGACTATCGTTAAACCTTTTTACGCACGTGTACAGAGTCTTTTCAATTGTCTTTTGTGTTACTAACATTTTTCCTTGTGCATGAATCGCTATACTGTGCTATACCTTCCATATCAATGTTATTCAGCGCTGGCAACACTGCGGTCCATATGGCAACCCTGATTATGATCTTTCTTCGTCCTTGATGCCCTTCTTATGTTTAGTTTCTTTCTTTTGGTTGACTTTCTTTCCCTGTTTGCAAGAAATTAACTTTTCCCGTCATTTCTGACTTTCTTCAATTTTGCCGACATTCAATGTTTCCTCTTTCCTCGCTCCGCTCCCTATGGCCCTTAGCACCTTAAATTTCTGTGTTCTCCATATCTTTTCATGCTCAATCAGATGGCGTATGTCTGCATCTGATTTGCGCGACAACCATATGGTCCCTTACTGTAAGATGTGCATCGCTATTTGTTTCTCTAGTAGACAACGATATGGACATTTTTTCCTCATTGTTCTTTGCCTCTACTCAATGAGTGGTCTAGAACACGAATACTTGAATTTGAAGAGTTTTGATATAGTGAAGGTAGCTAATTATTTTCATAAGTGACTACAAATGTGCCAGCCGTCACTTGACGATCAAACTTCGGTTCTGCTAAAGTAGTAAATATAGAATGCCATTACTTTTTTTAAGACTCTGCTCTTTGAACAGTATCCGACAAGTCAAAATCATCGTCTTGTATATTTTCTGAACCAATATTTATTTGCCTCCGTCACTTCACAGTATATACCAATGTTTTTGATGTTGCGTTCGATACTGATCAACACCGTATTTTTTCTAAAGGTTGATGATCCATTATTTTGTGTTTAGGGTGATAGAAACTTTTGTCTAAAACAATAATTGATAGTTCTTTTATACGTGTATTTATTTAGCAAATTTCCAGAAACAGCCTACGACACCAACTCACTCTAGCGTCATTAACAATCTATAACAATATGAAAGAATATAGAAGAAAGGTGGCCAAGGAGTATATTGAAATGTACTCAGCATTCATTTGCAGATCTGAGGAAACGCCCTCTGAAACTCAGTTTGAATTATGGTGATTGAATGTGGAGTTTTCTATTGAAATATAAGAATGCTGAAAACTAGTTATGAACGACTAGTGGAGTTTCCTTATATTAGTTCTTCCTACTTCATTTATAATCAAACCTGTAGGAGTGACATTTTCTAGAACAAAGTAAAAGCAAGAAAGAAAACCAGGGAGAGGATGGAATAAAGGGAAATGAAGAAGGCTTTACTTGCAATCATTAATTTTATATTTTCATTTACCATTATTAGCGTGTCTCTTGTATCTTGTCCTTATGTTCTCTTCGTTATTTCCATTTTCTAAAATTGTACGAGAGCTATTTTTGTTATTCTTCTTTAAAGCACTAGAGAAAGACTACATGAAATTACGAAACATAATAAGACAAAGTTGCTCTTTAGACGTAGCTCACGATCCACAGCGTTAGATAGAAATCGCAGTTCAATCATCATGGAGTAGAGAGTTTGAAAACATATGGAGTACAATCGAGGTGACAGCAAAGTGAATTGCTACGTGATACAATTCGATTTCTCCCTACACTGATTTTGAAATTTTATGGAACTCAGCAGAATGTTAGAAATAGTAATTTATGTCTTTCACGAACCACAAGATCTACGTGTGCAGCAAAGTTGTCAGCAGCTAAAAATGCTCACTCTTGACGTGATCGTCGTGTACGTTGATAATTTCTTATTTAATGAAATAATCACTTACGAAGTACTCGCCGTAATTCTTACTCATTCGAGAAAAAATTGCGGCTGTGACCTTCCTACTGGAGAAATCACATTTCGTTACAAAGTTTACACTTAGCGGCTTTGACTGTATTTCATATGTTGCCAAGCTCGTTATTCTACAACAATTGAACGACATAATCTGTCTATTGGTGTGGGAGGCGACATCCAGTGGACAGCTGTGTCTTATCTCCATTTCATCATCTCACAGTTCACCTCTGATGGCTTATCAGAGACTGATAAAAATTTTCTCGTATATTTGGGAATCCTGTTGATTCGTTTTACTGCCGATCAGTGCTCTCGTTCAGAAAAATTATATATTCAAGACCTGTACCTAGTATGTGTTTGTGTTACAAATATTCAATGCGTAAAATGCGAAGAAACGCAATTATTATAAGTATTGTGTTAAATTATAATTCTATTACCAGGGTGAAGATAATTTAAACCGAAGGAAAAAAGACGGCTATTAGTTTGCAATTAGATATTTTGCACTATTGTATCAGAATTATTTATTAGATTATACTATAAACTATTACCAGTCATAATTTAGGTGGTATTTGGTACATAAACACGAAAATAATAATAAATGTATCATTCCATTGTACTAAATATATATTTATTTGTAACGATTCCTTTCAATGTGCCAATATTTATGTTTTTACTAAAAATATAAATTCGAAGAGTAAGTAATTTCCTATGATATTGACCAAGAAAACATTGCTATAACTGATTTGCAAATTTAAATCCAATTTTATTTTCTCTATGACCAGCAAATCGTTGTAAGGTGAAATCTGTGTACCTATAAAGTCCTTATCAATATCAAATTCCGATCACATAAAATTCATGACTGAGTGGTTTTATTGAAAAGGATTTTTTGGTTCACTTAAGTTTCAGTCTGTGCGTTAATTTTTTTCCCTTTGGATCGAAGGGATTTTCAGATGGATAAAATATTACCGTTGCCTGCTTGCAAAGTGCACGTAACCACAACCACCTCCCCTTTTCCATGTACGGCTGCTAGCTACACTTAATTTCATGCTTGGCTTGTATTGTCCGTGGAATCTTTTGTCGCCTCAGCAAGTTTTTGAAGCGTTACAGAAAATTATCATTCGAAACCAATGCAATAAAAGCAGATACTGCAACTCTATCCCTTCATATACGATCGTCTCTTTACACGTGAAACAGAAAAAGTATAAAAGGAGCATATATCCCATATCCACTCGAATTACTTTTTCCATATTTTTCTCTCTACACTTTATTTTCCAGCCACTAAATGTACCTGAAGCTAAATTATCCAAAGTTCCACAAAGTCTTTCTCTAATAATGTTTTACTCATTAAGAAGAAACAACATTCAAATGCATATATATTAAAAATCCTACTTAAAATCATGTTCACTATGAGAATGTTTCAAATTGGTTTAAGTGACAGTTCTAAGAGCTTTAACTTTCAGTAAATATTTGTATATCCTTTGCATACGAGTCAGTATGAATAATATTTTCACTAAAACGTGCCTGAATGATATTATTTGTGGAAGATCCAAAATTGTTTAGTTCGTCTGCGTAAGACTTACATTTTCACACTATATAATCGTAAGAGTTAGAGAAAGCCAGAATGTACGAAAATTCTTACATTATTACCAGAAGAACAACGTCTGCGTAACTAAATTTCCACTAGATCGAAACGGAATTGGATCACAAACATTATTCTTATTATAAAGAAATTAGTTAAGACTATTTTTTATATTCTACGCGTTACATCAAAGTTACAATTATGATAAATTGCTTTCAGCAGTTAGTTTGTAAGTGTTGGTAGTATTATTTGACAACAATAATTCGCTGTTGTGAAAAGTTATTGTAATCAGCCTCCATGTTAAATCCTTTGTTTGACCCACGTGTACACCGGGTACTTGTAAGTTAATTTCATGCTTCCCACCTTAGTTTCGGAATTTCTAAACATTACTTCATGTTCCGTTCATAAGGAACAATGCTCAGTGCTCAACATTTTGTAAGGTACACTCTGATATATAGTAATTAGCCTGGAAAAAGAATTCAACACATCACGAGTGTTCATAAACTGCAAACAAATAGCCGAGACTCCATGTCAAACGTTGCTTAAATACGAGAACACCGATTAGTAAGTCATAAATATATGTGATGCAATTCAGTTAATACTGAATAAACTTTAGACATGGATGTTTGCATCATAATGATATAACAGTTGTCTACAATGTTGGCAGATTTTTTAAATTCGGAATTGTTTCAGTCCTCTAAAGACGAGTTTTCTTAGCGTTGTAAAATTTTTAGTGAACGACAAAGATTTAAATAAGCGAAAAGTGTTAAATATCAAAATAAAAATTTTAAACTAAAATTTTCAAAACTTTTAATGAGTGCAAAGTGTTCAAACTTGGAATAATTTAAACAAAAATGATCAAATAGAAATTTTCAACCAAAATATTTCAAATTAATAATTCAATGATTGCAAAAATTTTTAAATTAAAAATTCTCAACCAAAATTTTAAAACTAAATGTTCAACCATAATTTTCAAATAAAATTGTTTTTAAATATTTCAGTGATATACTATACAGATTACTTTTCACAACTCACTAGATTATCAGCTAGATGTAAACTTCAATATGCAAAATTCACGTTGTAGACCAATCGGCTTTAATAACTACTTTTCAGGTTTTAAGTTCTAGATTTATAAGTTAACTTTTGAGACATGGAGAGTGTGATAAGGTGATTAAATTAAGAATATCTGAGATAATGTCAATGAAATAAAGTATTTGGTAAATTCATATCTGTCAAATTTGAATCTGTATTTTGGGAGAAACTCTAGATTTAAACCATGATGAAGATGCTGCGAAAAAAAGATAGATATAATTTTCAAACCTTGAGTTTAAAATAAAGAACATTTGTTAAACAAAATTTCAAATGAAATTGTAAAGCAAAAAAAAAAAAAAGTTATAAATAATATTCAAAATAAAAAAATTGAAACATTTTTAAAAATAAAAATATGTTTTTTAAACTAAAAATTCAAGAAAGTAAAACAAAATTTTAAATAAAAATTCATGAAATGAAAATTTTCAGTGATCTTAAAACCTAAACCAAAATCTTTAAATACTTTTATAAAATTAAGCAAGAAGTTTCAAATTATAAATTGTCAAATAATTTTAACAAAACAAAACAATTACGCATAAAAAATTTATACAAATATTTTCATATTCGAAATTTTTTATCAATACTTTTAAACACGTCTTAAATATTTAAATACATTTTTAAATACTTTAAATAAAATTTCAAAGTGATCAGCCAATCGGATTGCAGTAACAATATATTTCCGTAAATGACAGACTACACATCCTAACGTTCAAATTGTGAACAGAAATCAAACAATCAAATTTCACCATATATAATTTTTTTTTACCAATAACCTTAGATTATGAACCACGGGTACAAGCTTATGGTTCAAATGTGGAGTTCTTAATTTTACATATCAATTGGTATAGTGATTATTTGTCAAGTTATAAGTCCGAAATTTATAACTTTTAATTTAAATATATATGCATTATGCATGTATATAAATAGTGCATATTTTAAGACATTTTCACTAGGCGACAGAACTTAAGAGCAGCTTGCATCATGATATGAGATATCAAATTAAAGGTCTTCGTAAGACCCCATAGCACGTTAACATTTTGTGTCACACACTCAAGTAGCATCGCCTAGAAGGAACATATGAACAGTAAATGTCACACTTAGTGCCACACTTTCTGTAATATATTTTATAAAGTATAAGTGACACTGTTCTTATTGTATCGTTTAATCTTTAGTGGTTAATGGCTTAACCCTTTGGGGATCTCATGGTACAATTTGTACCATACGGGGTGTTTCATGGTACATTGCGTTATAACTCTCCTATTTGAGCTTCTTCGTCCGTTTTTTTTTTTTTTTTGTTTTTGTTTTTCAAGTCCAGAGGCATTGCAGAAGACATTACGGATGGTTTCACACCTTTCTGTGTCGAGACATAGGAGGTGATGACGCCATAAGTCTAAAATTTATATTTTCGTGTAATACTTTTTGGGGGGGTTATGTAAAGTATTTTTGGCGGACTTATTTTTGCACGTAGAAGATTGAAATTTTGCACAAACATGCAGTCCGCCGAGTAGTATTTACTAGATTTCTTCTTCAGATTTCTGCGTTAAAACAGGGGGCATCCAGAGGGTCAAAAAGTTGAAAAGAGGGATATTTTTACCCAAAAAACCCGTTTTTCTTCATTTTCCCGCCTTAGATATATGATGGAGACAAGTGAATGGTACCGTCTGAAAGGCAGTTCTATTCTGAAGAGAATGATGTGCGACACATGACCCTAGGGTAATTAGGGAAGTGTCAGGGAATTTTTATCAAAATATACTTCTGTATAGGGGAATTTTGAACATTTTCGGTACTATTTTTGTGCTGGCTTATTTTTGAACCTAGAAGATTGAAATTGTGGCCAAACATTTCGTCCACCGAGTAGTATTTACCAGATTTATTTTTGAGATTTCTGCGTTAAAACAGGAGGGTACAGAGGGTCTAAACGTTGAAAAAGGTAAATTTTTACCAAAAAATCCCTTTCACGGGATTTTCCCGCCTTAGATACATAATGGGGACAAGTGAATGGTACCGCCTGAAAGGCAGTTTTATTCTGAAGAGAATGATGGGCGAAACATGACCCTAGGGTAATTAGGGATGTCTCAGGGAATGTTTAAAAATTTCCCTCTGTATACCGGAATATGGGACATTGTCGGTATATTTTTTTTTTCTTGGTGGGCTTACTTTTGCACCTGAAAAATTGGAATTGTGCATAAACATTCAGCCCACCGAGCAGTATTTACCAGATTTTTTTCAGATTTCTGCGTTAAAACAGGAGGGTACAGAGGGTCTAAACGTTGAAAAAGGTAAATTTTTACCAAAAAATCCCTTTTACGGGATTTTCCCGCCTTAGATACATAATGGGGACAAGTGAATGGTACCGCCTGAAAGGCAGTTTTATTCTGAAGAGAATGATGGGCGAAACGTGACCCTAGGATAATTAGGGATGTCCCAGGAAATTTTTTACCTGAGATCATGGTGTTTTACGGTAATTTGGGGCATGGTGGGAATTCCTGATAAAATTTCTCCCGCCCTTGGTATTCAAGATAGAAACTTGAAATTTGGCACACACATTCAGTATACCAAGTGCTATTTATCAGATTTTTTTAGATGGCTATGCTCACACAGGGTCGCTCCAGGGAGGCCCAAAGTGCGGGAAAAAACTTTTCCCTCCGAAATTTTCCCTTTGACATCATTTTTCCCGCTCCTGGTATATGGTATGAGCATGCAAGTGGTATCATTTGAAAGCCAGCTCCATTATGAAGAGAATGAGGTATAAACCATGATCCTAGGATAAATAGTGACGATGCAGTAGCTGCTTGACTGAAAGTCTAAAAAATAGCCCAAAAACCCCGGATCTCTTAAGGGTTGATTAATCATTTATTGTTTACTGTCGTACTGAAACTTTAATACTTCTAAGTTCCATATTTTTATCTATGAAGTTGATTAGTTTTTGCATGGAATCCAACGAAAATGAAATTCAGAATATTTAAAATTAAATATTTAAACATTAGTATAGTAGCAACAGAAACTAAAGAAACTTAAAAATAATTTATTAGTCAATGAAATATTAGCATTAGAACGTGTTAACACACATTTGACCGAGAGTGAAGAAATTAGAAGATCTAAGGATGGATCTTTAAATCAGTAGAAGACAAAATAGTGATCTGAATCAGGGTTATTCAATAGGAGTCCCGCAGATCGTAGAAGCATTTCTGTGTGGCTCACAAACGCTCCAATGATTTGTCGTTTAATATAGTATTATATTTTGTTGACACTTTTAATTCTTACTTTTGCTGAATAATTTAATGACTTGAGCCCTTCCACATTCCGGTTAACATGGTTATTGCTTTCGGGATTATTATAATCAGACAGTTCTGGACTAAATGTATCAGAAAACATGGAAAATATGGCGGATTTAAGAATCGTCAACGACGACGTCTAACTGGGATCCCCTTAACTAAGTTTTAACTAACTCTATCAAAATCTTAATCTAAAGATGGCCGACGATATAAAGTACCAAAAGTAATCACCGTGGGCCAAAACAAATGCTGAAACAGAAGTATTGATTAGAATAATGATTCGCACTTAAATCAAATTCAAAGGTTTCATTTAGCAAATAAAACATTCGAAATAACATATAATGAAACGCTGATTTTTTTTCTACATAGTCTACCTAATATTCTTTTATACTTTGATGGCATAACAAGATTTTAAATTTACTCTTTGATATATCAGATATACATAGTTTTGCATTTTCCGTACGAAAATATACAAAGCTTTTTGCAATAACACAGATGTGACAAGTATGAAGTAGAATTAGAGTAAGGAAATAAAGAAATAGATCCAGGAACTTAAGTAGCATAGTATTTTATGAATTTAACACAGGTACTGAACTTATATAAAATCATGAATGTAACTAACTTCTTTCATTCATAGTGAATAGTGAACAAATACGTATAACTTTGAGAGCTTCTGTGGAGATATCGGAGCAACTTGAGTTTGTAGTTGCAAAATAAGGATTATGTTGACTAAAATTGGATATTGACGATATATTTGATTTTCTGTATGCAAGTTGATGCTTTTTGTTATTCTACACCATGTTATTAATATTTTCTGCATTAAAAGTGAGTTTGTGATCATGCACTTGACGGGCAAAACATATTTTACGCCACCTCTCTGCGCTCCGGTGTGACAATAATCAACAGAGCGGAGGCTATAGAGAAAGAACATTAAAATTATTGCTCCCATGTTATTTTACTACCATTGCAGAGGCTGAGTAACGTTATCGGAACATCTTATTTTCAGATTACAACGATAGATTCTATTAATAAAGACATCATTATAAATTGAGCGACACTGAAACTAGTCAGCTAATTGTAGTGAGGTCATTGACTTGGGTCTTCATTACTGTACTTGACGGCATTTAAAGAGTACATATAATAAAGTACCTTAAGTAGTTCTGAAAGTTGGGTCCGCGACGCCTAAATTTGAAATGTGTTGTAATGGAACTCACAGCTGTTATGCAAGAAGTATTTTTTCAGTTACTAAAAAGAAACTAATTTGAAATTATACCTACGTTTCTAAATTTAAATGCCTTCTTACTTTACTAAATTTCTGCCCTGAAACCAACATTGAAAGACATTGCCCTGTGAATATGAAGAGTTGTCTAAAAAGGCATTGCAACATTTGATGCCTTTCCCTACCACTTCCTTAAGTGAGCAGACCTTTTCTGTATTTGCACAATTAAAAGCTTAAAGTGAAGTCGTCTTAATATGGAATCGGACATAAAATTGATCGTGATAGAACTTATTTCAGATTTCAATGCAATTATGGAAAAAAACAAAGAATTTCATTCCTCACATTAATCTCCCCACATTTGAGAACATTGTATATGAAGTGAATTTCCTAACACAACAACGATAACAACAACTTCAAAAAAGATTTTCAATCTTGGAAGTTACTGTATTTTCAATTGAAATTTAGCTCACTACGAAACAATGATATATCTTTAGAATAAATTACTTATTACATTATTTTTCTTGACCTTTTTCTTGTCAGTGGTAATTCTAATTAGTATATTTTTAATACCATGTGGAATTTCGGATAACATTGCAAGGGGGTCTGCGGATTACTTTCCGATTAAACAGGGAGTCAGCGTTATCGGAAAGTTTGAGAATCACTGCCTTAAAGTATTAATATCGCATATAGAATCATAACAACATATCAATGTAACAGTTACGTAACAGACAGCAAACATATACAGGGTGATAGGGAACTCCACCGACAAAATTCGGGAGGTGATTCCCGACACCGAAACAAGGAAAAACGTCCTTTTGCACTTTTCTCTAGGCACATAGTTTCGGAGCTACATGATGCCGAAAACGTGGCAAAATACACTTTAGAGCGCTATATCTCCTCTGTTTCGAAAGATAGAGGCAACGCGGCAGGGATTCTGAGTGACCATCTCATTGGATCAGTTGTTCTTCCACAATGACTCATTGGACCTATCTATCTAAACTTCTTGCGCGAGATACTTCCTACACTTCTGGAGGATGTGCCGTTGGTCTTACGACAACGTATGTGGTATATGCACGGATGGTGCCCCGGCGCATTTCTGTCGCCCCGTGCGTGATTATTTGAACACTGTTTTCCTGGGCAAGTGGAATGGCCGTGGCGGTCCTATGTCATGGCCTGCCCGGTCGCCGGATTTAAACCCTCTGAATTTCTATTTATGGTGGCATGTCAAAACTGATGTTTATTCTACTCTGGTACCTGACATCCAAATGTTGAAACAACGCGTCCGAGAAGCTTGTGACGCTTTGCGGGAAGAACCAGACACGTTTCGACGTGTGGGCCGGTCTGTGCGACGACGTCTGAATGCCTGTGTTCGGAGTGGTGGGCGTCATTTTGAGCATCTTCTTTAGTGTTGCCACAGGTAAGACTATTGTAAGACTTCTGAAACCTTTAGTGTCATACTTTGTGATACTTATTCATCACGGCCACCAGTACGAGCTGTAGTGTATCATTCTTGAAAATACAATCCATGTTTGCCTGTACGCATGCTTACTTTTGTCCATGTCTTCCATGCCTCAGTTGCCTACTCGGAAGGGCCTACAGCGATTCTCGGCCTTCCAATGTCTGCGTACTCTGCTTTTTGCCGAACCACTGCACCAACACCCATGTCCGGCGGTGTTCCCTTGAATTGGTCCCCGACGCTGCAATGGAGAATCCCCACTTTTCCATCTCTCACCCCACAGTTCGTACGTAAGTCATACGTAACACGTCATAGTACATACGTTTGTTTCACTTTTTACTGCCCTCACCATGTCTGCTTTGCGGAATCCCCTTCTTAATGTATGGACTCCCATTGCGCAGTTCCATCTGCTCCATTCAGTTTGCATCATCAGTTCCCTTGAGTATGATTTCCTTTCTCATTTTGTGGACCGACGTCACTACCTCAACTCGTTCAGGAGATATTCTACTTTACCCACAGTGTGTGGGCGATCTTTTGCTCGGTTCCTGCTGGAACACGCCGCCTCTTTCGACTTCTGTTCATGACTTGTTTCCTTGTTTCCAGTTGTGGAGTCAGCTCCCGAAGTGTATTCACCCACACTTCATATCCACAACTTCATGGTTGGTCACCATCAGTACATGGTGGTTATGCAACCACACACACCTAATATGACGCGTCCATCAATTCGTCTCTGTTTGAGATCTCGACATGGTTATAAATAATTATGATTACCAGGTGGGAAACCTATCCATTCACGCCTATTTTGACGTATCTTTACCTGACAGTTTATCCGGGATTCCCTACGCTCCTTTGAGGAATCCCTTGTGTATTGATTTCACGATTGCGACATACCCACCTTTGAATAGAGCAGGTTTCGTTCCTTTGAGGTGACCATGCTTCCTTGCCTCTATCATTCGAAATAGAGAAGATATAGCGCTCTAAAGTGTATTTTGGCACGTTTTCGGCATCATGTAGCTCCGAAACTATATGTCCTAGAGAAAAGTACAAAAGCACTTTTTTTTATTGTTTCCGTGTTGGGAATCACATCCCGAATTTTGTCGGCGGAGTTTTCTACCACCCTGTATGGAACATCAGAATGCACGATAATGCTATTACAAATGATTATAAGCAAACTTTTTTGAACTCTTTCACTTTGAATCACAATGAAAATAATAACTAGGTTTAGAACTAAAATATGACTCAGTTAAAGTAGCATACCACAAAAGAGACAACGCTAACTTTCCCACTAGATGCAGGAATGTTTTGAAAAAAAATCTTGATATATTCTTGTCTCTTATATAACTCCGGATATGGAAGTTCTTTGTCTTCTGTCTTTAATTTGTAAAAAGTTTGCCAGAAGAGGCTAGGATCATAAAATGCGGTTCCAACACCATTAAGAGTAATATGCATTCTTGAATTTAGAGCCTCCCTTGACTGCTTACTTGTTTTCAATATTGTATGAACTGATATTGCTCTCTTGTGCCCAGATCAATGTAGAGTTAAACAAATATGTCTGTACTAATTTTGGAAACAGAGTGGGTCTGAACACATTTAAATACCGATATAATTTTGGCACGGAGCTATTCAAATTTTAAGGAACAGGAAGTTTTTCAGCAGCAAATAAACTTACAATACCGTCTGTCAAAGAGGAAATAGCACTTTTTCCAAATAAATTTCCAACTTGGATACTTGCTGCTTAGACTACTTCATTCATGCTTCTTGCCTTGATGAGAGTGCATTTATTGAATTCAGGATGCCTTGTTGCTAATTATTTCGGAAATAAATTCTTTGCAAATTGTCCATTTGCCCGCACTATGGCTGTTCACTAGGCAACAGTTTTGTCGCCTAGTTATACCTTACTTTATGTAATATATATATATATCAACACATATGAATTAGATTAAAAGAATATACCAATACTCTATTCATGTTTAATACCTTCATATAAACAGTTTATGCTCAACATTATCAGTTTTCCTTTGAAGACCGGAAAATTGCGGATCTGACAACAGAACATTCCTCTATTGCACAACAATATAATATATGTCAAAGTATTATATTATTACTCAATGCCCAATATCAGAATTAGTAGTAAACAGGGTCCTAAATTTTGATGAGTGATAACTTAGGCTAGGACTTAAACCTCATGTTCATCTTTAATCTAATTTTGACCTAAAACTCTAAGATATTTAAATTAAAAACAATATTTCCGTTACCATATAATAATTAGGTTGAGACTTTGTTTGAAAGTATTCAGGGTGAACTTTTTCTTTGAAAGTTTTTGCCTTTACTGGAATTAACGTTAGAAAATCCCTGGACTCATTGAAACAATTACTTTGAAATTTTTATAACATCTTTGTTTCCATTTTCTGAGCTACTGCAAAGATGTTTGTTAGAAAATTATTGAAATCAGTGAAAAATAGTTTGAGAAGTTTGTTTTAAATTTATAATTATTGTCAGATTTATTGTTATAAAATTTTAGTGTGAAAAGTTGATTTCAAATCTTTAGTTTGAAATCTTCATTTGAAAATTTTGTACTTACTAAGGATTTGAAAATTTTTAGTTTGAAAACTTTTCTACGAATTTGTTAGAACTTTTAGTTGAAAAGTTTTTAGTTTGAAATTTGTGTTTTATAATCTTACAGATTGAAAATTTTGTTTGAAATTTCTTAATTTAAAAATCTTCCAAATTTTAGTTTAAAAATTTTAAATTTTTATTTTGAAATTATGTAGTACACTTAAAATTTTGTTTGAAAATTTTCACTTTTGGAAAAACTTTTAAAATTTGTTTTAAGATTTGCACTCAATTAAAATTTAAAGAATTGTTTGAAAAATATGGTTTTGAATGTTCTTAGTTAGAAATTTCGAAATACTTTCCAAAATATCAAAATCTTGCATTAAGATACCCATTAACATTTTTGCACGTTTAAAAACTTTGATTGAAAATTTTTGAACTTAATGGAAAATTTGAATTTTTTATTTCTAAATAATTAAATATGTTTTTCAAAAAATTTGTTTGAAACTTTTTAATTTGAAACATTCATTTCAAACTTTTAGCACACAAACAAATTTGAAAATTTTTGTTAAGAAAATTTGTTTTAAAAGTTTTGTTTGGCCCTTTATAGTTTGAAGTTTTCGTTTGAAAACACTTAGAAAAATATCGAAATCTTGCATCAGGGTATCACGTCGAATTGATGAGAAGAAAGCAATGTACTCATTCATATGATCATATGTTGCTGAAAGCATTATCTTAGTGAAACTTGGGGCACAATATTCAAGATTCACGCCTCATGCCAAAAGCTAATTCAAGTATCTCGCCAAATATCAAGTGTATTTTCATATTGTTTTGGTCAACGCTTAATCCATAGAAGGATACAAGGTGAACCAACGAAATTTCAAGAGTTTACATCCTAGAGAACAATTAATATTTTGACATGTGCCATCCCTAACTTTTGGGATAGAGTGGTGTGATATACAAGGTTCTTCGAGGTCACCTGACATAGGGTACCTGTTGTTATCAGAGTTAAAACAAAATGTAAGATGGAAAACTGTTTCCAAATATGATGTTTTCAATCTAACGTGAAGGAATATTTTGAATCGGACGTGCCGTTTGGGCTGAACACTCTTTACGTGCCCAATGTTAAATGAAAATGCAACGTTGCTATTTACCTGGAAAGCAACGTGAGTGAATGAACTTACTATTTGCAGTAACTTCATTCACTTATGTTGTGGGTCCTGGTAAATGGCAACGTTGCAATTTCATTTAACATTGGGCACATAAAGAGTGTACAGCGCAAACGGTTCGTCCGATTAAAAAAAAATCCTTCACTTTGGGTCGAAAACATCATTTTACAGCGAGTTTCTCCTCTTACATTTTGTTGTAACTTTAATAATAACAGAGTTACATTATGTCGGGGACTTTGGAGACATCCTGTATGTGTCCTTTTGACGAAAGTGAGTTCCTAAATTCATCCATATAATCATATGTTGTAATAAAGCTACATATTAGAACATAAGTTAAGTCAATAGCCAACCACATGGAAAATATATTACAACATACGGTGATATATTCACAACCACATGGTAAGTGAACAAGTTTGACAAATCTGATTTACTGAAGTGTATATAACCGAATTCTAGTAACACTTGCCAATTGTTATTAAACTTCTCAAAATTTATGGGGTGAGCCTTTATTCTCTTCCGAAATTTGGGAAGGGGCCGTCAGCATACCCACATCTTATAAAAGAGAATGAACGTCTTTACTAAAACATATAACCATATAATATGATAAACCCACAGGATAGAGGATAAAGTAGGTCAAATTCTCCGAAATTGAAATGTTGGCAGTTTTAACCCATTAAATGGATCGAGATGGACTACTCAAACTTAGAGGTACATGTCTCGGTCCTATATCATATATTAAATTTTTAGGTTTATAATCATGCCGGTTGTTCTGTATGGTTGCGAAACATGGTCGCTTACTCTGAGGGAAGAACATAGACTGAAAGTATTTGAGAACAGGATCCTGAGAAGAATATTCGGACCCAAGAGGAACGAGAATGGGGAATGGCGGAAGCTTTATAACGAGGAACTACATAGTTTATACGGTTTACCCAACATTGTTAGGGTCGTCAAGTCTAGGAGGCTTAGGTGGGCAGGTCATGTAGCTAGAATGGAAGAAAGTAGAAACGCTTTCAAAGTCTTGACTGGTAGACCCATAGGAAAACGACCATTAGGAAGACCTAGGCGCAGATGGGAGGATAATATTAAGATGGATCTCGCAGAGATAGGAATACAAAGTAGAAACTGGATGCAATTAGCTAAGGATAGAAGTCAGTGGAGAGCTTTTGTGAACGCGGCACTGAACCTCCGGGTTCCATAGGCCATAGAGTTAGTTAGTTAGTTAATTTTAAAAATGTTAGGGGTTTTTCTTACACACCCTCCCAAAATTTAGGATTGGGCGATGATAAACTTATAAGAAAAGAGAACATTGATTAGTATGACGCCATACCACGTGATATGATTACGTTATCCTTTTAGCCAATCAGAATTTGGATGAGGTATGAATCCCCAAGTACTACTTGTATAGACTCCAGGCGACACATATCGCAAGCCCACACAATGTTTCAATGAATTTCGTCTCTCTATGATAGTTGGTGGCAAATGAATGACAGATACTATTTGTAGTGTGTTGGTATCACGTACATCCCGTCATGCAAATGATATTTCCAGCCGAAAAATGCCCACAAATGACGTGATATCAAAGTGGTTCCAGCATCATCATTCTCATGGCATTTTAGTTTCCTGATCTCAGCCCTGTTGAGCATTATGTGGTTAAGTAAATCGGGTAGTTCACAGATGATGTCCCCCATAAGCTATTGTGTGGAAATTGAGGTGTGCTATCGTGCCTGTATGGTATAGCATTCTTTAAGGACGATATTACAATCTTGTAGCATCATTACTATTGCGCGTCCATATTAAATATCTCTAATTTTTGCCCACTCAGTGTAAGTTACAATTGACAACGATACTGAAGAGGTTAATTTTCGCGTCAAAACAAATTCACGCAACTCAACATATTCACAAAAGGTTCTTTAGGTATCTCACTGGTCGCATTTGTTCCGAGACACCACGGGACGTGCCTTGGATCTCAGTAGGCTGTTATGGCAAAATATTTAGATATTCAAAACTCATCTTGTGATAATCCGGCTCAGAAAGTCCCGTTTTATGGAAATAACCTAACATAGAGATTACCAGAGAAGAGAATATGTGCGGGATACTCATTAGCACAAATGTGATATCCAATGAACATTCCAATTCTCCGGGACAGACGTCCCTTATACGTCCAAAGAATGTATCTGCGCTATGCGGAAAGATGGGGCCAAATGCAATCAGATTTCTCCATTTGTAGCACTTATACCAGAAAATTATAATGAGAAGGAAAATTGTCTTTTATCTATATTTTTTAATCAGAAACAATGGGTTTGAGGAAATAAATATTCATCACAGATCAAAGAGTATTTGAAAAAATGAAATTACAGTTTTCATACAACACCTGACTAAATTTCTACTCAAACTGATTGCTTTTATTTCATTTTACTTTCAGGAAGAAGAATACGTGATTTAGAATCAAATGGTATTCCAACCTCGATGGAAGAATTCAACCACGGTAAGTTCACGTAAAAAAAAATATATTTTAGTTCAGTTAACACCTCTCGTAACTGGTCATTTCTATTCATAAAGAAAGCAACATGCTGCTTTCCAGATTGTGTAATATTCCTATCCATCAATTTGGTCTCCGTTTTAGCTTTAAATATTTTTCTCGACACTTTTTTAAGTGAAACACTCCATATTCGTCACTAAGATGTATAAAAATTTCTTCGGTCTTCCTATATTGAGTATAATATTATATTATATTCAGTATATTACATATACTCAATACATTTTATTGAGTATAATTAAGTATATTTAGTGTTAAAATCCTTCGAGTTCGGGTGATTCAGGAACATATTAATCAAGTTTATCTTGAGGAACGGAATTGTTGTGTGGAATGTTGAACTGTCGCCGAAAAGCTCGTTCTGTAGCGATCACAGATCTGTTGTTTTTATAATAAGCGCGTACGGCAAAACCATGATGTGCACCGGTCCAGACCATATTAGCTACTGAAATGGGGTCAACGACTGAACAAAGGCAGACCACGTGCAACTGCAAACCCCACCACAGCTCTCGCGGTAATCGATAGAAACTGCTTAGTCGGTTCTGCTGCACCCTAATCTTTCCTATCTTTGTCCTTACGACATATATTCTGTATCTTGTTTATCTTAACAAGAATTGTTATCAATTGACTACCGCAAACTAACTAATCTTACGCTACACAGCATGTATATTGTACCATGTCTTTTGCCAACACTTTGTCCCTTTACATTTTTGTTTTTGCATTAAAACCACAAAAACTATAGATCTTTAAAGAAACTCTTAAACTGTTTTCACTCTTTTTTCTTAGCTGTATCTTCCGAGTGCCACTTTGATAATAGCTTCATAAATCTAGGTATTAGTAAGCACCTGTTCTTCGTAATTTTACCAGTGGCAACTGTGGAAACTACGCCATCTCTGGCAACCCTGGAAACGTTTTCATTATCCTCCTTGATCCTGTTCTCTGTAGTTCTACTGGCAACCCTGGAAATCATGCCTTCCCTACCATCCTTCTACTGCACTCTTGCCAAGTTAAAGGTATTATCTTGACTTGACTTGTTCAATCTAATCTTCCTCCTATCAATCTCCGCTTCAACATTTGCGTTGGTTTGGTTAGCTTTCCATACTTTCTCCCCTATCTTCTTCTCCTCTTGCCGGCAAAACCCACTCTCTGTTGCAGAAAGGTAAATAAATCGTTCAAACGAACCGATTATTTTTAGTGATCGAACCGTTCACCGCGTATCAAACAGACACGGGCAATGTATGACACAAAAATCGTAATTACTCCTTAGTATTTTCACATCTAAAGGCAGAAATGGCAAATACATAACTATGAAGATTGCAAACGGCTACAAATCTATCATTAAAATCAAAAGTAAAACTAAGTTGAGCAAATAATGTCAATTCATTCTCTAATCAAGAATGAAATAGTAATCCGTTGGGTGATTTGTCCATTGAGCGATTTGTTCTTTGGGTGATTTGTCGATTGTGTAATATGTCCCAAATTATAGTTGGGGGATTTGTCTATTTTTGCATTTGCTAATTTGTCCATCTTCACGATTGGGAGATTTGTTCATTGGACGAAGTGTCCTAGACTCCATTATCCCACAGAACAGCTAAGACGTGTAGAATGGAGTCATAGAGGTCGTGAATGGTAGCAAGTAGAATTACACTATTCCGTACTCTGTACATCACTGAGCTTTGTGAAAGAGGATGAAGGCAAAAATCTACACCGCATTTGTGGCTTGTAAACGGATCACAAATGTTCAGTTATGTTTAGATCAAGGGATTGGACGAGCCATGGAGGGAGCTCAATTTCATCCAATATCCCTTAAATCACACCACAAAAGCCCTAGCTGTGTAAATGAGAGCAATAACATCCTGAAATATGACGTTATTGTTCGGAAACATTGGCACCATTGGATGCACATGGTCTCCTAAAATGGTGATATAATCACGGGCAGTGACGAGACAGGTAAGCGCTAGTATAGTACCTACTGAAAACCAGAATATTACTGCCCATAATATTATAGTTATCGCCATATTTCTTAGTTGGGCCGAGACAATACGGATAATACCAGTTTGCCACATGACACAGTGCTGTGGGAGGTACTGCTTGAGTTCCTTCGTCACTTGCACTGCAGTTGCACAACGGTTCGGAGTGACAATCCGTTTTAATGTTTGGCAGGAGCTGTAAGTGAGGGATTTTTTTTTTCGGTTACTGTTTGTCTTCATCGATGTGGTTCTGGCATGAGTTTTGTAGCTGTCACGTTGATACTCACCAAACCCACTTAAAACTTTTCGCCACGATCCCCAAACATAATCCAGCGCTAATAATTTGCTCTCTTTAGAAATCAGAGAGGTAACTCATTTTATACTATCACCGTCTGCTCAGTTCACTGTATATTGTTGTTCTACTTCTCCTCATGTAGTATGGAGCTTGGCATACACCGCTATCAAGAGTCAGGTGCAGCGGTCGCTGCCTGACCGTTGCCGTCCCGTACGTGTATTCAGCTCCATGTACTTCCATTAACCCTCGAGAAGTCGCGCTGAAAAAGTAACGCGAGTAGTCGCGCGCGGTCAAAAGGACCGCACGAACATAATGTGATGCAAATATAGTTTTAAACATTTTTCTTGTATTAGAAACGTAATTTTGTACATTTTCTGATTAAGAGGGAATAATATTTTTATTATTATAATAAGTTTTACAGCAATAACTATTAGTGAAACCTACAATTAGACATGTCCTTTTTTTCTCATTTGGAATAAAATGTTTTTTTTTTTCGTTACGTATTTCTTTAGATAGATAGCTACGCACTGGTTTTATTAAAAATTCTAAATCTGATGACGATCTTTTGTTTTTGTCAACTCTGGTTCGTCTAAAATTAGAAATACAATAGTAAACTAGTTAAAAATATACTATATAAACATAACACTAAAACAAAGCTTCACAGCGCATTTTGCATTGAATTAGAGCCCACTCGTAGCTAAGCGGTTAGCATACAAGCCTTTGGCGTGGGACTTCCGGCTTCGATTCCCGGTGGGACCTCATGTGGTTCGGATCCCTCGTTAAGCAGTAGGTCCACGCCTTACATAGCCCTGATGCTGGAAATGGCGCTAAATTGAAATCAAATCAAATTTACATTGAATTATTTTACAGTCCTGTTATTTTGAAACTTCACCTATAGAGCACCACATTGAATTATTTTAGATTATCTTCAAATTTGCACTGTTCTACACTTCGTCGTCGTTTATTTCGTCCTCTCCTGCTCCATATATATTTGTTATGATTTTCCTCAGACAAAGCTTCCACGAGATCATCTCGGCTGGTTTATCCAAATAGTCCATTACTAACATTTCCCTCTGTATTTTAAGCTGTTCAATTCTAATTTGCCCTTCTTTCATACTTGGTATCAGTTTGTTAACTCTGTCGACCTCTGTTCTGTCCATTAAAATAATATTTATGTTTATAAAGCTTAAAACATCTCCAAAGCAAAGGTCACGTGCAGAGCGAAACACAGAAAAAACATTACACGGTTAGTTGCGCGCCTTGGAAAGCACCGCAGAATCACTAAACAATCACTAATAGTTAAACTAAACAACGGATAACGGAGTGATTGAGCAGGAATGATCGGGAAGGTGAGGGGGAAGATTAACTAGACGGAGAAGTCTGTCAGACATACAGAATGGACACTAGATCGAAAATAATTTCCCTGCGGTGCTTTTGACCGCGGCGCGACTACTGGAGGGTTAAATTGATAAGAACTTGCATGTCTTCCAAATTGAGGTGAGGTAATGTATACAGACAAATCAAATTCCGCTAAAGTGTACACATGATAGGAACTTTGTAAGATGTGAAATCAAAAGTTCTGCAGTTTTTTGAACAAAGTATTAGCTATTGTTCACAAAGAAACCGTTTTATACGTTATCGGTTATTATAGTTTAATATTCATACTGTTTCTATTATACGTTTCCCTACTTGTAACATGTTGCGCAATAATATCATACACTATATGTATTCCGATTTCATCATGTTTTACGCTGTTTATTCAATCAATTTGAGGATTATAAAAAGTAAATAACTGTGGTATATGTTATACGTATGCTACTATTTTTTCATGGTAGCTTAGCGGATTGTAAGTAATGAAATATCGCACCTAGTAGATTGGTTTGTTAAATGCGAGCATGAAACTAAAAGCACGCCACACAATCTCTACTTTTTATTTTCAACTTGATGTATCACACTTACACGACTGAAATTCACTGTGCTTCATACAATTCTCGATTTATAACATTAACGATGCATACATGATACAGTGAACATAACAATAAAAAGCTTCCTAAAGCTGATGCTTAAAAACTCAGTGCAGATTATAAAATGCTTAAAAAGCATAAAACGTGAAAAAAATGACAAAAAATGTATTCAACACATATGTGCCATTTTGTTAACTACAAAGGAATAAAATAAAAGAATGTATGCGGATGTTTAAGATTAGCCGCGACAGCGAGACACTGTCAGTGAAACAATGTTTTATTAGGAATGACGTTATTGTTTTATAAAACATAAAGAGTACATATTACTAACATAATGGCTATTTCCATACTTCATACAATGTGCAAATGTTTAGAGTAGTCTTTTACACGCGAATAAACGTTCTTTTCTCTTCTCTTTGTTTATAAATAGTGAGCCTACATTCCGTATTAGAAATTAGAATTTTGAAACTAATATTTTATTGTTGAAATTACTTGCAGCCTATTGATAAATGTAATACTTGCGAAAAATACACGCACTTAATTTCCTCAAATAAAAGTGAAACATGACCAAAGCAAATTACTTCTAATAAATAATAGTATTTTGGTTTCAGCAATGTATCATTCCATCATTCCTTTATCTCACGCATTATCTGATGAACGGCGTTAATCTCCTTATATTGTAGTAAGTTGAGAAAGTTATAGATTGATCAACATAAAGTGCTCCCGAATTACAAGCTAAAAAGGTTTTGTAATGCTGTTTGTGAACCATATTTTCTTAAACAGAAATTATTTTCACATTTAAAATTATGTATTAAACCCCTCCAGCTAAAGAAACATTGTACTGCATATAAGTACCCCATTGACAATCCGCTAGCGAGCCGAGAGCGGCCAAACACCGGGTATCAAGCCAGTATCGACAGCGGCTCGCCAACGACTTTACACTTTTTGCGCCGGCAGCACGCTTAGCGGTAACGTGTCTGCTGCCGCCAAAATGTCGCACGCGCGTTGGTCAGTGATTTGTGGTTTCTACGAGCAAAAATCCATACGCAGGCAGCCGGTTGAATAAATGCCTGGGTCTTAAAGACCAGGTTTCGGAAGAACGAAATTGAAGTACCGCTAAATATTACCGTTATTCTGTAATCAAACTGAAAAAAAAAATAATAGAAAAATTGTTTTCTAGGAACAGTAGTGTGCATGAGACAGTTATTACGAGAAGGCTTAGTGCTTTCATTAATGCGAATTCCACAAATTTCTGCTTAACGAAAGCAGTTAGCCGACTCGTGATAACTGTATCTCATGCACACTACTGTTCCTACAAAACAATTTTTCGATAATTTTTTTCAGTTTGATTACAGAAAAATTATAAAATTAGCGGTACTTTACTTTGGTTTATGAGGCCCCTTTTGTCAGACTATTTTTCACTTGAAAAAGCAATACGGTATAATGTATTATAGGGAGCTAGCTTGTTTACCAGCGGGGACTGAGGTAAAGGGGGAAAAAATTCAACAACCTTTCTGCCTGACTCTTGCAATACTCCCTTACCCTCCTTCTATATGTCAGCGTTGCCAGGGTTAAAAATTTGTCACATGAATGTCATTCTGAAGAGTTAGTGTGAGTTGGTTATTTGTTGGGTGCTGTTGTGGTTGCAGTTTTATTGCTTATTATTCATTTGACAATGGCTTCACAGCGTAAGAGAGGGCAAACTATACACAGCGAAACTAGAGAAGTAATAAGGAAGGCCATAGTGCAGTGCGACGAAGAAGCGAGGGGGAAAAAACTGAAGCATTTGTTTTCACAGCCTAATTTGCGTGTGTCCACGTATACAGAGATCTTCGATAGGGATTGCATAATTGCATAAACTCTTTGAATTAAGTGAGTATTAGCTGAATTTTTTCACAACGCACTAGCAACCCTGCCCAGGACCGTCGAATGACCGTTTCTTCGCGACGGGGTGGGGAACCTGCGAATCAACTCTGAATTCCTCAGCCTCGCATTAAAGCTAGCTCCCTATAATATGTATCCTCATCCGCAATAAATTGTTTGCATATACTGTAACTTCCACATTTTCATTAATAACTCGCTTTTCTGACTATATTATCGCTTCTTTGTGCTTTCCTTAACAAAGCAGTGTGATAATGCATAATTATTTATTATTTTAGAGAAAAAATTAAGCAAAATAAGAAAATTATAAGCAAAAAACCTTTAATCTTATGAAACCTTAGTGTGTCAAATAATGACACGAAGAATATCCCGTGGGAAAAAAGAGGGAAAATGACACAGGTATTAGGAAACACTCACTAACATCTGAAGCTATTGAACAGAAACATGAACTGAAGAGTCAACTACGTATTTCTGCGTTTAATATGCAATTCACAAATCATGCACAGTTTCAATATGCAAAATCAGTCAATATCTTCAGTTGAAATTACTGATATCGGGAGAAAATGACTATTTAAAACTTCAGATGTGAACGTGCGCTTGGAGCGATATATGAGCATTATTACTACTTATTTTTTCATGAATTGTCTCGGTGGTCAAGCATATTTAGTAGTGTTCTTGAAGGTCTAGCATCGGAGGGCGGCAGTTCGAATCTGACTCCCGGCAGTTTTGATTTTTTTCAACATATGGAAACATTTCTTTAAATATAAAGTTCTGCTTTGAAGTGCTTGAAAAAAAAAAAAAACAGATGAACTATCACGTTTCAAAGCCTGTTACATTTGTTCACCCTGTCATCATTTATATACGAAGACGCTAAAATGAGGAACGTTAACATTGTTAATTGGGAACAACTTTCTGATTTGAATACCAACCTTAAATCACATGTCCAAAATGAAAATTATTCATGTTCTGATACCTATTGTAATATACAGGTCACAGTTCGCATCAAGCCGCCGTCGAGTCAACACGGGTACTCTGGTGCTTCCACAGTGTACTATAGCCTATAGTATCGTAGACCATATATACGTTAAGTGTATTTCATAGCTCTGATTACTATATCAAAGCAAAACTACCGAAGTAGGAGTTATACTCCGTACTCTCAATTATTGCCGTTTCGGCGTAGTGTCGGTGTATCAGTGCAAACGTGAATATGGAATATAAAAAAGATCTTCAATTTAAACTAGAATTTGACAAGAAGTTCCGTGCAGTTCGACCAGTCTTCTTGGAAATCTACCATTGGATGAACTCCACTTTCCCAGGTATTTTTGATCACATCAGTGCCATGCAGTTAAATAGTGAAAATTTTTGTATTTCTCTAATATTCAAAACGCAACAGGAATACGATGACTTTGCAGGTCATGCCCCTAGTGAGGTCCCATTCACTCATTCAAATAAGGAAGTGAGTTTTGTTCGAATTATTTCCGCAGCAGATCCGACTACCCTCCTTCGTGTGTTTGAGTTTCCTATCGAGGCACCGAACAACTTATTGAGTGAGGCTCTTAGTGCATATGGTTCAGTGATTAAAATAGAAGATCAGGAATGGGCCCCTCCTTATCCCCCTGGTATTAAAACTGGAACTCGCCATGTACATATGAAACTGACATCTCATGTGCCATCCCGACTTCTAGTCCATGGTTATAAAGTAGGAGTATCATACAGTGGACAACCGATTACATGTTTCAGATGCCAAAGCTCTATGCACACCGTAGCGAACTGTGTACTGAAACGGGGGGCTCAACCCCGAGGGGCAACGAGTGTAATCCCGACCACTTCTCCGTCAATTCCTCGCATGACAGAACTCGGAAAAGTGACTCCTAAGACATCCTACAAATTAGCCCCACCTGTCATTTCTACGAAATCTGGTAACCAAGAAGATGATCTGGAGCATCGACCCTCGGTTCCGGACCCAAAGGAGTTCCCTGCACTTACAATAACGTCTCTTGAGAAAGCAAAGGACGATACCCAACTTCCCAGTAAACGAGTGCCTTTATCGCCTACATCGGAGGCCTCCGGCATACGAGTAGAGCAGCATATCACCTCACACAACATGGAGGTTGAACCACATCCCTCACCAGTTGAGGATAGCGAGGTCCCGAAAGAGACACAGGAAGAGCATCTTGAACCCTTTGAAAGCGAGTTTCTCCAGCATGAGACACAAGGAATTAAATTTAGCGATGTTATTTCTAAACAAAAAAGACGCAAATTATCCCGGAAGGAAGAACTGAATTCTCACTTGGAAGGCAGCCAAGTCTCTCTGTCTTGCGATCGAGACCCACGGACTCGCCCACAGCAGGTGTTTGAAACAGATACATAAGGTATTGGTCTTCAAGGTCAATGGATACGAATTCACCCCAAGTAGTGTGGTGTGTGCCTCCATTGGTTTGTTTTTTCTCTACGTCACGTGTGTACAACACAAGTGCCCTCCGTTTCTAATAGTGCAAGAGTGCAGAGTGGAACAGCGGTATTTATCACGTATACAAACAGGAAATCCTTGAGTGTTAGTTGTGTTTAAATCTACCATCGCCGTATGGTTTTATTTTTACCTGCAGCACTTATATTCATAAACATCTATCATGGATTTTGCAAGTTATTTTTTGCTTCACTTCTTAGTTTTAAGACTCATATTAACTTTGAGTAGCGTAAACTTACGTAGATATCGACATTGCACAGAAGTGTTATACTACGAAATTTTCCTCTATATGACTGTGATAAACTCTTTATCCTTTCTCACGATAAATTTAAATCGCGCAAGTAGTGACGATAAAAAACCATATTTAAACCAATTTCTCGTATGTCATAAACCGGATGTAGTTTGTGTGCAAGAACTTATACATGATTCATTTCACAATATGATGGACTATGATGTGTTTGCTAATTTAGGACCCACCACTGGAGTAGGGATGTTTATCAGAAAAGGATTGGGGCATACCAATCTTACTCTCTCCCCTGACGGACGTATTATTCATTGTGTCATACAGGGGCACCTGGTCGTCGGACTATATGCTCCTTCTGGCTATACAGCTAAGAAGGAACGGGCTGAATTTTATGGCCAAAGTTTGCCACAATTCCTGCCTCTTAATATTTCTCGTATGGTAATCATGGCTGATTGGAATACCACTGAAACCAGTGCAGATTCAATTCCGCCCACCCCCCCTTGTCCCGCATTTTTGGAATTTTTGCGGGCTTATCATTTACGGGATGTAGTCATTGTTTCCAATTCACCGAGGACCTATACCCATTGTACTTCACATTCGAAAAGTAGGATTGACAAAATATACGTCACTCCTGACTTATTTCACACTATTATTGACGTACAGACTATTATACCATCTTTCAGCGATCATGCAGCGATCAAGCTCGACATAAAAACAGATCAACCCTTGCCAGCCCTTAGCAGGCGAGGATACTGGAAGTTAAATACATCCTTACTTCACCACGACGGTTATCGGGAGGAACTGGAACAACAATATTTCTATTGGGAAAGGATGCAACAATATTTCCCAGATCTCGCCTCTTGGTGGACGACAATTCTTAAACCTAAGATCGCTCGGTTCTTCCAAGGTAAAGGACACGAAACACGACACGATCGGCAGTTGATGTTTGAATTCCTTTATGAGGCATTGCGTCAGGCATGGTGTGCGGCCCCCTCACTACAGAATAAACGCACAGTGCAACAGCTCAAACTACGACTCCAAAATCTCCAGGCTCCCACACTCATGCCTTCTTTTATTAATGAGACCACATATTATAGGCTTGCCCAGGAAACTGTCACTATTTACGACGTTGCACGTCTATTGCACCGGCGGAAACAGGCTACAATAGTAGCTTTCCGACTCCCGAATGGTGATATGACTAGTGATTCGATTCAGATACTAAATGTTTTCCGTGAGCATTACCATAAATTAGTACAACCCCGACCTTCTGACACCAATGTTACAACTCAGTTTTTGTCGATTATTCCCAAACTGATTACGGAGGAAGAGGGTCGTGATCTCATGCGCCCCATAACTTGTCAGGAAATATGGATGGCCCTCCAGGCAACAAAAGGAAAGGGCGCGCCAGGATATGAAGGTCTGCCGTACGCGTTCTATAAACAATACTGGATTTTTCTTTCCGATACCCTAGTCAAGTTATTTAATACATATTTACAGGGAGGCCCCATCCGCGGTAACGTCGGAATCACAATCTTTATCCCGAAATCCGCCACTTCCCAGACTGTACAGGAGTACCGACCCATCACTTTACTGCCTACCGATTTGAAACTTTTTACCAAAATTCTGACGGCACGTTTAAAACCCATATTGCAAAAGTATATTAGTCCATATCAGGCAGCCACCCACCCCAAATATAACATCTATTATGTGTTACGTTCGTTACGGGATTTTATAGCGTACGTGCAAACTCGGCGCATTAAAGCGGGGGTCCTTGGCATAGATTTTTCTTCCGCATATGACTGCGTTGATCACGGGTTTCTTCTTCAAACTTTAGACGCTTGGGGATTTCCTCCTGCATTTCAACAAGTCATAAGACAACTATACCAATCGGCCCAATGTCGAGTACAGATCAACGGTCATCTTTCTGACATATTTGCTCTGCAACGCGGATTACGGCAAGGTGATAGCATCTCGACGAGCCTCTTTGTGATAGTTCTAGATACCTATCTCCGGGCTCTGGCTAACATTACCTCTCCCGGTATACCGGAATACCATTAATTACACGTCTTCGGATTTGCGGATGACGTAACCTTAATAGGAACTACGCCCAAAGATATGCTCACCGCCATCCGCATAACTGACGAGTTCACCCAGTGCTCCGGCTTGGCATACAATAAACACAAGACCAAACTCCTGTCATTTCACGGATTCTCCCTACCCTCTTTACCTGATTCACGCTCTCACATTCCCACGGTTGATGTTTTAACAGTACTCGGCATAACTTTTCATAGCGATGTACGCAAACAAATGGATGCTGTCTGGCGTCCTATAGTTCATCAGATTAAGCAGATGCTATACTTACAACGGTTCCGAGGTCTGCATATCATACATAAGGTCCAATATCTTAACCAGTATGTTGCTGCTAAACTTTGGTACTACGCGCGCACCTTTCCCCTCCCTTCTGTTTACGCTCGCCAAATTGAATCTGTATTTATGTGGTTTCTTTGGCGGGGCTACTACTTCCGCCTCCGCCACAACACTATTTATCTTCCTCGCAGCGAAGGGGGCCTTGGACTCGTAAACATTCGTCTTAAAAGTCAAGTTTTATACATGCTAGATGCGTATCAAGACGTTGAGCCTCACATGGACTGTACACGGGTGTGGATCGAATGTTTCTGGCCCGAATACTCCCAACCAAGGAATCCGCCTTTCTGCAGATTTGGCAAATTATGTTCTACCTATGTCACCAATCTTGTTCAAGCATGGACATATTCTGGTGAGCTTGCTTCCCTACTACATATACTCACCAAACCTTATACCAGCAATTGTGGAGAGCGTCACTTGTAGATGTGAGAGTCCGGGTACAGGATATGTTCCCCAATAAACAATGGCGCCATATTTGGCAAAATCTAAGAACCAATGTCCTCCCTTTGCACACACAAGCGGTATGGACGACCATAGTTCATCAACTGCCTGCCACACAAGAACGACTTCTGCGCATTGGACGTACCACAACCCTCATCTCCAAATATTGTGGCCACTCCGACACACTATCTCATCGCTACATGTCATGTTCAGGTGCCGATATTATTTGGAACCTCCTCCTTCGTATGTTGAGCTTGATCTGCCGTACACCTGTTTCTTTATATACAGTCGATCTCCTATTCTTTCCTGCATTTCAGTATTACCCAAAAACCAAACATAATACGGTCCTCTGGTTAGTTGGTACCACATTGTTATATGTTCATCATTCCATGCCGTGGAATGATGAATGCTTATATTTCGACTTTCTACAACGGGAACGCCGCAAATATTTTTCAGTCGATCTCGAAAGACAATCTTTCAGTGGTTTTTTGCAAGCAGCTCTGTCCCACCTGTCGGGAAAGACCGGGAGGCCATGAATTGTGCTTGTGAACATTTTGCTTGTTATGCATAACCATTATCATCGTACAGCGGAGTAGGTTTGCTCAGAACCACATCTTGGACTCTCTTCCCAGTGGTCGGTCCTAGATTACGCCTATATTGTCTCCATGTAATTTTGCTATGTAATATTAGTGACAGAGTACAATAAATATTCAGTGGTCAAGGTATTTAGTAGTGTTCTTGAAGGTCTAGCATCGGAGGGCGGCAGTTCGAATCTGACTCCCGGCAGTTTTGATTTTTTTCAACATATGGAAACATTTCTTTAAATATAAAGTTCTGCTTTGAAGTGCTTGAAAAAAAAAAAAAAAAAAAAACAGATGAACTATCACGTTTCAAAGCCTGTTACATTTGTTCACCCTGTCATCATTTATATACGAAGACGCTAAAATGAGGAACGTTAACATTGTTAATTGGGAACAACTTTCTGATTTGAATACCAACCTTAAATCACATGTCCAAAATGAAAATTATTCATGTTCTGATACCTATTGTAATATACAGGTGTGTATATATGGAGAAAGAAAGAGAGAGAGAGAGAAAGTATGTGAGAGAGATAGAAAACAATATATGCTGTTATTTTAATTACAACGTAAAAAGTTATTGCAATTCATAATCTGGATTTTTACAAAGCGATTTGAACGCTTGAAGCGACTTAATATTCATAAAGCATCTTTTTCTTGAAGTGTCGCAAATAGTCCGATGCTTTGTAATATGTGCCAAAGAAATAAATGCATGTTTTTAACAGGATAGTATCGTCTACCTTTTGCTTCAATTGATGGTATAAAATAATGTTGAGTTGATTTTAACATCCCTTTCAGCATCGAGGCTATATGAGACGTTTACATACTGATTAGCGTGAAATCCGAACCACATGAGCTCACACCGGGAATCGAACTGGGTCTCTTACGTCAAAGGTGCGTATGCTAACCGCTTAGCTACGAAGGAACTCGGTATGAAACCAGAATAGCACACATTACCCCATATTATTTCACCTAAGGATTTCTGTTTTATGATCAGTTAAAATAGTATTTCTGGACACCGTAGCGAAAAATGTAATTGCTTTCTCAAGTAGTGTACGAAAAATACAAAGAATAAAGACAGTAGAAACGAAACCAAGAAATGAATTCAAAGTAAAGTGCTTTGCCTCTCTCGAATAAATCACTCAATGTATTACAAGTGCATATCTCGTGCATTTCCAGTAGAATTATTAAAACGCGCTGGCTTTATAACTTGGCTGTGTGGTCTAGTGGCTAGCATGTGTGTCTGTGGTGTACAGGGTACCGGGTTTGATTCCCGGTGGGAGAACTTTTGGAATTTTAAATGTTCTCTACGTGTCTGTGTTTGTGTCCCTATCATTCAAGGTTACTGTAAAACGTGTATAACCGAGTAGGAAATATACAGAAATTACTGATAAGGGGAAAGTAGACTTTGGTAAGTGAACTTCGGGCCGCCTTTCGCGACGTAAATTAAGAAGAAAATAAGTGGGTTTAGCGAGGCGCTTGAAATTACAGTAATGATTGACGGTTCGGTTCCCAGTCCGGTTTTCTTTCAATATGAGGATATTTTATTTTTTCTAAATACAACGTTCCATTTTTAACATTTGAATTGGTTATAAAAACAAAATCAGATAAACTGTCAGCTTTCAAACCTCTGTCACTTTTATTCACCATCTGTTTGTATACGAAGATGACGCTATGGAAATGCTAGCACTACCAAAGTTCAAATAGATTTCTAAGTTAATATCAAATTGAAAACACACGCCCAAAATGAGAATATATGCATAGTTCAATTATACCAAACAAAATCCGCTATCCCCATTCCCTTTGGCGGTAGGGGTAACTTTAAAATTTTAAAGTGGGACCCCCATTTCTTATTGGACATTTCGATTCTCCAGAAAAAAGTGACTGATTTCACCAAGAATTGAAAACAATTCCTTCACGGATGGTACTGTAATCGATACGGGAAAAGGAGGGGTAGCAAAACGTTATGAATATGTTTTTTGTCAGATCCGTGCTCTGTGGTCATACAGTTAGCTTACTGGACTGCACAGTCAGAGATCCTGATTTCAATTCCTAGTAACCCTAGGGGAACACCAAATGAGTACATAACAAGTAGTGACTATTTTCATGAATATATGCATCATATAAAAATCGCTTAAAGTTTGATACTAAGATATTATTATTATTATTATTATTATTATTATTATTATTATTATTATTATTATTATTATTATTATTATTATTATTATTATTATTATTATTATTATTATGTTACATATTACTTGAGCTTATAATTAGGAAGACCTAGGCGCAGATGGGAGGACAATATTAAGATGGATCTGGCAGAAATAGGAATACAAAGTAAAAACTGGATCCAGTTAGAGAAGGATAGAAGTCAGTGGAGAGCTTTTGTGAATGCGGCATTGAACCTCCGGGTTCCATGGGCCATAGAATTAGTTAGTTAGTTAGGAGGGTAAGTGTGCCTAAAGTCAGCCGTCTCCAGTAGTCAGCCATTTTTCAGTAAAAAGCATATTAAATAAACATACAGTAGCTTATCAAACAAATAATCAACTACAACTTAAATCAGAGCTCCAGTATTGAACCTCATTTGTTCTGGCCTGGTGTGACTCCTCGTGGCAGAAAAGAAAAATTATCATTTGAGGTCTGCTGATGCAAGTGAGCAAAGTGCGCATTTTGTTAATAAAAAAAATAAGGAAGAAGCTTTACTTCAAAGTTAAGTTAAAATTATATTATTGTAAAATAGTACGAGTAAAATAGTACGAATATTGCTTTCTTCTATGCATGAATGTATCGTAGCTTATTAAAAATTCGTGGTTTATGATACAAAACAAGATATTGCGTAGAAATAATGGGGGCTGACTACAAGTTGCATTTTTGATAACGTTTTCCGGTAGTCAGCCATTAGGGGCTGACTACTGGAAATGACTCTTCACTTCAATTTCCAATGGTCAGCCCCCATTACTTTCAACGGATGACTACTGGATACATATACTCCAGTAGTCATCCACTTATCATACATTCAATTTAAATGACACATGACATATAACTAAGACACTTAACTAATACGTAGAAGACTTTTCTAACGATTTAATGAAAAAGTAACTGTTATGATGTCACTAATTGCATCATACAAGTATAATACAGTTATAAAGTACGGGACAAAATTAAACGATCGAAAATGCCATTAAAACTTATGACGATGTTGGTCGTTTATTTTTGTCCCGTACTTTAATATCAGTCTGGTATTGTAACCATTTCAATTCTTGTATTTTTCTAGAAGTGAAGGAAAAAAGGTTAAGGATTTATGGCTGGTCTGAATTATTTCTCTAAAATTTAAAAAGGACAGGTAATGAGTATTTATTTTACCCTAATCAAGGGCGCCGATTTCCCTGTAAATTTGGGGGTCATTAAGATGCGGAAGGTTAGGATTTTAAGACAAATTGCATTCAAATTATGCCAAATATTGTATATTCATAAATACAATAGGGGCCCACATAAACTTTGGGGGCCCGGGCCCCCCGGCCCTAGCAGGATTGACGCCCTTGACCCTGATCATAGCTTAGTCTTTTAATCTAAGGTAGCTATGAGGAAGTAAGGGTTATGAATATCTAATTGATTTATTTTTTTAAATTACTCCGCACAATGTTGCGTTTCTGCACGTTTTTAATTCCAAGGCTGCAATTACTCTTCAACTATTATTATTATTATTATTATTATTATTATTATTATTATTATTATTATTATTATTATTATTATTATTATTATTATTATTATCTGCTCTGTTCCTAGAGTTGCCTGATTGCCGAAATAATACAGAATAATCATAAATATTTACATTCTAACTCACTGTGAGCGTGAGGAAAATATGTCTAACAGTTTAAGAACGCGTGATTTAGCGTTTCTTTCAACCAGTCCAAAGACATCTACTGGAATAGACTCAGTGTCAGATGTTTTTCCAATCAGGTGCGTTGAGGATACTCTATCCAAAGAGTCTTTTTATTTTACACTAATGAACACATATAAGACTATTGTTCTGTCCGAAGATTATCGATCTGCTATCAGTAGATACTTGCTAGTGAAATGTTCGATATCTTAGTCCTGGAACATACCAAATTTTAGCAATTGGCCGTCTAGAGCCTACAAATATATCTTCGATATCAGAAATAGACGTTACGTCTGACTTAAACCAGGAAAACAACATATCCGTTATGACATCTTGTACTGAAGCGACGCAAGGTGAAAGGTCTGCTTCTGTTTCTACAGTCAGTAGAGCCAGAAATAACTCCATATGATCTTAGAAGAAATTCAAAGAAAACCTTCGTAAAATACTTCCGTATCATCTGGCTTTGATTAGCATCTTTTCTGGCTAGCTCCAATCAAAAACAAAACTACCAAACATGTGCCCAGAGAAAAAGTTCAAAGTGCAGTATCCTCCCAAGCATGGAGAAATTATCAGATGGTAAAGAATGAAAAGAAAAGAAAACTAGAAGAGGAACGTCTAAAATGAAAAGGGAGAGCATACAAAAGAAAGGAAAAATTTTAAGTCAAACAAAAAGAAAAGGACTGTTAAGCCAAGTAGCACTAGTAGTTAAAAAGACGAGACGCAAGAAGTTGTTGAAATGCCGTCTAAGGCCTGAAGAAGAATTCATAAGTGATATTGGGAAAGATACACTTAAATATATTGGGTGTGACTTTTGTGATCACTGGTACCACTTAAAATGCACGTGCCTCAGTGAATTATCGTACGAGGAACCTGCTAAACAAGTGCTTATGTGTCCTGAATGTGCTTAATGAACTTCATATTAAAGGGTTAATGTCATAGCTAAATATAAATATCAATGTAAATATAAATGTAAATATAAATAGGCCTATATATTAGTTTTAAATAGAGCTCCTCCGTGGCTAAGCGGTTAGCGTACGCGCCTTTGGCGTGGGAGGCCCGGGTTCGATTCCCCGCGGGAGCTCACGTGGTTCGGATTCCACGTTAATCAGTAGGTCCACGTCTCATATAGCCTCGCTGCTGAACGGGACGTTAAACTCAAAATCAACTCATATTAATTTTAAATAGGCTAGTCTAGGCCGAGGCACATTTTTCTTAGTTTATGGTAAATATCATAGAAGAAGTCTTTTCCTGTATCGCAATATATTTTCCACCAGGCCTGCTTCTAGCCACAGAGGTTTGGGGGGCACAGATATGTTAGGGGGGCAAATCATTAAAAATCTCTTACACATATCTAAATTGTGTTTTTTGTGTTGAGGTCTGGAGAGGCCACGAAAAGTTTAGGAGGGCCAGGCCCCCTAGCTCCCTCTAGTTGCGGGCCTGTTTTCCACGTAGTTTTTTTTGTAGGAACTCTGAGTGCAATATATTTGTCCCTTAATTTGCTACTGAGGAATTGATGTCTAAAATTTCATTAAAAAAGTCAATTCTATAGTGTGGCTGAGTACTGGTTAAAGTAATGGCTGACCTTTGGTTTTCATAGGCCGACTACTGTTTTTTCAGGGTTTCTGGTATTTTCTTTTTCCTGTGTAATTATTTATAAAAGATTTCCTATGCGAGCTACACAAACGTAAAATTTAAACACTGTTCTTTCTAATGGCATATGCAGTAAAAGTTATTAGTAAAAAATGATTTTTTTATACTTTAACAAAGTTGAAAATCTCCTTAAATGGTCGACTACTGGCACATTTACCCTATTACTTGAGATGCAAACTATAGTTGCAATTTTTTTAAGGAATGTTGCCTAACTGGAAAGTAGAACTTTACATATTGTTTTTTCTGTGAAACATATGCTTGTTTAGCTTTATTTGAAAGTGTTAATTTTGCCAAAAATATTGAACGTTGGAAAACCTCAATAGCATTTCCTTATACGGGCCAAGAAAAAGAGAGCTGATATTTCTAAAGGAGGCAATCGTAACAAAAACGGATAGGAGATACACATAAATCGAAAATGTTATGTTGAAAACATTTTCATTGATTTTGTCTTCTGCCAGGCACTGACAAGGTCAGACAAATATTGTCTATTACGTTCAAAATTGCCTAAAGGAAAGTTGAACAGAATACCACAGATCTTATCACTCAGTAATCAGTTGTGAAGTGCTCCATTGTAGTCAAATAACATATATCGAAATAACGTGTTTTCTGCCTCTTAGCAAATAAGAACTACTATCTTACTAGCTCTTGGAGTAACCAACTGCGCATGTCGTTTAATAGCTTCAACTAAAAGGGGTGCTCATTCAACGTGCAACTCGTGAAAAGGGTAGAAGTCAGAAATGGCTGAGAATAGAAAAGAGCGTGTTCTTGCTTTAGTGCAAGAAGGCTATTGCGCTTCACAAGCCGCTGAAAGGTGTGGAGTTTTACCAAAAACAGCACAGGAGTGGACAAAGCGTTTTCGAGAGACTGGAGAAACTATGCGGAGCCGAGGTAGTGGTAGGGACACCTGAACAGGATGCGCAGCTTGTTGCTGCTGCGCGACTTAATCCCAACATGACCGCCAGACAACTTCGGCGCGCATCAGCTTTTCCAGGCTCTCGAGATACTGCTGTACGGCGTCTTAGGGAAGCTAATCTTCACGCCCGTCGTGCTGCGGTGAAAGAATTTCTCTCGGAAGAGCATATAAGACGACGGCTTCAATTTGCGGAAGAAAATGTGAACCGTGATTGGAGAAATGTTGTCTTCACAGATGATTGCACATTTTCTTCCTCAAATAATGGCCCAGTAGTCGTGTATCGTCCGAGAGGCTCCAGGCATGATCCCAGATACGTTCTCCACAAACGTCACTGTGGACGCGTATCTGTATCTGCTTGGGGTTTCATGACATCACAGTGTCTTGGAGTACTCCATAGGGTAGAGGGGCGTCTTACAGGTAAGCAATATTTACATATCCTTCGGGATGTTATGTTGCCATCTGTGCGTTTTATCTACCCCGATGGATTAATCCAGTTTCAGCACGACAGGTCTCCGGTTCATATGTGTCAATTAGTTCAGGATTGGCTCTCGCAGCAGGCTGATTTAGAGGTCCTAGATTGGCCACCGCGTGGAGCCGATATGATATAATTGAGACAGTATGGGCAGAGGTCAAAAGGGTGATGAAGGAGAACTGGCCTAACCCGCCTCCATCCACAAAAAATAAACTATGGGAAATCGTTGAAAGCAGCTGGGAGGAAGTCTCCCGTAGTGAACGCTTTCTCCGCAGACTTACCGAAAGCATGCCCAGAAGGCTCCAGGCAGTCATCGATGTAGAAGGTCATTGGCCTTTTCAGGGCTACGTATTCCCTTCCATTCTTTTTTTTTGAATGTCAATGAAAATGTATCTACGTCACTTTCACCGTTAAACAATGAAAATGAAAAAAAAAACATAATAGCAGTGGACAAGACTCGATCGTGCCAACTTGTGTACTGTAATCTCTCACTTATCCCCCTTTTTTTTAAAGAAAATTTATTGTAACTCAAGAATCAATTACATTGAAGTGGTTATGCTTTTGTCACAAAAAAAGGAAGTTACGAGAACAACGAGTTTGCTATAAAATTTGCAAATAGCCTTTTACGTACATCCTTTGCTAATTTGGAGTATTCTTTTTGTAAATACTGTACATAGAAGGCTCCCCCTGCTTCTAAGTTGGAATTAAAAATATATTTGACGGTCGTTTCTATATACCAATTGACACTATGTTGTTTACTAACGGGATAAAACCGATAATCAGGTCTTAAAACTATGCTAATATTAATATACTAAATGCTAAATTAGTGCTAATTAATGCTAAATAAAACTACGAGTAAGAATGGCTAAAAAGTGACGTAACTGAGACCAGATTTTTGTGGATTCCAGACATATCGTGATTCTATGAATCAACGTATCTATATTGTTACATCTATTGCAAAGAGCATCAGGACTAAAGCCATATTTATTTCTCTTTTCTTTAGTATCAATAACATTATGGACAATCATAAACCAGATAGATTTGCTGGCAACACTCAAGGTCGAGTCATTGATATTGGCCCAAATATTGGACCAATTACACAAGCACTCATCTAACACAATTTTAGGTGGGACATATAATCTAGTCATTTTAAAAACATACAGCTTTTTACTACTTAAAGTTTTAAAATCAAAAAGCTGAGACAGATAGATATAATCACACAAAACAGTTTCCAAGTACTTACAGCTTTGAGGGAGGTCAGCCATACACAGGGGTAGACTCCTGTCTGTTCGTGCTAATACGTAAGTGAGCAGTTGTTGTGTTACACTATTAGCTTCGTCTGTGTACAAGGTCATTGAGCGAGTAACATACAAACTGGCAGCTTTTTCTTGCACATTGAACAGACCGATGCCACCTTGTGAATGTAAACAACACATTACATCATATTTAACACGAAAGATCTGATGTTTACATAGAAACCAACCACATAAACTTTGAATTTGTTTTCCTATGAGTTGAGGCATAGGTAATACATTTGCCAAATACCAGATTTTGCTTAATAGATAAACATTTATAAATTTAGCTCTAGAATATAAACATAGATTTCTGGATTGATTTACATAACCTGAATGACGCAGTGTGTTTACAATATTTATATCATTATGATCAATAGTGTGCATTATGTTTGAACAAAAAGGTAATTCCTAAAATTTTGATACTGTCGGCCTGAGGGACGGTATCTATATCATTAAAATCAATACTATTCTTTATGTTTAACATATGTGATTTACAAACATTTAATCTAGCCCCAGATGCTACCTCATATTCACGAACACATTCCATCATGAGAGAATAATCTAGTTTAGAAGAGACAAAAACTGTTACATCATCTGCATAACTAGCCACCTTTATAGCAGGGGTAATAATATTTAGACCAGTTAGGCGGTCATTCATAGCATATAACAGGGGAGCAAGGCTAATAGCAAAACTCAACATTGAAAGGGGATCACCTTGTCTTATTGAACGTTTGATGGGAATGTTGTTGGATAGGTGACCGTTAACATTTAACTTCCTATGAGCGTCTTTATAAAAATATTTCATCCACGTAACAAATTGTTCATTAAAACCGAATTTTCTGAAAACAGACCATAAGTACGAGTGTTCAATATTATCTAAGGCATTTTTAAAATCTAAATTTATCAGAGCCGCGTTAAGAGCGCAATCATTACAACTAACTAACTAACTAACTAACTAACTCTATGGCCTATGGAACCCGGAGGTTCAGTGCCGCGTTCACGAAAGCTCACCACTGACTTCTTTCCTTAGCTAATTGGATCCAGTTTCTACTGTGTATTCCTATCTCTGCGAGATCCATCTTAATATTATCCTCCTATCTGCGCCTAGGTCTTCCTAATGGTCGTTTTCCTATGGGTCTACCAGTCAAGATTTTGAAAGTGTTTCTACTTTTTTCCAATCTAGCTACATGACCTGCCCACCTAAGCCTCCTAGACTTGACGACCCTAACAATGTTGGGTAAACCGTATAAACTATGTAGTTCCTCGTTACGAAGCTTCCGCCATTCTCCATTCTCGTTCTTCTTGGGTCCGAATATTCTTCTCAGGATCCTGTTCTCAAATACTTTCAGTCTATGTTCTTCCCTCAGAGTAAGCGACCATGTTTCGCAACCATACAGAAAAACAGGCATGATTATCGTTTTATATATTTTAAGCTTCAAATTCCTCGACAGAATTCGCAACGACAAGAGATTTTGAGAGACGACAAATAGTAATACTATCTCGAATAGTTAATAAAAGGTGATAGATGGTTTTCTGTTTAACAGCCACATATTGCAAATTTTGTAATAACTTATCCATGTAGTCCTGTAGTCTGTTTTTAATACATCTACTAAAAATTTTGATATCTGTATTAAGAAGGGATATAGGTCTATAATGGCTAACATTAGATGGTTGAACAGTTTTAGGGATAAAGACCATGACGGCTGTATTAGAGCGCTTGATAGTATGTGAAGCAAAGAAGCATTCATTTACAATCAATGTTAGGGTATCGCCCATTAATCCCAAAATTTAACATATAAACGGCCAGAGATAGAGTCGGGGCCAGGAGATTTTCCTTTTTTGCAGCATTTACAGATCTTTGTACTTCAGTTTTAGTAAACGGAGCACATAAAATTTGATTGTCTTTATCATTTAGCACTGCAGGCACACTGTCAAGTAATTTATTTTCGCAGCCGGTAGCAGCAGCGACCCCAAATAACTGGTAGTAATAATCATATAGGGTGTTACGAATATTGTCCTGAGTAGTTTGAATAGAGCCTTGATCATCTGTGAGTGACGTGATAAGTTTCCTCCGTCCACGTTTGGCTTCTGTTAACACATGTGTAAGAGAGCATTGTTCTTCTTCCGGAAACCCTGGAACTTTACTACGTAACCTAATCCCTTCCATTTTCTGTTTATGGAATTGTAATAATTTGGCTTTGTATTTACGTACAGAGATAAGGGCCGAGCGATTTGTCATAGCTTCAGTTTGTGCCTCTAATAGACATCTATAATAGAAATTATAAAGTTTTCGCTTATCAGCATAAATTTCAGAGGAATACCACCTACAAAAGCTTCGGATTTTGTCCTTACAGTATTGATTCCACCACTCAATATATGTTTTAAACCACTTCTTTTGTTTAAGCCAATAAGCCCACTTTTTAGAAAAGAGCTGACAAAATGACTCATCGTTGAGCAGACTTTCATTCATGTGATAATATCCCCGTCCCCGAGCAATCTTCTGGTCTTTAATTTTAATTTCCATTATTAAACAGAGATGATCAGTGAAGCATATGGGATATCGGTATACAGAAACAACCTGGGATTTGAAGTTATCATTTACATAAATCCTGTCTATCCTTGAGCTCGAAGTTTTTGTAATAAATGTGTCCCCCCTTAAATCTGGGTGTTTGAAGTCCCACACATCTACCAAAGACAAATTCTTTACCAATTCATTTAAGGTAGGGCAATAATGGTAAGTTGGTTCTGTTGTGTGAGTTATACTTGAATTATGATCTCCGCCAAAGGTAACATTATCTGGGCCACTAAAAAACGGCGCTACCTGATTTGCATAAAAATTATTCCGTTCTTTTTTATTATGGCTTCCACTGGGCGCATAAACATTGATTAGAGTTATATCATTAACCTGACCTTTGATAATTCGACCATTAGGATGTAATTCTACATTTGTAAGCGGGATGCCTTCTTTAACCAAAATTGCAGTACCAAGGCTATTATATGTACAATTATTATATACATTATATGATGGATGTACGTTTACAATCTTTGGACCAACTTCTTGGAGAAAAGCTACATCTATTTCAGATTTAAGTAGAAAGTCATTGAGAGCTTCAAGTTTGACTGGCGATTGTATTCCGTTGATATTTATAGTTGCTAGTTTTAAGATAGTACACATAAAAAGTTGTCTAATGTTAGCAACACACTTCATAATACCACACCACTATTTGGCTGCAAGCACTGTGTTTCTGAATGTTTAGGTAGGAGTAGAAACTGTTGGTGACTCACCTGAAGAAGAAACTGCGGTATCAGGTAGATATTCCGTACTCACTAATTTAGCTACAGACGACCGAGTGATCCTAGGTGATACTTCAAAGGGTCCCTGATCCGTCTTCTTAGGTTGTTTTACTTGAGCTATAGCCGTTCCTGCTTTCTTCCGTTTCTTGTCTTGGGAGGCTTCCTGGGAATTCCGGGCATCAGATCCTTTTTTCCCACTAGGACAACTCACAGGGGAGAAAGGATGATCTTTTTCCTTGGACTGAACTGGAAAAATGGGACTTACAGAGGAAACTTCCGATATACTATAGATGCACTCTAGCTTCTGATCACCATCAACAATACTAGTGGAGGAGGAATCACTGTCTACCAAAAGCTTCTTTGTATCTTGTTCAATGACAACTTCATGTTCTCGTGGAAAATCTGACTCAGCCAGTGAAGAAGTACCATGTAAAGCTGGAGGGGCTGCAGATGACGTCCTGTCCTGACTATCACTAATATCCTTGGGAGAGACGTTTTCCTTAATTTCTCCGGAACATGGTCGGCTAGGAACACTGTCTTTTGGCACTATCGGAGTAGTGTTTAGAGAACGGCCCTGTATCACAGGGGTAGTAAGCTCAGTCATTAACTTTGGAAAGTCAACATCTGACGTTAAAGTAGGCAAATTGGCAGGTTTAACCACATTAATTTCTTGGGTTGGCGAAACCCGAGAGCGTTCCTTATCACTTTCAGTATGTTCTATGGTTGTTGTTGAAACAAAGGCCCGTTTTTGACGCTGAAAACATTGATCTTGTAAATGATCTCTAGATTGGCAGTAATAACAAGTACGGTCCTGACCGAAATAAGTTACTAGGAACTTCTGGTTACGAATATCCAGGAAGGACGGTATAGGTTTAAACAAATACATAGTCACGATCTTTCGTCCAGATCTAACTTTATAAATGTGGGTATCGTCATAAATTTCGTCTTTTATAATTTTACACTCTCCATAGATAGACAAGGCACGCGTGACATCATTATCACTATATTCCGTGGGGATAGCATGTATTCGCACATAGGTTAAAGGTCGATCAGCTAATTCTAAAGTCACTGGGTATGTTCCACTATCATCTTGAAATTTAACACTATCACCATGATCTCTTAACAATTTGTCACACAACAAGTCAGACAATAACTTAATATGCACACATTTAGGATAAATATCCAACTCAATACTTAGTATTTGTTCTTCCTTTAACTTAAACGTATTTTGAATAAACTCATGGATTTTTATTGTGGACGGACGGTTAGGAATAGCACGAAATCCTAATTTTAATGTATTGACACGTTTGATAGACATTTTATAATTCTAAATAAACTCACTAGTCACCACTAAACAGAAATATATTAGAATCAAGTCAGCGTAAATTCCAAGCAAACACAAAGTACACTGGGCGCATTCAATGTCTCTCGCACGATACGACACTGGACGGACGACCAGCGAAAGACGTGTTACCTCTTGGGCAGCTAACACGCGAGTTACCGATTGAGCTAATAACTTCTGTTGCAAAAGCTTGATTTCTACAACTACCGGTTGCTGAATATCCCCTGAGCTACGAAGTAACGTGTAGATTTTTTTTTTGGAAAAAGATATTAGTAGTTCATAACAACACACTCCCTTTTTATGTAATTCATGTGCTCCTTGCTGCTATCGATGGCGTGAAAACAAAATGCTACACATTACTCCATATCATTTCACCAGTAGATTGCTGTTTTCTGATCAGTTAAAACAGGATTCCTGGATATCTAAGCGAAAAATGTATTTCTTTTTCACGTATTCTACGAAAAACCTAAAGAGTAAACAAAATCGAGACAAGCAACTTTCTCGAACAAACCACTCAATGTATCAGTGTCATTGCAAACAACGTCTCGCTGATGTAATGAATAACAACATGTAGTAAAGATCATGGGGTCTTCAGATCAAATTCAGCTTGTCATATGGTTTGTTTTCTTCAGCAAAATAGAATTTTTTTAAAAATTATCCAGTCATGTGAGAAAAACAAATTTTGCAGAAATATAACATTTCGTTTTGAGAGGCGTATTAGCACGAAGAAATAGTTTTATTTCTTGCAATCCAAACCGTGAAGAATGAGCTAATGAATAGCGTTTATGGGTCTTTCGACAAATACCATCCAGTGTGTTGTCGTCGGCAACGTTACGTTTTTCCTTTTCTTTTTTTCTCGTTTTCGCGCATCACATTCTGTTTTTCAATGACTTCTAATGCTAAATTTTAATCCGCTGTTACTTCGTTCGTCGTTTTCACTTCCACCTACAATATTAGATTTAGGCATAGCTGACTATCCTCTAATTTGTATCAAAGTTTTGTCAAGTTTCTAGTGAACGTCAGCTAACCATTTTCTTCCAAGTACTAAATGTATTCAAATATTTATTTCAAATGGCTTATTTGATTTCCCGTGATGATCGGACAGACAAACACGACGTCACTTTTACATATTGACCGCCTTATTTGGAACTTACCCCATTTCCCCCTCAAAAGTGGATTTTTAAGGACAACGGAAGATGGGCTCACATATTTTAAAATAAGGTGTTTATATCCATCTGTTCCTCTTACGACATATGTGTTAATGAATCCGACTGGACCAAATGCTAAATACCGTATATTTAAAAGATAATTTCAAGTGCTTCATCCGTTTTGCTGTGAAGACAAGACACAATCTCGATGTCATCATTCTTAAATATTGAGCAAAAACGATACAAATTGCCCCTCTTCTCCATTTAGTACCGAAATTTCTAAACACGGTCGAACACGTGCACACTCGTTTTAAATAAGGAATTTATGTATCATATTTCATCTCACAAACGTGAGAGATTCTATTTTTGGCATACATTTTAACCCTCTCTCTTCTGTTTGGATACGCATTTCAATAAAAATGGCGTGACAACAACCCAGTCCGAGGCAGGTGTTAACTATGTTAATAAAATTAATTTCAAACGGTTCAGCCATTTTTCGTTATGATAAACAACGTGTTTTTAATTTATATACTATGCAAATATAGGTTAATAGTATTGTTCTGTCTTGTTATTTATTTATTTAAGTTATTTATTGATATAAAATTGAGGTGTTACGTTTAATGTTTAACAATACCTAGCATTTACCATGTTATGTGAAGTAGCGAATTTTGTGTCTAATGTTTATATTATATTCAATTTAATGGTCACGCTAGTAGGAAATTAGGCATAAATGCGAAAACATTGTTCACTTTCAGTTCTCAAGAGAATTTCTTTCCTGTCTTTCTATTATTTTGTCAATAGCTTACAAAACACTGGCATCAGACTTTTGCAATTATGTTTTTTAACGTTTTTCCCATAAACTCCCCTGAAAATTTAACCTAAATTGACCCTTACCGGGAATCGAACCCGAGACTACAAGAACCAAAAACACTCGCGCTAGCCACTAGACTTTTTTATTTTTATTCCACGTTAATTAGTAAGCCCACGTTTCATATAGCCTCGCTGTTGAAAGTGTTACGTGAATATAGACTAGACCAAAATTAATTATTGGTGTCCATTTCAGGATCACTCAGTATTATGTTTTTAAGTGTTAGAGTGTTACAAAATCCAACACTTTTCAGTGCCTTATTAAACAACTCATTTTTTAAAAAAGTCTTGAATGTGTATTCATGGATACAATAAGAATAAAAATCACTATTAGAAACAAACATTTGCAGTAAAAGGAAAAACAGAAACTATTTGTGTAATAAAAATGTATATCTTTGTCAAAATATTTATGACTTGGTGTAATCTATATTCACGTAACATTCCTCCACTAAAAACATGCTACCGAGTGATCCTGAAATGGACACCAGTAAAAAAATTTTGGTCTAGTCTATATTCACATAACAAAAGGAACAAGAAACTAAAAATCAACTCAACACTACTTTCATACCACCAATAGCAGCAAGGGGCAGACGATACTATCCCGAAAAAATGCATTTATTCCTTTGACCCGCATTGCAAAGCATCGGACAATTTGCAACATCAATTACAAAAGCTTGAAGAGAAAGAATCTTTATGGACAATAAGTTTCTTACATACAATATTCAATTATAAAATGCCTACTACTTATCTTTCTTATTTAATTTATGGGGCGCGATGGTTCACTGGTAGAGCGCTTACCTTTGATGCATGCGGTCTCTGGTTTTATTCCGCCCAAGTAAGCTTGTGGTGGACAACATTATGTCCGTGACTTTTCTCAAAGCATTTCCTTTTCCTTCCACTTTCTCATTCCACCAACTCTTATATCATTTTTCTTACTTTAATTATCTTCTCCCTTAGCCTAAAATAGCAGGATTCTAGAACACTGGTCCGTATACCAATTGAGTGGTGATGAAGAAAGCAATCAACCTGGTTAACCTGCCTTCACTCGCTATCGCTTGCTCGACATTACTATATGAATTGTGTATTGAGATTTGATAAAGAAAAGAACCAAACTGGTTACTAATCCAAATTCTCCTCTATGTGAGGACCAGCAATCTAGAACCTTCCCGCCTAAAGGGCGTAATAGTGGGATGTTAAATATTTCATTTCATTTTCTAATTTAATTTAGCTCTTCTACATAATATTTTATCTAATATAATAATAAAATATTATCAAGTGCTCGCAAAGCTGGGAGCGATCTCGGAATCTACCGTAATGTGCGGTAATCTTATTAAATATGTTTCACTACTAGATTAGTTGTTGAATGTTTCATAATGCTATGCTAAATTCCATAAACATTCAAGCGAAATAAGTAAAATTGATGAGATTGACAATTTAAACCGCACAGTATTGCAAAGCTGGCGGTGTAAATATTTACTTCATTACGCAAACTCTGTTTCAAATACAACCATTATTATACAGTTCATTTTCATAAACTTGTTCTTATAGCAACTATATCATTTCCTATTTAAATTCAATTTATAGATAATTTTGTGTTACATATCAGCTGATACTCATGCTATAAACTATACAATAAGTTAACATTCGATGTAAATAAATAAGAAATGTATAATGTTACAGATTCTGGAATTGCAATTTAATTCAATTTTAAACTGTATACATTTTCTATGTGATTGTTTAATTTACTTTATAAAAATCCGGATTATGATTTACACTAACTGTTTTAATTAAAAATACAAGCTTATACAGGGTGCGGGGAAAGTCCCGGAACGGTCCAATATTTCGCGAAATATACAGATCAGCAAAACAAAAATAACACGTGTTAAACAGTTTTGAAAAATCTATCCAATGATACCAAACGCAACCCTCCATTCCCACACGGGGGGTAAATTTAAAATTTTAAATGGAAATCCCCATATTTTGTTGCACATTTGGATTCTTCAGAATAAGTAACAGTGATTTGACCCAAAATTGAAAACAGTGCCTTCACGGATAGCACTTGAATCGACACATAAAAAATGGAGGCGGCAAATCTTTATGAAAATGTGGCCTCTCAGTGTCGAGCTCTGGGCCCTGCGGTTAGCGTACGGGACAGCGGCATGAAAGGTCGTGAGTTCGATTCCCACGCAAAGTAAAATTTTTATGTGATTTTTTTACCCACATAACGAAAAAATCTTGAGTTTTATGTCCCACGGTTATGCCGGTTAGGCTAAAGGAGAGACCCACATAACGAATTCATACATTTTAACTTCCATAAAATAATGCATTTGTCCATATTTATTAATTTGCAAGAAAATACAAATGGTGACAAAAATGGCTTATTTTTGTTTTAAATAACCCTACTACTAAGAACTACTTCATAAAGTTACTTTGCAAAACAATTATCGATATTGTATTCCATGTAACTTCATCTTCGCACACACTGTTTTCAATTTTTGATCAAATCACTATCACTTTTTCTGGAGAATCCAAATATGAAATAAGAAATAGGGGTTCCCATTTAAAATTTTAAAGTTATCCCCCGTAGTCCCCAAGGAGGTAGTGATAGGTGATTGCGTTTTCTATCATTGGATAGGTTTTTTAAAACTATTTAACATGTGTTATTTTTGTTTTGGTGATATTTATACTTCGCGAGATATTGAACCGTTCCGGGAATTTTTCCGCACCCTGTATACAGTATTTTATCTCTCTTTCGCACTCTCACTCTATATTACAACTGAGTGTTGCAATAGGTATCAAGAACATGAATAATTTTCATTTTGGACGTATTGTTTAAGGTTGGTATTCAGATCACAAATCTGTTCTCATTATAACGGATGTGGTATTAACGTTAATAAGGATCGTTAAAGTTCCACATTTTAGTGTCTTCGTATATAGCCTAATTGATGAACATAGTGAATAAATGTGACTGAGCTTTGAAAAGTGATTGTTCATCTGGTCTTGTGTTTTTAAGCACTTCAAACTAGACATTTATATTTTAAAAAATATTTCACTATATTGAAGAAAAAGCGTTTCGCACTCAGGCTCGAACTGCCACCCTTCGGTTCTAGAAGTTCAACAGCATTGCTAAACCCGCTTGGCCACGCAGGCATGTTACGAAATAACGCGTACTGATATTAGAAATAGACTCGCTCCAAGCGCATTTTTACACTTGGAGTTTTAAATAGCCATTTTCTGTTTTTTTCAGTAATTTCAACTGAAGATATTGATTGATTTCCCATATTGGAACTACACGTGAAGTATGAATTGTATGTTCATCTTAAAAATACATTATTTTCTGTTCCTTCAATTTTACGTATTTGTGAGTGCTCCTAATACCTGTGCACTGTATGGAGTGAATTTCCCTCGGGATATTCTTCGCGTAATTATCTGACAGACTAAAGTTTCATAACAATCACAGTTTTTTGCTTATAATTTTCTTATTTCGCTTTATTGTTTCACAAAAATCATAAATAATTATTCATTACTACACTGCTTTGTTAAGGAAAGCACAAAGAAGCGATAATATATTAAGAAAACTGAGTTATTAATGAAAATGTGGAAGTTACAGTATATGCGAACAATTTATTGCGGATGAGGATACATTTTTATCACTCACAAAGTCTTCTCCCACTTGTACTTGTAAACTCTCTTTGTAAACGTTTGAAGGAGTCTACCCACACTGCATTACCATGTAACAAATAAAAAACACGAACCGAATATACAAGCAGCGAGACCAGACGACGATTTTTCCAATCGGGCTCTTTAGCGGCAAGGCCGCCACGCGAATTAGCTGCAAAACTGCATCGTGGGCACTTTAGCGGAACAGCTGCTATCGCCGCTGGCGGGCCATTAGAGGGAAAGAGCTGCAACACGGCATAAGCGGGCATCGCCCACATTTCACCTTGACAACGCCTGTGTTGGTGGCCTCGCCGCTGAACTAGGAGGCGGTCCACCATCGATGGCGGCAAAATGTCAATGGGGTATATATATATATATATATATATATATATATATATATATATATATATATATATATATATATATAAGCGGGTGTGGCGAACATAATAATATGTCATATTTTTTAACTTTCTAGCAGTGTAGAAATTGAAGAACTTCGAGGTGCGGGGTGGGGGAGTCAGTGTGTGCCTAAAATATACTTGTACTAGGACAGTACTCTTTCAGACTGATAATTTTTCAACACAGTCCAACAGAAACGTTTACTCGAAGGAAAATATCCCTGTACAATATGAAAAAGGTTATCCCTAGAAAGCACGAAGGGAACGAGGTTCCGGGGTAGTGATCAGAGGTACCTGGGTGTTTCCCCCTTTCCCATTTCCATTACCACACATCTTTCTAGTAAACTTTAAAGATATATTGGCCACTCCCCTCTAATTCAATGTAATGATACATACCAAACAAGATTCCCTGCCTTCTGCAGGTACTTCTAATTAAACTATTCTTGTGCGGTTTGATCAGAGCCCATTCCACCTAACCACTCACTTCACTGAAACCACTCACTTACCCATATGTTCGATCGAGTTACCTATATATATTGTAAAACGCTGTCCCATATAGGATGTAGGTAGTGCGAGGTAATAAAAAGAAAGTCCGGAATCGACTCCCACTACCGGCTTTTATTATAAAATTCCACTAATTAACAGTACTTTACGAAAATACTACAAAAATATTTTCTCTATACTTGTGAGGTTAGAAACAGGTAGTCTTTGACCGAGAGGTCGCAGAGAGGATCTACACAAAGCCGAGGTTTTGTTTGGCTCATTTATGTTCAACCGTTTTCATATTAGTGGTACTGGACGTTTATCTCAGACAGGTAACATATCTTGGTGTCCATATACATATCTTGGTATACACTGACCGATAAGAAAAATATTTTGCCACATCGTTTTTGAGTTTTTAAAGGTCTATCGAACGAGGTGTCACTTCCCAATTTTACATTTAAAATTTTAAAATTGGGCCCCGGACCCCCTTGAATAGCGGCCCTGGTGTGCACAGCGACATCACCATACAATTTGCCTTATGATATTTCCTATTTGAGTTTTCGTTCAGTTTATTTATATTCAACCGGTTTCAGGATATTTCCGTGGAAAGATTAAAATGGGCCACTCTGTACATACCGGGTGTGCAAAATAAGTGCTACAACTCTTAGGAGGGGACTCCTGCCACTGAGACAAGAAAAAAATTCTCATGAACTTCCGGCTATTGGACATAGTTTCGGATCTACAAGGTGCCGAAAGAGTGGGAAAATGACATTCGGACGCCAATAGTTCGGAAACTATCCAACGTAAAGAGGGCGGGTAAAAAATTCACTGAATGAAGTTATTAAATTTTGCATGTTTCACAATCCTACCATACACGCGCAAGTGATTCCCAAAGGAACGTAGGGAGTCCCGATAGTCTAAATGGATATGAATTGATAGTATTTCTACCAGGTAACAGTAATTCGTTTTTATTAAATCGATATCTGGAACAAATACAAAATAGCGGACAACTTCATGTCCGTTGTGTGTGGTTGCATAATAGCCAGGTACGGGTGCTGGTCAACAGTGACGCTCTGAGTATTAAGTGTACGAATTTGTACTCAAATAGTCTAGAATAACATCTGGAGTGTCGGTGGAGCACAACAGATGAAGCAGCGTGATGCATATGTGTGGAAACATGCAACGAAAAATGCCCAAAAATGCACTCATACTCAGTAAACGATATCAACACACAGATTGGCCACATTTCAATATCGATCATGCGATCCCACTAGTGATATTACTTTAGTTTATCCAGTATTTTAGTGAGTCCCCTTGCACAATTTTAACTGGGCCTCAGTTGTTACATCCCTATTAGTATGCAACCGTGCACATCATATTGCACCTTTTTGGAGGGAAATTATTGGTGAATTGGCATTGGCTTTCATGTTCTTGACGCTAATCCTTACATTTACGACCCTTTGAACTCACGTTTACTGAGTATGAGTGCATTTTTGGGCATTTTTCGCTCCTACACATGTGAATCACTCTGCTTCATCTGTTGTGCTCTACCGACACTTCAGATCTTTCTACAGTATTTGAGAAGAAATTCGCTACACTTAATACTCAGAACGACACTGTTGGCCAGCATCCGTACCTGGCGATTATGCAACCTCACACAACGGGCATGAAAGTGTCCACCATTTTGTATTTGTTCCAGATATCCAGATCATTAATGAACATGGGGGATTAGCACCATGGGGGTGGCACCAGATTAATCCCACGAAGTAGTTTGTAGCTACTGCACAAGTCCACAAAAATTGACGTTAGTCTCCAGCAAAAGAATGTAGACAGTCGCCGAAATAGAATGAGAATGTTGGAGGGCGCGTTTACAAGTTGTACGCACTGGGTTTACGAAGCCGGGATTTCACTAAATTAGGTAGTCGTAAGATGAGTCCTTTACCGGCTAATAGCGTATGCTCTTTAATATAATGTTATTCCCACTCCAACGAACGTGGTGGTTGCTTGAAGATACGGAATAAAGCTCCTCGAACTAAGAGGTTCGAGATACGAGCTGCATTGACCGGCTGGTCTATGTTGGCAGTTCATACTAAAATGCACTCAGGTTAAATCACCTGTATGTATATGCAAATAGAATGTTAATAGATTTGACGTTAATTTTCAGTTCACTAGCCACGATGCACAATAACTTGGTTGTGGGAACGTTTAGATAAGGAACTGGCAGAACGATATAGTTCGCGACGATTTGGCGAAGTTGCACCTAGTTCGGAATATTTCCATAAATTATTGAAAAATGCATTTAATTTGGTTCCAAATAACTATAGAATGTAGTCTTTGCATGTTAATAAGTAAGAAAGAAATACTGAGAATTCAAGTACGAAATATAAGACGATTATATATATATATATATATATATATATATATATATATATATATATATATATATATATATGAGTGACCGATAAAAGGCTCCTTTCTCCTATTGCGTGGGAACAAAACGGTTCTCAGCGAAGAAAGAAATTATTGCTTCGCAAAATAAACTATAAATCGAAGAATAATTACTTTCCTTACGAAATATGCAGAGAGTCCACAAAAATTACTTCTGTAATCTGTTGACGGTTATAAATTGGTCAGATTTCTTGATTGGTAGCTTTTTAAGTTTCTGTCAGAGAGTTCAAGCTCTTATCTTGTTTACTATACTCGTATATGCTTTCATATTAAGGAAATAATATTTTTACAATGCTGATTATATCCGAAGTGCGGTGCCAATGGGTTATGAATTGCATCAAACTATTTGTTTAGTGAAGATTTTGGTATACAGAGCAGATATAACAATCCCAATTGAGTCCTATATAGTAGTCCAGCTTTAAGACAGAAATATTTCACGTCACTGAGTGTTGATATCTTATCAGGTTCCTTATCTTCTAGAACAGTGATTATATCTGAAAACGAAGTATCCATTCTTTGTTCTTTAGCCAAATTGGGTAGCGCCACAGGTTGGTCAAATTGAAGGGTCTGCTGCAATGAGTAAGATGCGAAAACTTTAGCGTCCTCCATGTCAGAAAAATTGATACCTTCATGCTCTTCGTCACATTGAACGTCCTGTTTTTCTTCTAAACGGCTAAAAATATCTGCAGGATACTGCAAACTTTTAATGTGATTTATTTCAAATTATAGTCTGCTAAAAATATCTTATAACGAGGGAATTTTCCCACTTTGTTGGGCAGAGTGTTCAATGAAGTCAGGCACTTAGCGTCAATAAATAACTTGAATTTTCTATTTAGTAGAAAATATTGAAATTTTCTAAGGTTGTATATTAAGGCATATAATTCTTTCTGCCATGTTGAGACCTTGCGTTTGCTTTTAGTAATACGTCTACTACAATAAGAAACGACACAATCCTGGGTAGTTTTAAGGTTATAGCAAGCCAAAATTCCTCCGGCTGAACAAAGTCCAAGAAAACCCTTTAAGGCTCGCTTACAAGTTTTTTTTAATTTCGTATTTTATTGGCAATTTTGGGAGAAATTTTTATTTCTTTATCACTGGCTGTAAATCCTAGTACGTCTAATTCTGAGTATAACAGGTGGGTCTTGTTTGGACTAGCTCTAAAGTCGTGTTTTCGTAGCCTCTTGAAGAGTAACTCCAAGTCCAATAATTACTGCCTCCAGTTTTTACTCTCTATTATGACATCATCAGCAAAAGCAGTAATACGAGGTGGTAAACTCTCCAAAAGCATAAGTACTACTATACTTAGGCTTTTTGATGAAGTGGTATGCGATATGATTTCCTGCTATGATTGACCTCGAAAGTCATGTATTTTTGGCTTTTAGGATGCAATAATAATTGGAAATAACTTTGTTTTATGTTGATGGTCAATATCCAAAATTTGCTCCGAACCATATGTAAAATATCTTCTGTTGAATGGAATGATACACTAAGATATTTTGTAAACTTATTACATGCCTGTAAGTTCAAACCTAAGCAAAACTCTGAAGTATCTGGTTTACGGATTATCAGATTGGCGATGACAAAGAGCTATCGCTGGTTTCTTTGATGATATTAGTTTCTAATAGCTGCTTAATTTCGAGATCAATTTGTGGTCTCACCGCCAAAGGAATAGGAGGTGATCTGATAAAAAGAAGTTCCTTTATCTATCCGTATTTTATGAACATAGACAAGAAAATATCCTATATCTGTCGGTGAGTAGGAAAAGACTTAACTGTACTTACGAAATAAATTGTGTAAAGCCTTTTTCTGTTCTTCTGATAGGTGCGGGTTTATATCAAAAAGTTTGATACCAAAAAGTGATTTAGTTTTGTCCAATCTATCCTGTATTTCCTGTTCTGATCTATAAAATGTTTCGTTATTTTGTTCGCCTAATTGTTGATCTCCATGTATATTAACTTCTTTGCAGTCCTCCTCAACCTATGAAATAGGTGCCTTTTTCGCTAACATTATTGGTCTGTTAGTCGGGTTAGATATTAAAATAGTGTGAAATTGTTTCTTGGTACTTTGGTAGATAAAGTCTTGAATCCGTATCTATGTAATAAATTCTCAAGTGGAGAAACAATGAAATACTCCTTATCCGTTATCCGATTCTTGATATTAATGGGAAGGAAAAATTTCTCCTAGCTGAGATGGTAACTTTGCGAGTGGTAAATACATCAGCCGATGTATGCTGTCTTATTGAATTAATTGCATTTTCCGATAGTTCTTCCTGTGCATTCACTTCTGTTGGATACGTCGGTGGCCGTGGTTTCCTGTATACAGACAAGGTAATGCGTTGTAAGTTAATTTTAGCTTTTAAACGATTTAAAATAACTTCACCAAATAAAGGTAAGAATTCTCAATGTTTCGAAATTCGAAAATAATGTGAAAATGTTGTTGATCCAATTTTAAATTTAATTAGAGCAATGTATCGCAAATGTAGAATGGAATTCTCAATTCCTCTAAGGTTGGTATTAAAAGGAATTAATTGCATCTTTGGAGGAATCATTAATTTTGGCCAAAGACTTAAAGAGCTTCCTATATCAATTATTAAAGAGCATTTTTCTTTATTAATTAATAAATTGATCAGTAATTTATGCTCCTGATTTAATAATTTTAGACCCTCCCTCCATCAATCACTGGAGTCACAGTGTAAAGTGATGCTAAAGTTCGTTTGCTAGATTCAACTACTACAACATTTTGTTGTTCATCTTCATTCTGTGTAACGGGCCTCAGAACATTTTCTGGAGAAAAATTGTCCTGGGTCCCCTGTTTGTAATTTCTGTAATATATACTGGAAGAATGTCCCTGCTTGTAACATGTACCACAGCTTGAAGGAGTGGAAGTCTGATGAAGACACAGTTATTATGTTGAAACTGTTACGTGAAAGTGTTTTTTTTTTTTTTTTTACATATTATCGCATAGCCTTGCTCAGTGTGTTATTGTGTATTAGTACAAAATGGAAACAAGGTATGATAGAATAGTTATAGAATAGTTATGTACCACAGACTGTAACTATTTCCGGTCTAGGTGTATTACTATTTTTATTAATATTCTTAGGATTCCTTTTCTTTCTATTCCTATTTGGATTATTATTACTGTTATTTGTATTTCGTGATTTATAATTATTACGGCCGCCACGTCTAAATTGAGAATTTGCATAGCATTTTGAGCCACTAAAAGAGATAATTCGGCCATCTGATTTGCAAGTTTACTAAATTCCAATGAACTATTAGAGTTCGTAGTGTTAGATGTGCTTGGCGCAGCGGGGTCGTGTGGTGGTTGTGTAGTGTTAACTTGGGAGGGGGAATTTGAAGGTATATAGGTTTCAGAGGCACCCTGTAGCTGTGGTGCGGAAGGTATAGGAAATGCTGGAGCAGGTTGTTGATAGTGATGCCAATTGGGTGTCTGACTGCATAACTGATACGTTGGTTGTTGATGATGTGTGGGAAAGGAAGCGCTAACAACTGCCGAAGAATTTAAACTGCTAACTGGCGGATTTTAGTCACAAAGTGAATAAATTGTTCGCTGTAATTCTACATAATCACGCTTTTTCATAAGTTCATGTGATTTTTCCAAGTTATATAAATGTGACTGTAAAGCCTGTACCGTAGTAAATGTTTCCAATGCGATCTTTTGTACGAAATTTTTATTTAAACCCAAAATAAATAGATTATTTTTTGTTCCTCAGTGCCTTGAGGCATTACTTGACGAATGACCTTTAATTTTCTTTAAAAATATGCGTCAATAGGTTCGTTTTTCCCCTTGTTGAATCTGAAAAAAATCATCTGCCCGATATGCTGGTAATTTTGATCAACATAAATCCGTTAGTGAGGCTTTCAATTGCTCAAAACTAAATGTGTCCAATTGGTTTTGTGCTTTTAATTGCAATACCAAATCAAGAGCCATTTCCTTGTTTTCTTCGACATTCCAGGAATGCAATAGCGCAAGGTGATCAAGTAACATTAAAAACTTATCCGGATCTTCTGTAACGTACTTCCGATCCACAGTACTTCGTAAGGTGAAAGATATTATAACAAGGGCGGGAATTATGTTCCATCTTTGCACTGTACCCCAGAAAAGTGTTTTTCTCTGACCTGGTATGAGCATACACTAAAATATAGTCACGTCCGAGTCACTAAGTTCGCAGATAAGAAAATCACGTAACTATGAATTTAGAAAAAGTTCAATACCGTCCGATATGGGAGTATTCAGTTAATAACTGAGCCGGTCAAAGCCTCGACCATGTAGAACTGTCCCATATAGGATGTCGGTAGAGCGAAGTAATACAAAGAGTGTCCGGAATCGACTCCCACTATCGGCTTTTATTATAAAATTCCACTAATTAACAGTATTTTACAAAAATACTACAAAGACATTTTCTCTATACTTGTGAGGTTAGAAACAGGTAGTCTTTGACCGAAAGGTCGCAGACAGGATCTACACAAAGCCCGTAGCAGGTGGTGAAGGATTCCCCAAAGCTCCGTGGCAAACAGTGAGGAGGTTAGTGATTGCAGAGTCCCGAAGCAGGCTAAGCAATTGGGTGTAGGATTCCCAACAGAGCCCTGAAGCAGTCTAAGCCAGGTGAAAGGAAAAGCCTAGAGTTATGAAGCAGACTAGAAACTTGGGGTTAGGTTACACCTAATGTTCCGAAGCAAACAATAGGAGGGACACCAGTGAACTGGTATTGATCCGCTATCGGCTGCCGAATTTATAGATCCCCAGACGGCGGTGGCGCTGCTGCTCCGATGTCGACGTCTGCTTCGTAGGAGGATTTATAAGTCCTTCATCTGCTGATTGTAGTGGATCCATGTGGTGCACAATATCTTCACGTAAAACCATGTGCTGGTGTTTATAAACATAAACGTAAAATGTTGTTTGTACGAAATACCACAATGCCACGTGGGATATTACTGTATATATATATATATATATATATATATATATATATATATATATATATATATATATATATATATATATATATATATTAGGATTTTCAAAGGAATTGTGTCTGGGAGTGAGTTCTGAATAAAAAGAAACATCTGACCAGTGGAAAACTCAAATTTCAGCATGTCAAGTACGATCCAATGTATAAACAATGCTAATTTTTTATATGAAGGGGATTGTCTACAAAAAGTTTAATCCCAAAGGACAAATAATGAACCAGCAATTCCGGACCTTAAAGGCAGAGGGGAGTAAGTAATTTTTTTTTGAAAATGAGTTATTGCCAGATTTGAAACGCGTGTTCTGATATCTCTTATTCTTAGAAAGCTTGTAGTTGTATTATGAATATTTTATCAAATGGCAGCAATAAAATTGGATATAAGTCGGAAGGCACCTAAAGGCAAAAAGAAGAAAGTCACTGTTTTCTGTCTCTCCTGAGAATTTAATAAAAATGACTTACTCACCTCTACCTTTAAAGTCCGCAATTTTACTAGGATGTCTTAAGAAGATTGAGGGAAAGTTACGACAGACATGTCCAGAACTGTGGAAAAGTGGAATGTTGTTATTGCACCACGGTAACGCCACAATCTAAAAAGCCATGTCAGTGCGACAGTTCTTGGTAAAGAACAACATGGTATTCATACCCCATCACCCGTACTTACCCGATATAGATCCCTGTGTTTCCTTTCTATTCCCGCGACTGAAGAAAAATCTGAAAGGGAAGCGATTCAGTGAAGTCAATGAGCTCGATGACTTTTCGAATAAATTCTTGAACAGTGTTGCTCCAGAGAAGTTTTCGAAACTGTTTTTTAACAGTGGAAAAACTTTCAGACAAGTGCATTAACCCTTTGAAGTACCATCTCATCAGAGAGATACAATGGTCCATAATTAATGGGCTGTAGAAAACCAAAACCTGTATTTTTTCCTTCCACATGTTCTTGGAAGGACCACTGAATATAATGTAATGGGTTTCTTTGTGGGCAAGCACTGACACGTCGATTTCAGAGAGAAGGATGATTTTCTGCTGCCTGACTATTTTTACTTCATTTTTGTTTTGTAACGTCATAACTCTATAGTCAAGCGTAGGTATCTTTGTTAGTATTTGTAAGGCGCATGACGGATTGTCCGATATGAAAATGAATACATGCCTTTCCCTCAACCCTTTCCTCCTCTTCTTCCTCATCCCTCTCCCTTTCCATCCCTTCCTCCTTTTATTTATCTTACATTAATTGACATTAGAAGCTATTTCATTCTTAATTTTTTTTCTTGAAGTTTTTGCAATGTGTACTGAATATATCACAAACATTTTCGTAGTCGAAGTATGAAGACTGGGGACTATGATGTCACTGGGATCTATGACTCATAGCTACAACATACAGCCTTTAATTTCTGAAAATGGTGTTATTATCACCCCTGTTAATTATTTTGCAGGAAAAGAATGTAAGATTTGACTCTATGGTCCAAAACAACCTCTTTTCATCTGAAAGTTAACTTGTGAAAGCAAAAAATTCGGGAAAATTAGCATAAAGTCTAGCGAAATCATGGTTTCAAGAGGTTTTTCTCCTAAAGTCTAATGTAAAGTCCATTGTATTATTAGATTCGTGGAGTGGTCACAATTCGTCAACTTTTCAACCTGTTATACGAACAAAAGAGTGCATCAAAATATAAATTACTCCGCGCTGACAACTGGTAGGATTCAGCCTCTTGATGTGTTCGTCTTTAGGCCGTGGTAAAACTTTTTGAGACATGTTACTGATATTGCCCTCTACAACATAAATTTACATCTCCGTAATAATATAATTTAGATCCAAATCACTGATTCATAATCAGTTTTATTCTTCCATATTTGCTATCTTATTAGATATACGTGATACAAAAACAGTTATTTGGAATAAGGTTGTGCTGAATTTTGCTATTTGTCACAGTTATTGCAGTAATAAAGTGAGTTTGGTGGAAACAATATTTATGCATCACAGTTTTTTTTTTTTTTTACGAAATATCATTACTGTCAAGCGGTTTTTCATTAAGTGCATAATAATAACAGTTGAGAACATATGAAGTTCTGCCATAGTGAGAGGCGAGGGGCATCACTATATATAAGCACCCCGAATAGCGAGAGGTGTCGAGACTCACTTTAATCAAGCATTCCGTTAAAATAAATGGATTTCTAATCAATAGAAAGGGGTTTCAAATCGGTCTGCAACCTTTTGATAGCAACCACTGCCAACAATAATTGTTCTTGGCTAACTGCAGAGAATTTCAAACCAGAAGACATTCTGTAATTGTAATCACTATATTGGATCCGCCTTTGTAATTTTAACGTCAGATTCGGAATCTGCTGTCCTAAGCCCCCACCTGCAGTATGTTTTCTTCTATATTAAATAATTGTTTCCTGTCTTTGTTTAAAGACTATCCCAACGTTCAAAGGGTAGTTTCTACCTTTAAATCTTCACCATTGCCAAAAGAAAAAAGATACGTGTCGATTATTTTTCGATGTGCTACAAGTGTGCAAAGTTTCATTCAGGTCGGTAAGTCACCTGAAGAAAGAAACTGCTTTTCTGTTATATCTATATCTTAAGATTCATCTTGCTTCAACTGCTTAAGTAAGATTATTTTGTAACTTTTTATGTCATCCATTTCTCTCACAATAATAAAACCGTCATTGTTAACAATTTATTTTGCAGTTTGCCACACTAATATATTTGTAACAAAATTGAGATTTGGTCTAACGCCTTTCGAATTCTCAACCAACCCAACCATCGAGTTTTTGGGTTGCCTACTGATGCAGGAAAAGGAGAATTGCAGGTGGTAATTCACTTTTGGAGTCGTGTATACATACAGACATTCGTACTTAAATGTATCTAAAAATATACGTATATAATGTAGACCCTAGCTACAGGTAAAAATAAAATGTAAAAATTTTCGTTTTCTTGGGTATCTTCTCATGTGTCCATTAATTATCTTCATGACTTAAGTAACTTTATAACCATTACAAGATAATATCAATCCGTTTCATCATCTGACAAGGTAACTCGTAAAGATTTTTTCTTATTCTTCTGGTAACGCAGATTTGACGAAAAATATGAATGCCGCAGGAGAAATCTCAGTATGTTACTTGATTTATAGAGACGCATTTTGATACAAAAATGCACCAAAATTTAATGCAAATATTACTTTAAATAATAAAGTTGTATTATCAAAATATTTCATAGTTTCATTTGAAAATACAGTAACATAGGAACGTACAAATCATGATAAAATGTTCAACTCATGTTGCACGCGTTGAACAGATTTTGTTTTAATCCACGAATTCTTACTTGACGAATACTCCAACCAATTTACAAATATCCAACCCTATTTTATTTATAAACTTTTCCAATAAAATACTTTTTCTTTGAGTTAATATTTTCTATTTCTTGTGCATAAAATGTTCCTTTAATTTCATTCACTGTTTCAATCGTTTTGTTTATAAGCTACAGGATTTGTTTCAATGAAAATGTTTAGTCAATGAAAAGTTTATCAATGAAAATGTTTAGTAATCATTTATAAAAATATTCTTTTTCAGTTATGTTTGTATATACCAATACGAACATAATCACCTGGACTAAATTTACATAGTAATTTCTTTTTACATGCTTTATTGGAATATAACGTATTCAATCCTTGATAATCATTGGAATTATTCGCCTCTTTAGATTCTATGTTAATACTTCTATGCTATACAGTATATAAGTATAATTAATTACAATTTTACGAAAAACATCAATGTAGCGACAGTATTGTTCAGTAGTGATCAGTATTAAGAACATCAGTGTAGCGATCAGTAGCGGTCAGTGTTCCCACACTTGATACAATTGTGACCAATTCAGTCCTTTTTATCATTCATCTGGCTGTTGGTACCACGCTGTCATTTTCAACCCCTTTTGTGAAAAAATTTGTACAATTCTACCCGATTCAACACAATTTAACAAATATTTGTCACATTTTCAAAAGTGTCAGTAAGATTTTTCTATCTCACGTTACTCATACCGTGTGTTGGACTCAAAAAATGCTGTTGGACATTCATTCTGTGACGTTGCATCGCATAACGCTACGAACTTTGTGTGGAAAATTCGTAATTCGAACTATACCAGGAAACAAATGACGATAGATGTGCGCATCCGCGCCGCACATGAAGGAGACGAGAAGGAAGCAGTTTGATGAAAATTTTAGCTTAAAATCTTATATTTTTCCATATATGGCCGTTATACCATTTTTGGTTTATTAGTCACTCTGAAGTAGAGGCATGTTTGGTTTACTTACAATATAAACCGAAGATAGTAACTGTTTTCCCTTTTAATTTACAAACTCTTATATATATATATATATATATATATATATATATATATATATATATATATATATATATATATATATATATTTTACGTGGGAGATAAGTTTCATCTACTTTCACGGTTGTTCGGGGTCCTCTTATTTGGACGTTTTAAAAAGTAATTTTTAAAAAAGACCACTTTCTTGATTTGGACTCTCGGAAGAGGGGGGAAGGAGTATTCTAGGATTTTACCTCTTTTAGTTTTGTGTTATAAAGAAATGTATCCTACTAGTATGAAATAATGAATTCAGGCCGTTTTGTTTCAATTTGGTACTACACCGTGTATGTTTCAGCCCACTTCAGAGCTAGGACTATGGCAACACTGTTCTCGGTAAAATAACGATAATTGTTTCTTTTAATGTACACTCGTGTCCAAAATTATTGTCGCATGTTTATAAATATGTTGTTGTAGGAATATAATTTGATGGCGAATTCGCCCGGTATTTCTTACAACGTTAGTATATATATAATCGGCAACTCATTCTAATTTTGGTATTTATATTTCTTTCCTATGAAATTCACTACAGATATACATTTCCCGATTATACACATAGTATCAGTATTAAAAGCACCCTGCAAAATCATTATCAAATTATATTCTTACAAGAATACAGTTATAGATATGCGACAATCATTTTGGACATGAGTGTACATGTAAACTGCACTGCTAAAGCACATTAAATTCTCGAGTCAACAATGTAATGATTAATTCTTTAAACAAATGGTTTACATATTGATTTTAAAATTCGGTACGTAAATTTGTTTGTACGAGAAATATGGGTACTTTATTTTAAAACTTTTGTTATTCCAGGACTGCTTGTCTTTATCGGAACAGTATACATATTTTGAGAAAAATATAAATACAATAATTATAATACTTTGAGCGTCACATTACTTGTCTTCTAAATTTTAACCCAAGTCTTGTAGTACAAATGAACACATACTGAAATAGAGTTATAGTTTCTACTTCAGAAAATTCTTCAACTGACAGGGCAGAGCCAAAAAGTATTGAGCCAAAAAGTATTTCGAAGTTATTGTGATCTACAAGTTTTGAAAATGGTATTCGGGAACCAAAATCATTCTGAAGCAGCAATTTCACTTCTTTATTTTGAACTTTGTAACACCAAGGTCGTTCATCTTAAGTATGTAGCGAATGTAACAGTGTGAATAAACACCCGCTGCTTCTTTTCAATGCCGGGAACAATTGCATCAGAAATTATTTGTTTCTGTGATTTCACCTCATAATCGTAATGCAGAAGGTAGGAGGACATGCAGTTATCATGATACACAGTATCAGCAGCATAGATACTGGAGATATCTTGCAGGTCACAGATGTAAATGTATACTTCATCTTTATAGAAATGTATGGCAAGATAAAATTTTGATGGACGCTCAGTTTCACGAATACGATACTTATTGTATACATTACAATGAGATTTCTGTTATATTTTGCACAATTGGTTCTGTAATAAGTACCTCACATCTTGGAGGAGAACATGAAGAACGTTTTCGAATTGACATTCGAGATTCTGTGTGGTAATGATAACGACATTCTCCGAAACGCTTAAGTATGAATTCAGTTTCTTTTTAGTTGAAATACCTATATCACACATCCATTTTAAGCGATGTGTGGAATTTAGAATTTTCTTAATGAATAGCGGAACATTTTAATATCATAGGAATTAGCTTTTTCCCTCTTTTCGGAATGGAATTTTTGAAAATACTGAAAACGAATTCAGTTGCTTTTAATGATAAGTTTATATGTCGAATTTCTTTTCCTAGTTTCGTGAATTCGTGAATGTACTTCGCAAAACCTGTGAGACCCACTTCACCCCGCAAAGGAAACGCGTTTCAAATAATCCTTCTTTTGCTTTCGCGTCAAAAAAGAATTCTGGTGAAATTTCACGCTTCTGCCTGGGTGATGATAAGTCACTCACTTCTATTTTTTTATATTATACAATAGTATAGATAAATTTCCTTAGGTAGTTTTCAAATAATCAAAACAAAGAAAGAGAAGAACGATTTCTCTCAGAAACAATAATTATAAAGGAAAATCCTGTACTAAATTGTAATGAGATTAAACTAGTAACCTTTAATCAATATTGCTCTCTAGTTGTTCATTTCCATCTGAATAACATAAAACATTCCGGATGTGATGAAATGTACATCAGCACATCGATCAGCATTGGACATGATAATTGCAGGAATTAAAGCCAACATGAGATGGAATGCAGTGTATCTGTCACGGTTGAAAATAGGCCAGGAAGTGCAATATAATAGACAAGTCTCATATGTAAATGAGCTTTCTATATTTACGATTACTCACTAGGTTTTACGCAAAATTTAATTCTAAAAGTTTTATGATGTTTCGTAAATAATATTCTACTTTAGCAGAACAATTCAGTTTAAACAACTTCGTATAATTTTAAGGAAACTGGAACGAGGAATTAAGGAAATAAAAAAACTGAAAGATTCTTATTTTACTTTCCTTGTATCAAATCGGTTCTCATACTATGTTTAAAAGCAAATTCTAATTTAAATATTGATAAATATAATATTAATATCACAATAGTTCTAAACACACATTTGGTTCAGGGGCGTAACTATTATGGCGCAAAACACCTCAGTGCGAGGGGGCCCGACACTTCCAAAGGGGCCCTTCACCCTAGCCTCTAATCAGTAAGATTGCAAATGAAAGAAGTGAAGCTAACTGTTTGATGGAATTAATAGATAATTTTGAATTTGTATTTCTTATAGTGATAGTGTCCGCGGTATTGTCGAAAGTAAATATGGTGTCTAAATTACTTTAGGGAAAACTTTGTGATCTTGAAACACGAGTGTCGGCTCTTCAAAACTGTTCAAGCAACTTACAAGAGAAAAGGAATAACAAGAGTAATCTGAAGGAAGAAGCAATGAAACTGGGTGGAAAGTGGAATGTTCAGACATCATTTAAATCCAAATGATTCAAAACGGTCAAACGTTATTTTGATGAGTTGCGTGAAAATGAATTGTGTATGTCGTCTCGGTGACAGTGAATCAAACTTTAGAAATAATATCAATATTAAACTATTTCACATACTAAATTCACAATTACATAGTCGTTTTACATCTTTTTGTGATACAGTATCCAAAAGTTTCCTTTTTTTTTTTTTTTTTTTGAGCCAATATAATTCATCTCACTGATGATAAAATTCTAAGAAGGGCACATACACTTCAAACAGCTTACAATGGTGATATTGATTCTTAGTTTCCAATGGAAGTAATTTGCTTTCGGTAACAGCTGAAATCTGAAATAAGTGTTCAGAATTCTGTGTTTGACCTAACAAGACTTTTCATTGTGAAATATAAGTCATTGGTGTCTAGCTTTTCAGAACTTATTACCGCGTATTTGTTGTTTTTGACGCTCTCTGGCTCTGTCAGTTGTGCTGAGAGGTCTTTCTCAAAATTGTAATCCTCGCTGCTGAAAGGGACGTTAAACTCAAAATCAATCTATCAATCAAAATTGAAGTTAATAGAAAACTGTAGGAAGCACAATGGGACAAAATAGATTAATTAATCTAGCGTTGCTCTCATAAATGCGGACGAAGCTGAAAAAATGAATGCATGGGAGTTAGTAAAGAATTTTGCTGACAGGAAAGAAGAAGGAAATCATTCAATTATTTCCCGCTACTCTTCATAAAGACTAACGCCACTGACTACAAAGAGTTAAGTCCACCTTCCATTCTGAAACTTATTGAATAAATTATATGTATAACAAAGTGGTTTCCATTTATGAATATTTATGTCTAGTTGTTGCATGTATTTAACTCATTATTCACAGATATAGGGAGGTATGGTTGTTTATTATGCTATCTATCATTCCACAAAAAGGTTGTTAAGGCGGGACCTCTGGGTATTCTCTTGCGGGTGGCCCATAAAACGTAGTTACGCCACTGGTGAGGTTGCTACCGATAGACTACGTATGCTACGTATGTATCCTCTACGTATGATCCATACGTATGCAACTTGGTTCTAATTACGAGTCTAAAAAGTTGAAGGGAATGAGTTTGAAACAATCAATTGCGTAAGTAATTATAAAATATTTCTAAAGGAAAATTTTAGACCAGCTGTGGTTAATTTATAATGTCCCACGTGCCAGAACAATATACCAACTGCACTTAGCGGTTAGGCAAATACAAATAGATAAATATGAACATGCAACGATAGCAGTTGAATAACTACTATATTCACATTATATTATGGAAATCTAGTACTTGCGTTTTCAGATTTTCATACCACAAAAATTGATTATTATTATTATTATTATTATTATTATTATTATTATTATTATTATTATTATTATTGCAATTTATTCAGCACCTGAAGAATAGGCTCTATCTCCTCCCTGAATCCTGTAATAAAACCGGAAGAGGTTCAAATTAACGATTTTTTAAAACCTTTTATCGTCATAGAACAAAAACAGTAAGAAAATGCGAGTAATAACTTTTTGATATGGATTCAGCGCAGCAGTGTAACTAAGAATGCATGAGCCTGCCCGCAAAAATGTCAAAAGAGCCCCCACTTTCCACGTTCATGAAGGGACATAATATTTAGAACAAACATATTGACCTTGGATGTTCCATCTAGTCAGTCCTAGTTCCTCATATTATACAAAAAACTTGCAAATAATAATAATAATAATTGAAGCAATTATAATTATTATTAATTGAAGCAATTGAATGAAACGAAAGTCGTTTTTTAAGAGAAACATCTTCCTGAATATATTATAAATTAACACAATATCTTGTTGGACTTTCAGTGCTCAAGATTGAGCAAAAGCTCCAAGCTGCAGCATTATGCTACCAATATACAGTAACTAGCCAGAGTATTTTTACTATCTACTAAATATCCTCTGTGGCCACCTTTGGGACGTAGGAGAGCAATAATGCTGTTTGGCATGGAAATAGTGAGATCTTGGTAGGTGGCTGTAGGCCTTGCGCACCCCATCAACACTTACAAGTTACTTAGTTACCCTAAATTCTGCAGAGAGAGTCGATGAGTTTGGATCTTACGTTCAATGACATCCCAAAGGTGTTCAATTAGGTTAAGATCGGATGAGTTTGGAGACTATTGTAGCAACTGAAATTTGTCACAGAGCTCCTCGCAGTACTGCACAACGATCACCTTATGATAAGGGACGTTGTCCTGCTGAAAGCATGACCAGCTGGAAACATGACCGACAGCATTAATGACCTGCCAATAGCAAGAAGCTGTCATGATGCCCTCTACAGGGCCGATGAGTGACTATATGAGGGTTCCTGAAATCATAATAGAGCCAGCACTAGCCTGTCATCACTCTGCTCTACACATCAGCTGTGTCCCTGGAAGACGACGAATTCTGATTCAACCATTAATGTGATTTTGGTATTATTGTGATTCATGTTGTGTCAATGTTGATTTGTGATTCATGTTGTGCCATGCATTGTTGTGCCAATGATGATTGGCACGTACTCATTTCAGTCGTTATCGATTAGGCCGGGAGGTCAACATGGTAGACGTACGCAACGTCAGGTTCGGAAGCCCATATCTAACAGGATACAATGAATTGCATTCTCAGACATATTGCTGCATTGCTGAACTGCATGCTTTGTCCACTGCTACAGTCTGTTGAACTTTGCTATTAGTTGTGCCAGAGATTTTGTCCTATACTGTTGTACCAATCTCGAAAGTCTATGACGTCCGACATATTTAGTCAGGGTGGACGACCATTTGTTGTCGTTTGGTTTGTGATAACTTTACCATACTTTTCCCAACCTTGTAAGGTACTAAGTGCAGTGGATCGCGAACACCGGATGACTCGCATTGTTTCCGAAACATGCGCCCAAGCTGTCTGGCCACCACATCAAGCTCTGATATATCGCCATCCTTCCCAATATAACGCACAAGTATTAAACTGTCTACTCGAGTAAAATCGCTACCGCTGTCTAGTGAGTGATTCTGCAGTGTCCCTTGACACTTACGTCAGCCTAACGACTTCGTTCAACAAGTAGTGGGTGATCATAATATATTGGCTGATCAGTATATATTTTGTTGGATTTTTATTCTGTATAGCCTCTGAGTCCCTCAGATGTTGCCGACATTACAGGCAATAAAAAAGAGTGATATAGTTGCAACCCCATTTTTTTAACATCACGTAATTTTAACATCTTAACGTAAAGTTAATCTTGTAAACTTAATTAAGCCTCCTTTTACTCTTTGTATCCCTGCAATGGTCTCCCTGCACCTCGTTATTTACCTCACGGATTCAGCGTCCGAGCAACAGGTTTTATCGGTGATCTTATTACTCTACCAGAACTTATAGATGTACTCCTTCAAGTTTGAGTATTGAATTCGCATAATTTGGAAGTCTTAGTTTCACATTGTGAAACGATACTAACTTGTTTGGTTATATGCTGGTATATAACATTTTCAATAGAGCATTTTCATTTGGTGTAATCGCTTACAGCTTGATGATTAATTGCAAATGAATCTTTACGGTCTTAAAGGAAATTTGCACCTAAGAAAACAAAGAAGTTTTAGGTCAGTATTCCCAAAACAAATATCGTTTATTATTCACATAGTCCAGTCAATGAACGCTCAAAAAACGGGGGTGTAGAGAACATGGACGGGAACAGATTTTTTTGACTTCAGGGCTGTGTTTGGAGTAGTTAGGAGGTAAACATACTAAAAGTCCCCGGACATACGAGGGAGCGAGGGGCAGGAAGAGCAAGGGTAGGTCACTTTATTCGGGTTTTCGCTTATATTTCGAAAACGGTGCGTCATAGCGAAAAAAGTTTTTATGTTTAAAAAGAAAGCTGAGAAAATTTCCTACAAGATTGTTCTTGTTCCTTTCTTTCTATTCCTAATAGTTTTCGAGATATCCGCCTGCGAAAATTGCAAAATTTCAAACATAGCTTTTTTCCCCTCACTTTTATAAACAAACTTTGCCTTTCAGCACCACATCCCTTAATTTCAACCAAGTCCTCAGGAAAAAATCGTAGAACAGAAAATTACCTTTGAAAGGAGTTATTATTTAATATTGTATCTTTAGCTATTCACTGAAATTACAGAAAAACTATTCATACGAGAATTTTGTTGTTTTGAGTCTCTTGGGACGGGAGGGTCTGGCAATTGGTTCAGAAGTTGGCTCATATTGCTTCAACGTCATGTGTGGCTCATCTTCATGTGTGTTTTTTTCCACCTAGTTTCCACGTCTTCCAGGAATTCTGTCTCTTTAGGGGTTGGTAGCGATTCTATCTTTTCAGCGTCGTCCTCTCCATTGTCCAACGTGCGGACGTCATTGGAACAATTTCCCAAAAAGTATTAACATAAAAGAGAACAGTTCCTTCAGGCTCTTCTGTATCCATATTCGCTACTACAGTCTTTGTGCATCGGCAGAAAATTCTCTTCAAAAGTTTCTCTGGTACTAAGAAGTCTTTGCTCTCTATCTGTCTGCCTTGCGCTCCCAACTCTACAGTTCAGGTGGTATGTCGTTTCCTAACCAGTGCTGGACCTGGTGATAAGTTCAGAAGGAATGCTCCTTGACTGCCCCCTCAGTTGGTGTGAGAGAAGAAATGTCAGGTTTGATGTTTCCTACAGACTTGACAAACGACTGGTAACGGTACAGATTAGGGGATCTCTCCGGCCTTGAAGCTCCAAACCACATCAAGATACATTTGTATCCAGCAATGAAAAAGGGCTCGAGAAGACTTCAGCTGCTTTTATCTGATAAAGTGATTCTGATAAAGTTTGATGAAACCAACTTTACTTTTCCGAAACACTGCACTCATTGTGTCACAGCTTGTAAAGGCATGCAGGAACAAAATGTTCTTTTGTCCTAACTGCTGCATCTGTTGAGTTGAATATAGACTGGTCTTGACTTTCGCTCGACCAGGTTTCAAAAACAAACTATCTCGGTTAGCTCGAGGTTTTGCCATTAAGAGAACTGCCAAGTCAATGTCTTCGCCAATGACAGTGACACTAGCTGTTTTTGATTTTTCAATGGCTGCTGTAATAACCAACATGTCAGCATCGTCTGATGCTTGAGTCTTAATCTTATTGTCGTGGAGTTTTGATTTCAGCAGGTCAATCAGTTTCCTTTTGTTGTGCTCATTAGAGAGAAATTGGTCTTGCTTCATTGTTATTTCAGTGTTGGAATTGAAATTGATGTCGACGGATTTCTTCATTCGATAGTGTTGTGCCTGTTCAGTTGTCTTTGTGCTGTTTCCTGAATTTGCGTACCCATCCAACACTACAGTGCGGCTCTTCCAATGATAGTGGTTCTTGATAAATTTCATATATCCTTCACAAATGGTGGAAAATGAAAATCCTCTTTGCCAAATCACTTTGTGCATGAGAAATCCTCCATCAACAATTACGTCAAAGTTTAGCAGACGTATGTTCATGGTGGTTGGATCAAACAGTGCATATAGGACTGATTTCTTGGTTTTTCTCATTCCACCTTCATTAAATGAGGTCCAAAAAAATTCTTCAAGTCTTCATTTTTTTTTCATTACTAAAATCATTTGAAAAGCAGGAAAAGATCTACTATAACCTTTTTATCGTTGATCTTTATGGATGAATTCACAGAGGAAAGAGGGAGTGTTCTACCTTTGCTTCACTGCCAGATGTATGAAAATGGTAACCCTACCATTTTAATCATCGATTGCTTATCAACTGTAACAGCATCGTAGTAGTTAACTGTAGTATCTCCCACCAATGCTGTAGCTATCGACATGATTTCACTCATTTTAGTGAAAGTAGAATGTTTCAAACCATTCTACGAGTTTAACAATATCAGTCGCACCTTTAATTTTGCAGACTTCTTCAAAATCTTCGTGCTATTCACGAGGTGAAAAGAACGCCACAGAATTCGTATAGCAATCTGCAAATGTCATTAGTTGCACACATATCCATGACCCATTTGCTTATCACTATCTACTATCTGTAATGCCTCACCCAGGAAAAAATCCGTGGTGGGCTAATGAAGTTTCGCATAAGAGTAGTCTCGATAGTTACGCCTAACCAAACACCTTACCAAAAGCGATCAGAACGTCCTGTTCACCTTTCCAAATACTTTTTGGGGGTGGATGTCTTGTTACAAGCAATCAAAGCGGCTGTTCTCTGAACTCGATTAATAAAGCTAAATCAACAATGCACATCTCATTCACTTTTCTCACTAGTTTCCTTTTTATTTTTTTCAATGTTTGTTGCAATACTGTAGTCAAAATTAACAATACTGTAGTCAAGTAATAGTAGCCGTAACACGTCATTTAGTTCAATGAGGTTTTCTTTTCTTTTTTTTTTTTTTTAGGACTTGGTGAAGCTAAGGGATGAGGCGCTAAAAGGAAATGTTTGGAAATGTGAGGAGAAAAAAGCGAGTTTTGAAACTTTGCAATTTTCGCAAGCGGATATCTCGAAAACTATTAGGAATAGGAAAAAAAGGAATAGAAACAATCTTGTAGGAAATTTTATCTGTTTTCTTTTTGAAGATACAAACTTTTCGCTACGACGCACCGTTTTCGAGATATAAGCGAAAACTCGAAAAATATTACTATTCCCTCCCCTCCTGACCCCGTTCACTTCGTATGTTCGGAGACTTTTAGTATATTTACCTCCTAACTACTTCAAATACAGCCCTGAAATCAAAAATTCTGTTCTCGATCATGTCCTCTACACCATCTACATTAACTGGACTTACAGCCTTTCATGGATACCCAATATGGCTACGAAAATTTTAAGAATTGTTAGTTTTCGCTTTTTGTATTAGACCTCAAAGGAAACGCCAATTAATGCTTGCTTAGTGCAATTAATTTACAATTTTAAAATATATTTTAAAAAATAAAATTCATTTTTGAAAGTATTTTCGGAATATAATTGTTTGACAAAATTGATAAATTTCTGTGATATTACCGACACCAGCGCTTACTCAAATTATTATGATCCTAAGAACGATAACTTATATGTAAATAAATTAAAATAATTTCTAGAAAATTAGGAAATTGAATAAAGAGAAAATAACGAAGTCTTTGGACCATTTAATGTTCATTATTAAAAATTAATTCATTGTACTTCAAATTTATACATTATTTGACGAGGTGATTCATTTGACTTCACTTATTTCGTGTTCATGGGCGTGTATGTGCTTCCAATCTTTTATAATTTTATTAAGTATATTTTGAACAAGTCCTTTGATAGGTTAATTATTTTACTGTTTTGTGTAAATACGTTCCTGTTAGTTCTCGTTTCCCTGTTTCTAGTTTATAACTTTCTGAAGAAAAATCTTAGACTTAGCGAAAAGAAATGAGTGTTGTTTAGCAAGACTGGTGACAGGTTTCTTCGAAAAAGAGAACATCAGCAGTTGATATAACATGATCCTTTTGCTTATTCCTGTTGTAGCTACAAAGGAGACAAGGAAAAGAGAAGAGGAACGACAAGAGATATCGCTTGGACAGGAAAGGGAAAAAGCGTAAGAGTTCAAACAAAATGGAACTCATGTTCGTTCCGACTCATTAGATTGCTACAGTTCACTGCTCGACCAAATCAGACAATGGCAGAAAAGAACGGACAAGGTAGGGGAAGTATAGGAAAAAAGGAAAGAAGGTAAATTTGGAATTCGGGGGCTTGTGGCACTGATTACCCCCTGCACAGGGCTGGCCTAAACCCTGAGGGACACATCATGACCTCACGTGCTTGCCTTGACCCCTCGAGTACAATACTGCGACGTCAAAGTGAAGAAAATAACCCTATATTACCAGCAGGTCACGCCTACCTTAATATAGAAACGACAATGGCGTAGCGAACTTCCATTTGTACGATCTGTTTTACTGTTTTGTCTTTTCTCCCTTTTAGGTCTCCCATTCGTTCAAAGCCCTTCTATTTTAAACTCAAACAATGTATTACTCATGCTGGGAGAGAAGCTCAAGTACAAACCAATTTAAACTGAGGTCACCAATTATGAAATTTAAGGCCATTTGTCAATGAAGTAAAACATTTAAATATTAATAATATTTCCGATATATTATTTATATAATTACATCTGATTCCTTGTTTCGTAATATACGATTTAATTTGTTCACTTATTTGTTTTTTCTGTTTTTCGAAGAATATATCTTAAAACTAATGTGGTCATATTAAAGCACATCTTATATGATCAAATTCTTCCTTTTCCATTTCCCTTCCGTTTTATCATTCCAGCAATACCTTCAATATCACTAGATTGTATTTCTATTCGTCTCCATTTAATCCACAAGTTATATCGGTAATACAAACTTAATATTTCATGTAAAGAGTTCATGCAAATCATGTTGTTTAACTTCAAGAGACCAATGTCAAATTTTCGTGAATATTTACACATATTGTTACATATAATGAGCAAAATATTGAAGTTCTAGGATTTGTATTATAATTTTTACTTAATGTTCAAAATTAGTCAAAACATGTTTTCCTCGGGACCGTTTATTTGTTTTTTTACACAGAAAGTAATGACGACATGACCATGTTTTCATCCTTCTTTTTCTTCATAGATGCATTATTATTATTATTATTATTATTATTATTATTATTATTATTATTATTATTATTATTATTATTATTATTATCCAATTCCAAATTCGTCATATATATCTTCTGCTCAACGAAATTACGCGATTGTTTTCTCAACAAGCTTTCAGGAAAATACGAAAAGAAAAATAACTGATTATTAAACGATACGTGACGGAAAACTCTACATTACGTACCCGTTAAAAATTTATAATGGATAATTAAAATAAGCCTAGTAGAACTTGCCGTTGATATGAAAAATATGCTCAGAGTCCATAGATATCAATAGCAAAGAAACATTTGAGAAATGAAAGGGACAGTGTGTGAAAATTTTGAGAATAATTAAGCTGTCTGAAACCAGAGTGGATTAACTGTTTTTTTTTTTTTATGTTTTGTAGGAAATTATCGTTTTTGGAAACATTGGTAACCCTTGACACGAACTGTTGCAACTGGGAAACTGGCTTCACATGACAGTTGTATCAGTATCTACACTTTGTTGTGGCATAAGGTTGAATGAGGAATATATGCGCGTCAACTCAACTAATTCATGCTAAACGCAGAAACCAGCGATAATATAATTAGTTCTCTGGTTTCAGATAGCTTAATTCTAAAATGGATATTAAGAATCTGTATCAGAATAAATTAGAAAGAATACGATTCATTGGCAAATTCTTGCTTCTCAGTGATAACCTTTCAGATTTCTTGAGATTTGTACCTTTTGTTCAGAGGAAATTTGCATTATCACAGCAATATTCATATTGCAGTTTGAACTTTACAGGAAGGAATATAATGATTGATTTTTCTTTCTTTACGTGTATATTACAACAAGTAGACAATTCATATCTTCACTAGAACTAATCCTATGATTTAAAACGAATGTAGATTCCGAGCCGCAGAAATAAAAACTCATCTCAAAATTCTATCCTATGCTAATAGTATTTAGTGAAGGTTGTTCATTACCCTTCTTTTCTGGTTCGTGACTCATGTTACCCTTGATTCCCTCGACTTACTCAAATTATTTTGTATATTTATCTACCGAAGCAATCTGCAGACACTCTGTGTATCCTTTCATGTAAGATATGCTTCCAGTTTATCTCAGATATAGCAGTCTGATAACTTCTTTCATACTTTGTAATTAGTGTGTGGTGATAAGTTGAGTACTAATTAGCTTTCTTTAGTCTTCCATTCCTAATCTACTTTTGCTGGGTATATGTTCGTCAAGGCTTTTCTTACGAGTCTTTTCAATGAGGGTTCATTCATTTTTTTTTTATACACACATATCTTAAATTTATATAGGTGAAGTTAGAGAAAAAAATAATTAGTGGCACTAAAACATCAATTCATACAGTGGTGTTAATTCGACAAAATTTTAACACAGCGCAGTGGTCCCAGCGAGACTACACTTTTGTATGTTGTGTCAACACCAGGACCCTGTGTTGCAGTTAATACAGTGTATATGTTACTGTTTGACATTAAGATGATGCTGGAATGGTATTACAGATCTAAGTAAATGAAGGAAGGAACTCAGAATTATACCAGCGCGAGGTGATCTTTCTATATATCCCATGTGTTGTAAATAGTAACCAAGCCAGTGACGACGCTAGAGAGGGGCAAGGGAGCAGGCAACCCTCAATGGGCAACCCTCGTCTGCATCCCGATTGTCCTAAACCACGTCCGTAGCCAAGATTATTTGTAAGGAGCACGTCTTGTTAGGGACCTACTAGAATTATTTTCATTGTATAATTATTGCATACACACATACACACACACACACACACACACATATATATATATATATATATATATATATATATATATATATATCAGAGTTTCTTTTAGATTTTGCTTCTCGCGTAGCAGTTTACGAATCTAATTTAAAGTTACATCGCAATCAATGATTTTTGTATCGCATTTTCGGAGGAGAAGGACATTATTATCTGTGAATTTTACTGTTTTACGTAAACATGAAATAACAAATATAAAAACTTTTGTTGAGTAAGAAACATGTATTTTCATTCTACATATTGTTTAAAATGGTAGCTGGTTTAGAATGTGCTCATATGGAATTTTATTTATTGACTTATTATATTTTATTTATTTTTGCTGAGTCCGTAAAATCGTCAAGAAACGAAAATTAGGCATTACGTAGCCCACGAAGTGAACTTTAATTTTTATGGTACGTAACATAATTCGCACAAGTGTTAACTTTCTAACTTATATATCATAAACAAATGCTATCCGAATCAAGTTCATTCCTTCACATTTTAAGAGTAGTGAACCGAATACTAATCTTCTTTCGATATTTCAATGCAAAACAAGAACATTTTTGCATCAAGTCTGTGAAATAATTATGTAGATGTGTCATTTATGAATTACATACCTGAGCTTCAAACAACAGAGAACAGGAGAGAAGGTTACCTGCTTTTGCTAATTATCTAATTTCCAAAAAGTAAGCTGTGATCTTACATTTCGAATGTCCGCTTGGCACTTTGTTTTCATTGTTATAAAATGTTGAGGCACACATTGTTTCTTTGTCTTTAATTCTACAGCCAATCTCAAGTAATATAACCTTTAATCTATAGTGCATTGGTTTGTGTTAGTGAAAACTAAAGGAAAACATCATATTTTCGAGGGGAAAATTACCACAAATATGTGTGGTATATAAAGAAAGAGAACTTTTTTCTCATGGAGGAAAGGCTATAGTATGCAGTTTTTATCGCAAAAACATCTCGCTTTCTTAGTAAATTATGATCATAGAAGCATCACTTTTAGGATGCAATTTTCCGTTTGCATCGCAATTCTGTGATTTTGTACGATACGGTATCGTTTCTTTAAATGCTGATATGTGGGCTATATAAGAGAGAGAGAGAGAGAGAGAGAGAGAGTAAAAGCAAAAACAATCCTAATTTGCACTATTGTTTTGATTAATCATGCAATTATTATTTGAATACCCGAAAAAGATTACAATGTGATTCTCGGTTGATTACAATGTGATCCTATCACACTAATTACACTTCAAATATGTATGAAGCCATACAGTATAAACGCTTTAGAACAAGATGCATACGTACTTAGCGCAATTGAGAACTTCTATCTCTTGTGAATGCCTAATAAAGTACAAGTAGGATTAGGCTATTTTATTTCAAACTAAACGGTTGTATATACGCATATTTATTTAACACTCCAGTAAAAGAAATAAAGAAATAAAAAAAAATGGAAAAGCAAACGTTTCTTTTTGACTCTCTGTAGCATAAGGAGTAATAGAAGCAGTGCTCGTTGATAAGTTTTATGTATAATTGTTTTAGAAAATACTGAAACGGCTCATAAATTTTATTTCACTTCCCACATACAGATGGTGATCAGAAAAATGGAAACACCTGTAGTTTGCAACACGTCAGATGTATGGGTTGGCAGTGGTGTCGTGGCGCCCGCAGCGCCGGACCGCTGGTGGTGGTGTGTTAGGTCGGCCTCCATACTACGTCAGGCGCAGTGGAACAGCAGTGTCCAGTGGCTGCAGCAGACGGAGGTAGTGTAAAATGGGAGACCTCTCAGATTTTCAAAGAGGGCAAATTGTTGGTGCGCGGTTATATGGAGTGAGTGTGACGGCAGTGGCTACTATGCTAGGTGTGTTCCGTGGGACAGTGTCGAAGGTGATGAAGGCCTACACAACACACGGGAAAACCACATCGGAAAAGCGGAACAGTAGGCGGAAGAAAATCATGAGTGGCAGGTCACGCCGAGTATTAAAGCGCATTGTCACGCAGAACCGTCGTGCCACTGCGAAGCAAGTGACGGAGGAAATCAATCAGCACCTCACCCACCCTGTTTCGACAATCACAGTCTGCCGCGAATTACATGACATGAACTTACGGGGTCGTGTTGCACGGGCCACTTCCCACATACAGATGGTGATCAGAAAAATGGAAACACCTGTAGTTTGCAACACGTCAGATGTATGGGTTGGCAGTGGTGTCGTGGCGCCCGCAGCGCCGGACCGCTGGTGGTGGTGTGTTAGGTCGGTCTCCATACTACGTCAGGCGCAGTGGAACAGCAGTGTCCAGTGGCTGCAGCAGACGGAGGTAGTGTAAAATGGGAGACCTCTCAGATTTTCAAAGAGGGCAAATTGTTGGTGCGCGGTTATGTGGAGTGAGTGTGACGGCAGTGGCTACTATGCTAGGTGTGTTCCGTGGGACAGTGTCGAAGGTGATGAAGGCCTACACAACACACGGGAAAACCACATCGGAAAAGCGGAACAGTAGGCGGAAGAAAATCATGAGTGGCAGGTCACGCCGGGTATTAAAGCGCATTGTCACGCAGAACCGTCGTGCCACTGCGAAGCAAGTGACGGAGGAACTCAATCAGCACATCACCCACCCTGTTTCGACAATCGCAGTCTGCCGCAAATTACATGACATGAACTTACGGGGTCGTGTTGCACGGGCCAAACCGCTCATCAGGGACCATAACGCTTTCGCACGCCGCAAATGGTGCCGCGACCATGTAACTTGACCGTTGAAGACTGGAAACGTGTGATATGGTCGGATGAGTCATCCTTCACCCTATTTCCAACCACGAGCCGTGTTTATGTGTGGAGAACGCCCAAAGATGCTTATGATCTGCAGTGTCTCCGCCCAACTGTGAAACATGGCGGCGGCTCGGTAATGCTGTGGACCGCCATATCATGGTTTTCATTGGGTCCTGTGATCACACTTAGCGGACGAATCACTGCCAACGATTATGTCGCAATTTTAGGAGACCACTTGCATCCTATGGTCCGGATGTTGTTCCCGGACAGTGACGCCATCTTCCAGGATGATAATGCACTCATTCACACAGCTAGCGTTGCTGCAGCTTGGTTTGAGGAACATCGGGATGAAGTTCAACACCTCCCCTGGCCCGCCCAATCCCCAGATCTCAACATAATTGAACATCTGTGGTCCGTCTTGGAAACACGACTCCGGCGACGATTTCCACCTCCATCCTCTCTCACAGAACTGGCCGATGCCCTGCACGAGGAATGGTGTAAAATTCCACTTGTTACCATTCACGACCTCTATGCCTCCATCCCACGTCGCATCAAGGCTATTCTGAAGGCGAAAGGTGGCCCGACACCATATTAATCTGGTAAGTTGCAATTTCGTTCAGGTGTTTCCATTTTTCTGATCACCGTTTGTATCTTCTACAGTTGTAGTCATCGAGAGCGTCTCCGAAATTTGTCGACAAAGAGCTCCGTATCTAAAGTGATCGAGTATTTTTCGAATGCCAATAGAACAAAATTTGATTTTCTATTGTGAATCATTGAGTCTCTTTGTGGAGTAAGAACTTTTTCAAGACAAGAAAGTTCTCACATGTTGCTGTTGAAGCACCAATTGTTACAGTTTCAGCATATAATTTATGCACATGAAGAAAAAAGACACTTTTATAAAAATACAACATATCTAAGGTCTTTAAAATATTATTGTTGCTCTTGTTGTTGAATAAAATATTTACTTTAACAACTTAAACTTCTAATTCGAAACCTTGTTTATTGTGGCGTAGAAGATTTAGCAGTGGATCTTTCAAAAATATTTCTGATTGTGGCAATAAATAATCGAAGGATTTCAAATATTGTTTATTATTCCCTACCAATCTCTCTTTAGTTTCTAACATTGTATGAACAAATGACTCCTTAATATTTTCTTTAATTAAATTGTTTCATTTTGAGTCATATTTAGAGATTCTTCACAACAACAAAATCTTTTAAAGACAGGGAAATATTCCGAATTCGCTTCAACGATGGAAGCTCAGGATCTGATACTTCAGTGCAAATATTTTGTAATTTGTCCTTGCCTGCAGAAAGCATGTTGCAAAATCCAGATTATCATTCTTGCTACAGTACTGATAGACATGACCTCACAACTTCATGTAATTTCTGAGATGTATTTCTATGCCCTGTAATTCACTGTTAACTGGCTCAAGTGTTGACAGGATAACGTTAGAGCGGGAATGAAACAGAAATCTGATGTGAACACCTTTTTAAAAGTCCCGTAGCTTTAACAGATTACTCAGTATCTGCGTGACATAATTCACTTTGAGAAAAGAAACACCAGAAGAGATGATATGTCATCAAAATTCTCTAGAATAGTTTTTGCTGTTCTCAAGTATCCGGTCTATCGTTGGTCCATTAACCTCTTAAACTTTTGACCTTTGGAAACCCGTACAGCAACTTGGGTAATTCAAAATACTATAAAGTTATCCAAGAAAGTTCTGTCGCTTTTTCACCTACCACCTTCGTATAGGTATGTCACCTAAGACATATCAGGAAGATCAAAAATAGTCCCCATCAGCATCGTCGACCTTCTGCCAACGTTTTGGAATACCATGATTCCATCGCGATAGAATTTGGTGGGCCATGAAGCGGAGAAGGCATCAAGCGCATTTTGCACTTCTACTAGGAATTTGAACTGGGGCCCTCTAAGTTGATTTTCCAAGGAATGGAACAGGTGATAAGCAGACGGTGTAATGTCTGGGGAGTATGACGAATGCAATAGAGTTTCCCATTGAAGGCTTAGAATGGTGTCACGGATCGTCCTTGCCACGTGGGGTTTAACGTTGTCCTGTAACAGGAGGACCTCTGTGAGATTCAGAAGTGCTGGCTCCAGAGTTTTGCGTTTTTCTTGAAAACGGTCAAACTGCTGACAGTACACAGTTACATTGATGCTCTAACCAGCTGGTAGCAATTCCTGATGCACGATGCCGCGAGCAATCCACCAAGCATACAGGATGACATTTTTCTGGTGCAGTGCTGGTTTCGGCTGTTTTCTAACCGGTTCATGGGATGCTAACCAATGATGACGGCGCCAAGGAGCTTCGTACAGGACCCATTTCTCACCACATGTCAACGTCCTGTCCAGAAATGTCTCCTTCCTCAGACGAGGCAACAAGGAAACATAGGTGTTTGCTGGCACTGCCTTCTGGCCCGGAGTCAAATCATGTTGGACCCATCGACCCAACTTTAGGGCTTCCCAATTTGATGGAGGTACTGCCGAATGGTTTCTGCAGTCACACTGAATTGTAGTCCCAACTCCTCGCATGTTTGGACATTGTTCGCATAAACTGCTGCCTGAAGATTTTCATTTTGTACATGTGTTGGTCTTCCGACACGTGGTGCGTCTTTAAGGGTTTCGTCAGCGTCCTTAAACTTGTTAAAGCACTGCTGCGCTGTCCGCGTAGTCACGATACTTTCACTAAAGGCCTCGCATATCTTTTGCCCAAGTACAGCCGCGTTTGACCCCAGTTTGAACTTGTATATCATATACGTCCTCATGACGCTTTGTGGACGTACCATGTTCACTCTGTCCTTACCCAAATTCATGGTGCACTGCTACAAGCAGATAGTATCTTGGATACGAACTCACACCAACGAGTGTCCTTCACCTTATCTCCATTGGCATTCAAGTCACGGCGTGAGGGTCAATGGAACACAGACTTCCACATAAGCGACAGAACTTTCTTGGTTACGTTTATATTTCACATTAGGTTCACTGAGCAAATATGAATTATTACACATTAAGTTCATAATTATAACTATGAATATAAAGGACTACCTTTTTAAAGTTCTTGTAATATTTCTGACCACCTTCCTTAAATCCTACTACTACCACTTTCACACACTGACAAATTATTTCTTCTTTTCGAAAATCTGCACTGGAAAGAGCTTCCAAGACTTTTTCTAGTGTGCCTTTAGATGATAAATCCGATAAATGAGAAAGATCCTATAAATGTTCAGACACACCTCGTTCTTTCACAAATCTCTCAAGCACTTAGACCTATATATTTTCAACATCAGAAAAGTCTTGAGTTTCATCTGCTTTTCAAACAGAGAAAGCTGTGATTTACTTTCATCATATTGTTCTTATTTTGCGCGATATTATATTTGCCAACACATCGAGTACTTTGGTCTGAACTTTAGGCGACGTATATTGAACGTTCTTTTGAATATCTTTATGCATTTATGGACTTCAGTTTCCAATCCTTTTCCATTGTGTACTTGAACATGCACTTGAAAGTCCAGTAGAACTTAATTCATAAGGATTTAATTATTGATTGTCTTTGAGTCCAAATCCTTAATCTCGACGATATGGTAGCTCCTTTGTGCGAGAAACTGCACTACCTCTGCTACATGATTAACATGGTACTTGTTTCTTGCTATTTGTTGCACAACTGAAATTATATTAAGATATTTCTTCCTGCTGTGTTTTAATTTAAGTCATTTCCAAATTTTGCATTGCTTCTATATTGTTTTAAGGGAAGCATGCTTATCAAATATTTTTCCCCGAGCCAATACATCTTTCCAATTTCAAAATCCTGTCACAGCAAAGCTCTAATCCCGTAAGATTGTTCCTTAAAAACTTCCTACAAGGATAGCAGAATGTTTGGTTTCTTAAAACAGAATATTCTAAATCCTCGTGTGATAACACTAAGTTTAGAAACTACCTTTATTTTCACCGAACTTTGTTTTGAGGTATTCACGTAAATTTGGCTCTGCAGGTCTTTCTACCCCTAAGATCATCGCGTGTGGTATGCAATTCGAGGTTGCAATGTTTGCACTTGACAACTTACTCTGAAACTTGAACACCACGTGTTTCACTGTGATTGTTCATAGTGGTCACTTATGGATCATTGGTTTTAGCATTTGGTTCTCTCAGCCGGCAGCAAATATACTTATCAATAGTATACTGAACGTATGTATACAAGAAACATTATAACTCTAAACTCACAATATTTTGTTTTCTCGTAATGTCACATTACGTTTATGCAAGAAAAATATAGAGTATCGATTTAAAAATGAAAGAAAAAATGTGACTAGTGTAAGCATGAATCCTAGTATGATTTTAAAATTGTTGTCAAATTTTGTGTGTTAAGGAGACAAGGGCGAGAAAGAATTGTTCCGACTGTGCAAGTAACATATTTTGAAAGGTGACTGTCCAAAAAACGATCATGGTACCAATGGCTAAGGAATCGAACCTAGAGAGATGTGAGGATTATATAACTATTAGTCTCATAACGCATGCAGCAAAAATTTTGCTTCGGATACTGAACAGAAGGATGTATGGAAAAATAAATGAAAAATCTGAAGAGGAACAGTTCGAATTCAGGAGAGGTAAGGGCACAAGAGATACAATTGGATTATTAAGAGTGATCGGTGAAAGGTTTACAGAAGATAGGAAACAGGTATATGTTGTCTTTTATTGATCTAGAAAAGGCTTTTAACCGCGTAAATTGGTAATTGTTGTTTGGAGTTCAAAGGAAAGTTTGGTTGGAATGGAAAGATCGAAGACTCATAAAAAAGTATATTTGAATCAAGAAATAAAAAGTGTTAGAATATGTACTAACAAGTGTTATAATAGGGGAGAAAATGACAAAGGAGAATGCAATTGGAAGGCGAGTTCGACAAGGATATCTGTCGCCAACCTTACTTACTATATGTCTAGAAGATATAGTAATAAAGAGCCCGCATAATCAAGACTGCATTTCAGTAGGAGGTAGAATGATTAGGTGAAACGGTTTGCAAATGATACGACACTTGTGGCAGAATCTGAAAAAAAATCAATAAGATGTTAGAGAACTTGAGGAAGGGCTGTGAAGAATATAGGCTGAAAATAAATGTTAGTAAGAAAAAACAATGGGAATTGTAACGAAGCGGTCATGTCAAATATAGATACATGGAGGGAGAAAATAGAACAGGTAACAAGTTTCCGATACTTGAGTAGTATTATTAGTGATAATACGAAGTGCGAATGTGAAATGAAACCGAGAACAGAAATGGCGAAAAATGTCTTAGGAAGAACAAAAACCTGTTTTGTGGGACCTTGAATGAAGAGTTGAGAAAAAGACTCATAAAATTCTTCCTGTAGAGTATTGTACTATGTGGGTCAGAAACATGGACTTGACTCAAAAATGTTGAAAAACGATTAGACGCTTCCGAAATGTGAATGTGAAGAAGAATAGAAAGAATAGTTCGATCGAGCGGATAACGAATTAGAGTGTTAGAAATGGCGAGGGAGAAAAGAACAGGTTTACATATTATTTAGAAGGTCAAGAGAAACTGTTGAAACATTGGCTAAGAAGGAACTGTGTCATGAGGGACGTGCTGAAGGATATGGTGGCAGGGAAGAGAAGGAGAGGCGAAATTCTGGTAACTTTGAGGAGATCAAGATCTCTTTCGATTTGCAATAACAAATTTTGCGAAGTTATTTGAGTGTTCAGAAGCTCGTCTATGTCTCTTGTTGCGTTTTCTGCTTCTCCACCTTCGTTGAATAAGCAAAGGTAGTAAAACTCCAAAACCTCGCGAGACAAAATCTCGCCGGGCCAAAACCTCGCCTGTCCAAAACCTCGCCGCCCAAAACCTTGCGGGTCAAAATCTCGCCTGTCCAAAACCTCGCGGTCCAAAATCTCGCCAGGTCGAAACCTCGCCTTGCCAAAACCTTGCGTCTCAAAATCTCACCATACACAAAATCTCGCCTACCAAAACCTCTCGGTCCTGATCTCTGGACAAAGAATCTCGCCTAGTCTCAACTACGCGGGATGTAATCTTGCCTGGGAAGAAATGTCGTCAGTATAAAATCTCGTCACGACGATTTCTTCGATGTAGAATGCTCTATATATTGCTATATGTATATATTTTGTAATAACACATAATTGCATTAAAATAATGAGAAGAAAATATTCTAACGTGTGCTTTGAAATCTATATATAAAAATGAAAATTACTATCTTTGTGACATCATACCTCTTCAGCCATCCGACCGATCTCGATCAAATTTTCAACATAGATGAGGCTCGGACCTGGGATGTCTTTTGTAATTTCACTTTGACGGCATAATGAAGTGGAGGGGGAGATATATATAAAAATAAATAAAACTTAATAACTCTTGAACCAAGAGACTAATCTCGATCGAATTTGCCAGACAGACAAAGTTACCGCCTGGGACGGTTTTTATCATTTCCCTTTGACGGGAAGGCGAAGGGAAAGGGGGAAACATATAGAAATACATAAAAAATAAATTGACTGCGTTTGTGACTCAATAAATCTTGAACCACCCAACCTATCTCGATCAAATTTTCAATATAAATGAAGTTTGAGTCTGGGATGGATTTTATTTCACTTTGGCGCTGACCTTAGGAAATTATAACAAAATCGAATAATATTTATGAAAGTATGAAATAATATGTGAGTTTCTACGTCCCTCGATTATGTCCTGTAGGTTAAAGAAGAAGTAGATGATCAAGATGAAGGAAATGATGGAACGAAGAAAATGGGAAAAAACGGGAATACCCCAAGAAAGCCCCCACACACGATATTTTGTATATTATTATTATTATTATTATTAGTATTATTATTATTATTATTATTATTATTATTATTATTATTATTATTATTATTATTATTATTATTATTATTATTATTATTATTATTATTTGTAATATGGAATTGCATATTAAGAAACTCATTGGGTAAATTTTTGGGGAAAGGTTTCATTCCGCAAATTTTTGACCAGGCAAGATTTTGGCTCACTGGGTTTTGGGCGGCGAGGTTTTTGCCACGCGAGGTTTCGGCCTGGCGAGATTTTGTCTCGCGAAGTTTTGGCCACGCGAGGTTTTGGGCTGCAATGTTTCGGCCGCGAGATTTTGTCCGTATCCCACTTGATTACCTTGTGCTTAACATATATTATTCTGTACAATGTAACTCGTCCTGAATTGGACTTATGAACTATGTTTTATGATCAATACACTTGTAACAATGTACCCCATATGCGGAGTAAGTTGTCACAATATATGGGACAAATTGTCACGTGTTATTCTAATACAGTTTCCAGAAATAGGTAGATATTATTAATGCAACTATTACTAATGCAACAAATACTGTAATTGTTACCGCATTAAATACTTAGCGTCTGAAAGAGAATTAAAACATAATTAAATGAGAAAGGAAATTATAATAGTTAAATAGTAAAGAAAGTAGCAGGACCTGTAGCCTATATTTTCTCAACATAAAAGATTTATTCTTACATCAAGTTTGTTTTGTAAGAAAACCAAAACTGCCATGAAAACAGAACTAACTCATTGGTAAGGAATCGAAACTGCAAGAAAGGTCATAGCAAAATGAACGAAATTATCAAATGATAGCCTCGTCTCCAATAGGCCTACACAAAATAAGCCAATTGCATTTAATTTGCTTCTGATTGTAGTTTATGAATTACAAACGAATTCCTATGATAGCGCTACTGTATAGCTAGAAGGGGAGTATATTATTACAGAGTTTTGTTGCGGTCTTATGAGTACGCACCGCAAACTACACTCGTGCTCATAAATTAAGGATAATACGGATACATGGTGAAACAACGCTCTGGTGGGCGGTTTTCGGTTGGAAATCACCTCGGGGTATGACCAAGCGGTGCATTTGACCATTTGGTGCGGTGCATGCCGTGCGGTCGTCGCACGGTGGCGCTGGCAGCAGTCCAAATACGCAGAGGTGTGTTGGTGCATGTCAGAGTATGGTGCAGCGTGTAAGTATGCAGATGTTGTCAGACGTGCTAATGGTCACTGTGTGTTGAAAATGGCTCAAAGAACACATGTTGATGACGTTATGAGGGGTAGAATAATAGGGCGACTGGAAGCTGGTCATACACAGCAGGTCGTAGCACGGGCCCTCCGTGTACCACAAAGTGTGATCTCAAGATTATGGCAACGATTCCAGCACACAGGAAACGTATCCAGGCGCTAAAATACGGGACGTACACAGTGTACAACACCACAAGAAGACCGATATCTCACCATCAGTGCCCGCAGACGGCCACGGAGTAAAGCAGGTAGCCTTGCTCGGGATCTTGCCACAACCACAGAACACACAGTCTACAGACGACTGAACAGACATGGTGTATTCGCCTGGAGATCTGCAAGGTGCATTCCACTGACCCCTGTTCACAGGAGAGCCCGTAAAGCCTGGTGTCAAGAACACAGTACATGGTCAATGGAACAGTCGTCCCAGATTATGTTCACGGACGAGTCCTGGTATAGTCTGAACAGTGATTCTCGCCGGGTTATCATCTGGCGTGAACCAGGAACTAGATACCAACCCCATAATGTCCTTGAAAGGGACCTGTATGGAGGTAGTGGTTTGATGGTGTGGAGTGGGATTATGATTGGTTCCTATACACTCCTGCATGTCTTTGACAGAGGAACTGTAAGAGGTCAGGTGTATCGGGACGTCATTTTGCATCAGTATGTTCGCCTGTTTAGGGGTGCAGTGGGTCCCACCTTCCTCCTGATGGATGATAACGCACGGCCCCAGCGAGCTGCCATCATGAAGGAGTACCGTGAAACAGAAGATATCAGGCGAATGGAGTGGCTTGGCTATTCTCCAGACCTAAACCCCATCGAGCATGTCTGGGATGCTCTCGGTCGACGTATCGCTGCACGTCTTCAAACCCCTAGGAGACTTCAGGAACTCCGACAGGCACTGGTGCAAGAATGGGAGGCTATACCCCAGCAGCTGGTCGACCACCTGATCCAGAGTATGCCAACCCGTTGTGCGGCCTGTGTACGTGTGCATGGTGATCATATCCCATATTGATGTCGGGGTACATGCGCAGGAAACAGTGGCGTTGTGTAGCACATGTGTTTCTCAACTTATCACCAATACCGTGGATACCGTGGATACTGTGGATATCACCAATACCGTGGTACCGATAGGTTTCGTTTGTTCGTATGTTGTGTTCACTATGTGCCTATGCTATTAGCGCCAGTTTTGTGTAGTGCCACGTTGTGTAGTATCACAATCGGCAATTATCCTTAATTTTTGAGCATGAGTGTAGTTTGAATATATTTATCCTTTTGCTTTTGTTTGAATATATTTATCCTTTTGCTGCCAGGTACCATACCTGTAGATCATCGGCCGAGTCACAGTTAATACACACGTAAAACAAGTTCTGCGTCCCTCAGTTTTCGTAGGTCGATTCCTAATACAGAATGCACTGAATCCACTTCTCGCCACATGTACTTGCTCTGTATGTATCGCCAGGAACTAAACACAGTGTATCGTTGTCCTTGAAGAAGAATCGTAATCTTTTTTGGACCTTCGTTGACATTGTTTTTTGGGGCAAGACTGGTTGCTTGGGGAGTTTTTATACCAAGATCACTGTGTCTTCAGAAATCCCGGAAACCAGTAGTGAGTCCAGAGTATATGTCCGAAGCTTGTTTAGGATATGATGCTAGTAACTCTTCCTAGTGTTACGAAAATATTATGTTACATGTTGAGTACCCCGATGTAAATGAACATTGGCCGGACTGTAACACGTGCACAAAATCTTGCGAATGTTTTGTAATGGACAAGAAATTCTTTAGCAGCTTTACGTATTGATATGGGTTTATCGTTTCTTTTCACGGCTCTTGCTGGAGCCAGTAGGTTTTCCATTGGTGGTGCTTTCTTCTGTCTTCCTTTTGAATGTTCTCACCATCTGTGAAACAGAGATACCCCTTTACTAAACAAGGAATACATTGATTGTATCAAACATAACATAGAGTGGGGTACATTGTCACAGTGACAACATGCCCCATCTTATTTGTGACAATTTGCCCCACCGTCGCCATTCCTCTGTTTATAAAATATCTGTACCAAAAGACAAGATTAGGCGCATTCGGAGTAGCACATTATGACGCTCTATTTCTAGCCTACATGACACACACAGAAGTACTTGCTTCTCTCGCTTTTACGAATACACAATACAGCAATTCCAGGACTTGCAAAATTTACTCTCCAGCACTGAAAACAGACAAAGCTCAATGACGCAGCACCATTGTTCCCGTGCACCTCCGAAGTACCGTTAGTAGAGACATCTAGTAAGTAAACAAGAAAGCAACACCGGTGCGCTAACGTTTTCGCTTTTTTCATAATTGTTACTATGACAACGTGTCCCTTGTGACAATGTGCCCCGGTCTCCCCTACAGCCAGTACGTGTAGGATTTTGTAGTATGTCTTACAAATATAAATTACCAAACATCTGACATTGAAAATTTGTCCTAGGTTTTACATTTTACTGTAAGCAAAGCTCTGTACGGTATATTTGAACAAGTAAAAAGCAGGGTATTATATTTTCAGTAATATTATACTAAATATGTTTATGAGCTAACGAACGTACTGACAACACTTTTATGAGTAGAATGCTGCCATCTATCGTTCCTATGGACGGCATGTTTCTCATCTTCACCGACTACCTCTGTTCCTCGTAACCACTTACAAAGAATATATGCCTCACTTTATTCTCCCTCATAAAATTCATGTTCGTTTAATAATAAACCTTTAAAAAAATAAAAGTTAAAAAATAATGTTTGGCAGTTGTGCATAATACAACATCCATTGGTGTGTTATTAAAAAGACTCGGCATTATGTAAGATAGTTGAAATACAACTATCATTGTGACATTTCGTTCCGCAATCCGAGGGTATAGAAGTAACAGTAGACTTGTGTCAAAATTTAACAAATTCAAGTAGCACCGAACTATTGTGTTCAATTGATACAGCCGTTTCTTACTGTCTACATTTACAAATACATTCGCTAGAAATTCATATTTACACACACACACACACACACACACACACAGAAACACACACACAATACATATGTTGCTAAGCACACAGGAAAAAACAAAGGCTATTTGGTTTTCAAATTCTATTACAAGATCTAAATATGTCGATCATATGTTGTTCCATGTACCATGCACTAAGAAAATGACTATGCCAATTCAATTAATGGTTCTTAAATTTGGACATAAACCTCATGCTACTTCAACTCCATCGGAGTTTGGTGTAAAGTGTTAAAATAATAGTCGTTAAGTCACCTACCTGACATCATGAGCAATGAATTTAGAAACACACTACTAGTGTTGTCTTATATACAGTTGTTTATCTGATTCAATTGTATTCTGCTCACATATTTGAACTATGCCATCTGCTGATACTACACAATACCATCACTTACCGTTAAGGCAAACGAACATTCTACTCAATTAAAATTATGAGGGAAAATTAAAAGTTAAGGTTGTAAACAAGGTCATAATCAGAGGTAGATTTGGTGCTATCATCTCTAAAATCTAAAATCTCAAATATGTGCTGGTGTATGGGCATAATTGTTTCAAATTTCTCTAATAGATTCTTTATCTTACAATGACCTAATCTGAATTCCTTTCCTCCTTATATCAATGGATGTATTTACAAAATTGATTTGTGTTGTCTGAAATTGCGTACTACGAATTCCGAGCTAGGATGACAACACATTTTAAAAAATCTACATGTTGAGTTGTGCTTAATAATCTAGAAACATAAGTCGTGCTTACTATAATTTTTAAGATGTTTAGTTTCATAAAATTCATATATATATATATATATATATATATATATATATATATATATATATATATATATATATATATATATATATATATATATATATATATATATATATATACCGGGTGTGTCCACACTTTGAACCGTCATAGCAACCGTATTTCCCGTGATACAAGGTTCAATTTCTGAGAGAAAGTAATATCATCTTTCTTCAATAGCTGCTAGCAGAATTGTTGCTCTGGCTACTCAACCTAGTTAGTGGCAAGGAAGTAACTGCAAGATGGCGGATGTACATTTGAGCTTTGAAGCGCGGAAGCAGACAGGTAACGCTCTCCAGACCTTACGCCACTGGATTTGGAGCACAGTAAAAAATGATGTGTACTAAAGTAAACCACGTAACCTAAACACACTTTGGAATAAGAATCAAGCGACGTGCGCAGAAATCCCATTGGACACGTTGGTACGATGTACGGAATCAGTGGTAACTCGTACTGAGAAATGTATTGATGCTGAAGGCTCCCATTCTGAACAGTAACCACATTTGCGTGAGAAAACGCATTTAAGTTTCAAAATGGACTTTAAGTTTTCCATTTCCAACAATTGAACGTTGTAGAACGGAACATAAATTTTCTATGACGGTTCAAAGTGTATATACATTTTTGACGCACCCGGTAAATATATACACAGATTGTTCCATAATTCGCGTAATTTTCTAATTCAAACTTTTCGTTATTTCTGTTATTGCCGTGAGCGTAAAAATAATCACTAGTATCACAGAATTTACACTCAGAAGCTACTTCCATGTGCCAGTGGTCATTGTGGGGCTACAACTTCCCTTTGATGGTGTGTCCGTTTGTTCTAGAGACAGAATATCTCGAGAACGACCTGATGGATCACCATCAATTTTTAGCAGAAGGTACGGGTCAAAAGTTAGGAATCGAAAATGGAAATAGTAGAAATAAGCCATTATCGGTTTTAGAATTCATCAGTATAGATCAATATACAGTAATAGATAGCGACATGCAGTTCCATGCAATTAACGAAATGTTCCGATAACATATTATATCATCGTCCTTAACTCTCTACTAAAGCTGAAAGTGAAAACAAATCCAACGTTTCGCTCGATTTGAATATTTATTTTCATAGAGCAAAAACGGAAGTGCAAGAAGTTATTTTTTTTAAAATAGATTTAGCATTCTAATAATAGGTACCACTGTCGAGAGATGTTTTCTCTCAAGGATTACTGATGGGGGAAAGTGAAATTTAGTTCCAATGGGATAACATGTAGTTCTGACCAATATAACTGTGAAACTAAAAGTGTTATATTTGTGTGTTCATGAATTAATATTTTCCGAGGACTATTAATTCATGAAATCATTCTGTAAGAAATTCATCATTAATCATTAATAATATTAATAATTCATCATTAACAATAAATAGAACGTATTCATGATATCATACTATGCTATATCTATGAGATATTTTCCTTATTGCTGCAGGAAATAGAAGGACTTCAAATTCTGACAACTAAAAATAAATTAAGCAATACTGTAGTACTTCATTGGAAACCTGAGATGACACAAAAACATCCCTGTATATCTCTGTTCTAAATTGTGTTTCTAATAAAGTGTTTCTATCACAGTATATAGTAATAGAATTAGTGGAGAAAGCATTTGAATGTATGAGATATTAAATATTCTATTCCGCTACCATTCATGTCTACATAAAGTGAAATATCTGCTCAGGCAGGCAGAAACTGAGAGAAAATCCATTGACGAAATATATAATTCAGCATGCTTTCCGCAGAATTACTTTCCGTTTCCAAATCTGATCTAGCTACCCCAGTAATGTTATATATATATATATATATATATATATATATATATATATATATATATATATATATATATATATATATATATATATATATATATATAGATATAGATATATATATATATATATATAGATATATATATATATATATATATATATATATATATATATATCGTGGACTATTTATCTTGAAATACAATCTAACCTTTAAACTAATAGTTACAAAACATTGAAATTTTTTATAATGGAAATAACTACAGGAGACATTGTTCGACATACTCCGCTACACCACTGGATTAATAATGTTGACAACCTAACATAAATTTGAGCTTATTCAAATGACACTACGTCATATTATTACAAATTTCAAAACAACATATTAAATAAAAAAAAACTATACAATCCTCTGCACATGTTTATCTCGATGCCTCTGCGGCATCAGAACATTTGTTAAACGCGTTGAATTGTCTATCTTTTCAACTTTATACTCCATACATAAGATCCTTAAGTCCAAACATTGATTACCCCACAAAAACCACAAATAGCGATTAACATTACTCATGGCATAGGTAGAATTTGGTATGTTCCACGTCGCTGCCATTATCACTAATCTGCACAATGTTCCTGAAAGTTAACGGTACCAATTAGTTAATCAAGCTAATCTTTCATACGCTTATACAGCAGGTGAAGGTCTACCATCATGCCAAATTTGAATTGATGGGGTAATACGGTGTATGGACTTTTGCTGTCGAAAATATAACGCAAATTTTACCGCCCACAAATTGAAAACCCAAAGCGTGCTCAATTCACCCGTTTATAACAGTCCAAGCTCTCACCATGCCAAGTTTGATCCTGATTGGGTAAGTTCTGTGTAGTGGAGTTGTTTTCGAAAACATAAAAAAATGACCTTCACAACCAGGAAAATGAAATCTTTCTCAACGTAACATTTGACACTTACATTGCAAATCAAGGTCTACGGAGATACCAAATTTGATATAGATCAGATTAGCTTCGATGAACTTCTACGATATAGAGTTTCTTTGCTTTCTCAGGAAAAAAATAAAATGAAGAAAGAAAGCAAAACAAGGGAATAGTTGTAGATATCTAAATAGTATTATATTATTACTAAAGACATGAAGTGCAGGAGGAGATAAATTTATTTTTATTAGGCTTGAATAGGAAATTAAGAAAATAAACTGACCAAATATTTCCTGCGGAAAATTGCATTCTAGAAGCCAGATACATCCACATTACGGAAAAGCGATAGAAAATGATTATAGTTTTTCGAAATGTGGATATTAAGAAAAATAAATATATTTAGCTCTGTCGAATACAAAATCAATGATGAAATGCTTGGAATAGCAAGGAAGGAAACACAATATAGGATATAACTTTAAAAAGGGAAAGATAAACTAATTGTGACATTGTTGTTGAGAATCGGCAGATATATATATATATATATATATATATATATATATATATATATATATATGTATGTGTGTGTGTGTGTGTGTGTGTGTGTATGCATGGATAGATAAAAATAAATCTAGATGTAGCGGTTGGCTTGTTTATGCACATTCGTCAATCAAATGAGAATGGGTACTCAAAAGTGTTACGAGGTTTGCGTGAAAATTATTCGGATTTAATCTGGTATGTGGGCTATAGGCAAAGTAGGGATAAGTTCACTTATCATGTAATAAAACATGGTGATAATGTATGACTGTATTTTTTTTTTTTTTTAGTTTTTTGAATAGCATACCTTTGTTTACATTTTTGTGTTTGCAATTCATTCACTTGTGAGAACTGGAGAACATGGTGCAACAGTCCAACCTGAAATTTCTGGTACGGTTGGGGGACCTCTTTCAGAAACACTTCAAACTTATGGAATGAACGACAAATGTTTTTGAGTGATATAAAAGGTTCAAAGATGGATGCAAGGAATGAAAGATGACCATAGGCCTTCAAGAATTAGAACTTATGTTAAGATGAAACGATTGAGACAACCATTGCGTAGCAATCCTAAGGTAGTTTTTCAAATGAACGGGACCAATGAGGTAGGTATAGGAAAAGACATTATTTAGAAGGTCGTTGCCGAACATTTGGCTATGAGAAAAATCTCCGCAAAATTAGTGTCATGGGTGTTGAATGATGCATGCAGATTACTGCATGAATGTGTCAGGATGAGATCGTACGTCTCCGAGCAAAACCAGAATTACTTCGTAAAATTATCATAGAAAGGAAACGCCATGGGATCATAGATAAGGGACTTTGTAACGCCGTGAAAATACCGAGACATGGGTGTTTGAGTATGACAGAGAATCCAAGCATCACAAATGCCAGAGCAAGGTAGTCAATGTCATGCTTACTTCATTCTTCGATGGGCGAGACATGGTTCATAGTGAGTTCTTACCAACGATCAGAGGATCAGTCAGGTCGTCTACAAAGAGATCTTGCGACGTTATTGTAGGACAAATCGTGATTGCTGCATCACGGCAACGCACCAAGCCAGAATACTCTCAGTATTTGGCAGTTATTAGCCGAGAACATCACCGTCCTATTTTCCAGATCTTATCCTACATAACTTTAAATTTTGATTTTGACTAGAATGCTTTCCTTGGAAAAAGATTTCCACTGACAGCCATGGCCCTTGGATTCTGTGTCACACTCAACTCTCTGTGTTCTCCTATTTTCCAATCTGAAGGCAATTATAAAGGAAACGCACTTGAAGGCGTGGGGGCCACCAAGAAGACTGAAACGACAGTGAAGAAGTAAATTATAATAAAGAGAATTATTTTGAAGGGCACATCATGTAGTCTTCAGCAACAACGGTACAACAAAAATAAATTGTCAATTCCGGCAGACAAGTTAATGTATATACATACTTTGTAACGCAGTGTTCTTAATGTTAAGTTACTTTATAAAAATGCAAATATTGATCTACTTATGAGTGTTGGGTTTATTGTTGCACGCAAATAAATATTGGACACTACTGGAAATATTTTCTCTTTATAGTTTCTAAGGTTATGCACCTAGGCTAAAGGAGATGGTGATAATTAGTTGGTTCATAATGGTGAAATGAAAAAAGTAGGAAGAAACAATAGAACTTTGAGAAAATCCACACACACGGTATATAAATCGTATAACATGTGAAGTGGTGATAAGGTTCTAAACCACCGTTTCATGCTTAGCCGCACGTTCTAATTTTCAATGATTTGATAGTTGCATGAAATCACGAACTTCCAGAACAAATTTATGTTGGTGTATTGAGAGAACAGAGCTCAATCAAGCCAAATGGATAGTTGACGAAACTGTTACATATTAATAATTTTTACGATAAATGTATTGTTTTCCTCAGCGAGTAGTTTAAATCGGATTTAAGTCTACTATATCGAAGCTTGTACAATGAAAAATATTAGTCGATTTTGCAGATTGCAAATATACGACGGAATACTGAAAAAACTCTGGCTTTGTCTAGCAAGAATGGAGCTAGGCGAATGTTTACACGGTTTCTCAGACATTCTGTCGAAAAGATATGAGGTTTTTTTGTCCAACCATTCTGAGTGAGGTTTCTCCTGAGATTTCCTCATTCACGCCGTGAAAATACCGAGATAGTTCCTAAGTTACATGTCCCAGGCCGCTTACTTCTCTCCTCATTCTCTGTTCCTCACTACCCAAATAGTGTACTCGCTGAGGGAAGTCATTCCTCATACATAACGGGCTTAAGGCCATAGATGCCAATAATCCTCACGAAATATAAATAAATAAATGCACAGTTATTCAATATATTTGTCTCTGATACTGATTACTTGGTATAAATCTTGCAAATAAAATTCCTTGCATTGTGCCTCAAACTAGTTTTTCGTAACATTTTAGACGTCAGGAATGTTCTCAAAATTATATCTGTTCAAGTTTTAGAATTAACATTAATCAGGAAGAGCTAGGCCAGATGAATAAGAAGAATGGCAAACCAATTAGAATCCCAGGATGTTTACTTTGTCACATGAAACACATGAAACATAAGAATAGGAACATGAAACATATAAGCTGGCAAATTGTCGTGCAAAATGAGAATTCTTTTGGAAACTTTAGCAATGTTTCATCGTAATTGCCTCGTCAAGCTGGTTAAAATAATCTCGCCGATGATAGTAGAGTTTCAAAGTAGGTAGTCCACCTACAGAATTTCGTCTTTGTAATAAAAATTGAAGACATGATCTTATTTGCTGATTTGTGGATGTGGACCTTCTTCGGCTTTGTAGTTCCGTAGTACCATCATTTTCTTGACTAATCTTAGTCTTAGGATCGTAAACATGAAGTCAGGTTTCATTCTCAGTAAATAATCGAGCGAAAGAAAATAAAAAAGAAATGCTAGTCTCAAAATAGGCCAAAACTACATTCGATGCTTCAACTCATTTTTTCTTGTAGTTACTGTTCAGATATTTGGCACCAACTTTGCTGAAAGCTTGCATATGTCCAGTATAATGTTAATGAACCCAATATGCTAAAGTGAAACATTCAGTATCGGGACTGTTTTCTGTTTAAAGTTCACTGTGCTTAACGATTAGTTCATGGACAGCAGCATATTTGCCAGATGGATTGAAATGTTAGCGCCCTAATGAGTTTGAATATACTTCGCAGATCTTCCCTGGAGAAAAAAAAAATAAAAAGCTGCACGACAGTCCGAGGCTGTAAAACTTACTTGGATCTATACAATCATTCCTTCAAGTTGGAAAAAAGTAGTTACACTAATCACAAGAAACCTGTATTTGCATCATTACACACTTAAAACACTAAGCTTTCATATGAACCTGTACGAGATGGAGCAAAGCCAGGAGTTTTCCGTATGTTGGTTATAGAGGAGATTGGAAACCGTTTTGAATTATTGTAGTATATGTGGAAGAGTAACAAAACAACTTAATCTTGAAAGTTCAGCAGTTTATAGAAGAAAAATGAAAACATCAAGAATTTCGTGTGCACGTTTGTAACAAATATTGTTTGTCTCTGTTGCATTAAAACTTTCCTGCAAAACGATATATTGTAGAATGACTTCCTCAGTTATGTGCGTTAGTTTTCATAAAATGATAAAATAATGGTTCTAATTAGTGTCAAGCTATGTGCTAGTTATTTCTCACAAGTTTTTTTTTTTTTTTAAATCAAAGTTCGAGAAGAATTTTGTACCCAAACATGCATATTAAATGATAAACTTTTATTGTGTGTAAATCATTTGATCTTTTTATATTCCGTATGTAGTTGTTTCTATGTTCAGTTAGTCCAGATTGATCGAGCAAAATTTTATAGATCTGGAACTAAATGCTCTTGTCTAATATTTGTGTAAGTTACATGAATATCAAGACAGTCAGTTTTGATGTTTCAACGTTTAAATAAGTAAGTAGATTCTAAAATATTTCAATCTCTGCTGTTTGCGTTGTGTAAGAAAGCAATTAATTTAACACTTCGAAAAGGGATATCGGAGACAGCGTTTACTAACTAGAAAATATGATGGATCAAAAACATTCAGTTTTACCTTTTTGTAATTAAGCTGGATGTTAATTAAAGGGAATTAAAGGTAAACGTAATACTATATCTCTTCTAACTGCTAACTGTGATCTGCAAATATGTTACCAAACCTTATTTTCTTCTGTAAACTGATCCTCTTCTTAGCTAACTGATTTACATGTTTAGAAATGTGCCTTTTAAAAACGTGCCATGTTAAGTTGGAGCATTTAGGTATTTCCAAGGCTACTCATACACATTTATGTGTTCATTTGAATCTCATATGTTACAATAATATATTTACAAAAATATATATACGGTTAAGTTTTAATACAATTTGTACGATAAAGTACCTAAATTTACCACAAAATATAAGAGGATTTCGTAAACAACAAATACAAAGTCGAATCTAAAACTAATTCTATGTAAATATTAGAGTGATGACGTTTATACAACCTCGCTTCCCTATATTATAATTTGATGTGCTTTTACTCAAGATTGGATAAAATCTCACTTTCAAGGTGGTTTGATAAGAAAACATCACGCACAAAATGACTAAAAATTTTATCTATAAGCTTTTTTGCCCATTTTTTGAAGTCATTGTAGGGAGATACAAAATTGACCACAAGCTTTAGAATCACATATATATACCATTATACATTATATAATCAAACATACAAAGAAGTAAGTTATTCACTGTAATGGCATTGGACAGGATGAATCTCAGTGGGAGGTTGTCGTTGTTGCGGCAAGAGTCGCACATGTCTTGCACAACTTAGATCGTACCCTCACACCCCTGGTTACTTTGAGGAATGTTAATTGGAGATTCATCTATTTTCCATTGGGTTTTCAATCATTTGAGACCTGTTGCGTAGTCACGCAGAGCTGCAAATAATTCATCAAAATCTTGAACGGAAACAATTGACTGCTGAACCAATGGTCGGCCTATGAGTAGGAAATGAATGAACAGATTTTACGAAGCTTCTTCCGGGTTTCTGCCATCAGGATAAACGCAAGAAGGGCTAGAATGCTACGAGAGTTCTAGCGTGCATTGCTAATATTTGGGATCTGTTAAAACTTCGCAAAGGGGATCTCATTGCTCTCAGTGAAATGACGGAAGACACGAGTGATGTGGTAAGTAAATTTCATGTCGTCTCTCCGGCATCCTGTTTCCTTAATCTCAGTTTTACCGTTGCTGAAGACTGCTTTGGATTTATCCTAATTGCTCATCAAATCCTGTACAAAAAAGTACTCGACGTTTGGTGATTTAGTCGATCCATGTAGTTCAGCGTCCATGATAACGCGAAGATGCGTTCCTGCACGGTACTGGCAGCTGATGAACTTGTGTTTTGGGGTGACATTTCTCTTCGAATATTTGCTGCAGTCGAACAGCAGCGTCAGTCTTCTTACCGGTATTCACTCTTGTTGTGTCGACAACAATCATAACAATTGATCCCCACAGGTTGACTTTCTCTAACATATCCTGGAGTCCTTCTGCTGATGTTTGAGCTTTTTGATCTTTTAATTTGAGCGCAGTCAACTTAATTTCTTTTGCTTCATTCTTGAAGATGATTTTCAAAGACATCAATGCGTTTGCCGTCAAAGTGTTTGCTCCACTCCTCAAGATTAAGTGTGCTCACCAAGCGCTTCTTCACCTGAGAAGTTCTCGTGAAGATGGCCTTTGAATTGCTGACTGACATTGGGTTGAGATTTCAAAGCCCTCACCAGAAAGCTGACGGCACACCTTTGCTGCTCATGGCCCAACAGCTTTGAGCTTGTAACAAGGCGTCTTCCAATGCCTGTTGGGTTATGCTTCCTTGTGCTCGTTGATGCTGTATTCTCATCCTCCCAAGAACTGTCATCGCTGTTATCGGATGAGTCCGTGCTACTTCCGGAACAATTAGGTGGCGCTAAGCTGGTAAGAATCGACACAATCGTTTCCATTGCCTTCCTTTGCTGAGAGGGGTGTATGATCTTTGCAACATCAAGTTTGTCAATGGAATAAAGAACATGGCTCTTGCTTTCAATTTGCAGTTTGTAGAGGTTCTTATCATCTTTGCACATCCATTCGCTTTTTATCTTTGTCACGTCAAACAGTTCACTCAATGAAGCGAAGTTTTGATTCTTTCTGCAGCTCTCATCCTTTTTCAGAAGGTTTGATAGTTTTGCACAAATGGCCTGATCAGCATGGCCGGCTTTAAGCCGTATTGGAGCGATTGCATCCAATCGGGCCCCGCGCGTAAGGGGGCCCCGCACTAGTGCCGTCTACTCTACTCTCCAGTGCTGTTCTAACAGCATATGGGCGTTAGAATAAACAAGTACGTTGTGGTTCCTATGACTAAAGTTTGCTCCTAATACATGTAATTAATACGTGCCATTCTGCTCGCGGGGCTTGTAATGCTTGCGGGGCCCCTCCAAGTGGCTATTGTATTGTTAAAATGTTTCTGCTACTATCAGTTGCCAAGTACACACAACAACTATTGCAATACATATACACCTTGTCTCAAAATGGTTGAGCGCATTCTTTATTAGTGTTTTGAGGCAAAAAGTTTTTAAGTCCAACTTCGGGTATCTTCGGAGGAAAGTAAGCCAGGTTCGAACCTCCAAGCGAGCCTTTGTAATCCCTAAAAGGTTTGCAGTTATCTTTTTATTCTTTTAAATATAATAATACTTGTTACCAAGTGTAGCAAAAAAGCATACCTTGTGTTAGCTCAGTATTAAGCTGGTGGATTTCGAATCGTAAGGTTGTGAGTTTTATTCCCATCTGGATCAATGCTTTTTTATGAAAGTCTATTTTCTGCAATGCATGATAAAATATAAAATAATTACATTAAAATAATCATATATATATATATATATATATATATATATATATATATATATATATATATATATATATATATATATATATATATAACATAATCATTGCAAAACATAGGAATTATTGTTTAATATATAACATCTAATATAGGTGTTCACGTTACGTCGGTGTTACATATGAGAATGTCAAATACAAGTTAAGAAACTCGTTTAATAGCAATAAATAAATTATGTAATGTATTTATTTGCAGCTATTTATCATACAGATGTTACTTCTCAATATTCTCATTACAGTATGTCATTTACATTCGTGAAATACAGTATATTCCTACGGATGTAGAAAGTGTATAAACAGAGTATCGAAAGTCGGATCCTGCTTTCAGACACACAACTTTTCCCGATCTCCTTAACGTCACGAGAAGAAACACAAATTCTCTTTTGAACGGAATGTCGTTACTTAGAGTTTCATTCGAACACGTTGATATGCTTTTGTATATTCATCTCTCTCTCTCTCTCTCTCTCTCTCTGTCTCTCTCTCTCTCTCTCTCTCTCTCTCTCTCTCTCTTTCACTTTGTTTATATGTGTGTGTTGCGGAATATCCCGAGTTAAATACAACACTTGCAATGTATATGAGCATCATTGTCTTCGAATATCGGAAATTAAAGTCGTTTTTCTTCGCGTTGGGTTTGCGTGTTCTTATTAGCTCACTGGTAGAGTACGGGCTTGCCAATGATGAAGTCTCAAAGCCTGCAGCGAATTATTATTATTATTTTAGTAGCATTGCACAAAAATCGGATACAAGGAATGGTTTACTTCTAGAAATATTTTCAGAAACGTTTAGGTTGCCCTGAAAAGGGCTGTTTTCGGGAGTTAAGTCGGGGCATTAATATTGTGTCCAAGACTTTTCTGAATTTATTACACGCTGCATTCTTCTGGGCTTCGAATCTATTAAATGGGTGACAAATCTATCTCCTTCCCCTACCTCCACTCATGCCTTGGAAACAAGATGCCACAGGTCATCCCGAGTTCTTGGTGGATCTGCCTCAGGCCAACTGTCCCTTAGAGTACGATTCACTTATGACCACATATTTTCCATGGATTGAGGTCTGTTCCACGAGGCTGCCAGTCAATTAAATCAATCTCAGGCTGTCCCGGGATCCATTCCTGAGCCACACTGGAAGTATGTATTGGCGTGCTCTTGCTGGAACTGAATTACACCATCAGGCTGGAATACTCGTACAGATGACACCATGATATTACTCATAATGTCTAAGTACTGAGGAAAGTCCAGATGTCCTTCAATTCTGTGAAGCTGTCCTGCTCCGCGACTAGAAATCCAACCCTAACATGAAATAGATGCATGGCCACTGCAATTGCAAGCAGACACATGTCCACGGTCATATCGGGTGCCTCTCGGACGATACACAAAACGGCGTCCCTCATTTGAGGTTGTGAATATGGATTCATCTGAGAAAACTACGTTTTTCCAGTTGCGACCCACATTCGACTATGCAAACGCGAGACGGTAAATTTTGTGTTCGTCTGAGAGTTTTTCCTTCACGGCAGCAACACAACCATGTAACCCAGCATGACGAAGCCTTACTACCAGGAAAGTGAGAAGTTTCCTTTAGCTATCTAGACATCCTTAGTGGGTCTAACCGGGCTTCGTTTACTAATCTCCCATCTTTGGCTTCGGTTGACACATGAGGACGCCCAGGAGATCGTAAATTGCTGCCTGACCTGTAGCACTATATTTCCGAATCCATCGCCTTCCTGTAGAGGCCAGAAAACCTACTCGCCTGCTAGCTGAAGTTGCAGATAAACCTTTCGACTCTCATAAAGTAATTACTGCTGTACATCTATCCATAGTTACCTATGTTCTGAGCTGTGAGCAGGAAGCAATATGTAAAAGCTAGTACCTGACATGTGATTGGTTACTTGCACGACACGCCTATTGTGGGGAACGACATGTTCAACGACTCGCGAAAGAAATCGAAAAATGATGCGCCGTAATATTAATAATATTAATTTTTTTATAAATGAGTGTTAATACATACGAAAAGCTGTTTAATGAATGAATTGTTATACTGACTTTACACGTATGAAAACACATACCATATTCCAAAAAGATTGAGCGATATGATGATAGCTGTCGGGTATCTTCGGAAAACATTAAACTAAAGCTACTAGTTCAAACCTCCAAGCCAACATTAGCAATCGGGAAAAATTGTACAGATATGTTTTTCCTTCTGTTAAATATAATAAGACATGTTGAAATGGTATTAAATGTAGAAAAAAGTTACATTGATGAAATACTTAATGATACAATGCTTCGAAACTATGTATTCACACTCTCGTTTCGTCATTGTGAATTCAATACGGAAAAGAGCATTTACGTATGAACTCTTTTATATTTCATTAGAAGCAACTTACGGTCATGTTAGCTCAGTGGTACACCCCTAAGCGCTCAAATCATGAGTTCGTGAGTTCGATACCCATGCAGGTAACACTCTTTTATTCTTTTATGATATTCTATTTTCCTCAAAGCATGAAAATTATGTAAAATAATTTCACGACATAAATAATTATTATGTTTAAAATATAACATATGAGGTATTGACAGAACGTCGGTATGTTATATGTGAATATTAAATACAAATTAAGAAAATCGTGTAATATTAATAAATAAGTTCTGTAATGTATTTATTTGCAGCTATTTTCATACGCAGGTAACTTCTCAATATTCGCATTACACTATGCGATTTAGGTACAACATATCCAAAACCGGATCGTAGTTCAAGAAAAAAATATCTAGCCCCAAACTGTCACCTAAGAAATTCACGAATCGCAAAGGTCACATAAAGTGATTCAGAGCGGTAATGCCTTAATCACTCTCTCTTATCTGTACTTAAACATATAAAAATGTGATAAATATAGTTAGAATCTAATACCGGAAACTTTTTAAATATTATTTTGAATTTTGTTCTGATAGGCATATTTTTATTTTTATACATACTGCAAAGAACAATAAAAAATAAGTCTACTAAATATTTTTAAAAGGTGGTGAGTTGTTAGAAATGAATTTAAATGAAAGAGGTATGATATGAAACTAATGAGAACTGTATATAGAAATACCAGGAAAATACACATGCAACAAAACCTGCATATTGAAATGCAATTAAAATTGAAACCTAATGAGATACCTAAGCATGGTGTAATTTCACTAGTGCAGCAATGCCCGGTTCAATTTTCGAGACGACCATTATGAAGCCATTTTCAACTGATAAGCAATTTCTTGTCTTTGTTTTAATGTTTACCATAAAAAAAATATTTTCGCACAGATACGATATAGCAAATGGAACTATTACTTTTAAAGCAGAAGATACCAGACAAGGATATTCTTCTCTCCTCATCGGGCAGAACTTGTCCAAGTCTTCGTTACAGAAAACCAATGGCAAGGATTTGTCGCACGATGATTCTGTTAGTTGGTCAAGAAGTTGTGAGCTTAGGTCAGCTATGTTAATGGCCTCTTCAATGGAAAAAATGAAATGAAATCTTTGAGTTTTACGTCCCACGATTATGCCGGTTAGGCTAAAGGAGACGGCTCTTCAATAGAGTTTAACATCCATCTTGAACCAGCACTTCGTCGTAGGGAATATAGATATTACTGTTATTGTATCCACTGTCAATGCCGTGCCGCAAAGACGGAGCTCCGGGCGCCAAAAAAAGGGGCACAAATTGCGGAGGAAGTGTGTAACTCATGATAGGAAGGTGCATGTGCACATGTATAAAATGGAAGGAAAAAAAGTAATAAAAAGTGGTCAAAATCAACGAAAAGCAGGGCTTTGCTTTTGAGAATTTTATTGAGCTTCGTGCCAGCCATGGTGGCGCTTCGCAGCTAGTCTGTCGATCTCACTCATATGTATGGAGACATCATCGTATATTCTCGCCCTGGGCGCTGATTTTCCATGGCACGGCACTGTTCACTATAAACAAGAAATGGATTCTACTATTATAGAAATAGGTATGTTAATAATCCCACACAAGCTTGTTATAAGACACAAATTATAATAGGGTCGCTGGCAAAAGGATATTATAAAGGGGAACGTGGTAGGAATTAGGTTGAGAACCACTGGCCTTGAGTAATTTTAACCATATTTCTTATAGTCTGAAAAAGAGTGCTGTCGGGTTAGCTATGGCGAATGGGAGGGGGATACATATAAGAGATTGTTAGAAAATGATCGATATTAGTGTCGAATTCATAGTTTTCGGGGTCGTTTAGATAAATACTGTGACTTACGATTTCGCTTAACTTCAAGTAAGCTCTCATTAGTAGAGATGGACACGAGCGACTTTTCTTGAAAAAACTCGACTCGACTCGAAACAAACATCTTTGAGGTCTACTTTAGGACTCGGCGCGAAAAATTACCTTCAAATCTACTCGGATTAGGGTCGATTCGAACCAAAACGAGCGAAATCCTGTGTATAGCCCTACCTAGACAGTAGATAAATAATTATTCTATTATCAATGTTACTACTACTACTACAAATTATTATTATTATTATTAATATTATTATTATAACAACACCATGTATAAACATGAACGATAGACGGTTAGTTCGAAATACTAAAAGCTAGTTGACTGCCGACGTCAGTAGTCATGAAGTCTACAAGGCAAAGACATCGTTCATTACCCTACGCTGTAAGCGTTGGTGGATTACAGATGGTCAACTATCGACCTCTTGCCAAAAATTGGTGGCCCCGCATCGACGATCCGCAGTGGCCCTAGTTCTATTTTGAAAAATTTACTACCAGCGGCAGAGACGCGACTAAACGCCAACGAACCACAAAATTACTCTATCAAAATATGTTAATTTGCTTATATGTGTGATTTGTTTATATTTAGGTAAGTCAAAAAATACTGAAACAAATACACCGGAGTAGGCGCGAACTATCAACATTACGATTAATAGGCACGTGTTCTTCTGACTTCCTCACGGAAACGACGATAAAAAGCTTGTTTGTTGAAGGATAAATCATTGAGGTTTTAATTTAGCCAATCAGACAAACCCCTATATCTGGAGTTCTAAGAGGTGGTACTGTGAACCGTTTCAGATTTATTGCCTTCTGGTGGGGTAATATATATGTGCAAAATTTGGGCATAATCACTAACGTGCACCTTTGGTTCATCTTCTCTTTAGTACAGTTTTAACCACGAATGAAAATTTGATCCACGACACACCATGAGCCAAATGACCCATTGACCCACTCTCACCCACCATCCATCGTGGCCCACTCTGACCCACTACCAACTATGAACCACTCTGAACCATTGTGACCAACTCCGACCCACCAAAACCCATCGTCATCAATTCTGACCCCATGATCCACATCGGTCACAATGGTCCATTGACTAAAGAGGTTACACTTGTAATGAAACAAGGCTGTAAAATTATCACTTAACAGAGTTTGAATTTCTACTTTCAATCGCTCAAACACCTCTTTGTTACAATACCGGTGGATCTGACCTTTACGATATACAATGGTAAAGTGTATCTCATCTTCCGTATTAAAATCAATTTAAATTTATTATACATAATTATTTTTCTGTTGACTTACAGATACCTTTCAGTAGAAAATAGGATGAAATTTGAAAGTCTCAAATCAAGATAAAGTAGACCAAAGTAAAAAAGGAAGAAAAACTAATTTTCTATATAATTAAACATGCCGTACTAATTTAAAATGCCCATGTAATTAAGTTGGGAATACAAATTTTATGGCCATTTTTCTCACAACTTTATGGATTGATTACCTTATGCTCTGAACGCTCCATATATTAAACACCAGCCTCTACAATTATAATAGAAAGCAGTTGGTGTAAAATCCGAGGAACTGTAGTTTTCATTTCTCAATTTGTTTCTCAACTAATATCAATCGTTTTCGATTATTTTTACAAATCAACCCACTACCAATTTCCAGCATATAGAAAATTCACCCCCGCTCATAAAAGAAAATTTAAAAAAATGCCAGGACATGTTCTGTCTATTTCTAATAAAGAGTAATATACTAAATTTCAGCTCTAAGTTTAACAGCTTGTGAGATACTTAATTTTTCGCAAAAATTCGAACTCCAGCTTCCCCCTAAGAATATGTATTATAATGAAAGTGATACGCGTATGATAACTTCCCAGTTGGGATTGGGGTATGCTTATATGCCAAACGTCATTTCATTTGACTTTGCAATTTGACCGTAATGATCACGCAGACATCCTTACTTTTAATCTTTTATATAATAATTCATAGATGATTGAAATATATTTTTTCCAGCAGTTACCTACTCTAAAAGCTAACAGGCTGCATCTCAAAATCCAACTCCTATTGCTATTGCTACTTTTACAATTGCAAATATGAAAATCCAAAAGTGACTGAGCTTTTTTCATTAGAAACAAATGAAAAAAGAAGAAAAATGGAGATCTTGAAAGTAAAATGTAGACAAGCTTACCAGTGTTCAAGAGATGGTGTCTACAATGCACTGAACTGAATGGGTCGGTGGGTCAGTGTGAGTCACGGTAAGTGATGTTTCGCAGTTGGTTGCGTCCCTTTGACCCACTATCCACTGACCTACTCACAAATCTTCACTAATTTCACCCACTTACCAACCGACCCATTGACCCACTCATTTTTGATTTTAACATGTCTTATTTCATTTAAAAGACGAAACATACATCCACACATTTTTTTCGTCGATTGCGAAGGTTCGCTTGATATAATAGATGAAATGGTCATTTTTTCTCACTGTGAGAAATTGATATGATTAGAAAGTCCATTTTGAAATGGGTGCAAACTACCTTCCAAAGTTATTAGAAATGCTTCCCCAACCCCGAAAAATATGAATTCGACAAATATTTCAGTAATTGTTGAGATTCTATTTATAGCTCTCCAAGGCCATCATCCTGTAAAGATGAGGATGAATTTGAATGTAAACTCCATTCTGTGCATCACTATCCATCTCAACGACACATAAAATTATGAATAAAACACTAAGATCAGTCGTTTTATATTACTTTTACATGTCACACCTCCCAACTTCCATAACTTCATACTACCACACTATTTTCTTCTTAGATTGATAGTAATATGTTCCCCAAATTTGTAAAGTTTGCCCCAGACATTCCGGAGTTATGTTGGAACATAAACTTATACAGAAACATTAAAATACTTCATAAAAACATAAAATACATTAAAATTAAGCTGTGCGAGCAATGCCTTCGATGCTGCCCCTATAAATTCAAAATCCAGCTGGCATGTTCGTTCAGAAGTATTGCTATTTATCTCGGTGATAAGGAAACTATGGACTCTACACTAATATCGGTCATTTTAAATCGTTGTATATGTTACTCCCTTCGACTCTCCTTATTATGTGTGCTAGGGTATCTTACTCCTGCTGGAAGTTGAACTTTGGTCATCAGAACTGCTCCCAATGAACTTGTGGATCCCGAAAGATATTGATTCAACACTAACATTGGTCATTTTCAATTACTTCCACATGCCAAAATTTCCCACACACCTTCAGGGTGCTAATGGGGGCACTTACATGCCACCCTTTATCTAAGCGACCCCCAAAATTATGAATTCGACACTAATGTCGGCTTTTTTTATAATTTTGATGTCAGCCCCTTTCATTTCTGCTAGGAGAGCAAACGGATACTGTCACCGCTAGGACTATATTTGGTCTTAAATGGCATTAAAATTTTTACCAAATAATTTAGCGATCAGTGTTGCATTTAGACGTTCGGCGTCCCTATGCACTTTTGCTTTGGGCGCCCCGAATAACTACATATTTCTACGCCCCTTCATCCCTAACTTAAAAATAAAGCTTAATTAGAATATGCTTAATTAGTGAATTTATTAATGTTCAGTACCACTCACTAGACGCTACAGCTTTAACTTTGTAACAAAAGATAACAAATTTGAAACATGTTCTGAATTATTTTTAGATTTCTTATACTATCACTCAACATATTACAATACTAAAAGAGGATTGTTCATGAAATAGTATATTTGCTCTTGATTTTTTAACTTTTTCATACGAAAAACATTAAAATATTATTCAATTTTTAAACTTTGCGGTCTGCAAATATGTTGCCCTCTAGGCACGGGCCTAGTTGGACCAATGGAAAATGCGGCACTGTTAGCGGCGCTGAAAATTCTGATATCGGTTGATTCCGATATTTTTATGTCGCTACGTAACCATTCTGGGTGCTAATGGGAGCTTAATTGGACTTGCATTGAAAGTAGAACTATTTACCTAAGCGACCACGAAATTATGTATTCGATACTAATATCGACCCGTTTCTACCATTTTTATATGTATCCCGACAGTACTCTTTTCCAAACTGTAAGAAATATGGTTAAAATTGCTCTAGATATATCAGAATTATGTTGAAACACACACATACATCCACTTTTATATATATAAAAAGAGACGTAAATACATAGTGAGTGAGCGAGCGAGAGAGAGAGAGCGACCCAAGGCATCACCACTTCCACATTGCAAAAGCATATATCAGGGATTGGATTAAAAATCTATGTAAAGACTTTCTTCTGTGGCATGCTTCATAAGGACAATTCCAGCCTGCTCACATGGCCCTTGGGGTTCATGAATTTCTTGAGAGCGTTCCGACTTTGGATTCTCTGTTTATACCATTTCTTTATGCATCGGATAATTTTTCAAGAACATAAATGACATGCTATAATATGAATGTTGAGTAGTAACTTCTATATGAAAAATAGCTGCAAATAAATACACTACATAATTTATTTACTGCTATTGAACGAGTTCCTTAACTTGTATTTGACATTCTCATATATAATACCGACGTACTGTGAACACCTATATTAGATGTTATATTTTAAACATAATAATTACTATGTTTTGCAATGATTATGTTATATATATATATATATATATATGATGTATTTTAATGTAATTATTTTATATTTTTTCATGCATTGCAGAAAATAGACTTTCATAAAAAAATCATTGACCCAGATGGGAATAAAACTCACAACCTTACGATTTGAAATCCACCAGCTTAACACTGAGCTAACACAAGTTATGCTTCTGGCGATGTATAACGGCTCTCAAGATAATTATGACATTCATATCCACTGCAAACGCTGTTTTTGTTCTACTTTGATTTTTATTTTAGTATTCAGGCGATAATTATGTTATATGTCTGAACTTTGAGCATTGTTTTACATATGGAAAGATTCCTTTACGTACCGGTATCTAAATGTTCCATTACGTATGTAAAGCTAAATGACAAACAAGCATGTGCTCACATTAATACAAGGTTTCAAAATATTGTATCATTATGTATTTCAATCAATGTTGCTTTTTTTCTACACTTGGTAACAAGTCTTATTATATTTAAAAGAATAAAAAGATATCTACATACCTTTTAGGGATTACAAAGGCTGGATTGGAGGTTCGAACCTGGTTTACATTTTTCCGAAGATACCCGAAATTGAAAAGGAAATGTTTGCCTCAAAACACCAATAAAGAATGCGCTCAACCTTTCTGAAACAAGGTGTACATCCATGGACTTCACAAGGGAAGCTATAGCCTCTCCCTAACTAGTAAATGAATGGTTTGTGGTAGGTTTCTGGGTATAAGAAAGTATTTTCTGAATTTAATGCTGCAGTACTTTCTTTAGTTTGTTTTTTTACATTTACAACTTCTGTTGTAAAAATAGATATTATATCCAGGGGGTATTCTGAACACCCCAACAATCCTAACCTCCCTCAAATTTCCTTACACACACCCTTGGGCGTAAAAATATTGTTTTTCTTAAGTTTGTGTAAAAATGTATATCATTATTCTAGGTGCCTACCCTCATTTATGTTGAACACCCACTAAGTAAAAGTTCCTGACGTTCTTACTGATTATGTCATGTGATACTATCGTTAATATCGAGATGATATCAAATAAATTAACCTTAGTGCGACTTCTTTGCACATTCCTTCTCTTATTAAAGCTATATTAAAAATACAAAACCAGAGGACAAACTTCGCCCTCTCCTGCAAAATATCCCGTGTTTTTGTTTTATTGAAAAAAATAATGAAGTCAGGAAAATCAAACATATCGTCGCTGTTCCTCGAAGAACCGCTATGTGACATTTTTGTTGAAAATGAGTTATGCTGTAAAAATAAACCTGAAAACTGTCAGGTAGCGTCTTTTATAATGTGATATGTGAATATTGAATTGTTTCGCAACAACAATGAAAAATATAAAAGCCATGCCAGAAAAGATATAAGCCCATAGAGGATGCATACAAATCCCCTATGTGCTTATAAAGGTTCAAAAGGTAAACTGACATGCGCATCGTAAACACAAAGATAATAATATATTATTGTTGAAGCAAGCTACGACAATGTTCAGTGCATAATATGCCTAGAACCAATTTTATTAGATTTTCTAAATGTTTCCGTGTTTATTTGGCAAAATTGTAAGAGTTTTGAATGTTTTTGCTTCTCCTAAAGAGTTGGGTTTTAACACATAGCGGTTCTTCGAGGTGCAGCGACGGTATACTAGTGCATACTGAATAGGCGGCTGCTTATGAAGGTTTGTCTTCGAATAATCCAACGGAAATATATGATCCATCTTCCATTAGTTCTTTAAGGTTTATGATTGTCTCATCGCCATTTCATTTTGTCTGAGTCGATAACGGTTTCAAACTGATTATACCTTTCATATGTATCTACCTACGATGTTCCCACTAGCGTACAGTAGGTTTTCCTGACTTCTTATCTTTTCAAAAAGATACAGCTGGTAAGAAATCTTTGAACCAACGAATTCATATCAATGTACATTTCATTATGGCTTACAAATATAAACTTATGGAAACAGACTTCATTGTATTTCTAGTAAAATTCTAGCCCAATTTGATATATTACATGTCTCCGTTTCTATTAAAGAAAAAATTGTCGAGCGAGATACAAGATGACCTAGTTCAAGATGACAACCATGATAAGCATATCCTCATATAGATGTCTATTTCCTCCTGGTATCGGTTAATGTTACCACGGCATAGGGCGTCTTCAGGTTGCGGATCGAGGACAAGGCCTCCAGATATAGAGGTTAGCTGCGAATATACTGAATAAGCAGTCGCGGACAGCCGACTAGGAGTGGTCCTCCAGCTTGGGGGTTTGGGTATGGTTTACAAAATCATCCTGTAAAAAAAAGCACTTGTTCAGAAATATTCACAAAAGCCTCGGACAAGGACTGATAACTTGGCACGACCTCAGCAAAAGAAAATGGACATGAGATTTGGAACATAGAACATTAGGAGTCTTTATAGGGCAGGAGCCTTAAAATCTGTAACGAGTGAGTTAGAGAGATACAGGATGGACATAGTAGGAGCTCAGGAAGTTAGGTGGGAAGGAAATGAATCTGTGAATTCCGGAAATTTTACGTTCTTTTACGGAGAAGAAAATAAAAATCACCAGTTAGCAACAGGGTTTTTCGTTCATAAACGTATATTACCAGCAATTAAACGGGTTGAATTTGTTACTCACAGACTGTCTTTTATTAGCCTTAAGGGACGGTGGTGTGATATTATTGTTTTAAATGTACATGCCCCAACAGAAGATAAGAATGGCGATATAAAAGACGGAAGTGGGACGGATATTTTACCAACTCCCGCGATAACATATGAAAATTCTATTAGGGGATTTTAATGCGAAGGTAGGGCAAGAGGATATTTTCAGACCAATTGTAGGGAACGAAAGTCTGCATAAGGAAAGTAATGACAACGGTGTTAGACTCGTGAACTTTGCAACATCCAAAAACCTAATCGTGAAGAGTACAAAATTCCCACATCGCGACGTTCATAAATACACTTGGACATCACCAGACGGAAAGACAAATAAACAAATTGATCACGTTTTAGTAGATAGAAGAAGGCAATCTACGATAATTGATGTCCGGTCGCTTAGAGGAGCCGATTGTGACACTGACCACTACCTGGTAGCAGCGATAATACGAGAGAAATTATCGTTGAATAAAGGTAATATTCATTGTCCGAAAACGGAGAGATTCAATGTAAAGAAATTAGAAGAGAACCAGGTAAGAGAGAAATACCAGATTGAAGTTTCGAATAGATTCTCGGCTTTAAAAGATTCGGAGTGCACTAGTGTTGAGAATACCGGGATTGAAATTAGAGATAGGATTAAACTTTCAGCGAAAGAAAACTTGGGGCACGCGGAAATACGTAGGAAAAAATCAGGAATGCATAAAACTAGAAGAGAAGAGAAAGAAAAGGCAAAAGTAAGCTGGCTACAAAATCCGAATGAAATAACTACACAAAATTTCGCAGATATCAGGAGGGAAACTTCCAAAACTTTTAGAACAAAGAAACGCGATTTTCTGAAAGCTAAAATTAAGGAACTTGAAGATAATAGTAAAGATAAAAACACCCGGGGTATGTATAAGAGAATCAACGAATTTAAGAAAGGCTATGAACCCCATCCTTATATATCAAAGAAATCTGATAGTACAGTTCTCACTGACATGGATAGCATCTTAAATAGATGGAAAGATTTCTTTGACGATTTGCTTAACACGCAACCAAAAACTAGTGTGCGTGGAGAAAAGGAGATACACACCGCAGAACCGTATATTCCAGAACCCAACCGAATAGAAGTAGAAACCGCTATAAAGAAATTAAAGAAACACAAATCCGGCTGATTTAATTTTAGCTGGAGGCCAAAAATTGTAGAACAAGATACACAAGCTCATTCTCCTTATCTGGAACAAGGAAGAATTGCCACAAGAGTGGAAACAATCGATCATTATCCCAATTCACAAAAAGGCGACAAAACTGACTGTAATAATTATCGAGGCATTTCTCTTCTGTCAACATCCTATAAAACCCTTTAAAATATTCTATTAGCAAGACTGACCCCATACGCAGATGAAATTATTGGAGATTATCAGTGCGGATTTAGACGAAATCGATCAACTATCGACCAAATATTTACCATTCGCCAAATACTCGAAACAAAAGTGGGAATACAATACCCCGGTACATCAACTATTTATTGATTTTAGAAAGGCGTACGACTCGGTTAAGAGAGAAACATTATACAACGTTCTTACAGAACTTGGAATACCGAGAAATCTAATTAGATTAATTAAGATACGTTTAAATGAATCCCAAAGTAAAGTCCGGGTAGGAAATGTTTTGTCCACGAGCTTTCACGTCGAAAATGTCCTGAAACAAGGAGTTGTTTTGTCGCCATTATTATTTAACTTCGTTCTGGAATACGCTATAAGGAAAATCAAAGATAGCAACCAGGGTCTAGAGTTGAACGGTATTCACCAGGTTATGGCATATGCTGATGATGTAAATTTAATAGGGATGATAGGAGAACAATAGGAAGAAATGCAGAGATCTTATTAAACGCTTGCAGGGACATGGGTTTAAAAGTAAATACAGAGAAAACTAAATACATGGAAGTGTGTCGGGACCGGAATACAGCAAATTATGGATGCGTTAAAATATTAAATAATATATTTGATAAAGTGGATACTTTCAAATATCTAGGATCAATATTAAAAGAGGAAAATCATATTCACGGAGAAATTAAATGTAGACTAAAAGCAGGGAACTCGTGTTACTATTCGGTTCAAAATCTCTTGTCGTCGCGAATTCTGTCGAGAAATTTGAAGCTTAAAATACACAAAACGATAATCATGCCTGTTGTCCTGTATAGCTGCGAAACATGGTCACATACTCTGAGGGAAGAACATAGACTGAAAGTATTTGAGAACAAAATCCTGAGGCAAATATTCGGACCCAAGAAGAACGGGAATGGGGAATGGCGGAAACTTCATAACGAGGAACTACATAATTTATATGGTTTACCTAACATTGTTAGGGTCGTCAAGTCTAGGAGGCTTAGGTGGGCGGGTCATGTAGCTAGAATGGAAGAAAGTAGAAACGCTTTCAAAGTCTTGACTGGAAGACCAATCGGAAAACGACCATTAGGAAGACCTAGGCGCAGATGGGAGGTCAATATTAAGATAGATGTCGCAGAGATTTGAACACAAAGTAGAAACTGGATGCAGTTAGCTAAGGATAGAAGTCAGTAGAGAGCTTTTGTGAACGCGGCATTGAACCTCCGGGTTCCATAGGCCATAGAATTCGTTAGTTAGTTAGTTATCGGTTAATGTGATTTTGTTTTTCATCCTTTACTCGTTTTACAAATATAATTAAATTTTCAAACTTGAAACATACTATTATGGCTTATTCTGATCAATCAGGTCTTTGACCACTGTGACCATCTTTATGCACAGAAACACTTTAAATTTTGCTTACGCCCGTTTCTTGATATTCCATACTTCTTTACCAAATTTTATATAGAAACTAGATTTCGACATCGACAGCTTTACTTGTAAGAGAAGAAAACTCCAGAACCTTCTTGAAGAATTAAAGAAGGGTGAGACATGTCTATTAAAGTTCATTTGCTGTCTGTATTTCCATTTGAGTTATTTCTCTGAAAAGTTGGCTGCTATAAGCAACGAACAGAGTGAACGTTTTTAACAAAATATTTTTGCAGATGGAAAAAACGTTATAAGGGAAACTGGGACATGTTCACTGTTAGTTACTTCTGAAAGAGGACTCCACAATATAGAAACCGAAAAATGTTTCGAAGCTGTTTTTACCGTTAATCATTTTTCTTAATCAAGCTTCAGGTTGTTCCGGGGAGTTAGCAAAAACTGCGATAACCATTAATCAGTCAAATGAGAGATTACAAGTTTCTGGTCTCATTATTTTTCTGGCACTGCTTACTATTTCAAGTAAAATATGTAAGTAAGGAACTTCAGATTGATACCATGGATGTTACTGCAGAACAGAGCCGTAGCTAGAGATTTCGGCGCCCTGGGCGAGGAAGAATTCGGCGCCCCCCAACACAATACCAAATTTGCATATAGGAGAAACAGCTTTTGTTGTTATGCTACTCTGAATTTTTATCAAGCTTCTTGGACAGACCATTGCAACAATCAAAAGCGATCATTATGTTTAAGAGCTGTTTTCAAATGGCTTATTTCCGACTTTTTGTTAAACTTTACAAAACTACCATTGGTTGTATACAAATCCACTTGGAGAACAGTTCTGAAAATGTATAGCTATTTATAACGATTCATACTATCGATAAGAAATGAAACTCCAATACATTAGAAACCATGAGCTTTTAAAAAGTTCGAAATGGGTGACTATATTAATTTCCAATAATAATTGTAAACTTTTGTGATTATTTCTTATATGACCACACAAAATAACATTTTATTTTCGATTCTTTAAATATCGACAGTGAAATGGGTTGAATTTGTTAATGATTGACTTTGTTTTATTACTCTTAAGGGTCGATTGTTGTATATGCCCCAACAAAAAATAAGAATGACGATATAAAATACATTTTTTTTTTAAAGAAGAAGTATCATGGGTATTCGATCAAGTCCCGCGATACAATATGAAAATTCTATTTGGAGATTCGGGTTCGATTCCTGACGGGAGCTCATGTGGTTCGGATTCCACGTTAATAAGTAGGTCCACGTCTTATATAGATTCGCTGCTGAACGGGACGTTAAACTCAAAATCACCTCACCTCACCTATTTGGAGATTTCAATACGAAGATAGAAAAAGAGGAAACTTTCAAGCCGAAGGCAATGGAAGTCTGCATAACGAAAGTAATGACAACGACGTTAGACTCGTAAACTTTGCAACATCCAAAAAACTTTATCATGAAAAGTACAAAATTCACACATCACAATGTACATAAATACACACGGACCTCGCCAGATAGAAGAGCACACAATCAAATTAGTCATGTTTTAACAGACGACAGCCTAGCATAATTGATGGGTCGTCCAGAGGATCTCACTGTGACATTGATCACTACTTGGTAGCAGCAATAATAAAAGAGATTTTCATTGAATAAAGGGCATATTTAACATATGAAAACGGAGAGGTTTTGTTTACAGAAATTAGGGAAGAACAGCCTAGTGGGGAATACCATATTGAAGTGTAATAGATTCTCGATTTTGGAAGTTTTGAGAGCATTGATGTTAAGGATACTTGGGTTTAAATTAGGTTTAGCATTAAAATTTAACACACAGCCAAACCCTAATGTGTGTGGAGAAAGGAAATACAGAGCAGAACCTTATATTCTAGTACCTAACCGAATAGAAGTGGAAATCGATATAAAGAAATTAAAGAAACACAAGTCTCCGGGTGTAGACGAAATTCCGGCTGAGTTAATTTTAGCTGGAGGCGAAAAACTGTGGAACAAGATACACATTACTCATTCTCCTTATCTGGAACAAGAAGCAATTGCCACAAGAGTAGAAAGAATCAATCATTGTTTCAATTCACAAGAAAGGCGACAAAACTGATTGTAATAATTATCGAGGAATTTCTCTTCTGTCAACATCCTATTCTATTTCTATCAATATCCTATAGATTACCAAATACTGTTAGGGTCATCAAGTCTAAGACGCTCAGGTGGGCAAGTCATGTAGCAAGAATGGAAAAAAGTAGGAATGCTTTCAAAGTCCTAACTGGAAGACCAATCGGAAAACGACCATTAGGGGGACAAAAGCGCAGATGGGAGGACAATATTAAGATGGATCTCGCAGAAATAGGAATACAAAGTAGAAACTGAATCCAGTTTGCTAAGGATAGAATTCAGTGAAGAGCTTTTGTGAACGCGGCATTGAACCTCGGGGTTCCATAGGTTATAGAGTTAGTTAGTTAGATAGATAGATAGCATTAAAATTTCAGCAAAAGAAAAATTAGGGCACGCAGAAATACCATGGTAGGAACAAACCATGGTTCGATCAGGAATGCACCATACTAGCGGAGAACGGAAAGCAGGTGAAACTGCGTTGGCTACAAAATCCGAACAATATAACTACGGAAAAATTAGTTAACATCAGACGGGAAACTTCCAAAAATTTTTAGAACAAAGGAACGAAATTGTTTGAAAGCTAGGTAATAGTAAAAAGTAGACGAAACATGAGAAACAGCATCAGCGAATTTAAGAAAGGCTATCCACCTCGCGTGTATATATATTAAAGAGGGACGAAGGAACAATTCTCACTGATACAGGTAGCATCTTGAATAGATGGAAAGTTTTCTTTGACGATTTGCTTAACACGTAGTAAAAATCTAATGTTTGTGTGGGTGGGAAGGGAAATGAACACAGCAGAAACATATATTCCAAAGCCTAGCCGAACAGAATTACAAATCGCTATAAAGAAATTAAAGGAACACAAATCTCTGAGTATAGTCGAAATTCCGGCTGAGTTAATTTTAACTGAAGGCGACAAATTGTGGAACAAGAAACACATAATTCATTCTCCTTATCTGGAACAAGGAGGAATTACCACAAAAGTGGAAAGAATGAATCATTGTTCCAATTCACAAGAAAGGCGACAAAACGGATTGTAATAATTATAAAGATATTTCTTTTCTGTCAACATCCTATAGGGTATGTCCATGGTAACTCACGCTACGTAATGACGTATATTTTGAAGAATACTAACCACAAATAAACTTAAAAGCTCCGCTTTTTTTTTTTTAAAAAAAAAGGAAAGCTGTCATATTTATACAGATAATTACCAAATATCGTCGTTTGATATGATACAGCAAACCTAGGAGAAAAGAAAATACTATAGTAACTCACGTTACAAATTTTTCCCTACCTTCAGAACCTGTGATTTTTCAGTACATTTTCTTTGGTCCTGGCATAGCTATGTGCATGAAATTATTACGTAAGATAGAGATACACATAATTTAATTATGGCAGAAATATTAAATTTTTGTTTACATTTTATGACTACTTATTTTAGTGGAATATGCAGAGAGTCGGGTAACTCACGTTACATTTGTCAACCATCTTTTATTATTAAGTATAAGCAACATAAATTTATAATAACTTGAAATAAGCACAGTTTAATTAAGTTCAACATTGAACTTTACTTTAAGAAAAGGTTTCATCAGTTATATGAAATTTTACTTGGGATATCGACAGAAAAAAATAAGACCTATGCAATAATAAATAAAGCTTGTATAATATTATCAACACTAAAACATAGTAGATGAAAGGTAACCTACGGAAAAAATAAGAAAATAGTAATTTTCTGAAAAAATAATTAATGATGCCAGCCACATACAAATATATTTTTATCACAAGAACAACTTGATTAAAAATTATCACTATATTTGTTTCATGAATTTTCGTTCGTGTTTCCGTGGACGTGCCCTATAATATCCTCTCAAAAAGATTTTGACTGTTTCTGACTTTCAAAATGCTGCTGCGCACACTAGAAGTGATTACTGGGCACCTTGTATATCATGTCGTCATTAACAAATCATATATAATAACTTTATTTAAGTAACAAATAAGAACTTGTAACTCTTATTAAAACGTTTGAGTTGCGAGCGGAGCGAGCAAGAACCTTTTTAACATGTTTCTTTGCAAACGGACAATAATATTGATTTAATAGGGCGCCAATACTTTTATGGGGCGGCGCGTCGTTTACTCTTTTTCCAAAACTTTATCTCTCTTTTTGCTCCATCGCGACCTCTTGCTATTAGCGACAGAGGCAACCGCCCAGCTCGTCCCCTCCCCACATAGCTACTGCTCTGCTGCAGGACTTTCATAATCCCAAAAGCTTTGTGACTGCACATTGGTCCAGAATCAAATTCTAGGTGGCCAAAATTCATTTCAAATAGCTGGTAGCTAAAAATTGCTACAGAGGGGTTTTCAGGGTTGCTGATTTCAAATCTGGTAAAGTTTTGTTAAAAAAATCAAGATGTCAGATTCAAGATGGCGGATCCAAGATGGCGGACAATTGAAACATTTCGTTCTATCGCTCAAGAGTGAGTATCGGGGGGTTTTCGGGGTCGCTGATTTCAAATCTGATAACAGTTTTTTTGTTTAAAATTCAAAATGGCGGATCCAAGATGGCGGACTATTCGTAAAATTAACTATATGGCTCCTTGAATATGAGTTAAGGTTATTGAAAATAAATAAATGTTACTGGAAACTGCAACAATAAGTTTTAGAAAGTAAACAAACAATTTGAAGTATGTAATTTATTCTAAAATGAGATAATAAAGATCACTAAAGAATTTTAACTAAGAAAAAATATATCACATAAATCATCGTCTATTCAGCTGTCCAAAGTATTTTCTTCGTCCTCGGATTGTTCATAGTTCTTCACCCTCACTGCTATCTCCTTCTGTTCTCGTGTCTGACTCTTTCGGGAGCAATAGCAGAGCTTTTACCTCCTCCGGTAGAGTTGTATGCTTATTTCTTGTTGCTCTCCTAAGAGTGGTTATTACTGGATCTGAATCCACGAGTAACTGATGAACTAAATCTGTCGTAGTATGCATGCATGAATCTTTTCGAGTATGATGCATACGAAACTGTTTGTATTTTTTATTGCAAGACTCCTGAGCTTCTTCCGATAACATACCTATTGGAAAGATGGCGCTTTTAATAACTTCTGCTCCGTGCATTAAAATCTTGTGAACGCTAACAGGCATTCTGTACCACCCGTATAGATTGACAAATCTCCTTGCCGTTTCCTCTGTATATTTAGCGAAGGCTTCTCTATTGACAACCTCTCCACTTGAAATTGCAATCAGATCACGATATGATCTTCGAATCAAGTCTTCATCAAATCCTGTTATATCTGAAGACTGTTGAGCATTATGAAAAAAACGTCGGGCAACGTTGGCGGTATTAGAAGTCCCGACTTTTCCTGCTAGCACCTTATCTATGTGTAGGCCTGTTTCATTCCGGAATCGGGTCTGAATTTCTTTTTTGATCATCTTCATTTCCTGTCGCTGAGCCTCAGTAGCTCCTCTTATTGTCGGAGCTTTTAAGTTCTTTTTTTTTTTTTTATACGAAACTTTTAACACTAAATCTAAAAATTTAATCCAACTGTGAAGAGGACATAAACCATACTCTAAGGTTTCAGGATTAATATTAAACTTTTTTAAATTTTGTAAATCATTCATCTCTTTCGGTGTGCATTTACAAATATAACATATTTGACTTCCAGTGTTTGTCAATGCATTTATAATTTTTTCGTCTATCATAGTAAAAAGGACCTTATATTCAACTAAAATAGGATTATTTTGGAATTCTACATACACTTGAAAAGGAACCAAATCATTTACTTCTGCCTTCATTTGATTCACTTGGTTTTTAATCACTTCGGCAGTTTCTTTAACATATATAAATTTTATAGGACGGCACAATTTTGTTGACGATGGCCTATCATTGATCCAGATGACCTGCTGTTCTTCATTACTTAAAGTACCCTCAAGTTTTAAAGGGACCATAGAAAATAAAAACAGATTTCCATTTTGCAGACTTGAAGTTTGAGAGTCACCTTCTTCATGTTCATCGTCGATATCCAGTGCTTCATCTTGGTCTTGTGCTGCATCCGGAGTTTCTTCTGGTGCATGTGGTCGTTTTCTCCCCTCTTTTCCTTTCTCCTTTTGTCCCATCGTGTCGGCTGCCAGAGGTTTGCCTTTATCGTCTGGCGGGAGTTCATTAGAATGTACATTTTTTGGAGGTACATACATGTATTCGCTGTGTCCTGAGCTACCGTCGTAGCCATATTTTACAGTTAAAACCACTTTCTTTAATTCTAAATGTGGGAGCGCTTCCACTGTTGTCCAGTCTGATATTTTTATAAGCCTTACTGCAGTGTGATCTAATAACTTTTGAAGAGGAATTCTGGCTCCTTCTAGACTCACTTCAATCCCTTCAGGATAGCAGCGATTTTTTGCTTCCACTATTTTGTTGTACGGAGGGTAAAAGTTTTTCAAATTATGTTCTATGGCCCCTTTTCGTAATGTGATGTAGCTATGCTTTGACAACTTACCATCCATCACCAATGCCAGGGCTTGGTCATCTGTGTATTGAGTCACTTCGGTTGACCTATCCATGCTTTGTTTGTATGCTCTTCTGATTTTTATAGATCTCGTAGGCGAACCTTGCAACACATCTTTTAACAAATCGGCGGCAGCTCGCTTTCCCTCGTCTCGTAGATAAGACATTGACAAAGTAGTCGCCTCTTCCACTGACACATCATCTTTCAATTTTTGTATTTTTCGCCTTTTCGAACGCTCACTACTTTCCTCGAAACTCTTTGAAGGTCTTCCAGGACACGCTGCAAAGTTCGGTTTTATCTCGAATTTTGTTTCTAGCCACTCAGATTGTTTCACTAAAAATTTGTTTTTGCTGTGATCTGCTGCTTTCCAATATTTGTGTAGTGTTGCACAAAAGTTAGCTACTTTTGATGTTAAAAGTTCTTCGTCGATTACACCTGTGTTCAAATTTTGTATATAGGCGACAAGATAATCCCTTGTGGCTCTTGTAGCAGGCCCCTGTGGGTTAATTTGGTTCCTCCACTGCTCAAAAAGAGTCTTAAAAGTAATAACTTCTTCCATGATCAAATAAAAAAAAAAAAGATTTATGTCACACAGTTTTAAACAATAATCATACAAAGTCGATTACATATAATTTTCCTCAACGGTTTTCACCTATAGCTGCATTATGTCCATTTATCTGACACCGGCGGCGCACGGCGGCAACGAAACCCACTTCACTGCACTTAATATTGACAAAACAATATGAAAATGTCGAAATCTTTTGGCAGTAATAGGCACTTTTTTTTTCTCAGTCTAATAATTACGAAATGTAAACAAAAACACTATATGTTTACATCACTCGTCCATCCTTTAAAGCAACTTGACAAAAAAGCAAACTGATTACACAAATTATAAGCTTTAGGAACTTATTAACTAAAGAAAATCGCAAAAGGCTTACATTCGACTCGTAAACGACAAGCCACAGTCACAACAACTATGAAAATCATGACTAAGCGAACGCGTCATCCGTTGCTCTTTCTTTCAGCGACAGTGGCGCCATGCGGCGAAGAGAAGAAAACTTAAAAATGTACAGAATTATTCAGGTATATAATAAAGAAACACTGTAGCACAAATTGCGCCTAAGAATTGCATTTCCATTTTTTCGTTTTTGGCCACCTAGAATTTGATTCTGGACCAGTGTGGACTGCCTAAAAACATACAGAGAAAAGGTTTCTACGAAGCCTTGATTGGGACAGGAATCGGGCTCGGTACCATGTACACCACAGGCGCATGCGCTAACCACTAGACCAGCAAATGACAGCGCAATATATATATATATATATATATATATATATATATATATATATATATGTGTGTGTGTGTGTGTGTGTGTGTGTGTGTGTGTGAAGCGTCCAATGACGTGGTTTTTCAGGAGTATGAAACTTGGATTAATCAAAGGTGCTTCATAAATTGCCATGGTACCTCTTGTTGGTGGCGCTTGAAACTGGAATAAGCTCTTGTCCAGATTTCCTTGTTCTTCATGTTATAAGAGCTCTTGTCGATCGACATGTTGTCTTCTACCCAGCAACTGACATAGGAAAAACCTTAAAGTAAATATTAAATATGTAACAAATTAAAGAAACTTTTATTGAGTTTTCATATATAATTATTATTTAAAAACAAGCAAATAACAATTACACAAAATAAAAAAAAGCAGACACTAATAAAATATTATATGCTCTATAATAATTAGTGAGACAGCTCAATGTAGCTCGCCAAATAATACAAGGATCTCTTTACAATAAACTCTGGATATATATCTCCATATAACCTTAACTTTTGGTACCCATTAAACACTCTTCGTCACCAGATTGATACCTGAGAGGGTCAACTTGTAATCAATAATAATAATAATAATAATTATAATAGGTTGGTCGGCACAAATTACATATAAACATTACATAAAATGCCAAAGTGGCCGACATAACATTTCAAAGTGGCTTGTGCGTGACCTCTTTCAATATTTCAATGGAATAAATGTCATTTTAGTCATGAATAATCAAAAGTTCATTCATTCCTGCTACAGGAAGTATTTTTGAAAAGGAAAATAAAAAGTCATCACACTAGTAAATATACTTCATTAAATGAAAACTGTACATTAATATGTCATTAAAATTGAATGCTGTGGAGCGACTAAGATGACGAGAAGAGGCAGTTGTTCCAAACGAAACGCTTCAAATACGTATAATATTAGATCCTCACCCTAATCTTATAACTTAAACCACGGATTTATCAATAACTAACTTCACAATCGAAACTATAGATTCTAATTACTGTTTTATCTTATTATTTTTTGTATCAAATTATTTTCTTTAAATTTTGATACATGCATGGTTCAATATTATTTAAACAACAACAGAAAAGTTAGCACTCTGTGATTGGTAAATTGATAATCATCAGTAAGCAAATGGCTTGAGTACGCAAATGCTTGCTTAATAATATCTTTGACCGCATAATCAATTTTAATTAAAGTACAATTTAACATTACTAATATCAGAATATAATCCATATTATACACAGTAAAACTGGCTGTGTCAATTCAACAGAAGAGTAAGTGTTACCCGAACTGTGTTAAACTTTTGACACATGCCTATTGTTACTTAGGCTGCTTTCCACTTTGGAGTGAAGCATTGTTGCCACAGTCCTAACTCTGGAGTGCGCTGATAAATAGTACCAAATTGATACAAAAGGGGCTGAATTCATTATTTTATATCAGTGTAATACATGGCTCTATAACACGAAACTAAAAGAGGTAAAGTTCTAAAACAGCACCCCAACCCCATCTTTCAAAAGCCCAAATCGAGAAAGTGCTTCTTCTTCTTCTTTTTTTTTTTTTTTTTTTTTTACTATTAAAAATACTATTAAAAAACATCCAAATAGGAGGACCCCGAACAACCGTGGAAGCAGATGAAACGTTTCTCGCACGTAGGAAGTATATCAGAGGCCACCAATTAAAAGAGAAAACAGTTATCATCTTCGGTATGTATTGTAAGGAAACCAAACGCGCCTTTATTTCAAAGTGACCAATAAACCAAAACAGTATTATGGACATATATGAAAAAATATATATGACACCCATCTAGCGTCATTTGTTTGTATAGTTCGAGTTACAAATTTTCCACAGAAAGTTTGCAGCGTTATGCAATGCAAATTCACAAATGAATGTTCAACAGCATTTTTTGAGTTCAACACACAGTATGAGTAACGTGAGGTGTAAGAAAAGTCTTACTGACACTTGAAAAATGTGTCTGTTTGTTAAATGGTGCTAAGTTTTATAGAATTGTACCAACTTTTTCACAAAAGGGGCTGAAAATGCCAGCGTGGTACCAACGGGCCGATGAATAACAAAAAGAGCTAAATTTGGTACAATTGCACCAAGTGTGGCAACACTGGAGTGAAGTGTCATAAATTGTAGTAGTGAAATCAGACACCTAGCGTGATCGGGAGTCTTTTTAGTAACACATCTTTGATTGTTGTTTCATATATAGTTACCAAACAGCAAACATTTTCTTATTAAAGACTCTTTTGACTCTTATAAGAGATAACAATGTGCAGCATAAAATATTAATAATAAATAGTTACCGAGAGCGAAATGCAGCGGGCTACGTGAAGAAATATAGTACACGTAAGAAGGATAGGTGGAAGTATTTCTACTAAAAAAAAAAAAAGTATAGTCAGTAAATTAATTAGCTCACAAAACTATTTTCATGAAAGATTAAGGTAAATATAGTCCATCCGTAGTTACTTGCTAAAAAATTCACATATACTGTTTAGAGCTTTGGTCATAGTAAAAAGAAAACCTAATACAAACTCTCAATGTAAGTTGCGTCGTTATTTATCATATCTATTCAATGCAATGTGCAACAGCTAAAAACGTGTAAGCTACCCACTTCTGCCCAAGACTGGGATAGTTACTGACAGACTATCAAACTAAAGGTCATCTTCCACTCATATGTTCATCCTATGTCGCACAAAGAATCCATCTACAACTAACACGGGCTTCCATTGTCTCCATCAATGCCTAGAGCAGCCCTAGGCGGAAAGATTCATTCTTCAAGTTTCTAGTGACTTCATTTGCCAAGTAACTTTTTCTTGTATTGTAATGTGATCGTACACGTCGCCTCATCCATCATCCTCATGTTCAAAGCATATAAAAGTTATACATACGTTACTCATTCTCCATTCTACTTTACTTTGTTCAGACTTATCGCTAATGTAGTCAGCGGTACCACGTATAGCTATCATGTAGTTGCTCCGTTGCCTTACCTTAAGGCCTCTTTCACATTATCCGGCGATTTGCCGGATCCGTTTCCGGCTGTTTGCCGGATCCGGTTTCGGCCCCTTTCATATTATCCGGCGTTTTGCCGTGGATGAAAAATATGCGAGCAGGGTTGCTGTGCAACTGAAGAAACAAAACTCAGGGACTCTTGTCGTGTTGTGGTGGTTGTAATGGACAGACGCAAAATGTGTTTTCTACTCGCCTTGTTAAGACACAGGCAGAAAAAAAAGTCAGAGACACATACGGGCCTGTTTGTTACCGAATGAGAGAACATGCCACATACAGAAAAGATGTGAACTTTTTATAAGAGAAGCGGTATTTTGGAAGACATTTTTCTATACTGTTTCCACAATTGATAAACTTGGGCAAAATAGCGGCCCGGTTCTGGATATTTAAAATACCGTTCCGGTATTCAACTCTTGTGACTGAGAAAATCAGGCTAAAGTCCTCTCGGGATAGTCAACCGTTGAGGTCTATCCGACAATCTCAAGCCAACATTCAGCCACTGACCCCAAGACTGGTCTGTAGGCATTATTATTATTATTATTATTACTAGCTGTTATGCCCGTTCTTCGCACGGGTCAGATAAAATGTCAATGTAAACAAACTGTACAATGAGAGAAGAATTAAGAAACATTTCTAAAATTAGATACATTTGTGTGAATATATATCCAACAACGTACGTGTTTTCATTGGGAAGGCGAATGGGGGCTGAATTTGAACGTAAACACTATCGGGAGTATCAATATACATCTGAGCGACCTCGATAAATATGAATTCGACACAAATATTGGTCATTTTCTACTACTTTTACATGTCCTGATAAACGTCCCCTGAGACCACTCGCTGGTTCGAATTGTGAAAAAATTGCCTTTGGTCTTCAGCCGATACCGCAAAAACTATGAATGTGACACTAACATCTGTCTTTTCTACTACTTTTACATAGAAAGTAAACGCCTCTGTGATCCTCTGGTTCCAATTTTGAAGAAAAAAAAGAAAGCCTCTGGCTCCCAGTCGACGAGGCTGTATTTGGAAGTCAACGCCTTGGGAGAATCACCATTCATCTCAGCGACAGCGAAAACTATTGATTTGACACTAATATTGGTCATTTTCGATTATTTTTACATGTCTCGCAATTCTGCAGCCCGGTGACTCCCGGCCCGCATACAATGGTGGCTGAATTTGAAAATCATCGCTAATGAAAGTATCCCCATTTATCTCAGACCGCGAAAACTGTGATTTTCACACTAATATCGGTCATTGTGGATTATTGTGTACATGTCTCGGTGATCTTCTGGCCCAAGTTCCTTAGCTGATGGAGACTAAATGTGAAAGTAAACGCTATCTTGAGTTTCACCATTGAGCTCAGTGACCCCGAAAGCTATGGATTTGACATTAATATCGGTCATTTTCGATTATTTTTACATGTCTCGAAATTCCTCCCCCCCCTCTGGTGATCCCCAGCCCGCATACAAATGGTCATCGCTAATGGTAGTGTTACCATTGATCTCAGCGACCGCGAAATCTATGGATTTGACACTAATATCGGTCATTTTCTATTACTTTTACATGTCCTGGTAAACGCCCCCCTGAGACCTCCTGGTTCGAATTAAAAAAAACGCATCGGTTTGATCTGGAGCCTGGACCATGGTACCCGTGACCAAATTTTGGTAACTTTCGGTCCACTCGTATGGTCCCTAGGCCGCACAAAGACAGACAGACACATAAACTCTTTATTTTATTTATATTAGATTATTATTATTATTATTATTATTATTATTATTATTATTATTATTATTATACTATTTCGGGTTTATTCTTTTGTTTTAAGCGTTCCGACTATTGACTCAAGTCTCTTTAAAGCACTGCTCTAGTCTCTGAATTCAGAGGACTATTCAAGAAATTACAGCGAGATAATTATAAAATATATAAAGTACGGTATATTTATCAAATATCATATCATGAATTATCTCTTGCTTTGTGTAGCAAAATAATACATAAATATATAGCAAAATAATGTATTGCTGAAATATTTGATAGTGTATATTTCAATTTTGAGTCACCACAAATTTATAGAAGGTCATTTGTCCAGTGCTACACGGACATGTCCCAATCTTCTATTTCATAGAAAAATAATAGTTTATATTGATTTCGACACTTGGGTAGTATTGGTCGTTTTCAATTAATTTTACATGTCATCTTTCCCCATATGTTGTATATACAAGTTTGGTTAATTACTCCAGATGTACTGGGCTAGAACATAACCACATACACAAACACACTCCACATAACACACAAAACCACACTCTCCCATATTATAGCAGCCACTTTCTGCTCTTTCCTGGCAACACTTGCTTCCTCCCCCCACACCATCCGGTAGTTTGCCGCGTATATGTGAAGAGCGTCATTGCTTGTAATGTCCCGCTTGGGTATACACGGCGATTTGCCGCGCCGGATTCTAGCAGGGAGATCCGGCTGTTTTTGCCCGCCGGATGAATGTCCGGCGTCCGCCGCACATATGTGAAGAGCTTCATTGCTTACAATGTCTTTCTACCTCGTCCGGCAATTCGCCGGAACCGGATCCGGCAAATCGCCGGATAATGTGAAAGGGACATAAGACTCGCAAAGTTGTTAAGCATTTGATAATCAAAAGCTTTAATAAAGCCTTTCTCTGAGACCCTCTTACAATTCTTCATATCTAGTATTCCTCCACATCAGTCACCTAATTACTTAATCCCGTAACATGATACTATCCGAAGTGGCTAGTCACTTACTAAAAAGTAAGCTATAACTATCTTGTGTCTCAAGTAATATTCTCAATGTGATTGTGACGTAAGTGCACTTCATATCATTAGCATAACTGATTATACTGTATATGAATGTGTAATTGCATTGAAATACATGGGAATGTGTAACCTTCTCTGCCAGTTTACTTGAAAATTTAGAAAATATGGATACCACTATGTTACTCCGAGCCACTCATTTATCCATCACCCTAATTTCATCTTTCTTCCGGATCACAAATAGTCAATCATTTGAGACACATAAATCACAAAGAATATTCCATCTGTTTAAACACAAAAGCACCTCAACATTTACTTAATCGTGCTGGCTCACCTCGCAACTTATTCCACACCACTTTTAGGCTCGGTTCAGATGAGCAGAAAAGTATGTTGCGGGGCCGCTGCAGACTCGTGCGGGCGTCACAGATCAACCAGTTCAGACGTTCAGAAAAGTTTCCTGTGGGCTCGCAACGAACTCGGGCGGGCGTTTCAATCCAACATAGAAAACAGTTTATTTTATTTTCAGCTACAATTGTCTTCCATGTTTATTGATTTACGCAATGACAAAGAAAAGTTTTTAAAATTATTTTCGCATGATCAGTACTTCGTTTGATGAACTCATAACGATAAGTTAAGTGATAGAATTAGAGCAGAAGGTACTATCATAAGACTTCCGATACCACCAATTCAAATGTTAGCTGTTACATTAAATGTAAGCTAATTATGTTAACTAACTATCGTTTGTATGAATGCAGAAAGTAAGATGTTCGGGGACCTATTTATAGACATTTTCAGTTGTTATTAGCGTCCACTAGCGTGGATTAATTGTCGCGTGACTAATTTCAATTTTTGGCATATGTTGGCAACTGTAAATTAAAAATTAGACATTTATTTGAGCATTTCTAAATATTGCGCTCCTAAGAGGGTAAGAGAAGCATTTAGTGAGAGAAGCAGTAACAATAAGATTTCCCTTTATTTATTCACAAAGAGCCGAATGTAAGAATTCACTTCGGTTAGAGATGTAAAATTCGGAATATAAACCCGTAAATAAAAATAATGAAGCACAGGTTCCAGCGTTTTTGATTTTTTTTTTTTTGAAAAGGAGAAGGGGGATTTCTATAGTAGTGGGGTCGCCGTAGCTCACCTCTGGTATGTGCCGTCCCTGGTTCGATCCCAGCTCGCTTTAAGTGGATTTTGTGGTGAACAAACACCGTGTGTTTGGGTTTCTCGGGTTCTCCGCTTTCCTCTCACTTTCTCCATTCTACCATTTCATTCATTCTCATCTTCATCGTTTCCTTTAGCCTACCCGGCATAATCGTTGGATGTAAAACTCAAAGATTTCATTCCATCTCTACAGTAGTGAAATTTCCCTTTATATAATGAGAAAGTTTTCAATGTGAGGATTTGCTTAAAATGGAGATGTGAAATTCCGAATGTAAACTCTCAAATAAAAATATTTGATTTAGTGTTGCGGACCCGCGCGAGCCGGAATTGGTTCTTATCATTCATGCCACGCGAGCAGACTCTGCTGCTGACCCGTAACGGGCAAAAATTGAGTTGCGGGGACTGCTGGCTCGCAGCGAATCCGCACAGGTGTAGCGGGTCAGCAAACCATTGCTGGCAATGTGTCAAGCCACACGAGCAGACCCTCCCGCGCCCGCAAAAATGGAAAGCGAAGAACTGGACTTAGAACTATTCATTAACGAAATACAAAAATATTCCGACATGGAATTTAAAATGTGAAAAATATCGAGAAAGAAATAAAGAAACGAGATTCATGGAACAAGATGTGTGAGAAGAAGAAAAACAGCATTGATATGTATTATTATTACTTTTTAATGTGAGAATCTAATGTTCATGTTGTGTTACTAGTGACATAGTAACACCTTAAAACTAGAGTCAAGATATCGTTAAGTTTTAATTGTTTTGTTTTTCGTTTGTTTGCTTTGTTTTGTTTTTGTTTATGAATCTCTTGTCTGTGGTTGTCCCTCACCTTCCCTTCCCTTTCATTTTTTCTCCCTTTTTCATTTATTTATGAAATAAAGGATACGAAAATATATTTTTTAAAAAAGATAAACATCCCCAATGATGATACCTCGTCGGTTTTGTATGCTCAAGGCACCGACTGAGAGTTACTCAGCTGAGCGAATGTAATAATAATAATAATAATAATAATAATAATAATAATAATAATAATAATAAAAATTTCTGTAGTATATACATTTGATTTTAGTTTAGCATCTCGTTTCAGCAGCGAGGCTACACACAACAAACTGGTTTGGAGAACGAGCCTCTATTGTTAATGCAGTTCCTTGATATTTCTTATATCACTCACTCCGGAATGAATGGCCCCTTCTAACAGAACATCATACTTTAGGTCGAGGTCACGTATTATACAGCCTCTGTGATGAAAAGGGACGCTGAAGTCCAAAACAACCATCAACATAATTGCAGAACAGAAAACAAAGAAAAAAACATCATTATCAGGCTGACAATTTGTAGTTCATTGTTAACGTATTACACTTTAAAAATATTACATTTAACATGAAAATTAGTTGAACATCAGGGTATTCATGAGATTTAAAAAAGCGTGCTGATGCGTAAGAAAAATATTATTGGTTCTCGTATAATTGATAATATTGTGCACATCGTTGCTATTTTAGATGTAGCAACTGAATGTTTCTTGACAAAAAGAAACTTAAAACCTTGCCATGAAACTCTACCTATGTAGCTTACAAAATAATAAGCCCATCTTTTTCTGTTTTCGTTTGCTGCATTGCCTCCTTGTGGTGTGCGACAACATATTGGAGATTTTCTCAAATCCTTTTATAGTTATTCGTAAAATATTTGAGCCACCTCCCCTCTGATGATTGCCTTTCAATAAAAGTGAAATTACAAAACCCCATTACATACTCTATTTTTGGTATAAACCATGGTAGAAATAAGATAAGGTAAACCCACGCGCAGCCTGTCCGTTCGCGTGACGTCACTTTCAACACTAAATCACTGACCCTCCAAACAAGATACCATTGTCGCGCCCTCTCAGTTGACAGGTTGCTATTTGTATTTCTATTGCAGATTTTCTACGTTTTCTTTGTTTTTAACATTTGGTTAATTTGTTATACGTGTTGTGTATGATATTTTCTATGTGTAAATATATGAAAATTTTGTATTCTACAACTCAACTCTATTTGTTACATTGACTCTGAAAGCTTTAACAATGCCCTCCCTCATACGCTGTGTATGGCTGTAAGATGAACACAATAGAAAAGCTGGTGAAGAGAATACCAAGTTCCATTCATTTCCAAAGCAGGAGGATTTAAGCAATTGTAAGAATTTTACCAAATAAATGAATATACTGTATACAGTAAGACAACATAAGTGTTCTTTGCTACTACCACTTGAAATACTACTTTTGGCATTAATTTGCTTATTATGTATCTCTCTATATAAAATAACAAGTCCTGACTGACTGATTGATCAACGCCCAACAGGGCATAGAAAAAAAGCATTTCTGGAAATCTGAAGGGTTAGGGGAGAAAGAGAAGTGGAAATTATTATCTTAAAATCTCCATATCTTGGAATCTTTGAATGTTAAAGACATGAAGTTTGGTATATGATCTTCACATTTAAAATAATTATACACATCTTTTAGCGTTTTATGATATTTGGCCTAGATGAGAAGAAAAAGAAGTGAGAATGAGAAAGGGGTGGGAATTACAATTATTATAATAAGATGTCCATATCTCGGAGTCTCTTAAGTATAGACACAAGAAATTCGATATTTGAACTTCTCATTTAAAATAATTAGATATGTATGTAAGCGTATTTTGATATTTGCTCTAGAAGGAAAAAAACAGGGCGGTTATAGTTGGACAGCCATATCTCGAAATCCCTCAACGTTATTGGCATGAAAATTTGTGTTTAGGTTTTTAATTTTAAAAAATTAAATTTAAACATTTAAAGACATGTTTCTGCATTTTTATAGTTTTTTAGAAAAAAAAGAAAAAGGGGTTGGAGTTGTAATTGGTAAAATACAATGGCCATTTTCCGAAATTCCTTAAGAGTATAAACATCTTAATTATGTATTTCAGCATTTTTTTTGATATTACCGTTAAAAGAGAAAAAAGACGGGAAGGAAATAGTTGCGGGTTGCAATTGAAGCGCTTAGAGGATAAAGGTGGTATGTAACAAATTGTACATTCCGGAAAAATTGACTTTCACAACTATGTCCGTTAACATACACCCTTCATCGTTTGCAAATCTGTTCACTGGGTCGAGGACTCACAAAATGATGTGTTATGTGGCATGACTAATATATAACACTTGCATGAACCGCCAGAATTCAAAGTTTCGAAAAATGCAACATAACACCTTCATCCGAAGCGCTTCAATTGTTATAATAAGATAACCATGTTTCAAAATCTTAGGGATATGAGAAGATTAGAGTTCTTAGGGATATGAGAAGTGAGAGGTCGTGGGAAAAGTTCATCACGTAACTTTAATTCGTATGCCTTTTTTTCTGAAATTCAGCAGTAGTTTATAAGAGAATATTTTAGAATGAACATTTATTTTTAAATTCACATGTTTTTTTCATCATTTATGTCAAATTTATTTTCTTTATCAGGATAATAGAATATAATTTATTCCAATATTTTCATAGCTGTGGCTTGTGTTATGCAATAATTTCAGTCTTAAGCAACTCCCTTTAGTATGTTACACGTCTCATCTTTTCTAATAATCCTATTATTTCTAAAATTATTTGTTTAGATCAAGCAGGAAAAAAGGAAGAAGTATTGTTCCTTTCATCTTGATGAAGAATCAAAGTACAACAATATGCAGGAAAAATTGCTCTTGACAAGGAAATTAAGACAAGATAGTTTAGTAAACTTTTTTCTTATAGGCATGGGTTCAAGCAACAACCATCCGGAGTCTCTAGGATTAAAGTACAAACTAAGAGGATATATAATATAAAAGCATTCTGCTGTTTTAATTACTCACGGTAAAAATGTCAAAGCTACCGAAGAATCTTCTACGCAGCAGGAAACAGTAAGCTCTACATTAATTGAAGATATATACTTGAAAAACTCCATACTATATGATGAATTGTGTACAGCAGTGCAATTGTTGATGTATATTTTACTAGAAAATTAAAATAAAGATCAAATATGTTCATTAAATATGCATGATCTTGAAGGACAGTCTTGAATTTATAGCTGGGCGGGTAGGTTTCAAATTTAAAATCAAATATTCACACCTCTCTGTCGAAGAGCCTGCTGTAATACAACTGGACAAAATTCATCTTATAAGGAGCACTGACATTTCTGTCAAAGTAACATCTGGACACAATCAAAGTAGCTAACAAATATTTTCTTGAATATCTCCAAAAAGAATGAGAATTTATTTGGAAAGAAAAGGGACATCATTAGAAAATTAACAGGTATCATGAAATATGAATTTGGTAATAAGTATGAATCGAAAGTTTTAACATATTTTATCCGACTTAGAACATTCATAAGAATAAATGAACTAAACAAGCAACTGAAAAACTCTTGCCGCAAAAGAATATTTTACAAGAAAATGAAGTGGTGAAGTGAGAGAATTAAGAGTTCAGTTAAAAAAAAAAAAAAAAAAAAAAAAAAAAAAAAAAAAAAAACCGGATTGGTAAATGCAAGTGGGTTAGGCCAACTGGGGATACCATTTTAGAAAACAAAAACACGACGGACAATACTTCTAAGGTTGTTTGTATATAGATGAAAGCTTGATTCTTTTGGATGTAGGCCTAATAAGAGTATATTGAAATATTTGATTTACCCCACTTTTCTTTTCATGTGCATTTTTTTAAAAAAATAAAATATATTCCCATGCCGGAATAAAATTCTAGTAATATAATTAGCATCTAAATCAGAAATAGCAAATAGACATCTTAAAGTCAGGAGAAAACAGTAATTTCGTATTGAGGTTCCAAAGAGGATACACGGGAGCAAGCAGACGACAGCGCGACTCCTTTCCCGAGCGTGTATCGAAGGTGACGTCATTGCGCGAAGGACGCAAACGTGTTCGCTAATGTACTTACCTTGTCTCATTTCTACTATGGCATAAATTTTGAACTCCCCTATCCACTTAGACTGTAAACAAATAAGTGGATATTTTGATATTATATAAATGACCGCCCTTCCTCTTTTAGCAGTGGAATATACGAAAGCCATGAAACATGTTTCATTGTTTTATGTAAGAGTTCATATTTGGAATTCACATCTTTAACTTAAGAGACTCTCACACACGGCACTGTGTAAATAAATAAAGTGAAATGTTACAATTATAAGGAAATATTCCTCTTTTCCCACCTTAGAAGTGATATATTCGGAAACACTAAATCAAATTTTTTATTTAAGAGTTTACATTCGGAATTTCACATCTCCAATTTAAGCAAATCCTCACATTGAACACTTTCTCAATATATAAAGGGAAATTTCACTGCTATAAAAATGAAATGAAATCTTTGAGTTTTACGTCCCATGCTTATGCTGGGTAGGCTAAAGGAAACGGTGATGATGAGAATGAATGAAATGGTATATTGAAGAAAGTGGAAGGAAACGGGAGAACCCAAGAAAACCCAAGCACACGGAGTTTGTCCACAACAAAGCACACTTAAGGCAAACTGGGATCGAACCAGGGACGCCATGCACCAGAGGTGAACGCACTACCACTGAGCCACTGCAACCCCACTACTATAGAAATCCCCCTTCTCCTTTTCAGGAGAAAAAAATCAAAAGCGCTGGAACCTGTGCTTCATTTTTATTTAGGAGTTTATATTCAGAATTTTACATCTTTAGCCGAAGTGAATTCTCACATTCGGCTCTTTGTGAATAAATAAAGGGAAATTTTACTGTTACTGAAATGCTTCTCTTACCCTCTTAGGAGCAGAATATTTGGAAACGCTCAAAATAAGTGTCTAATTTTTAATTTAAAGTTGTCAACATATGCCAAAAATCGTAATTAGTCACTCCGTAATTACACCACGTTAGTGGACGCTAATAACAACTGAAAATGTCTATGAATAGGTCCCCGAATTTCTTACTTTCTGTATTCATACAAACGACAGTTAGTTAACATAATTAGCTTACATTTAACGTAACAGCTAACAGTTGAATTGGTGGTATCGGAAGTTTTATGATAGTATATTCTGCTTTAATTTTATCACTTAACTTATTACCGTTATGAGCTCATCAAACGAAGTGCTGATCATGCGAAAATAATTCAAAGAACTTCTCTTCGTCATTGCGTAAATCAATAAACATGGAAGACAACTGTAGCTGAAATAGAATAAACTATTTTCTATGTTGGACTGAAACACCCGCCCGAGTTCGTTGCGAGTCCGGAGGAGACTTTTCTGCTCGTCTTAATTGATTGATCTGTGGCGCCCAAACGAGTCTGCTGCGGGCCTGCAGCAGACTTTACTGCTCGTCTGAACCGAGCCTTAACCTACATGAAAATAATCATTTATCTCCACTAATTATTATCACAATCTCCATTAGCCTTAGTGCGAAAAAGTGGGACGTTGAACTAAAAAAAAAGTATTCAATAAGCTATGTCAGGAGACTGTGTTGGTAATAAAACAAATATAATAGTACCCGTTGTTCCTCAACAACAACAACAACAAAAAAAAAAAAAAAAAAGGAATACGTGTTCGAGATATAAATGACTAGTATCTACAAATACGTGCTTTTATTTATTCACGCCAGCAATGAGAGAAGTTTGTTTCATTCCCTAATGAACAAATTAGCTAGGCCTATATCATATCATATATGCATATATACAGATGTGGATAGAAATAGGCTTATGTAGCGATATTTGCCTATGTAGCGGAAGTAAGTATTTATCTAATCTATTTTTAATAAAAAAGATTAACTGATTCATTAGTAATTAATGAGAACGTTAGGCCGACGCTATTTGACCCGAAATGATAAATCCAATAGCCGATACAATCTACACATTAAAATTCACCACGGAACTTCTTAAAAACTGTAATTAAGATATAAGATTTATAAATTAAGAGAGAATCTGTAAAACAGCAATTAAAAGTGAGACACAAAGTAACTTCTCTTCCAAATCTTTCACACTATCTGCCACCAAAGCTTGGAATGACACCCCTGAAAGCATCAGAAACTCTGATTCAGTGTTGACTTTTAAACGTCGGCTTAAAGAATATATTTCTAATGAAGGTCTTCAGAAAAAAAAAAAAAAAAAAGTTGTTACACACGAAACTATTTCTTGCTTTACTATGCAGTCGATCGTTTTCTTTTTTCTTATCTCTTTCTATTTCTTCTTATTTTTTTTTCCTATTCCTTTCTGATACATGTGTATGTACGTATATATTATACACAATCACTTAAGTATATGAATCATTTTATCTACACATGGTCAATCAAAGGAATGTATTTTATATGTTATGTATAATCAAGATTGACTGCTTTGTTTCTCTCTCCTTGTATAGTTTAACATGTCTTCAGCATTGTCGCTTGTTTATTTTAGTGTTTATTTTATATGTAATAAGTTTCATTTTCACTTTTGATGTTTTATTTTCTTTGTATTGTTCTGTATGTTTCCAACTCTTCAACGTGCCTAAGTGTGTATTTCCTTTTTATTTTTGTTGTAAAAAAACCTATTATGAGATCCGATTGTAAAAGAAAAAATGTAAATGATTGAGTGGAGGAAAGGGTTATGCCTTAACTTCGCCATTTTAAATAATAAATAAATAAATAAATAATAATAATAATAATAAAGACATTTTTCGAGATAGGGATAGTAGTTGTGGTAGTATCGTTAGATTCGTCATAGCATGCAAGTTTTATAAATAAACAGAGGTTGCGAAGACGATAAGGAAATAAATAACAGAGTTTAAACTATATGACAAGAAAATAACTATAAAAGAAACAATAAGAAAATTTCATATAAGTAATAAGAAATTTTCCGAACAATAGTCCTCGCAATTCGGACAACTAACGCCACGCACTAAATAGAAATGTTTAAGATGGTAGTATACAATACGCAAGCGTGCTAGAATCACTTCATGTGGGCGACTAGTATACAACGACGTCTGCCAATTGTCCAAAAGATGTATAAGTGAGTGGAACTTATTTCTCGTTGTTCTGATTCCATTCAGCTTGCCAATGAGAACATACCCGGTAGAGGAAATAGCTACTAAGATCAGAGCATGGAGAAGAGTCCTAACAGTGCGGGAGTCTTGGATACTGTACCAGCACCCTCGCTTTTCCGAATGTCGATATGTTCGACATCTAAATGAAAATGAAATGAAATATTTAAGTTTTACGTCCCACGGATATGCCGGTTAGGCTAAAGGCGACGTTGAAAATGAAAAATGAATGAAATTGTGGAATGAAGAAAGTGAGAGGAAACGGGAGAACACCGAGAAAACCCACGAGCACGACGTTTGTCCACCACAAAGTCCACACGGTGCTACCTGGGATCGAACCAGAAACCCAAGCACCGGAGGTGGACGCTCTACCACTGAGCCACCGCGCCCTCAGTATATTCTACATCGAATAGACAACACTAGGCATAGAAACGACAACACTGTTCTCTTGCTCATCTGATAAAATTTCACAATCATGTCTTGATTTAGGCTGTATTTACTAGTAAAGATATTTTAGGCTCATAATAACGCTTTCTTGAGTCACTTCAGGTTAGTACACGACTACCAACAGCTGAATAACATGAGCGAATTCATGCTTAATTGCTGCTAGGTCAGCAGTAAATACTCAATACAAGCGAGACACTGAATTCTGAGCGGTCCTCGTCTGTGATGAGGGCACAGTCGACTGATTTATCTCCTTGGAACCGTCCATGTACATCATATGAAAATCCGGAACTGTCCTAGTAACGGTCCGACCTCCTGCTAGAGTTCATGGTTCCCTGTGGCGTTTATCATGTGACGCCAATTGATGGTCGACCCTAGATAGAGTAAACAGTCATGGTGGCAAAGCACAAGCATGTAGCAAGCAAAGAAACGGCCACAAAATTCGCAAGCTTTTAGACTTTCGTAAACATGAACGTACCATGGGGGTGTACTCCGAGGCCTCCTGTATATCGGTCGGAAATCTGGTGATCACGCAATCGAAAGTTGCAATCCAGAAATGCAGAAAGTCAGAAATACAGTGCAGGATATTTTAATAATAGTTTATTTGCTTCTTCATAAAGGTTAGAAACAGGAATAGTGTGACAGATACAACCATTAGAAGAATTTCCAGATGATGAACAGTGTAATGTTGTTTAAATAAGGAGAAACGACCGGATGAATACGCAGCCCAACTTGGATCGAATTAGAGTATGATGTAATCGTAAGGGAATAATGCAATTAGCATTTCAGGTACGGTTGAAAAGTACAGGAATCAAGTTCATAGCTCGGAGACCATAATATTTAAGGTTACTAATGTGTAGTTTTCACGTTAAGCACGAGTAAACGTTAAACCCCAAAACGGAATAGTCAACAAATGTGAGACAAGTACCATCCAGATATAAGTTCGGATCAACAAGGCCAGCAACACAAGCAAGATAAAGTGTACAGATTGCGCTTTGTTTTGTCCAGAAACACAACTACACTGAAACTACACTGAAACTTATTCTATAGATAATTTGATTTTAAATATCAAACGAGATGCTTGTAAATTTTACGTTCAAGAAGCGTCCAAACGTAACTCTTAAGAACGATTGGTCTGTAGCTCGTGACTGTTTTGGCACTCTCTATTGATTCTAGATGGGTAGAAATAGGGTCTCATGTCATTATGGTGGGAATATCTCCTACGACGAGATGCAATTAAATAGTTGCTATACGCAAACTGATGTTAGCGTAAAACCTTGTGTCACAGTAATACATAATTTAATTTGAGAGCCGTGAAGATTCATTATATTGGCGATTCAAAAACATAAATAGTTTCTCTCGATACGAGTACGAAAGGGATTAAACTCGACCAAAAGTGTGCAGAATCAGAGATCGATGCGAAGTGTTGGCCCAATATATTGGCTATCTCTGTGGGATTAGTCTCCAGGTCCCTGTCTGTTGATGGAACATATACACTAATACTGGGACATTAATCACTTATGGTGCCAATCCGACGCCAGACAAAAGTCACAGACGCTCACTACTGAGAGATGTTACGTAGTCTTTCTAGCTCCGGTTCCTTGAGAATTTAATAGTACGGACGCGAAGACTGCGAAATTGATGAAATGGTGTCAGCACCTAAAAGTCGATTAAAGGTTGCAAGTACACGCTGACGAGCCATGATAAGTTTATGGACTTACGCAAACTACGATGGAAATCGCCATCGAGAACCTTCGCCTCCGCGTTCGGCAATGGAGTTATATGCACCGTTAATAACAGACTGGTCAATAAATCCACAGCAGCACATACAGGAAAATTATCAGAATGTGAAACTCTGTGAGCTTCCGGAATGTTGACCAATCAGCACACATCAGAATAAACTGCGGAAGGTAATATAAATTATTAATAGCCTGACATTCAATGATAACTGGAAAAGGCTCACTTCCACTGAGATGTGGGTGCACTCTCTAAGTAAGAGAACCAGCTAGAGAAACATTACCCGTTAAGATGTTGGATCCAGTAGAAAAGTGAGTAGGACTGCCGTCATTACGGACGAGCCTCTCATCCAGGAATTCCGTCACCTAATAACTACAATGATTAAGTGCGGATGGATTTTCATGCGCGATTGTACACATTCAGATTTTTGACAATCAATGCCGGTGCCTCCAAGTTGATTGTAAGCTGAATCAAATCAGTTATCGGAATTGTTTCAGAATGAGGAATATAAAATATAACGAAGAAATGGTGATCGGAGGAGGAAGAAAACTCACACCATAACTTTTTGCAATGGGAAGTTCATGTTAACAGACCGATAATTACAGGAGAAAAGTACAATTGCTATGCAGCCAGCAGTGCGGCCATCAGCATTTTTACCACATCTGTAAATCTATATGAGTTTATTTATTATCTATATAATTTATAAAGAAAAACTGCGTGTGGTTGCCACAACAAAAATAATAAAAATCATTGTTTACTAAACACAACCCAAAATCCAGTGACAAATGAAATAGCACCAGTATGTTTACATTTTATATTTATGTATACATATTTTTAAAGATTTTAATACAGAACATAAACTAAACACTGAACGCACACAAAAGGATGTCAGAGAAAGACATTCATGTATCACACCAACCATCCACGAGTCCGGCAGCGGTATTCATAAGTGAGAAGGCATGCAAAGAAAATGCGAATGAATGGTTATCATTTGCATGATGAATGGATCTCTCTCTCAATCCCACTCCCTTCTTGACGATGACAGTCCGCTGCATGACGATGACAGTGTCCACCTCGAACCTTGTTTGTGTAGGTGTCAACACCGGTCCCAGCGCTCACGGCGGCAGGACACAACTGACCAGGGCCTGCACTAAGTGCTCCGAGTGGGTCCTGGACCTCAAACCGTTGCACTGAGGATCAGAACCATAGAAGTCAATTGTGGAAAACTGAAATGACTAACTCCGCTTAGGATCAAAAAGGAAATCAAAGTTTACGCGATCGCAGAAAAGTGAATGGGTGTTGTAGTGTGCAGTGTGGTGATAGTGGTATGTTCTTTTATTACGGAAAAGTTGTGTTTTCACACACAGGAGTGTGTAGTGCTTATTTAAGCGTGCAATATTTAAAGGTAAGTGTATAATAATGATGCTAAGTTCAGTGGTGCAAATATTATCATCCTCTATTAGAAGAATGTAGTAAAAATTTATTTAAAAAAATCTCACAGGAGGAAACCTAAATTTAAAAAATGTCAAAGAAAAGAACAAAATAAAATAGGTGGAAAGCCTATCATACAGGTGAAACCTAAATCCAATGAAAATGATACAAAAAATAGGTGGAAGGTTATTATATAGGTGGAAAGCCTATCATACAGGTGGAAGGCCATCACAGGTGAAATCTAAATCTAATGAAGATTATGATAATACAAAAATAGATGGAAAGGATATTATATAGGTGGAAAGCTAATCATACAGGAGAAACCTGACTCAATGAGGAAGATGATCATAAAACCTAGGTGGAAAGCCTATCATACAGGTGAAACCTAGACCTATGAAGATGATGATAAACATACGAGAAAGGCTTAAGTATGATAAAAGGAACGAGGATGAAACAATTGAAGACTAGAGTAAGATAAACTTGAGTCGAGAATAGAATAGAATAGGAAAATTAGAAGATGAACAAATATTAGGTAGTTAGGAGTTTATATTTTTAAAAAAAATCTTTTTTCTTTTCTTTTACTTTTTTTCTTTGTTATTTTGTCTAAATTTATCTTTTGTTGTTTCTTAGTGTTGTGGTTTCGTCCATTTTTCCTATCCCTCGTCCCTGTCCACCCTTGTCCAAATAGAAAAACAAATGAATGATGAAAAAATAATAAAGCAAAGAAGATTGCAATGATGATAGCCCTGTTTCGGTTAAACTTTCAGGTGCCGAAACTGAAAGGCGCGATCTGAGCAAAAAAAAAAAAAAAGTCCGCTGCATGAAACAAATGAAAGGAAATAGTGAGTAGCAACATTTTTTACAGCAGTTTTAGAATCGGAATTCAATAGAAGTTTCTCGTGCTTTCTTTCGAGTTCTGAATACCATAACAGTGATAACCCTGATAAAATATATACTTGGATAAACAAATTAAAAATATTCTTAAGTTCTAAATTATGCTTTTAATAACTGCCTTTCTTTATGTTATAAAATGTTTGTTCTGGATTTCCAGCTACTCATTTTCTCGTAACAATCCTCTGATCTGTTTCGAAACTGAACTAGAGAGAAAATTAGTCTTATCTTTTGCTTACATACCTGTTCATTGTGAATACTTAAGTCAAGATGAGCATTTCCAACCGTGTTATTTTCAGACAACAATATTGCGTAAAAAATGAAAGTCCATTTTGTTTTGGTTTTACAACAAAGAAACTTAATTTTCTTAACGTAATAACAGAGAATGTTGTAAGAGGAAATACTTTAGTAAAAAGTACAAGAAAGGAACGGAAGAATCACTGAAAAGAAACAAACTTGTGTAGTCTAACATCTTGTGAGAGTGAGATGGTGGAATTATATTTCTCTTCCCAAACCCTTTGCCCTCTTTTATCTCATTTTTCATATATTTTCCTTCTTCTTACCTTACAACGTGATTCCTCTTCTTTTCATTTTTCGCTATCCGTTGTTCTTTTGTCTTTCTTCTCGTTTTTTTTTCTTTCTACCTCCCTTTCGGTAAAATGATGCCTCAGATTCCGTAGGGAATTGTTCTGTTCCTCAGTCAGTCGCCTAAACTCGGTTAGGGCAGCGCTATGGTGCCCATGATAGATAGCCGACGCCAACGCTGAGACGAAAACCAGAAAACTTGGCGAGGAACTACTGCGAAATCTGAGAGGACACACACACACTCAAACAGAAGTACATACGTGTAGAGAAAAAAGAGAAAAAGAAGGACTGACATGGGAGACAGAAGAAGAAGGAAAAGAAAATTTTGCGACATTCTTTCCCGTCGTGGTAAACCTTAGCAGATGACGTTGATTTTTTCTACAATATTTACCTCTTAAAGGAGAAACAAGGTAAAAATTTAAATACATCTCGTCCTGATAAGATGAAACAAGAAAATTATATTTTAATGAAACAGCATCATTTGTCAAATCCACTGTTACACTATCGTAATGACGAGAGAATAATAAAGAGTGCTTATTAGTATGTATGTTTTTGTTCGATGTGAAAAAAAAAGTTCTGGAGTAAATTGGATAATTACGTAACCATAGTCAAATACCTTCCTTCTGAGTGTTTAAACTATACAATTTTAACATTTTGACTTCATAGAAGTGATCAAAAGGTAGGAGGTAGAATAGAATGTTCGAATTTTTACTATTCACATTCAGTTTATAACGATTTAAATTATAGTCACGGAACCCAGCTTCTGAGAGCATTTTGATCCATTGAAACACGAATATCTCATTCATTTCCCTAAATTCAATACGATACAAGAGGGAGAGAATGGTTACTTCTTCAAATGCAAGATGCATTAGGTGTATGGTTGATTTTCATAATAAATAATCATTAAATTATTTTGCAGGAATTTCATTGTGGTATCTTCAGAACAAAAAGAAAAATAGAAAGAAAAAAGCAAATACGAAAGAATACGATGAACGAACGAAGAGGGAAAGCGGGAGGGAACAGTTTTGTGACACTTTGGGCATGGAATTTGGCACAAGAGATACTTTTATGATATTGAATAGTTTATTTGTTTGCATTTACTTTGGAAATTGCAGCTCCATACCGGTGGAAAAAGAAATCTACATGGAGAATGGAGATGGATAGAAGTGATATTTCGAATGTTTTAAATAAGTGAATGATATTTTTATATTGTGGTCTTGATGAACATAATACGCATATTGCGTTTACTTGCACGGATTTAAGGAACGTCATCATCTCAAAGAAGTGAAGAATGGTATAAGCTTGAGCATTGTTATACACTTTTATACGCTTGGGCATAAATGTAAGAAAATTGGTATAATAGAGGAGTTTTAATACACAAAACACAAATTTTGCATTTCCTTGGACATATTTTTGAAATTGCATCCGGAAGGAAGGTATGGTACGCTAAACACAAAAGAAGACTTTATGAACCGTTGAATACAAAAGAAGAGAATTTTCTATACGAAGAATTTTTGTACAGGGAATATAAATATCGCCTTAACGTATCGAAGTTAGAAAACGCTACTACAAAAGAAGAGATTTACAGTTATTAATATTTACATATTGATTAACTGATTATTTAAGTTTAACTTCCATTCTTAGTACTAAGGTTACAAAAGTACACAATTTAGAGTATAGGTAAATGGAAGACAGATGTATCATTTAGTTTCAGAATTATTGAAAAATCATCTTAAAGAGAAATATTACTGTAACCTCTGTGAAAACGCACACACCAGGGTTGTTTTGTTTAAAGCAGTTTAAAACATATTGTTAAAACTTGTTTTAAACAATTGATTTTGTTTAAAACAAATTTTATATAGGTTTCAAACATTTTGTTTTAAACATGTGTATTTTTAAGGCTTGTTTTAAACATACGTTGATTTTTATTTCATTTCATTTTATACAAAAATATCTGCCACAGAATGAAAATTGCCAAAAGTGCTTCCCATTCTGAAGAATATTTTCTTCCCATGTGAATATTATGACTTCTCGTGTCTAAAGCAGGGTTGTTTTGTTTAAAACAGTTTAAAACAAATTATTAAAACTTGTTTTAAACAATTGTGTTTATTTAAAACATATTGTTAAAACTTGTTTTAAACAAATTTTATATAGGTTTCGAACATTTTGTTTTAAACATGTGTATTTTTAAGGCTTGTTTTAAACATACGTTGATTTTTATTTCATTTCATTTTATACAAAAATATCTGCCACAGAATGAAAATTGTCAAAAGTGCTTCCCATTCTGAAGAATATTTTCTTCCCGTGTGAATATTATGATTTCTCGTGTCTAAAGCAGGGTTGTTTTGTTTAAAACAGTTTAAAACAAATTATTAAAACTTGTTTTAAACAATTGTGTTTATTTAAAACATATTGTAAAAACTTGTTTTAAACAATTGATTTTGTTTAAAACAAATTTTATATAGGTTTTGAACATTTTGTTTTAAACATGTGTATTTTTAAGGCTTGTTTTAAACATACGTTGATTTTTATTTTATTTCATTTTAGATAAAAATATCTGGCACAGAATGAAAATTGTCAAAAGTGCTTTCCATTCTGAAGAATAATTTCCTCCCGTGTGAATATTATGATTTCTCGTGTCTAAAGCAGGTCAATGTGATAATCTACAATTTATTTTGTCTCTTTTTTTCCCTTGGTTTCAGCGATTATTGTATTGCTTAAATCAGCCATGTGCAACAGCCGACCCACGGGCCGATTGCAGCACACCCTTTCTGGAGTAAGCTGGAGTAATTCTGTTATTTCAACGGCCCGCCTAATCCGTTATTACAAATGCTTTTCTTGCGTAACCTCTTAAGCTGAATTGAATTCTTTCCCTGAATAACTAACTGATGTCCACCTTAAAAATATCCTTCGAACATCAAATTTAGCACCGTACAATGAGAGACTATTCAAAACATAAAGGATCAAGTTTCCCACTCAAATTGTAAGTAAACACATTTTTGTGCGTTTCTTTAGTAAATAAATGTTTGGTTAACGTTATTACAGTTTTCCTGTTCCCGTGGTTTAATTGCACACTCCGCATCAAAAAATTGCGACAGCTAGCGCCGTGCAGTTAGGCCACCCAATATACGAATTCCTATCCCATAATCGTGTCTGGTAAAGAGACCCCCTTTCTCTTCTCCCTTCTTCTCCCCCATACTGAAATTAGCTAACAACATGAGCGGAATTCTTATTTCTAACTATACAAGTATTAGTTTTTTTTATAAAATGAAATACCAAAACCGAGACAAAACAAGATTCATAAGTTGATGTAGGAAGAAACTGAAACACACACAATGAAGAATTGAAAAAAATGGATGTCTATTACACAGAGATACAGAAATAAGGCAGAGAGAGAGAGAGAGAGAGAGAGAGAGAAGAGGAGAGAAGAAGAAAAATAAAAGGGAGAACAGATAAAAGTGTGGAACTCAAACATAGTGGAAAAAGAACCTAACATTATGAAGTTCAATTTTTAGAAATCCAACAGTAATATAGATATAATGTTTGTTTTTACATATTTTTTCAGAACTATTCGAATATACGGAGGATGCTTTAAACATTCATACGTCACTTTCATAATGGATAGCATACTCAATTCCAAGCAGAACTGTAGATCACCTACACATATCTAGGTTATGTCAAAGCTTTAAAACACATGCTTTGTTTCCGCGTGGTTCGATTGCAAATTGGGTAGTGTTCACTGGACGTACTGATCCAAAATACACTCTAATATACCCAGTAGTTATATCCTTCATTTCAGAATACTAATACAAAAAACGAAACAAAAAGAAAAAGAAAGAAATTGAAAATTGAAGAGTGCTATTTTACTGCAAAATTTCTACCACAAATACCCTATATTAAAAGTCCAATCTCTATCGTAATGAAAAGTTACAAATGTTCGAAAGAAAAAGTTTATGTTTCTCATAGATGTAACATGTTTCAAATGTCAACGTGAATAAAACACATTGAATTATAGTATGGGAACAAATTCTGTGTCGAACAAGTATAAATAAAATTTTCTTTTCAAATAACCAAAGAGATTACTATTTTCCAGTGTTTTCCGAAGACATCCAGTATTGATTTCACCTCTTCCGGATATAACGTAATTTGCACAGGTAGAATGAGCACGCTACGAGTTCAAACGGATCATCTTGTCAGTCGGATGATGTTTGTTAGGATATAGAGCACCACTGAGTCGAGGCTTCAAATCTGTAGTGACTCGGTAATTCGACTAAGACTCGGTAACCCAGAGGATGAAAAATATATTTTACTTATTCCCTTGCGTTTAAACAGTATTTCTGTCAGAGATGGCCAGGACTGGAGATGTTATCCCGAGAGCACGAAAAATACGACGTTGAAGTTCCCAGTTAATTTCTCCAGACCTTGTATATCGGTCTCTTGCTCCGTTTTAACTTCGGAATATGAAGTGCGTGTGTGAGAGAGAGGGAGAGAGAGGGAGAGAGAGGGAGAGAGAGGAAGAAGTGAAAGATACGAAAACAGGATAGGGAAACGTCAAGAAAGAGAGAGATGGGGACGAATATACATATGAAACATACTTATCATTGCAGTTTATAATGTAGAACGCACACACTGTTTAATCGAACTATCGCAAGTGATGCCTTGTAAGTTCTCCACCAGAAGGTGAATCTATGTTTTTTAGCCATTATTTTATGCGAAAAAATCGTACTAACTGATGGGGCATCGAACCAAGATTTTCCATTTGGAAGTCTGGCACGTTACCACTACACTACCGATTGCTTTAGCCAAAGTTCGTTTAACAAATGGTGTAATGTTTCTTTCTAGGAACAGTAACACGAAAAGTGTATACTGCAGATCAATGATGTTTTTGGAATGTCCTGGTAATTCCCTTGCCCTTTCCCAACTAACATTCGTAAATCGTTTCTATCATGATACAGGTGTTTGCTTCCACATTCTTATTTATTGCTTGTTCAGTATGATAAGTCGATTCTTCACAATCACTTTGTAAAAAAATAAATTTGGCATGAAAAGGATTTGAACCTATGTTAGATAAGCTATATTTTTCATAAAGCCATTACGTTACCTCTACACTAGCGCGCCATCTATGTTTAGAAGCCAAATGTTACTTACTTTAGCCCTGATCTTTGGAACTAACCGGCTTCTTCCTGTAACGTTATTTGCACCACAGTGTACAACGAAATTGATTTATTCGACGGCCTAGAGAGAAATTAGTGCCCACTAATAAAGGAAAAACATTCAATCGAGGAAAAATAGAGAAATAAAACATATTTTACAGTAATTTCGCCTTGGAAGTTGTAAGGTACGCAAATAATAATAATAATAATAATAATAATAATAATAATAATAATAATAATAATAATAATAATAATAATAGCCTATATTATAAAATTGGAAGTAACTATGTTTGTGGCTCCGAATCTCTTGAATCACCCGACCGATCTCGATCACATTTTCAACATTTATGAGGTTCGGACTTGGGAAGCTTTTTTATCATTTCATTTTAACGGTAAAACTTAGGGTAGGAGGAGGAGAGGAGGGTTATATATAAAAATGAATAAAACGAAATAACTTTTGAACCACTAGATCCATCTCTATCATACTTTTCAATATAGATAAGGCTCGGATCTTTGACGACTTTTCATTTCAGTTTGATGGAGCAACATAGGGGCCGGAGAGAAGGATATAAATATGTAAAAAAAAAAAAAAATTAAAATGAAAGTGACTGCCTTTGTGACTTCATCACTCTTGAACCACCCGACCGATCTCGATTAAAATTTCAACATAGATGAGGCTCGGACATAAGATGTATTTATCTATTTAATTTGATTATATAACTTACGTTTGAGGGGAGGGAGAAGTTAAAAGAATAAACAAAACTTGATAACTCTTGAAATAAAGGATCAATCACTATCAATTTTTTAACATAGGTGAGGTTCGGGCCTGAGATGATTTTTATCATTTCACTTTCACGGGAGAACTTGGGGAGGGGAATGGAAGAGGAAGATATATAAAAATAAATAAAACTTAATGACTCTTGAACCACAAAATCAATCTCGATCAAATTTTCAATCAACATGAAGTTCGAACCTGAAATGGTTTCTGTCATATCACTTTGACAATGTAACCTATGAGATGGGGAAAGGGGAGCGACATTTTAAAAGAACGAAAAATGACCGGTATTAGCAGCGAATCTAAATTTTTGGAGTCGCTGAGTTTAACAGTAACACATCTGATGCTGTTTAAATCCAAATTCAGCCCCTCAATTTGGGGGAGGGGAGACATATAAAATATGATCGATATAAACAATATCAGTGTCGAATTCTTAGTTTTCCGGCATGCTGAGATCAACAATAATATTACAGGTGCCGTTTCCCACAACATAGGGTGGGGAGAAGGTATATAAAACTAATCGAAAATCACCAATATAAAGGAGCGTTTTAGTAATACTAAACAGTGACTGAGTAACGGAACATATTACTATCTTTTCTGAATTTAACCCAACGAAGCGGGTTATTGACACTAATACTACTACTACTACTACTACTACTACTACTACTAATAATAATAATAATAATAATAATAATAATAATAATAATAATAGACTACTATACTGTGAATGTGAACGATTATTATTATTATTATTATTATTATTATTATTATTATTATTATTATTATTATTATTATTATTATTATTATTATTATTATTATTCACGTACTTTTTAACTTGCACGACGAAATTACTGCAAAATATGTTTTATTTCTATAATTTTTCCTGGTTTGTATGTTTTTCCTTTATTACTTGGCACTAATTTCTCTCTAGGCCGTCAAAAAAATGAATTTCGCTGTGCACTTTGGATCGTTCCAACGATCAGCGCTAAAGTAAGTAATATTTGGCTTCTATTTTCAGGTGGCATGATAGTGTAAGGGTAACGTAATGGCTATATGAATAATAAAGCTGTCTAATATAGGATCAAATCCAGTACACCAAAGTTAATTTTTACAAAGTAATTTGGAAGAATCGACTTATCATATTGTACAAGCAATAAACAAGAATGTGGAAGCAAACACCTGTATCATGATAGAAACGATTTACGAATGTTAGTTGGGAAAGGGCAAGAAATTACCAGGACATTCCAAAAACATCATTGATCTGCAGTATACACTTTTCGTGTTATCGTTCTCAGATAGGAACACTACGTCATTTGTTAAACGAAGTTTGACTAAAGCAATCGGTGGTGTAATGGTAACGTGCCAGATTTGCAAATGGAAAATCTTGGTTCGATGGCCCATCAGGTAGTATGATTCTTTTCGCATAAAATAATGGCTGTAAACAGAGATTCATCTTCTGATAGAGAATTTACAAAGCATCACTTGCGATAGTTCGAGTAAGCAGTGTGTGCGTTCTACATCATAAACTGCAATGACTAGTCTGTTTCATATATATATTCCTCTCCCTCTTTCTTCCTATTTTGACACTTCCCTATCCTGTCTTTGAATCTTTTACTTCTCCCCCTCTCACCCTCACACACACACACGCACTTCATGTTCCAAAGTCAAAACGGAGCAAGAGCGAAGATATACCTCCTCTGGAGAATCAAATTAACTGGAAACTTCGGCATCGTGTTTTTCGTGCTCTGGAGATAACATCTCCAGTCCTGGTCATCTCTGACAGAAATACTGTTTAAACGCAAGGGAATAAGTAAAATATATTTTTTATCCTCTGGGTTACCGAGTCTTAGTCGAATTACCGAGTCACTACAGATTTGAAGCCTCGACTCAGTGGTGCTCTATATCCTAACAAACATCATCCGACTGACACGATAATCCGTTTAAACTCGTAGCGTGCTCATTCTACCTGTGCAAATTACGTTATATCCGGAAGAGATGAAATCAATACTGGATGTTTGGAACAGATAAATCTTTGGAAAACACTAGAAAATAGTAATCTCTTTGGTTATTTGAAAAGAAAATTTTATTTATACTTGTTCGACACAGAATTTGTTCCCATACTATAATTCAATGTTTTTTATTCACGTTGACATTCGAAACATGTTACATCTATGAGGAACATAAACTTTTCCTTTCAAACATTTGTAACTTTTCATTACGATACAGTTTGGATTTTTAATATAGGGTATTTCTGATAGAAATTTCGCAGTGAAATAGCACTCTTCAATTTTCTATTTCTTTCTTTTTTTGTTTTTGTTTCGTGTTTTGCATTAGTATTCTGAAATGAAGGATATAACTATTGGGTATATTAGAGTGTATTTTGGACCAGTACGTCCAATGAACACTACCCAATTTGCAATCGAACCACGCGGAAACAAAGTATGTGTGTTAAAGTTTTGACATTATCCTAGATATGTGTAGGTGATCTACAGTTCTGCTTGAAATTAAGTATGCTATCCATTATGAAAGTGACGTAATGAATGTTTAAAGCATCCTCTATATATTCGAATAGTTCTGAAAAAATATGTAAAAACAAACATTATATCTATATTACTGTTGGATTTCTAAAAACTGAACTTTATAATGTTAGGTTCTTTTCTTACTATGTTTGAATTCCACATTTTTATCTGTTCTCCCTTTTATTTTTCTTCTTCTCTCTCTCTCTCTCTCTTTCTCTCTCTCTTCCTCATTTCTGAATCTCTGTGTAATAGACATCCATTGATTTCAATTTTTCATTATGTGTGTTGCAGTTTCTCCCTACATCAACCTATGAAATTTGTTTCGTCTCGGTTTCGTTATTTCATTTTATCGAAACTAATACTTATATAGTTTGAAATTAGAATTGCGCTCATGTTTTTAGCTAATTTTAGTATGGGACTGAAGAATGGAGGAGAGAGAGAGGGTCTCTTTACCTGACACAATTATGAGATAAGAAGGCGAATATTGGGTGGCCTAATTGCACGGCGTTAGCTGTCGCAATTTTTTTTATACGGTGTGTACAATGAATAAGTTTTTCTATTTTGGTTATTCAATTTCTGTGAAAATGTTAGATATTTTCTCGTACGGTCCGTGACACTACCAAGGCCTTTATGATTGGCTCTCCCTCTGCTCCAACTTACACATGCCTGGTTTTAATGCTTATTACTTAACTTCGGAGAAAGTGTCGTAGTCCAAAATTGGACTACTTGTAGAAATGATATTAAAAAATAAATAAAGGAATTATCTTGGAGAAAAGTTTTGCGTTGTATTCAGAAAACAAATAAAGCCTGATATTTATTGTCACATCATTGGCGAACGTCAGTGTGGCTAATGGGACGACTTGATCTACATTTGGTCGTCTGTCTGTATGTATGTATCATGCTACAGAGTGCAATTTACGGTCTTTTAACATTAAATTTTCAGGGTAGGGGCACGAGGCGTCCGGAATTTGTTGTATAGATTTTGACTGCGATCCGACGTAAAATTGCAAAATTAGTGGTTCGGATCCCACTTTAAATGATTTCGTTTTGAGTTTAACTTCCCCTTCGGCTGCGAAGGGGACTACTTATTGAGACTACTTATTGACATCGAATTCGAACCACACGAGTTCCTGTCAAGAATCAAACCTGGGTCCGATTTAAACAATAAGCCCTGTCTCATATAGCCTTGCTACTGATGCAAAACCGTAATCAATCAAACCAAACAAATTAATTTTATACGTTTCGAACAAACTTGGATTGGAGGATAAATTTAGCTCCAACCTAGTTTTTTTTTTTTTTTTTAAATATGTTTAGATTGTTCAGGGCACAAGAGACCTAAGTCCATTTTCAAAAAGGTTCATTTTTGCCCAGCAAACGTAATATCTTTGAAACCAAGAGTCTGAAATAAATTAAACAAAAACCAAGTAAAAGGATGTGGTGTTGGCTAGAGGCTCATAAGACAACCACTAGACAAGAGCGTTTCTGGAACGGGGGAACAGGAGGGCTAATTTCCCCCTCCTTGCTCATAAATTTAATATATTAACATTATATTGTGTAGTTTGAAAAGTGGGGGAGATTAACAAGTCAAGCTGTGAATGCCATTATCAGTGATGTATAATTATGTTTTAAAAATGCAGGGTATGTCAAAAAGAATACACCGACGGAAAACGTCATACCTTCGCAACCACGATTCCGAAACTAAAGAAAGAAAAACTACGTGACATGGTGCAATCTAGTTTTATATGATTGCTGCTAGAGAGGGGCATCCGTTTAGAGTATATCCGCCTCCCTATCCTCAATTCGAGATTTTGGGAGCAGTAATGCATACTTAGAAACCTTTTGCAGAGTAAAGTCCAACAGAACAAATTTGAAATCCTTACACCGAATAAATACGGATTTTGATTAGTTATAATCCATTTCCATTGGCTGCAAGGAGCTATAGGCTTATATTGTTTTTCTGTATATTTTCCCCAAGGATTCCAAAGGTGGCTCTACTTTCAATTTCCTTTTCTGCTTAAAATTCTGGAAATTGGGCCTAAGCAAGTTTCCAGTTTTGATCATCTGTACTTCCTCCGTATTTATCCGGTGTAAGGACCTCAAACTTGTTCTGTTGGACTTTGCTTATCAAAAGGTTTCTAAAACTGCCTTACTGCGTCCAAAATCTGAAATTCGGGGTCGGGTGAGAAATCTGAAATTCATGGTGTCCTCCTGCCCTCCACTGATGCCTGTCATATGAAACTAGCCCATTCTCTTTTACGTAGTTTTAGTTTCATTTCTTTCGGACTCTTGGCTGCAAAGATACTACGTTTTGAAACACAATTCATTTGCTGAGCAATACTGAACCATATTGAGAATGCACTTGGATCCATTGTCCTCTGGATGCTTCGAATATTACATTTTTCAATACAATTATTGACTTTAAAAAACTACCAATACATAAGCTTTGGAGAAAATATTCTAAAATTAGCACAATATGAAGTGAGCTTCAATATTACTTTTGGAAAATGTATTATTTTAAAATAATTTTATTTGCATCGGTTTCAGAAATAGCAATCATTTTTTGCAATTAAAATTTTACCCACCTCAAGGTGACCAACTGAGTAACAATTATGCACACGTGTGTACAATTCCGATAACAATACAATTATTTGAGCCAAATGCTGCAAAGAATGCCATGTTAAATCCAATGGTCATTCGAAAGTCATTTTGCAAACCACTAGTGTTCCACAAAGGAGTTAAGTAAAAAAAATAAATAAATAAATAAAAAGTGCGTTATCAGTTATAGCTTACGGAAATAGAAAGTCAGCATTTTGAATCCTATATATACACTCAAAAGTGATTTCCCAAACCTCTGGTGCTACAAAAACGAATTTGGTATTATTAACGTGTACTATCCCTAGTGGACTACCAAAATATTCAATTTTGAAAATCTCCTTGAATCCAATATGGTCGCAAAAATTAATTTTAAAAACTGTATAAAAGCCATTTCTTAATCAAATCATTTTATTTCTGTTATCAGTGTTGCGCTAAACAGTATATACAGGATGATCTGTAATACCGTTTGCAAGTAAAGAGCAAAACGTCTTAAGAAATAAGTTATTACACGATTTTGAAATATATGTTTAAAAAATATTTTAAACTGTTCAAAATGTTTAAAACATGTTTTTTGTGTTTGTTTTAAAAATATTTAAAACATTTGGACACCTTTTTCATATTTTAAACACGTTTTCTTCCTTTTTTTTTAAAAAAAAGAAAACTGTTTCTTTTTCAACCCTGACACATACATAGCACATATTTCTCTGTTGAAAGCAGGTGAACATAAAAATGATAATATTCTATTTATAAAACTTTATACACACAATACATATATTTTACTCGTTTGGTCAAATTCAAGTAGTCTACCTTCAATGAGATATGATATGCAGACATTTTCCCCCATCACTGCATGTTTATTATTGCCTATTATTGTTTGTTTTAAAATATGGGCGCTAATGCGCAAAATCTAGTGCATATTATTTTTATTAGTTGATACAGTAAGTAAGAATATATTACTCACTTCCACACATTATCAAAATTGCTTAGGAAAAGATAAGAAGAATATCCATTATGGTGCATGCAAGAGTTTTCACCATGAGAATTTATTTATAATAATGAAATAATCTTAGCTGGTTTACTCTTCTTCTTTTTTTAAGAATACCTCTTACTATAGTAACTATTTTAGTATGTTTCTAGTGTGTGAGTGATGCATTTTTTGTCAGTTTTTCTTGTCAATCTTGAAGATTCTGAACGTAAGATATAAGGTACTTTCGGCAAATAAGACCCGGAAGGAAATAAGGCCCAGTGCAAAATTTTATGTGTTAGAAACAATGTCGGTGAAATCTGGCAATATTACAAGTAGCGATTTTTTACATAATGCCTACTTGAGAGAGCTCGTACATAGTTAGACGAAATTAGGGCAGTATTGAAGCATCGAGAAACCAGTTTCCATGTGCTGACGTAAGTTACGGAGGCAAGATAAGTTCATTTTTTCTGCGTAAAATAAAGCTAAGGCGAAATATCTTGTATATTTGTGATGACTACAGTGTTTAGTATTTGGGATAGTAGTAGTATTTGGGATAGTTGAAGCATCGAGAAACCAGTTTCCATGTGCTGACGTAAGTTACGGAGGCAAGATAAGTTCATTTTTTCTGCGTAAAATAAAGCTAAGGCGAAATATCTTGTATATTTGTGATGACTACAGTGTTTAGTATTTGGGATAGTAGTAACTTCTTTTAAGTCCGAAATGTATTTGTAAATAATTCATAAAATAATGATTACATGGTCGCTAAATAATTCACATCAAAACTCGATTGGCCATGATTACCCTACTAAACATGCATGCTTTGTTAAATACTGAGCAACTGGCAACTTGAATGTGTATCAGTTTGTTATTCTCTGTTGGCCAGCCTCTGTAGTAGGGCGGTCTGCCATGTACGGATCTAGTTCCTGATTATGGGGGTTCGCAGGTTCGAGTTCTGCATTGGTCCTTTTCATAATGTAAACCTCTATTTTTGATGCATGCAAATGTCTCATACCTTTCTTCCTTATTGTGCATACTTGCGTGTGTGTGTGTGTGTGTGTCGGGGTGTCCATTCATACCCTGAAGTATCGTTCGTGATACGGGCCTTGGGAATGCCCCCAAAAGCTCAAATCTTTGGGGTGAGCTTTGTATATTCTATGCACATTTCCGTGCAATTCTAAAGATTAGAGGCCACGCACATCCTTGTAAGTGTATTATCAATGGGTTACGGCAACTGGATTATATTCTTTCGATCCAACAGCAATTCCTGATTCCGAATTTGCACCTAATTTGCCAACATCCACTAACAACGAGAACAATTTGTTGCCATGTATAGAGAGTGTTATATCAACAGGTAACATCGCAGAGAATGAAAGTAAACCTGACGCTTTATCTGTAGAGACCTTACTCAGTTCTGCATATTGTTACTAAATATTCATTTATTATTCATATTTGAAGTGCTGTGAAAATGTTAGGTGTTATTTGGAATCTAGTAGTCTCTCAGGTCACAAAAGTTTGCTTTAAAAAAGATGGGCCTTATTTATCTATCGTGCGGGTAATAATGCCACTTTGTATGTTTCTCTTTCAATACGTTTTTCATACATTTAGTTCAATGTTTAAATTCAAGTAAATATACCATAAGATAGATAAAGCATTGACAAATAAAATAATTTTTGGATATAAATTTTTGTCTACTAAATCATATACGTACATAGTAAATCATTTGTACTTGGGTGGGCCTTATTTGCCGCAAATACCTTATATATATCGAGAGAGAGAGAGAGAGAGAGAGGGACAGACAGACAGACAGAGAGGGAGATAATATGATAAATTATAATTCTAGTACCCAAGTTATTGTTATTTTAAGGTGATTAGCTTAGTCTAAGGTCGAATTTGGATCCAAAGCGGCAACATTCTGCTGCCAGTAATCGTTCATAATGCATTACCACACTTTACCAATTTAAATTAATTGTGTATGCATTATTTGAGTAATTGCATTTATTAACTAAAATCTGTATCACAATATATATATATATATATATATATATATATATATATATATATATATATATATATAATATGTTATTATGACATATTATATATACTAATAACCTAGTTCTTTAACTTCTTGAACTTAAATTTAGTTATAAAATACGTAGATACAAAATATTGAACATGAATAAAACACTGAAGAATTAATGTAATTTTGAATTTAAGAAAAAAATTAGAAGGCAGTAGAAAAAGAAATATTTCAAAGAAGTTCGTTTTCAGTGAAAAGAATCACAAAAAGAAGTAAAAAAGGATATTACAAAGGGTTTACATAGAGAAATACATTAGAAAATTTAAACTTCTTTTTCTTTTCTTACATAAGCACAAAAAGAGAGAATCATAAAAAATTAAAGAAAAAGGGGTTTAAAAAAGATTAAAGGGACGAACCCTACGTTTTCGCCTCCAACCCCTCGTTCTCAATCTTAGTTCTTGCGGAGCTGGAGTTGGAAGCAAGCAGTGTGTGAAGAAAGTGGTTTCCCATTTGTTAGAGCTTGGGTCGACAAACACAACGACTTTGTTATTGTACTTTAATTCCCTTTTTTCCCTTCCCTCTTTCAACCGCCTCTACAGTTGGGTCTCCTGGAAGTCTTCCGCACCGCGTTTTGGAACGCAGACACTTAAGAGCATCCAGAAAATGCAGCCAGATTTTAAGTACTGAACAACAACCATCAGCAATTCTTTCTCAGCAGAGGAATAAAAATAGAGATAGAAAAAGATATTCCCATCTGGAACTAGATCGCATGCAATAATACAAAGAAGAACAGAAGTAATGTATCTTACTCTGCTGTAGGAAATTAGCGTAAGTTTATATGATAAAGCAACTCCATTCAATTTTCCACTTTCTTTTTTACATTTTTCGTTAGTTCTATTCTTTTAAATACTTTCGATATATTAAGTATCGATCATACGGAATATTTGTCACGTTTTTAAATGTAGGTGAGAAAGACAAATAAAGAAAAGGAAGACGTTATAGCTAAGATTGAACAAAACAGCACCGTTCATTAATTACACACACGAGCAATATGAAGGAAGATCAAACGAAATATAAACATAAATATAGATTAAAATATTATTGCCTTTTATTTTACTTCTGCTGTACAAATATGTTTCTTGTTGAGTGGTTGGTTTGGAGTTCAGTGTCCATTTTCAAAAGTAAAACTATGTAAAATATGGCCATACACCTTAACGTGCGATCGGAACCATATGATCTCTAACCGGATATCAAATTAGCGTCCCTACCACTGAAAGTGCATGGGTAATCCAAATGTTATAGGAAAGAAAATCAGATAAAATCACTTACGAACATTCATAATCACTTACAATCTTAATAAATTGAAGAAAAGAAACTTAATCATTTCCTACTAATTCATGTATACTTTTGAGCATATTTTTATGCTGCAAACATTGACAAAAAAGAAGCAAATTGAAAGGGGAAAAGCAATAGAAAATGTTCGAAGTGTACAAATAGTCACGAATCCACGAGTGACTAACTATAAAAGCCATTGGCTCCGCCACCGTGGTCTTTATTCTTTGACACAACTGCAATTGTCAATGCCTTTCTTTTCCACTGATTGTCTTTGTTATATGGTTTCCTCAGAATGAAAGCAGCAGGTAATAGTTTTGCAGAAAATGGAATGTGAAATGACATAAATATGCCAGCATATATGCAGTTTTATTTGATTTACTAAAAAAAGTAATTAGCCCATTCCTTTGCAGTTTGGTGCATTCGATTATTGCCCATATATATTACTAACAGAAGTGCACGTCCTTCGTAAGAGAAAAGGAAAGGTCTATGGAGAACATTTGAAAACCATAGGACCATATTCAAATAAAAGGTTCAACTGTTGTCACACTTTGGAAACTTTTTGAATAAGTAAATTGGAAATCAAAATGTGGACATAGAAATTGTATACCTTTTTCTCTAGAACCCAAAGTAGAGAAAGACCTGTAGGAACGGCGTGTCTGACGGCTGTTCTCTTCTAATTTGGAGTTTATGCTTAAAAACTAGTAAAAAATCGTGGGTAGACATTTTGCAACACTGGTTGCAGTGTTGACATATCTTATCTCGCATTTTTTCTCCTTGTCGGATGTTACAGAATGAAATTTCCTTACTATATTCATGAATTATCTGTTCTAATCTGGAATTCGTGCTTCAAAACCAATAAAATAACCATGGTTGAAGTGTGCCATCTCTCATATCACTTTTTTACTCATCAGATGCTGCTGGGAAAATGTTCCTTGTTTTGTACCTTACTGTCATTGGCGTATTTAGAATGGGTGGCTATCGGGCTCAAGCCCCCCCGAAATAGATAAATTTATACATAGTATATATAATAACTGTATACCCAAATAGAACCAATATATATACACCCACTCAAGAGAATGTGCATAGCCCACCAACCCGAAACAAAATCCAAAACGCGCCACTATTTACTGTATTCTTCTGATCTAAAGTTTATGCTTCGAAACTAATGGAAAAAGTCGTGAGTAAACATTTGGAGAACCGATGGTTTGTTTACAGGATTGCCAATTCTCATCTCACATTTTTACTTCCTGTTGAATGCTGCGGAATGAAATTTCCTTACTTGGCACATTGATACTCTCTCATCTGATCTGGAATTCGTCGATGATATGTTTCAAAACTATAACCATGGATAAATATTTTGAGAAAAAAGGTTAGTTTGTTTGCAGAGTTGCTATCACTTATATCACGCTTTTTACTCATCTTAAACTACCAAAAGAATGTTGCTGGTTCTGTACTGTTCTCTTCTCAGTTGAAGTTTTTGTTTCAAAACTATTGAAAAAATTCTGATTAAACATTTGGGAAAACGATGGTTTGTTTGCAGGGTTGCCACCTCCCATCTCCCATTTCTTCTTGTTGTTGGATGCTGCACAATGAAAGTTCCTTGTTTTGTGTATAAGCAAGATCTTCTAAACTGGAATTCGTGTTTGGAAATGAGATGACCATGCATTAAATATTTGAGATAACAGTGGTTTGTTTCCAGTGTTGCCGTCTTTGATGTTACTTTTTTACTCATCAGATGCTGCCGCGAGAGTTTTCTTTGTTCTGTAGCTGGCTACTTATATGTTCAATACTACTGATATGTATGAGGTCTATATTTTAAACAATGTACACTCCGCATCAAGAAAATTGCGACAGCTAACGCAGTGCAGTTAGGCTACCCAATTAACACCTTCTTATCCCATAATCGCCTCAGGTAAGGTGACCTCCTCTCTCTCTCCTCCTTTCTTCACTCCCATACTAAAATTAGCGAACAACATGAGCATAAAATGAAATAACGAAACCGAGAAGAAACAAGATTCATAAGTTGATATAGGGAGAAACTGAAACAGACACAGTGAAATATTGAAACCAATGGATGTCTATTACACAGAGATTCAGAAATGAGGCAGAGAGAGAGAGAGAACAGGAGAGAAGAAGAAAACGAAAAGGGAGAACAGACAAGAACGTGGAATTTACGAGTAAACGTAGTAAGAAACGAAGCTAACATTATAAAGTTCCGTTTGCAGAAATCCAACAGTAATATAGATATAACGTTTATTTTTACATATTTTTTCAGAACTATTCGAATATATAGAGGCTCCTTGTGACAGTTGCATCTTTACCATTTATTATTTAATTTTTAAATAAATCTTTTTAATTCAATTTTGCATATGATTATGAACAAGTTTAGTGAATATCATTTTCATTTTCATTTTTGTGTGTTTAAAGAAGCAAAGGACATTCTTTATTTTCCTTCAGTATCCAAGAATAAGATGTTTTCTTTTCTATTTTGTATACCTGTCGTTGCGTCGAGGACATTTGAAAGACCCTTCTATTGTCTCTTAATACCGCTGCCTAAGCCACATGCGTAGAAGACCACACATACAGAGGACCCTCCGTGAGCTCAAAAGAAGGAAAACAAAACAGCTTTTAGCATCTTTTTGCGAAACGGAAGAAAATTAATAAAGTCTGCACATATTGAAAGAAATCCAAGTGGAAAATAATCTCTATGAATTTGTCAAAATCATATCCTAGACCGAATGACGCCGCGTAGAACCTAGATAAAATTTTGACACAGGTCTGTAACTTGGTTCAAGAGCACGCATGAGACGAAAGGACGCCAAATCAACCCCTATACAATTTTCTATATAACATGTGAAATTTAAAAAAAATCACGTACGTTGGAGAGACGACGCTCGAACACCGTAAATAGCCGGAGACCAAGAAAATAAAAATTGAGGACACCAAAATAATCTGACCAATGAAAGAAAATTAGGGGGAGCAAAAACGCAGTTAGAGGCGTGTCTTAAACAATCGAGAAGTTGAGAATTTAAAATTCCAAGTGAGTCAGTCAGTCAGTGAGTCGTAGTCAAGAAGCAGTGTGTTTAAAACTTTTACCCGGAACACACACACTACACTAAGTTAAACGTCAATTAAGGAACAGTATGCGAGGCTAGGTTAACAAGTAGCCCGGTTGACGATTATTTTAACAACACTAAGGTATAGGCATTTATATTTAAATCTTCGGCAACAAACTAATGCTTTAAATAAAAATTTTCGCAACTAAGTAAACGTTTACAGACATTTTGTGGGAGTGATATAATTTTTATACATACATTTATGAAAAAACTTGCACGGCACGCGTTGATAAACTGATTTCGCTAAGACGCTACAATTACTAACTAGACGTGAAAACAAACTTGAACGTTGCCTACACACTTTCCAACAGCAGTTAAAGTAGCCCTAACAATACGAAATTAGTTTGAATTGTCATGAACACTTCATAAAAACATTTAATATAATTAGTCCGTGCGACACAACACTCACGACACAAAGGGTGGTGGTGCAGTGTAATAATTGTAATTTTTAGTGCGGAAAAGTGCATTGATGGATAGATGTATCAGCGGAACAGTGCTTATTTCGATGGACATACGCAGACCAAAGCGCGTCGTCCCTGGCAATTAAGGAGGAGTCTGAGGACAGAACTCAGGACCCAAAACATTCGTCGCGCAGGCATGGAAAGAGGAGACGTAAGGACCTCTGTGATGTGTAGTCAGCACCGTAACAACAACAAAAGTGGTCAGCGCCGTGGAAACAACAAAAGTGGTCAGCGCAGTGGCAACAACGAGTGTGGTCAAGGCAGTGGTGACGACGAAAGGTAGGATCCATCTAAATTATTTATTGGTAGAAAACGGAAAAATTCTCAGCTTTAGTTAAGAAATGCAAGACGTTCTCTCTATGAAAATTAAAGACCGGAAATAGTTTAGACTTCCAAGCATAATTCCATCGCATTGAAAATAAACATTATAATTCGAACTTGAGCTATCAACGATTAGATTTTTTTTAACTTAAAGTCAGCCTACATTGAACTGTAGAGACACTTTGCCAATTTTACCTACGTAGTATGTGATATTAGTGACCGCATCATTCTCATTCAAGATATGTTAATCCCTATATTTTTTTTTTGTTTTTGTCACTCATGAAGCATAATTGAGGATAAAAAGAGATAAACTAGATGTAAACAAAATATATGAAGACTTTCTAGTGGCTCGAATTGTGCAATTCTTGATAATATATGACTATTAAGTATTCAAATTAGAATGTTTAAATTTGTAAGCAGTGAAAATGCGTCTAAGCCATTGACAGGCACTCTTTTTAATGTAAGATAATTAAAAACCAAGCTTGACAATTTTTTTAAAGTGTAATCAGTGTATTAAAAAAAATGTATGGAATCACTGTGTCTGTAAAGTCATTTATAAAGGAGTTGGTAACTGAGTAAATTCATTTCAATCAATATGGTAATAGGAGCTTTATAAAATGTCTGTATCATGTTTCAATGAAAGTATTCGACGTAGAGAGCGTAAATGTTAATTAGTAATCAGCAAAACGCGAATAATCTCACGATTAGCCATTTTTATTAGAGATACGGAATCCGTTACTAAGAACGGAACAGCTGTTAGATTCTATCATGAAAAGTATATATTGGCAATAACCTTGAAGTAGGCTAAGCAAAGCCGCATTGAATGAATTATTCTGATCCTCAAGCCAATAGAGCGATCAGAAGTATATGCGCATAGGCCACACTAATTACGACAACCTACGGATACATGCGTATGTTACTATTGCAACATAAGAGAAATCATGAAAAATAGATACATTTGTCTACAAATTTATTTCAAAAGACGTTTTTGCATTTATTATGAATATTCTAGTATAAATTGTACTCTGTGTATTTATGCATGCTTATATCTATGATTTATCTGTGTATATTTGTGTCTTTATATTTTGCCATATTCGCTAATATGTATATATATATATATATATATATATATATATATATATATATATATATATATATATATATATATATATATATGTGTGTGTGTGTGTGTGTGTGTGTGTGTGTGTTATGCATGGTTAAGTAACTATATTAATCACATTGATATTATGTATGAGGTATTCTTGTTGTTCATGATGATATCGAATTTAATATCAGGCGTAGTTATCTCCAATTCTCAGTGATAACTAAGTGCAATTAGAAGTCAGGCTTAGGCTTACTCATTTTCTTTAGCTCATTCGACTTTTCTCTCAAATTTCTCACTAAATTCTAAATCAAAGTCATGACTTAGTCCAACTTATTTCAACTTATTTCGATTTATTGCTATTTCAATGTATTCCAACTTATTCGGGAATATATATTAATTTTACATAACTTAAATCGTATGTAATTAGATTCAGGTTCCACCACAATATAAAAATCTTAAATTCATAATTTTAGGAATATAATTAGTCATAAAGTATCAGCTGATCAACGCTAATCTTTTATTATCCAATACTACGTAAATAGGTATTTTCAAATGTAAGGTCGTAAATTAACCAGCTTGTATTGTACTCGTTATGAAAGGATAATCAATCGTAAATTTCAGACATAACTGTTTATGTATATCGATCTCACTAGTTTGTTTATGTATGTCAAGTTACTGGTAATAAGTCATTCAAACTGGAGATCAAGAAAGAAAACAGATGTAATTCACTTAAATTAATTTTGGTGCTAAGGCCTTCTGCCTTATTTTCACACTTGTTATCACAATATTCCAAATGCAGCGTTAATTTTCATCATACTCGATTTTTTTTATCTAAACATTTTTGTTTGTTTTTATTGTTTTGCTAACCTAAAATTCGTGAGCTTTTTCTTTCATAAACAAATTGCATCCCTAACCTCAACGGTAACAATTTTTTTTTAAAGTTAAACTGTTAAGGCAATATTGGCAATTTTCTAATTCTATCTGCCATGGACTGAATTGAACTGATTTTCATGATCTTTCAATCAAAATTTTTTAAATTCAAGATGTTTGTTTATTTCTTGCATTATTATTATTATTATTATTATTATTATTATTATTATTATTATTATTATTATTATTATTATTATTATTATTATTATTCAATTTTCATGCGAAGTGAAAATCAGTCTAGTTCGTCCCTACAAACTAGAAATTAGGACAAGATTCTTTTTCAGCATTGCAGCATGTGGATACCTGGATACAGATGCGAATAAAATTAATTCTTGTTTGCTCTCGGTTTAGGGGATCTTATTTCCTTAAAGCCCTGGGATACCGCGAGGAGATAGGATTTTCCAAACCGTGAAATCAGTCGTTATAGAGTCATAAACCAGTTAATTCAGAGAAGGGAGACTTTAACGGTGGTGCACATGATAGTAATGGTGACACCCGGAAAACGAACCCAAAACCCCACACTCTAATAATTTTTATTTTTAATTTCATTTTCTATTTTTACATCCTTTAAACATTCAGTAAGCCACTCAATTTCCAGTAGAACTGTAGATCACCTACACATATCTAGGATAATGTCAAAAGTTTGACTCACATGCTTTCTTTCCGCGTGGTTCAATTGGAAATTCGTTAGTGTTCATTGGACGTAGAGATCCAAAATAAAGCCTAATAAACCCAGTAGGTAGCGTTGGGTCATATCCTCCATTTCAGACTACTAATGCAAACTGAACAAAAAAAAAAAAAAAAAAAAAAAAAACGAAAAGAAATAGCAAGAACGAGAAAATTGAATGAGTGCTATTTTAATGCTAAAATTTCTATCACAAATCCCCCATATTAAAAGTTCAAACTGTGTTGTAATGAAAAGTTACAAATGTTCGAAAAGAAACGTTTATGTCCTCATAGATGTAGCATGTTTCACATTTCAATGTGAATCAAACACATTGAATTATAGGATGGAAACAAATAATGTGTCGAACTAGTATACATAAAATTATGTTTTTAAATAACGAAAGAAGTTACCATTTTCTAGTCTTTTCCGAAGATTTATCTGTTCCGAACATCCAGCATCGATTTCCTCTCTTACGGATATAACGTAATTTGCACAGATAGAATGCACAGGCTAGAGCTCAAACGGATAATCGTATCAGTCAGATGTTGGTTAAGTTATAGACCATCATTGGTTCGATGATTCAAACCCGTAGTGACTCGGTAATTCGACTGAGACTCGGTAACCCAGAGGATATAAAAGATATTTCACTTATTCTCTTGCGTTTAAACAGTATTTCTGTCAGAGATAACCAGGACTGGAGATGTTATCCCCAGAGCACGAAAAGCATGACGCCGAAGTTCCCAGTTAGTTAAATTTTCTTGTTCCGTTTTAACTTTGGGGCACGGACACGCATATGAAGTGAGTGAGTGTGTGTGTGAGAGAGAGAGAGAGAGAGAGAGAGAGAGAGGAGGGGAGAAGGGAAAGATACAAAGACAGGATAGAGAAACTTCAAGAAAGTGAGAAACAGTGGGGCGAGTATGAATATGAAAGATACTTACCATTGCAGTGTGTGATGTAAATCGCACACACTGTTTACTAGTATTATCGCCAGTGATGCCTTCTAAGTCCTCCACCAGAAGATGAATCTGTTTGCAGTCATTATTTTATGCGAAAAAATCAAATTACCTGGTGGGAATCGAACCAAGATTCTCCACTTGGAAGTATAGCACTTTACCACTACACCACCGATACTTTACTGAAACTTTTTTAAACAATTGGTTTAGTGTTTCTTTCTGAGAACGATAACATGTAAAGTTTATACTGCATATCAATGATGTGTTTCGAATGTCCTGGTAATTCATTGCCCTTTCCCAATTAACATTCGAAAATGATCTTTATCATGATATATCTGTTTGCTTCTACATTCTTAGGTATTTCTCGTTAGTATGATAAGTCGATTCTTCTCAATCACTTTGTGAGAAAATCAACTTTGGCGTGACTGGGATTTGAACCTAAGTTTGATAGCGGTACTATTCACAAGTTCGTTACGTTACCCCAACACTACGTACCACGTACAAATTTAACACAGATATTGCCTACCCAACTCACGAAATTCATTTATTCGACGACCTAGAGAGAAACTAGATCCCACTTAGAAAGGAAATAACATTGATTCCAGGAAAAAGTACATAAATAAAAGCATATCATGCAGTAATTTCAGCATGCAAGTTCAAAAGTACAATAATAATAATAATAATAATAATAATAATAATAATAATAATAATAATAATAATAATAATAATAATAATAATAATAATAATAATAATAATAATAATAATAATAATAACTCGTAATAGTGAAAGTAGCTATGTTTGTGGCTCCTAATCTCTTGAACCACCCGACAGATCCCGACAGATCAATTTTCAACATTGATCAGATTCGGGCCTGGAAAGTTTTTTTATCATTTCATTTCAACGGTAGAACTTAGGCGGAGGCGGACACGGAGGCTACGAGGGGAGATATTTGAAAATGAATAAAACGTAATAAATTTTGAACCACCAAACCGATCTCTATCAAATTTTCAACATACACAAGGTTCGGATCTGGGACGACTTTTATCATTTCCGTTTGACGGTGCAACGTAGCGACCGGAGAGAGGGAGATATATGTTTAAAGAAATGAAAATGAAAGTGACTCTGACTCTTGAACCACTCTACCGATCTCGATCAAATTTTCAACACAGATTAGGTTCGGGCCTAAGATGGTAATTATTTATTTGCTTTGACGATATAACTTAGTTGTGAAGGGAGGGAGGAGTTAAAAAAATAAATAAAATTTGATAACTCTTCAACCAAACGATCAATCTCGATCAAATTTTAGAATAGATGAGACTCGGGCCTGAGATGACTTTTATCATTTCCCTTTCATGGGAGAAGTTGGAGATTGGAATGGGAGAGGGAGATATGTAAAAATAAATAAGACTTAATGACTCTTGAACCACCAAATCAATCTCAATTAAATTTTCAACCCGGATGAAGTTCAAACCTGAGATGGTTTCTGTCATATCAATTTGAGGGTGTAACTTAAAGGAGTCGGAGGGGGAGCGACATCTAAAAAAAACTAAAAATGAGCGGTATTAGTTGCGAATCTATAATTTTTGAAGTTACTGAGATTAACAGTGAAACATCTGATGCTGTTTATATCCAAATTCAGCCCTGCAACTTGGAGGAGGGTGAGACATACAAAAATGTTCGACATAACCAATATCAGTGCTGAGTTCATAGTTTTCCGGCTCGCAGGGATGAACAATGACACTGCAGATGCCGTGCCTCACAACATAGAGTAGGGAGGGAATATTTAAAACTAATCGAAAATGAGCGATATCAAAGAGTGCTTAGTAATAATAAAAAGTGACTGAGTAACGGAACATATTACTATTTTTTCTCAATTTAACCCAGGGAAGCGGGTAATTGATGCTAGTAATACTACTATTACTACTACTACTACTACTACTAATAATAATAATAATAATTGACAACTATAATGTCAATGCAAACACTTATTATTATTATTATTATTATTATTATTATTATTATTATTATTATTATTATTATTATTCACGTACTTTTGAACTTGCACGGTGAAATTACTGGAAAATATGTTTTATTTTTGTGATTTTTTCTGGATTGTATGTGTTTCCTTTATTAATAGGCACTAATTTCTGTCTAAGCCGTCGAATAAACGAATTTTGTTATACACTTTGATGTGAATAACCTTACAGGAAGAAGCCGGTTCGTTCCAAAGATCAGACCTAAAGTAAGTAATATTGAGCTTGTAATTTAAGGTGTCATGATAGAGTAGGTACAACGTAATGACCTTATGAATAATACAACTATGTAACATAGTTTCAAATTCTGTTCACGCCCAAGTTGAATTTTTTACATAGTGATTGTGAAGAATCGACTTATCGTACTGGACAAGCAATACATAAGAATATGGAAGCAAACACCTGTATCGCGATAGAGACGATTTACGAATGTTGGTTGCGAAATACCAAAGGAATTACCAGGATATTACAAACACATCATTGATCTGCGGTATAAACTTTACGTGTTATCTTTCTCAGAAACAAACCCTACACCATTTGTTAAACAATGTTTGGGAAAAGCAATCAGTTGTGTAGTGGTAAAATGCCAGACTTCCAAATGGAAAATCTTGATTCGATTCCTCATCAGGTAGTTTGATTGCTTCTCATAAAATAATATCTGCAAACAGTGATTCATCTTCCGTTGGAGAAATTAGAAGGCATCACTGGCGATTATTCTAGTAAACAGTGTGTGCGTTCTACATCATACACTGCAATGATAAACATGTTTCATATTTATATTCGTTCCTCTCTCTCTCTTTCTTGGCGTTTCCCTATCCTATCTTTGGATCTTAAACTTCTCCCCTCTTCTCTCTCTCTCTCTCACACACACACTTCGTATGCATGTGTGTGCCCCAAAGTTAAAACGGAGGAAGACCCCGATACACCTGGTCTGGAAAATCCAATTAACTGGAAACTTTGGCGTCATGTTTTTCGTGCTCTGAGGATAGCATCTCCAGTCCTTGTGTGACAGAGATACTGTTAAAACGCAAGGGAATAAATGAAATATCTTTTTTTTTCCTCTGGTTTACCGAGTCTCAGTCGAATTACTGGGCTACTACGGGTTTGTATCCTCGACCCATTGATGGTCTATAACCTAACTAATAACATCCGACTGACACGATGATCCGTCCAAGCTCTAACCTGTGCATTCTATCTATGCAAATTACATTATATTCGATGCTGGATGTTCGGAACAGATAAATCTTCGGAAAAGATTAGAAAATGGTAACCTCTTTGGTTATTTGAGAACAAAATTTTATTTATACTAGTTCGACACAAAATTTGTTTCCATCCTATAGCTCAGTGTGTTTTATTCACGTTGAAATTTGAAACATGCTACATCTATGAAGAATTAAACGTTTCCTTTCGAACATTTGTAACTTTTCATTACGATACAGTTTTGACTTTCAACATGGGATATTTCTGATAGAAATTTAGCAGTAAAATAGCACTCATTCAATTTTCTCTTTCTTTTCGGTATTCTTTTTTGTTCAGTTTGCATAAGTAGTCTGAAATGGAGGGTATGACCAACGCTACCTATTGGGTTTATTAGGCTTTATTTTGGATCTGTACGTCCATTGAACACTACCGAATTTGCAATTGAACCACGCGGAAAGAAAGCATGTGAGTTAAACTTTTGACATTATCCTAGACGGTCTTGGAGATCTGCAGTTCTACTGGAAATTAGGTGACTTAATGATTGTTTAAAGCATCTTCTATATATACATTCAAATAGTTCCAAAAAATATGTAAAAATTAACGTTATTTCTATATTACTGTTGGGTTTCTGGATACGGAGCTGTATAATGTTAGGTTCTTTTCTTACTAGGTTTAAATTCCATGTTATCTGTTATCCCTTTTCGTGTCGTTCTTCTCTCCTCTTCTCTCTCTCTGCCTCATTTCTGAATCTCTGTGTAGTAGACATCCATTGGTTTCAATTTTTCACTGTGTGTATTTCAGTTTCTCCCTACATCAACTTATGAATCTTGTTTCGTCTCGTTATGTTATTTCATTTTATCGAAACCAATACATATGTAGTTTGAAATTAGAATTGCGCTCATGTTGTTAGCTAATTATAGAGTGAGAGTGGAGAAAGGAGGAAAGACTGACGGTCTCTTTACCCCACACGATTATGGGATAAGAAGGTGTATATTTGATAGTCTAACCGCGCGGCGGTAGCTGTCGCAATTTTTTGATACTGAGTGTACAATACAACAATGAACAGATCCCAGAAGTCTTCAGGAGGCATAGTTGGACAAACATGGCAGAAAGGTTATATAGCTGAATGAGAATTTATCATGAAGTTCTTGCTGTTATCAACACATTCAAGGAAATGCTTGGAGATTGAATGAAAATTATGAACTTCAATTACAAAACGATTCACGTAGTTCCCTTGCAAGGAGGTTCGGGAAAATGTTGAACGCATATACCACTTTATATCCATACAGTGATAGTTCAGAAACAATACTTCACAATATCTTGACTAATGAACGCTTGCCAGAGGGATGCGCACAGAAGCTACCCTATTACATCACTGATGCAAACGCAGAACACTTAAAATTCAGGGAAGAAAAATTCATCACAAGAAAGAAGTCACTCTCAGCTGTGTTACATAAGCAGAAGCTACCAATACTTTTAGCTTCCAATACAATACGTTTAGCAATACTTTTAGCAAATACTTTTAGCAACAGTAGGTCAGGAACCAAAGAACATTGTTAAGGAAGTAATCGCCTGGAAAAATCTATTTTCATTGCTAAAGAGAGAGGTCTGTCAATAGGAGATATTCTTTCATATGACCTGACACCCTACGCTACCATCATCAACACTAACGGTACGACTACTATGGCTGTGAAATCTGCTCTGATAATCGAATTACGAAAGATTCTTCCGGAGATTGAGACACGTCAAGTACTTTCTTCATCTACTTCCACTGTTGTTATGATAGATGTTATGTGTGAGATACGACGAACGCAAACATAATCTCTTCAGACATTTTGAGCCATGTTTGCAGCTCTCATAAATGGTGTAATAAATGTGTGTTCAAATGAACGTGAAGATTATATATTTGATAGTTACCTAGCTCATTCCATAAAAAAAATGCAGAGAGGGAAAGAAGAACGTCGTAGATCCGCTACCACTCACTACGCTCACTCCAGACACTAAACTGCCAGTGCAGATCTCAAATCATCAGCTCGGCAGTTTTGAGCATCATCATATAATAAAGTAATGCTACAAAATGCACTAATGGAATACCTTAACATTCACACGTCACATTCACCTTATAATGTAGTTCTCAGTGGCTTAGTTGGCGAGGATTGCCCAACTCCTGCGTTAGTACTTCAAGCTGGGGTAAAAATGGATCTGGAAAGATAGGGGGACGCATGACGTCGTGCCATCCTCTGTACCTATCTTTATACATTGTAATATTTTAGGAAGCGGGGCAGCCATAGATATTTGCACGAAGTAGGGGTGTAACGTCCTCCGCCTTCCCCCTCACTGTTACACCTTCTTCCAAGCACTACTACATTACAGATATCAATCGGATACTTGACAAACGCCATTTAAGAAGCATATTTACAAATAACCTCACATATACTACACATTTAACAACTGCTACACAGCACATTATTAGTATTGTCAAACGATACGGATGTCCTTGTTCTACTGCTTCATTTCCATCTGATGTTCCGAGAATACAGCCTGTCCGACTTGTGGCTCCGTACGTCAGAAACAGATATTATTCCCATCCATACCCTGGCGATTTCATGTGGCGAATTATGTGATGTTGTCCTTGCGACACACATACTAACAGATTGTGATGTGACTAGTAAAGTAGGAACAAAAGCAGCAGCTCTGAGGGTTCATCCTGAGAGATTTTTGAAGTATATTGGTTCTTGTATATCACCAACATACGAGGATTATAATCTCGCGGTGGAGTATTTGTTCCAAGTAATGAAACCAGGCAAGTGTGTAAATCATGTGATAAATTACGTGTCCACACATATCAAATCAGAGCTCCTCCGTGGCTAAGCGGTTAGCGTACGCGCCTTTGACGCGGGAGACCCGGGTTCGATTCCCGGCGGGAGCTCATGTGGTTCAGATTCCACGTTAATCAGTAGGTCCACGTCTCATATAGCCTCGCTGCTGAAAGGGACGCTAAACTAAAAATCAACATCAACATATCAAATCAGTAAGGCTGTTAATCTGTTCACACTACCACCTACTTCATATACATTACATGGCCACATCAAGCGTTCATTTTACCAAGCGTATACCTGTGTATCCTCTATATGGTCATTTGTACGATTGAATCCAGAAGATTTCGGGTGGAATGCTGTAAATGAACTCTTACCCGATTCAAACCTAAATATCATACCTGACGATTTGACAATAATTTGTGTTTGTAAACAGTGCAATACAACAAGGTGTCTGTGCCAGAAATCGTCAACATCCTGTGTATCCTACTGCAAGTGCGACACTTCCTGCAAGTGTAGCCTTCCATACTTGCACCTATCAGCTCAAATGGAATATTAATAGTAATTTTACCACCACTGTGTAGGTTTTCTAATGTGCAATAATACGTGTAGGTTTTCTAAGTTGATGTAAGTATCACAAACTATAATACATATTACTCTGTCTTCGTGATTTTATTACTATTCTCTACCTGGAACAGATTAGTAGGTGTACATTTATATTATTTCTTTGGATAGCTTCTGTAAGCGTCATTACGATTGTCACACTTTTACTACTATTATTTTGTTTCCTGAATTTTCTCAAGTCCCACATATAAAAGTGAACAAAATACATTTTACCTCTCAACAATTTCATTTGCATTATAAATTTAATGTAGCATAGTGATTGCTATTGTATTGGTCAATATTACTACTATTATTATTATTATTATTAGCTAGATTTCTTAAGTAAATAACTTAAAAAGAGCAATAACACTTTTGTTTATTATTCATAAATCAATACATGTATTTCACTAACAATATTTATTTTACATTAAATAACTTAATATTATGAACATGACAGTAAACTGCTCAGAAATCCTTCTGAATAATTCTGGAATGGCTGTGGAATTCCCAATGAAGGTGACTGACATTTTCAGTCCTCGCGGTGAAATATCGCACACGCCCGTTTTCACATTGTTTGGAATTCATTCCGCGAAATATGATGTACTTCGATATATGATTCCATATCTATTCCATAGATGGATATGTTCAATGAGACATTTTCATAGGAGTAAGATTTCGTCTAATTCTTTTCCTGGTGGTATAGTTCCACGAATTGATTCAACATTACATCTTTGTACGTTGTGTTAAAAAGGAACTGGCTTTATCCCCAGTTAGAAGAGTAATTCGTTGACCAACTTTCTTGATAAAATTGCACCTTCCTTTGCCCCAAGCTCCACTGGTTTCCACAGCTATAGTTATGAATTGGTATTTGTCAATTAGGTTACTATATTTGTTTCTCTTTTCTGTTTTTTTTTTTTTTTTTTTTTTTTGTTTGTTTTTTTTCACTAGTAATGGTACCAGCTTGAACCGATTAAAAAGGAATATTGGAAGGAGCAAACGTTTCGGCACATGTCAAGTCCCAGACCAAGGCTTTACCTCTTTTCCAAGGTATCAATGTTAATCCATCAGGTCTCTTGCCGTCTGATCGATTGCATCCAGTTGGTTCTCGTGTTCATGGTATCCCTGCTGAGATAAGAGCTCTCATTATTAACTCGTTAACCATAGAATGTCGTGGATGTCTGCCAGCACTTTTTATACAGGGAAGTCCTTATAGTCCTCTTACCTCTACTGGGCTACTGCAAGCGAAACATTTATGAGGTACGCATATCTCTGCACCTAAAAGTAATGCTATAGCAATTCGAAAACTTTCATTGGGTAGATGGAGTACAGATGTGACAGCGAGTAGTTTGTTTCTTTCCTCTAGATTATTGGTTGTATGCACTAGGTAATAGAAGTGCGATTTGATTACGGAATGATTGCTTTATTCTTACGCTTAGTCGAGAAAGTTCAGAGCTGACTAGTAGAGCCCGTGTAGAAGAGCTTCTGTGATTTCTGAGTCTATGTATGGGTGAAGGTTCTGTTGAAGTAATGATTCTATGAGGCGTCGGGAACCGTAGAGCGAGGCCAGAAAGGCTGGAATAGCTATGTCTAAGGTTCAACGAATGCCCAAGGCGTCATTACTAACAGGAAGAGAAGCCTGGAGCCAGGTGTTATCTTTCAGAGCACAATTGAGCAAAGACTCTAGTCCAGATTTTATGGCGTTGTCATAATGTTCTAGAAGGTCTTCATATTGCCACGTTGAAGAGCATCGAAGATAATATAATATTCTTGGAATACTGAATGAAGACTTTAATAAATAGAAGGCGGAGTGTGCTGAAAGTCTAGTTTGGCTGTCTTCTCTATTAATAGTGTTCTTCCAGCTTCTGTTGAAAGGGGAGCTCCGAGAAGATAAGCATTTGACGGTGACATTAATTGAATTCCTGGAGCTGCTTCATTGTGTAATGTAAAATATTTCTGCGTCTGTCGCTTTGTTGCTCTGACAGTGAGAAAAGTAACCTTACATTTTGAGAAGTTGAGGTGTAGGCCAATTGCTTTAGCTTGTACGTGAATCATATTTAATGCGCTTAAAACGTCATCTGGATCTCCAGCAATACAACCATCGTCCAAATACCAAGTATTTAGATCTGTGTTTATTTTATTGACTATTGGTTGCAAGGTTATTGCAAATAGAGCTCATTCCAAGGGATCGCCTTGCTGCACTCCTCTTTGAGAGAAAATGATGTCCTTCCCATAATATAAGTTGCTAGCTTCTGAATAGCTCTGATGAACATAAGTGTCAGAAATTGTGATAACTTAAATAAATAAATAAGTGTCAGAATTGTTACATCTATTTTTCAGTTTTCAGTAACGTGTAAAATGTGAGAAAGTGCTAAATTTTCCTACTGTAGAATTCAAATTGTATTGTGGAAACGAAACACAAAAGAAAGATTTAAATGAGCGTAAATAATTATTTTCATTTTTATAATACAATATTTTTCAACCTTTCAACCGCTCAACCTACTAAGGACATGTTAGAAAGCCGTTTCTCAAGAAATAATAGCGTCACAAAGAAATTATGCTACTTAACGGCAGTAATGCGCAAAATGATAAAGAATTTTAGTGCAACATCTGATAAGGAGAAAGTGCGAGATGAGAGATGACAACCCTGTAAATAAACTGTCTATTCCGCAAATGTTTGCTGACGTCTTTTCAATTAGTTTTGAAGCATAAACTTTAGATCAGAAGAGTACAGTGTACAAGGAACATTTTCCCTGCACCATCTGATGAATAAAAAAACGTTATATAAGAGATGGCAACCGTCAATCATACTACCTGCTTTCTCAAACTGTTTACCCATTGTTATTTTATTGGTTTTGAACCGCAAATTCCAGATTAGAAGAGGGTATTCATGAACATAGTAAGGAAATTTCATTCTCTAATATATGACAAACAGGAAAAATGCGAGATATGAGATGGCAACACTCCAACCAAACCGCTGGTTTTCAAAATGTCTATCCACTATTTTTTGATAAGTTTCTAAGCATAAAGTTCAAATTAGAAGAGAACAGCCGTCAGACACGCCATTCCTACGGGTCTTATGGCTGGAGCCTGGACTATATAAGGTACCGAAAGCGTGGAAAAATGAACTTCAGAGGGCTGTAATTCAAAAACAACGCAACGTAGAGAGTGTGGTTTAGAACATGTCCCTCGAAGTCATACCAACTCGATTGAAAAATGTATGTTTCAAACCTCTGCATGATGTGTGCGAGGGATTCCCCGAAGGAACTTAGGGATTCCCTACAACCGGGCAAATAATACCTATGTTCCTTTGGGAAATCCCTCGCATACATCTGTCGGAGGTTTGAAACATACATTTTTCAATCGAATAGATACGACTTCGAGTATCATGTTCTAAACCACAATTTCTACGTTGCGTTGTTTTTGAATAACAGCCCTCTGAAGTTCATTTTCCTTTACCGTTAAAATAAGCTTTCAGCACCTTATATCGCCGAAATTATCCTTCACTGATCAAAGTTCTAGAGGACATTTTTGCTGATTTCGGTGTCGGGAACAGAGATGGTCATTTTTCCTAACCCTCCCTCACCCTCACCCTCAATTGACGCCCCTCACCCTCACCCTCCATCACACTCACCCTCCATTGACGCCCTCCACTCACCCTCCCTCACACTCACCCTCCATTGACGCCCTCACACTCACCCTCCATTGAAGCCCTCTAATCACCCTCCCACACACTCACCCTCCATTGACGCCCTCACACTCACCCTCCCACACACTCACCCTCCATTGACGCCCTCACACTCACCCTCCATTGACGCCCTCACACTCACCCTCAATTACTTTATCGCCCTCACCCTCATGAGGGCAAAATGAGGGAGGATGACCATCTCTGTTCAAGGGTGCCTCAAACTCCCATCATCCCTAAAGATGAACAGATCATGTGATGCTTTGTATTTACCAAGAATTCGCGGTATTTACGGTTGAAGATACAGCACAGATGGATAAAATAATTCTTGGAAATGCTGTCTGTTGTCACAAAGCAATAGCATTCTTGCACCTGTTACTGCTGTTCACATCCAATGAAGGTATGAATGTGCATTACAGTTAAAAAAAAAAAAAAAAAAAAAAGCTGAAGCAATGAATATAACATTTTCGCACTTTTCTTTCTTCTTCCTGGCCGGAGTCTATATGAATAGTTAACAGAGTACAAATAACTTTTTAGGCCTAAGCAAAATATAACACTTGTTATTATCCTGGTGCACCTTTGGTCCACGTGGTACCGGGTTCGAATCCTGGTGGGCGAAGTTTTAAACGCATTACGATAATTAAGATTCCACCTTAAACTGTAGGTGTAGGTCTGGTATAACACTGGTGGTGAAAAGGGACGATAAATTCAAAACCTTTGTAAATCAGTAATCGAGTAAAGTTTGGCCTTTAGATTCTACAATGCTTCTATAGAATATTGTATTAATATGACCGTAGTAAGAAATGGAAAAAGAAATAGTGGCAAGCAGGAGAAAAGGCAGGCAGGCAGGTAGGTATTGAAGAAAGAAAACGAATACTGTCTCCTAAGAGTATTTTTCAAGCAATGCTCTGTTTGGCCTACTGCATTATAATTTTCATAATGTATGTTTGCTATTTCATTTTATTTTATTATGTTCGTAAATAAATAAAATAAATAAATAAATTTGTAAACATACATTATGAAAACCATAATGGACTAAGCCAAATACAGCATTGCTTGAAAAATACTTTTAGGAGACAGTCTCCCTGTACTGACAGAAACCCATCGGTTCGGAGAAGAAGTCTTACTGTTTCAACAGAGCTAGTGATGTAGTGCATGGTAAAGCGAGATATATATTATTATTATTATTATTATTATTATTATTATTATTATTATCATTATTATTATTATTATAAAATATTTTTATCGCCTTATTCCTCATCAATTTCGATTGCAACTAGCATCAGAAATTCTCAATTTTGAAAATCAGATTTTTAAAACTAAAGTTAACCCGGATTTTTTTCTTTTAAATCGGGAATGGAATAGATTAATTCACGTCTGAGTTTGAACCCAAGAAATATGGCTATAAGGAAACCTCACAAAATATGCACCCTACTACATCAAAATAAAATTTAAAAAAAAAAAAAGCTTTTCCGATGGCAATCGTAGAACACATTTACAAACTAATAGTAGAGCCACTTGTACACCACGTGAAGTAGTTTGATATCTATTGTAATATTTTATTCTTTAATATTGAAACCGGGAGTGTTTCTACCAATTCCGGTTTTAGTATATATACAGAGATTGATTAATATTATTGGGACGTATAATTGATTAAAGAAAACCGATTCTTGCTATCTTTTGCAGTTTTCAGTCTGTAACCTTCAACGTTAAAACCGAAAGTGGTAGCTTTCTGCTACTTCCAATTTCAATAGAAGATTAACGGAGAAGATGGAACCTATTCTTGAGACGCTTAATCCATTGAGCAAACCCACCTCTTTCTACAGTTTTAAAATCTCTTTTGCTGTATGTAGTTAATATTGAAACCAGAAGTTGTAGTGGACTTAGCTACTTAAGGTTATATATAGTAGATAGTTGATAATGGAAAACGTGTTCTTGAAGTACCTAATTGATGGGGGAAAAAATTTCGCTATCTATTACCGATTTTGTATTGATCAATGGCAAAACCAGAAATTGTTAATTTGCACCACTTCCGTTTTGAGTATATGGTTCTAACAACAATCTTTGTTCCTGACTTTTAACTCTTTTTTTTATATTTTGGTCAAAATTTGGTGATCCATTAAATAGTTCCCGAGTTTTTTTTTTGTCTCCCGGACACACACAGACATACGGACATGATAAATATTTTAAAAAAAGTTTCATTGAAGGGAACTGTAGTGAAGCTTCTACTATTCGACTCGATTGACATTTATATGTCTGTCCGTATGTCCATATGTCCATCTCTCATTCTGTTTCACTATAACTCTCGTAAAACTTATCCAATTTTCATGAAATTTTGTATATAGTTTCTTGAACAAGAAATAATCATGGGGACCCGGAAGAAATAATCACGCAAAATGTATACAGTAATACAATTTTCTCTGCTTTGGACTCTCTTGTTTTCAATGCGTTAATAATTTAATTACAAAGAATATCTCGACCCGACATTCAGGATATTGACGAAAGCCTGACGTACCATATCTTTTGGTTAACCTAAATTCCAAAAAACGCTTGTCGATAGCTTTTACCATTTTAGGTCTGTTAATATCAACATTGAAACCGGAAGTAACAGTGAATGACTACCACTTCCGGTTTTAGTAAAATACAGGAATAGAGGTAGTTTTTTTCCATGAGACCCTGAATCGATTTCCGAAAACCATTTGTCTCTGGTTATTGCCGTTCCCATAATGTTGAAACCGGAAGTGGTCGATTTCTACCACCCCCGGTTTAAGTAAGAGGTTGTTGAAGGTGATGGAATCCATTCTTGGGATGCTGAATTAATTCTCGAAAACCTCTTGTCGATAGCTCTTACTGTATTTGCTTGATTGATACCTGTTGACAGATGGACAGACGGACGGAGATAGCCGTTCTATAAGATTTCTTATACTTAGCATAACATAGTTGGAAGTTTTATACATATATATATATATATATATATATATATATATATATATATATATATATATATATATATATATATATATATATATAGCCGGATTTAGGGGGTGCAAATATACACTGTCTCCGATGTAAATATACACTGTCTAAAATGGGAAGTTAACAGTGAAAACAGCAACTTTTTCCGAAAATTTCTGCCACCTTTCCGTTTGAGGCTTAAAGAAAAGCGGAGTTTTGCAAAAGCAATACTTTAAGTCGATTTCCTGAAAGCTGAAGGAAAAGGATTCACCAAGCAAAACAATATAATATTTCTCAAAAGAGAAGAAAACATAAGCCAGAAGGAAAGAAGAACATTCTTCCCTTGCATGTTACTTGCTACACTTCTCCTCCGTTCTATGCATCAACGTCGTTAGGGGTAAATGCTGTCACATACCACTTTGAAGAGTTTCAATGTGATTGGTAATTTGTTCGTTGTTTTGTGGTGCACGAGTTATTGGTGCACCCCCGTCAGGAAACCCTGAATCAGGGCCTGTATGTATGTACACAGGGCAGGATTTAGGGGAGTGCACACACCCCTCTTCGTTGTAAAGTTACACTATCTAAAAGGAGAAGCTAGCAGTGAAAATAGCAACATTTCCCGAAAATGTCCGCTGTCATGTTTAATTTTGGGGCTGTTTACCTCCCTCAAGAAATCCTGGATCCGGCCCTGTATATATAGTATATACATATATATCGAAATCAATACATCTGTTCTGATGTTATACCTTAACATAAACACAAATGAAGTTGATTAACCACGGTCTTAACATTACATTCGTTGAGATATTTCATTGTCAAGCTAAAAAGGCTATTATGAGGCTCTAGGACGTTACGGTGTTCGGGCGTTTCTGTGTGAGGACGTTTGGCTGTAAAGGACGTTTCTCTCCAAGGATGTTTCGCATGCCCGTATTTATATATTGTGCGCTCCTGTGCTCTAAATAATTTACCGCCCCCCGCACAAACTTATGTCTCAAAGAAGGAAACAGCCGTGATTTTGCAGACATGCCAGCTCTTGTTAAGAAGCAGTTTAGGTATTACAAGTTCTCTCAATGATGGTGGTGATATGGTGTTCTGCCCGAAGGCAGGTCTTTGATCCAAGGGTCCTGGGTAAGGTGAACCCATGGTAGTTTGTCATTCCTAAAACCGTCCACAATAGGGTGACCAAATCGTCAACTAGAAAAAACGGGACAACTCTTTACTTTTGGATAGGTTGCTCCAATAAATATATATTTTTGCCTCTCCGTTCTCTCTCCCTCTCTCTCTCTCTGCATCTCTCACAAAAAAAGGCAAATTTACACTTTTCGTTTTAAAACCTATTGAAAAGATTGTGGAATTAATTAAATAAGTAACTATCAGCAAATAACAAAAGATGAAATTTTGAAAACGTTACTAAAAATATATGAAACATTCATCAATATTTGTCAATCAACAAAATCTGTCACCGGCAGAATTTATAACGAACTACTCTCAGCATCGGATTCCAATTCACTTTATTTGCTTTTTCTTGCTTCCAAACATTATTTCACTTACAACTAGTTCTTTTTACTTTCACTTTTATAGTTCTATACTTCTGTTCATCTTTCGTAAATGACAATATGTTACATCTTAATTAAATCACAGAAACACTGTACTATACTGATGACAGCGCCTCAGTCTTCCACCGCCCGAAACAGAGATTAAAACCAATTTGTTTTTCATAAGACTCAAGCACCTTCCACTGTCGTCTGTGGAGTGGGAGTCTTGGAGGAGGAGGCCTAGGAGGGAAAACAGTGCAGCCACCACATCCACTATCGCAAACGTCGTAATGACGTTGCTCAGTAATTAGACATAGCCTATTCCAATATAATCACGTAGCTTAGAAAATAATAATATAAATTAGGAAATTTCAGATTGAAAAGTTTCTTTGTACCCAATATGCGAAATACGGGATATTTTGGCGTCCAGGGAACATTTTTCGGGACACCGGGAATGGTAGTGAAAAAACGGGACAATCCCGTTTTTACGGGACGGTTGGTCACCCTAGTCATTGCCTTCCATGCAATGATGATGACGTACTGAGGACGGGACCTACAGTTTAACGTGGGATTCGAACCACTTGTGTCCTCACTGGGAATCGAATCCGGGACCCATTGATTCGACAGCAATGAGCTTAACCACTCATCACTCATCCATTGCGGTCACATTTTCTCAATATTAGCATATAATTTATTCACGTAGGGTTTAATTTATTGTCCGGTGAAAATGCATTCTGTTAATTCTTAATCATCCTTTACCCATTTTTTATTTCATAATTTCATTTGAATTTTGATTGAATTTCTTAAACATTTACGCTTATCATTGTAATAGTAAAATATGGAATAAAAAAAAAAAAAGAAACTAGACAGTGTTTTGACATTATTTATTTTGAACTTATCACATAGTTAAAGATTATAGTGAGTTTAGTAAAAAGCATTTTATAACACTTTATATGTAAAACATTATATTAATTAGTCTACATAGTGATGATTCTTTCATAAGTTTTTGAGCTACTCAAACAAATAAGAAAAACACTTTCCAAAGTATTTGCAAAGAAACTATTTTCTCCTATGTATGCATTTACTTTTCTCATATATTGTAGGTTACTTTAATAATAATAATAATAATAATAATAATAATAATAATAATAATAATAATAATAATAATAATAATAATAATAATAATAATAATAAACTACCCAAAGTATTTGCAAAAAATCTCCTATATGCATTTTCTTATATGTTTTAATTCGAAATTTGAAAATTGGGAAACATGAAATTTTACTGTGTTTCAAAGCTCTCAGAAAAATGATTCAAATGACCTGTTTCAGGTCCGTAGGTCACACCTGAGCTAAGATATGGGGATAAAGTAATCAAACCTTAAAAGTCCCCTATTTAAAATTTGCCCTGTGAAATAGTTCATATTTTAAGGGGGCTATTCATATAGTAACAGAATATTAATACTCAACGATCAATTACTCTGTGAAGATGCTGAATTTTAAGGTGTGTGTGCACCTTCTGTTGCATTTGGGTGCAAATTCGTTAGATTTTCTTAGTATCCTCTTTTCTAAAAGTATGTAACATAGTAAAATTTGCTGGGCTTGTAAGAAATTGGAAAAGCTTGAACACCCTAAATTAGACCTAGTGACGCCACTGCCAACAAGCCACCAGTCACGAAAGACAAAGGGAAATATTTAATTTAATAATAATAAAAAGGTTGAACTGTGTAAATTTAGGACTATAATTGTATATGAAGATCATTATAAATACAACTATGTTTTATATTTAATTGAGCTTTTCTCCCTATCGCAGAACTTATGTCCGGCACGGAATCGAACCCGGATAACCCAAGGATCTCTGCTTCAGATAATCGCTGGTTAGAAATGTTCTCCTTCAAATAAAATGAAATGAAATATTCAGTTTAACGCCCCACGATTATGCTCCGAGGCTACGAGTGACGATGATGATGAGAAATGAATCAAATGGAGGAATGAAGAAAGTGGGAGGGAACGGAAGAACCCCGAGAAAACCACCGCATTCGGTGTTTGTCCACCACAAAGTTCACTTGGCGCTCCTTCAAATAAAGTACAGCTACAAATAAAACATTTTCTACCCTAGAAAAAAGAATCTCCTTTACATTGTTCCGTCCATTAAATGTACATATTAACAATTACTCTACTGAAACCATCCCTGCAACTAGTGATGTGAAGTGGAAAATTTTCCGCTTAAAACGTCCCATTTCTGAAAATTTTCCATTCTAAACAAATATTCACTATCAAGTATTAACTCCACATTAAGCCATGATATTGATTGAATCCATGAATAGAAATACGACATTACAGCAAATTATAATCTTCCAACTTTCTAGGTCCTATAATGGGAAAATATATAAATATTGAGTACCTGGTAATAAACCTAGTATTTGATAACACAAGAATTATATGATAGAACAAGCGAGTATCGTTCTACAGTATGAAACTACAGTAAACTTCCACACTAGTAAAACTGGAAATGGTAGAAACCGGAAGTAGTTGATTTCTACCACTTACGGTTTAAATATTAGGTTGTCAAAGGAGATGGGACCTATTATTGGAACGACGAATCGTTTCCCGAAAACCGTTTCTCAATAGCTCTTACCGTTTTTGAGTTATGACCAATATTGTTGAAACCAGAAGTGGTTCAACATAGCTTCTGGTTTAACTCGAAGATTGGTGAAAGAGATGGAACCTATTCTTGGGATGCTGAATCGATTCCCGAAAACCGCTTGTCGATAGCACTTACCGTTTTAGTCTAGGAATATCAATATTGAAACCAGAAGTAGCAGTGAATTTATACCACATTTGATTTTAGTGGAAATACAGGAGTACAGGTGGTTTGTCCCCTTAAGACCTTAAATCGATTTCTGAAAACTCTTTATCGCTAGCTATGTTTTATATTCGTTTATGAGTTATGAATATGTTTGTTGAAACCAGATATGGTCCACTTCTACCACTTCCCGTTTAAGTAAGATTGTTGAAAGAGATGGAACCTATTCTGGCAATGCAGAATTGATTCCCGAAAACCGTTTGTCGATAGCTTTTACCCTTTTACGTTTATGAAAATAAATATTGAAACCTGAAGTAGTAGTGGATCCTACCACTTCCAGTTTTAGTAGAAATGCAGGAGTTAAAGTGGTTCCTTTCATATCCACCTATTTCCGAAAACCATTTGCCGATCGCTATTACCGTTTTTCACTCGTGGTCTTTAATTTGAAACCGGAAACTTCCGATTTCTACCACTTCCGGTTTAACAGATTGACTGCCAAGGTGGTTTGAGGGTACAGTAGGAGGTTGTTGAAGGAGATGCAACCTATTATTCGGATGCTGGATCGATTCCCGAAAACCGCTTGTCAATAGCTCTTACCGATTTTGATGTGGTACCTGTTGACAGACAGACACACAGACGGACACAGCCGTTCTATAACACCTCCCTTTCATATGCATAGCGTAGTTTGGAAGTCTAAAAATAGGTATATAGCCAAAAGCAGGAAATATCTTTTTATTTGATAATTAAATATAAAGTTATTTATTGCGGCTTGCAGCTTTGTACTTTTCTTATATATATACTTTTCTCTTAGAAGAAGAAATAAAGCTTTTTCTTAGTTACAACTTCAGAATGAATGAATATATGAATATTTATTAGTTTCTCTTCTGAATGAATATATGAAAAAGAAACATTATTTCCTGAGAACTTCTAGTATTTTTAATGGGTTACTTTCATTAAACTTTGAAATTTTCGGTAGCCAAAAACTTGCAGTAGATATTTTTATATATTTCGTAATTATTATTATTTCTATAAAGTGAAAATATATAAATATAGAAAAGTAATAAAGCTATGAGAAACATCTTGGCTTCGGGCATGAAAAGCGTATGAAACTGATGGAATATTGATATGACGATTTTCTGTGTACGACGATTAATTCTAAGAAAAAAACTATATTACATTTTCTAACATATTTTCCAGAAATGAAGAATTGCAAGATAATTAATTTTATGAAACCTTACCCTCACCCTCACCTCCCTCACACTCACCCTCAACTGACACCCTCACCCTCCCTCACACTCACCCTCAACTGACACCCTCACCCTCCCTCACACTCACCCTCCATTGATGCCCTCACACTCACCCTCCATTGACGCCCTCACACTCACCCTCCCTCACATTCACCCTCAATTACTTTATCGCCCTCACCCTCAACTACTAAAAGGAGCGTGAGGTGAGGGTGAGGGCGGCCCTCATGAGGGCAAAAGGAGGGAGGATGACCATCTCTGGTCGGGAATCAGCTCCCGAAGTTTGTTCAAATAGTCTCTTACTATGCTCTATATAGAACCTTTGCTAATCCATTAGAACATCCAGTTTAATTAATTGAAATTATAGAACGACGGCTTGAGAACATCTTTTGTTCATAAAAATTAATTTCAAGTGATGTAGCCGTTTTCCCGTTATGACACTGACAACGTCCTAGGACGAGTTAATTTAAATTACTCCTACCTCTCGTTAAAGCAGAATTTCCAGAAAAGCTGGGATAAGTATTCATTTAATTTTAAATAATTACCTTAAATACTGAATTGTTTCCCTAACTTGAATTGCTTCTGTAAAATTTTACTTTTTGCATTAATTTTGAAGCCTTTGTTCCGCTTATAATATGATTTTTTTTTTTAAAAAAAATTAAAACTGATATATGACAAAGGCCTGGCCTGAGCCAAGTGCTAATTAATTCAAAAAAATGTTTCATCCATTTGCATATGATTGTAAGACAAACAACCTTGATGTGATTTTTGACGTATTGATAAAAAAAAAAATAAATATTGCCATTCTTCATCCCCATAAAAGCAGAATTTCCGAAAACGTTAAGATACGTTTTCTCTTCTTCTTAATAAGGAGTTTATACACCAAGTTTCATCTCCCTAACATAAAGAACTCTTGAGATAATCTACTTTTGACACACATTGAAACTCCCTCTCCCTCTTAGGATAGGCATTTTAATAAAATTGAGATGACAGAACCATAGTCCAACATAGGAGTTATCTTTCAATAAAAAAATGCATTTCTTTGTTTGAAGGATAGTATATTTAAAATTTTTCACTTTTAGTAATGGAAGGTGTAGGAAAATCATTTCACGTAAGCATTTAATTGATCTTGTTAAAACTTTTAAACCTGTGGATCTTGATTAAAAAGCAAAATATATACTATAAAATTGAAATGCAGTTTACGCAACACATAACACAACAGTTTAAGAAGCAAAAAAAATTGTTATATGTTAAGTTCTACATAACAGAAACTTTAGACAAAATTCTTGAATGTTTAATTTTATTACAAAGTGCAGCACGCGAATATTTGGCATAGTGAATATCGTTCTTATCTAGAAATCTGGTGTTCAGGTACGAATCTTCACGAAGTATACGTTTTTCTTTTCGTGGAAGGAATAGCTATAAAATGTGGTATTATAGCTTAAATACTAGTTTCATTTTATTAGATTTTTAGATAAGGTAATTATATAAAGTAGCAAGTATTTTTTAGATTAAAAATAAAGATGTTCTAGATTTTTCTTCCATTAGTAAGCTATAATAGCTATAATAATAAGCTTACATCCGAAACTAAATATACATGTAATTGAAACAAATGTAACGAATTTCAACCATTTGTCTCAAGCAGCATATGTGTCTCTGTCCCTCTGTCTGTCTGTTTTACTATAATTCTCATAAAGCTTATTAGATTTTAATGAAACTTGGTAAGTGCATTGCTTCAATCTTTCAAAACAACCTTACTGTTCAATGTTACTAAAGTCTACATGTGTAAGAGAGTAAAAGAGAGTAAAATCTTAACAATCTTTCAAATTTTCACATATAGAAAACTATTTTCTGGTAGGAACTATTTACAACTTATTTGATATTCAATAAAATGTAGTTCATACTTCCTTAGGATATTCCAATTATCTCCAGTGGTTGCAGTTTAAACCGATCAAGCACATATTGATACAAAAGATGTATTTTCTCCTAAATTTCGAAGTTTCATTATTGAAATATATTATAAGAAAATATCTTTCTTCGATAACTTTCACAAAAACGTTTTGACGTTAATGCAATATTATGCATCCTTTCTTTACGGTTTTCCAATCACTCCCCTATATGGGGTTAAAGTATGTCAGAGATTTAATTCTGAATCCTAATGAAAATATAAACGTGTTTTAAGATAGCTTTCATTTAAATATTTATCTCATTCTTAGCAACATAGCTCACATATTCTTTGAAGTTTACAATGATTCTCCCCGGATGCACTTAAAGTCCGTAAAGAATAGTAGATGGATTTATCTTACTGATCAAAAAGCATGTACCACCGTGATTTTCGTAAACAAGAATTCGGTTTTTATGGAATATAGGATATATGTATCTAAAGATTTTCAATCACCTCCAACGCTTGGGTATAGAATCAGTCCAAGATGGGGGAATGAATTTAACTTCCACCTTGTAATTCAGAAAATATATCGTATGATAGATTTCGTAAAAATAATTATATTTTCATAATATATTTGGACTGGGCATGACTTGGACTGAACATGGACGTCTCATGACATGATGTAAGTGATGGAGTCCAGCTGCAATGAACTATAGCATAAATGCCCTATGTGAACATGCTAATTCAACTGCTTTGTATTTAAAGACAGATTTATGACGTGAACTATGCTTCCGCTCTTCTTCGTCTCGAATTTGAACTGTTAGATGTTGCCTACGACTTTCCACTCTGGGTTTTTGACCTAGTCCATTCTCTGGTCTCCCTACTGTGCATCACAATTCAGCCAGTTCTGCGTAGTTTTGGGATCGCTACAAAAATCTTGAGTAAAGTAAAACAACTTCTTATTACTAACAGCATAATCACGCCTTTTTGAACAGCAGTCAAATCAGCCTAAAGTTCTCACACGCCCTGTTTCTTCTCATTCTCAGACGGACACTTAAATGTCGGGTCTCAAGCAAACAATCAAATAAATGTCCCGTAAGTGTTATTTAAAATATAAATGATAAGAACAAATGTCACCTTCTTTCGATAAAGTTACTACTGCTGCTACCTGTTGACTCATTCCAGCTACAAGAAGGAGCAGCAGCATTTCAGCTTTTCCCCTCATTGAGTACATTTTATTTCGGTAATAGTTTACAATAGCTACTTCTCATCTCCCATGCACGTAGATATTTCTTACTATTGCACTACCTACAAAAATGATTCTATATCATGTACGAGTCGTAATAGGACACATAAGAAACCCAGATCATGTTGTATTCACACTCCAACATGAAGTGTGAATAAACTGTAATCTGCGTTTCGTATGTGTTGCATTACCACTTTTACATTAAATAAAATCATTTTTATACGCAGTGCAACAGTAAGAAGCATCCACGTGCACGGGACATGCGATATGTGTTTCAAATCCAACACACATTCTCATACACTAAGTACAAGGGCACATTATTATTCTTCGCATACGATATAAAAACAGATATTCCTAGAAAAACATCTTAAGTACAAGGGAAAATTTCAAGAATGCAATAAAAATAAGAGAGGGAGTACCAAGCCGAAAAGCTCTCACATATTAAGTACAAGGACAATATTATTTTAATCAAGAAGTATAAAGCGCTCTAAAAGTTAATGCCTAGAATGATCTACTCAGCAGTATACAAGTGCTTACCGCGCAAGTAATGATGTTTAATATAATATTCAACACACTATCCACACAAAAGGATCACTCATTAACTAGCATAGAAGACCTTAAAGCACCAATATAGAAACAGATAAAAATCGTAGTGTTGAAAAATTCACTTACACGTGGTTCTATAACGAGCACACATTGCATTTCCTTTCCGTACAAAAAACCGCGTCCGTACATTTCGAACACAACTTACCTCAGAAAAGGACAGCATGGTCCTCCAAAAAAGGTATCGTGTCTTCTTTCCTTCCGTTAATCGTTATTTCCACAACAGCATACTCACATATGCTGCGTTTCTCACACTGAAGCATGCCCTTAACCAGTACAGCCGACATCTTAAACTCCTCTCTTCCTCATACTACTGCCGCCACCTACATCTTCGTGCGCATGCATTCACTGACGTCACGTTAAACATTTGACAAGCGCTACTCGTCAAAATAAATAAACAAACTTCAAAACACAACGAGAGGCGAACCCAGGTTTTATTTTCCAATCACTCAGTAACTAAATCGAAGTCGCTGTGTTGCCTACTTTTTAACATCCTAGATAGTCAATGAATAACTCCTAAAAGTATGGAGTTTCCCCTCCTTCCCAAACGGGAAGTACCTCTCGTATACTTCAACCTTTATTTCCTAAAAAAACACGTATCTCAAACAAACACACCTAAACTAAATTGTTCCACAGAGATAGCATTAGTCACGGTACAGACAGCCGCATTGCCAGGCATACAACTCTGACTGATACTTATTTGCTCACCACGGAATTCTGATGATAACGATCAAATTCAATGGCACGAAACCTTTGTATTCGTTGCTGTATTTCTAACTTTGTTCAGTTGTTTTTCAGATTACCATTTAATCGAATTTACCTACTTGCAGTTAGTTCTTGAGTTTGAAAGAAAACAATTACGATCCACTACTCTGACGATACATTTCCATTACTTTTAGGAATGTTAAATGTTTACAAACAAAATGTTGACCAGTGATAGGTTTAAAGATATTCGTTCGCGCGTAGCATTATGTCATGAAGGATGTAGAGTGAGATTTAGACATAGAACTCTATACTTTCTTAATATCGGGAGGCGGGCTGTTAACACAACGCCAAGGCCTCTTTTCCTCCTCACGTTTGGTCCCGGGGCACAATATCTCGCATCTGAGTAGCGTCCAGAGTCTCTAGGTGCGGAAATGACAGAAAATTTATCCAGTTATGATCTCCCCAGAAATCGAATCCGGGCCCCTCGCCTTGCAGCCAGATGTTCTATTCCCTTGGAAGCTAAAGCCAATGCTGTCATTTCTATTCTTGAACGTGGTACATACAATAGTAAATATATGACAAGCCAATAGGTTTGAGATTGTATCTGGATCTGGTACGTACTGAGTGGCCTATAGAAATTGTTAAAATATGACATTTTTGACCCTTAACTGAAAGAGAGACTTTCGGAACAGCAGACTAATGTTTAGCTTATAAGCATACATTTCGATACGGAGTGTAGTGTAGAAAATAGCATGTTTCTATCTACTATTTTTTCTCAAAAAAGCGTAGGTGTAACAGACAGGGGAGGTATGACAGACAGACCGACAGGACAACAATCTATGGGGACTGCTAATACAAATACTTGTAAACTTACGACTTTTTTTTTTTTTGTTACAATTCTATCATAATTTGAGTGTCGGTATATTATTTCTTTCTTGGTAGCACTCTAGTAAGAGATAGTAATATCTGTGGTAAGAATATGAGAGTTTTTATGTTAGTATTAGTTGAAGTAATACTATTGGTAATAATACGTATTAAGAGGAGATAATAATAGTTGCGGTCACTGGCGTTCCTGGCATGAAACATTTGGGGGGGAGCATCAAAGAAAGTTATTTGAATGGTACTACCTAGCCCAACCTGTTTGTTATCTTTGATTCCATTTGTTACCCTTTTGCTTAACTGCACAGCCCCCCTGAGATATATATCAACAACTCTGTTATAATCGTTTTACAGACTGAATATTACATTCCAAATTATTATTATTATTATTATTATTATTATTATTATTATTATTATTATTATTATTATTATTATTATTATTATTATATGCTATTCTGTCGTTAGTAAATAAATTAAACTAGTATAAAATATTGAATATTTTGTACTACAAAATGTTGGGGATTGACGCGTCCCCCTCGTCCTCCCTCACCTGAGTCGCCCGTGTGGTTACACTAAAACGTAGAAATATCTGCATTGTTTTTCATATCATGGATAATTTAATCTGAACCAATTTTCAATTTGTTACAAATCTCACCTCCCATACCCCCGCCCAACCCCTACACCCCATGATACTAATGATAGCAACTGAGATTTGTAGTGTTCTTGTTTCTTCCCTACAGCATTGTTTTTGCTTGTATTCCTTTCAATTATAGCGTAAACTAATATTCATATTGTAACACTGTGACTAATAACATCGGTTTTTCAATTACCACTGGAGCGACTACTAATTTAGAGCCAAAACTGCTGATCCAATTTGAAAAATCCCAACACTTGGATTGAAAATATAACATTTTCAACAACTTTGCTCTCCTTACATTTTTTTTTTTTTTTTTTTTTTTTTTGTATCTGCTATCATAAGAAAAATTGACCTCTGTGAAGGGACTTTTGCTACATCCAGATGGTGGAAACAAATAATACACAAAGATTATTACGAGCATTTCATTTAAATTTTGTTGTAAAATCAATGTTTTCGCTTTTCCCTTTTACTTCTTTATCCTGTAGAATTTACTTTTATTATATAATATATTCTAAATTAACGATAGTAATACTTTATGACTATTCTGATTATATTTTTTGTAAAATATTACAAATTCATACCGACCTAAGTACAGATAAATTTTCTAGAATGTTAAATAATAAATATGGTTTCTTGGCATATTCAATTGTTTCTTTTTTTATGTGCATATATGCATGTCTTCAGAACTACAAAGACTAAAGAAAATTTCTATTGTTCGTTGCAACATTAAGCTCACATTATTTGTGTTCTTTTCTCACACAATAATTGCAAACTTTCTCACTGCTGGCCTCTTTTCTTAATGTATTCTTCTTCTTTTCCAAGTGTTCTGTCTACTGCCTTCAGATCTCCGGGGACCAATAGCCTTTCTAGAAAGAGACTAATTAAACTCGCATCCAGGAAAGTCTCAAGTGGGACAGCCACTCAGACGGCAGTACCAACTTGCAGCAACTCGCTGTGAAACTTGTCAAGGCCAGGTACAAGTCCCAAATGAGATCAAACAAGATGCTTGTCAGCTACGGTTTAGTTCCGGAAGTGTTAAACAACTTTATACCGCAACATAGCAGGAAAATTAAACGAATTGTAGTTATTTGTTCTACAAGAGTAAATAACGGTTTCTTTATCTCGTAAAATGTGCTATGATGAATTTTCCACATTGTTTTAGAACTTGGAGTTGATATAAACAATAGACAGACAGTTGATAATGGTAAATTTACAAAGATACAGTAAACCATAAATAATACATGGTAAAATTAAATTTAGTTAGTAGCCCTACTGATGCTGAGATTCGAGCGACAGTATTTTTTATTAATATTTATTTCACATTTACATAGCTTACCCTTAACCGCTTTAAATCCCAACCAACACCACTACCCCTTAATCTACCAGGAAAATCTCAAATCTTGCCTCATGGAATTCAAAATTTTCTTTCTTTCTTTTCTTATAGGATTAGAACTCCGTTTCATCGTAATCGAGTAATTTTACCATAGTTGATAGTAGAAAATTATTTAGTATGTATATGTAAAAACTTGCAACATGGAGTGGGTTATGACACATATCAAGTTTTATTAAAATCTAATATAATTTACGAGAGTTAATATGGGAGCAGACAAACAAAGAACAGATATGCAAATGCCAATTCAGTCAAATAATAGAAACTCGCCATGATGGCTTCAATTACGATTAAAAGATTTAATAATTTTCAACAAAGTGGTTCGATTTTGATATACTGCAATATGACGTATAAATATATTTTTTCAGTCTTTGCAATCGTTGCACCGCTTGGGATTAAAGTCTGTCAAAAACATATGGGTGAATTATCTCCCCCCTAGATAAAAAAAAAGAAGATACAAGTTGATTTTCGTGACAAATATTTATGAAGGAAAATTTCCTTTGAGGCTTTTCAATGACGGAGTTAAAATCAATAAAGAATAAAGAATGTATTTATCTCCCTTTTTCAGTAACTAAAACTACGGTATGTTCCACGATAACTTTCGTTAAAAGAAAAGTTTCCTTGGAATTAGGGATATATATATATATATATATATATATATATATATATATATATATATATATATATATATATATATATATATATATATATATATATATATGCTTCTGTAGCTTTCCAGTCATCCTCAGTGCTTGGCTTAAGAATCAGTCAAGAATAAGGGAGTAAATTTAACTACTACTTCTCTACTCCCCGTGCGATTTAGGTAATATGCAATCTGATAGTTCTCGGTAAAAAAAAAAAAAAAAAAAAAAAAAAAAAAAGAAAAGAAAAGAAAAAGAAATACATATATATTCAATTTTGATTCAGTATTGTGTCTACGTTCAATGAGGCTTTCCCACAAATAAAACTGTTTAGAGCAGAAATGAATTCATAATGAATATGTGAATGAAACCCGTCTCCCATTGGCTTAACTAGCTATTTTATTAGGGTGAATGAAGTCTTACTTTGAGGATGGAAAGAACTTTACCTGTGGTCCAATGGAGTTGTAAGGGAGGCAACACTATGCACTGAAGAGTACTTCTATTCACGCCAATGCCCTCTCTCAGATTTTAAAAAAAAGAAAATGTTCAACAAATATTTCGTAAAAGGAAAAAAAGAAAGATTTTTTTTTTATGAAATACCGAAACTGATAAAGATTAAGACAATTGAAATCTGAACTTGTTTTATAAGAAATCTATGAGCTTTCCCTCGCTTCTACAATCCACATTGCTAGTTCTATAATACAGCATATATAACTAACCGAACTATGGATAACTTTGACATAAATGATATTGTGAATGATATTCAGAGATATTGTTGTGGCTATTAACAAAAGAGAAAACTTTACTAATATTAATAGTATACCGGTAACATGTTACTATGATTTATTCAGATATATATTTTGACCTCTGTTTGCTAGAGACGTAGATTGAGATGAAGCTTAGGCCTTCAACCTATTACTTTTCTTTATGATGTACATCTGTAATCGATTTCAAAAAATAGGAGGTTGTCAGCTCAATTCGTTTATATACATAGTGTTCAGAAACAACTTCAAAATCTTTTGGGAAGTGATTGCTGATACTAAAATAAGATTTAAAAAACAAATAGAACAATCTGCTTTTACAAATAATTTCTTGCGGCTCTATGGTCAATCGGAAACTTGTCAGGAAAATGCAGAAACAGCCGTAACTTGAGAATGGAATGTCAGATATGAAAGAACATTCATTATACTTAGTCGTAGATGTCAATAATACACAATTGTTGGGGTTGGAGGGACGGCGAAAGGGTAATCATCAGACAAATTAGGAAATACATTCGGTGTTCAATGCAAAATAAATGCAGAAGCATTTGTTAAGGAAGAAAGGCCATATGAGGCATAAATTCTGCATGCAGATTAATCTTCGTATTTAAAAGACTTCGGCACATAGAGGACAGGATGCTCGGTGGTAACAACAAAGAACTTCAGGAACTGATTCCTTACACGAAGACGTGAAAATTTGATGGACAACCGTGGCTGCACCAATATGTCATTTCGTAGCTGCAGTCCGCGGAAAATTTGACTAAACGGTGCTGAAAATGACCTAACTCGAGAACGAAGTACCGGATCGGGGTCAGATAAAAATGTATAGAAATTACTTTTATCCTTGGGTTGTAGTAGTGAATCAGTGCATGTAGAACAGGGGTGGCGCAAGAGTTAACCTCGAAAGAAGGAAACTTCTGAGATCTTCTAAACGACCACTATGTATTGGTCATCATTGCTGCTGCACAGACGTAATTGTAAACACTTCGCGGTGCATTAATGGAGAACAAAATTAACGTACTTCACCAACATCAACATTTTCTGACGATAAATTTGTTTTGGGATTCCCAGTGGGAGCACTCGGTCGAAAAAGTGTAAAACGCATTTTTAGACCAGCTACCGGTACCCGAATGAGGTTTTCCTGGTTTTTTCTCATTTACACCATGTGGTACCTAACTTACAGGTATCAGGCCGCTTCCTTCCTCCCCCAATCCCTTTCTTCCTTTCCTTTCCCCGGATAGTGTGTTCGCCGAGGGACGTCATCTCTCCTGTACGTGACGAGCTAAATAGCCTTAGATGCTGAGAGCCCAGAAATCTAAAATCCTAAATCTTAAATTGGTTTTGGGAAACGTTCTCCTCGTTGATCACGATTAGTCATTGTTCTGATTACTTTTTTTTATCGTCGTAGACGATCGATTTGTTCATCAGGAGTGGCAATCCGATGCAGGAATCTTCTCGGATTATACCATACACTAAGAAAACTGCACACTTCCAAACACTAGTAGCCGATATTTTAATAACTCATGTAGTACGCATGAGTCCAACTGTGCCACCTTACTGATTGCGGAGAGCAGCTGAACAGCTCATCTGTAATTGCAAGGACACTTCTATTTTTACGGTGTTTCTGAGAAGATGATCAGAAACATGTTGTTGGTCGATGTCCATGAAGTTCATTTATCAGCGTTCTGTCACCACAAAATTTTACAGACCAACGGCGTATTGCCCTTTTACGATGTATGTTAACGTAGTGTTATATTAGACGCTTATGAAATTCATATAACACGTACTGAACCAAGTTTATTATTGGTCAAGTCAAGCGTGGACCAAAGAACACCGTAGATGCGTTTTGGAACAGGATGATAAACTTGGCGGCGCCAAGTGGGGGCTGAGGAGCGTGACAAAATCTTTTTTTCTTAAGGTAAATTTTAAAAAATTCACACCCTTAGTTTTCAAGATATCAGAATAAAATTTTGCATAGGATTGTGTGCACCTTTGAGTATTTCTCAGTTTCTTTTAAGATCCCTACGTGAACGCGGGCCCGAGGGGCGCAAATATTTCGAGGGGTGACTTTTTCAGATTAATTTCCGTTTTTTTCGAAATTCCTGGTTCAGGTGTATGATACGGATATGTGTGTGGTACCGCTTGAAAGGGCACGTTATACAAAGAAAATGTATGAATCATGATCCTAGACCTGTTGCAGAAAATTTGTACATTATGAACTACGTACTGTATATAAATCTATAGACCCTATATCTATATATTTTTGACCTTCAGACAAATTTTGAAAAATTCTCTCGTCCTTATTTTTCAAAACATCAGATTGAAACTTTGTGCACGCATTGTTCATACATCTAAGTATTTCTCAGGTGATTTTTGAGATGTCTACGTCAACCCTGGCCCGGGCCAGAGCGGTTCAAACTTTCCGAAAAGGGGATTTTTTCGGAAAATTTCTTGGATTTTTTCAAATTTCCCGTTTCTGTGCATGATAAGAGCATGTAAGTGGTATCCTTTAAATGGTTGCTTTATTCTGAAGAGAATGAGGTATGAACCATTATCCTACGATAAATAGTAATGTTGCAGAATTTTTTTAGAATATATATATATATATATATATATATATGTACGTGTGTGTGTAACAAATGGATCACCTTCAGATTTTCAAAATGTTTTCCCGTCCTTTGTTTTCAAGATATAAGATAGGAATTTCGCACGAGCATTGTGTGTAACTCTAAGTATTTCTCAGGTAATTTTGAGTGTTTACGTTAACTATGGTCTGGGCCAGAGGGGCTCAAATTTTCCGGAAATGGGATTTTTCGGAAAATTTGCTGGATTTTCCCTAATGCTTCATTTCTGAGGCATCACATGATCATTCGAGTGGTATTCTTTGAAAGGTTGCTTTATTCTGAAGAGTATGAGGTACGAACCATTATTCTATGATAAACAGTATCCAATATTGTTGGAAATTTTTAGAATATACATATATATATATATATATATATATATATATATATATATATATATATATATATATATATATATATAAATATGGATGACCTTCAGGTTTTCAAAAACATTTTCCGCCCTTTGTTTTCAAAATATAAAACTGAAATTTTGAAATGCATTGTGTACATGACTGCATATTTTCAAGTAATGCTAAGAACAGGCCAGAGAGGCGCAAATATTTGAATTTTTTTTTTCGAGATAACTCCTGGTTTTCTCCAATTTTCCCGTTTCTTTTATATTTATATAAGCTGTTTGACTGAATGTCTGAAAACGCTGAAAAGAAAGTGCACAATATGCATTGTAATGTTCTTAGCTACTTGAAAGCTACAATGTCAGACACCGAAACCAACTGTGATAAATTTAAATGTATAAGATATGATAAAAGTAAAACAGTTTTTGGTTATTTTCAACGTCAGCGTCATTTGCTATTGCATTATGGTTAGAAAGGCGAACGCAGAACCCGTTGACTGCCTTTGTCATATTTGCCGATTTTCACCATGCTTGTGATAAAATATGGCAAACCCCAAGTTTAAATGTCAACCATTATCATCACGGATTTAAGGACTTGGCACAAATTTGTAATGTGCATTCTTTCAGTGATCTGAAGAGAGATTTCTCAGTTGGTTATAGCCAATTATTTGAAGTCAGAAAGAGTTGTACTTTGAAGTAAAATATGTTTTGTGCTTATAATATTTTTCAAAACATTCTCTTTCAAGTTGAAAAAGGTACTGTATGCATAATATAAAAATGTTTCATTGTTTATCTGATAATTATTCAGTTCATGTTTATTGTAACTGCTCATTTTGTACAAAATGAATATGTTCATATTATACGTAATGACAATGTTTAGTAATTTTGCAACATAGCAGTTAGAATGTAATCGGGCAGATCCATCCTTTGCTGTGTAGTGATAATGAAATGTCCGTAGATTACCATTATGAGCTAACTTTTGTATTCAAAAGATCATAGTGCATGGATTCCTTATATCCATGATACTGAAATTTACAAAGACGAAAATGTGAAGACGAAATAACGACAATTACTCACCTTTGTTTTTCAAAGTAACACAAAATAACAGCACAACCGTCGTGTACATTTGTACGCAGGTTTAACTTGTGCATACAATGTTGTTAACTAACAAATTGAGTTTTAGATTAATTCCCCTATGAGCACGGTAATACTCTGAAAATCTTAGTTCTGCCCATATTACCCAAAATTACCCTACTCTATATTTTTGAAAACGAACAAGTGTGTACCTACAGAAAGCTTTATCCATATGCGTATACGAGGTAATATTTATGTATTCTTCGGTTTATTGTCCGATACATAACCTACGTATTATAGGTAGGTTGGTGCGAATCAAATGTACGCTACAGAGACGTCATTTCCTAAGGCTAAAACGAAAAGCAAAGAAAACTTGATTAATCAAAATAGTCGCAGTTTCCAACCATATACTTTTTTCATCAATCAGGCAACAATTGACTTCCGCGGTGAAGAAGTCTGGAGTCTGCAATGCGAAGAAATCCTCAACCACACGTTGTACTGCCCGATGATCAGGGAAGTTTTTCCCCAAGAAGTGGGATCGAGATCCTGGAAGAAGTGATAGTCAGTTGGAGTGATATTGAGGGAATGTGATGGTTGACGAAATATTTCATGCTGAAACTCATGGTTCTTTGTGCGACAAGTCCGGACTCAATGTCTATTGTTCATTGCTGGAGATTTTTGGACATGTTTGTGTTGTATTTCATAGAGTTTAGCATTGTAACGATCTCCAGAGATGGTTTCTTCTAGATGTAGAAGGACGTTATAAACCACTGTTATTATAGACCATCGTACCAGAAACATCTTCCTAGGTTTTAGAAACAGTTTTAGACGTTGATCGAGATCTAACCATTATCATGACTGCTTACAATTGACAAAGTAGATTCAATTTTCATCTGAAGTAACAATTTCATGCGGGAATTTTTCCCAGAAATTTCACATCTCCAGATGGTGATTCTTGTTGGCTAGTGTCATCTCATGTGTCACAAATAAGTCCAACTTTTTCACTTTACCAAATGCACGGTGCCACCGAACTACAGATACACGTATATACCTAACTCGTCTTCAATGACCTACTTTCCCAAGTGTCGCTTCCACGCTGTTCTTGAAGAGCTCATCCGAACATGATGTTGGTCGGTGCTGTCACTGGAACTAAATTTGAAAAACAACGGCGAATCTTGCATTCATTCACCATTCCTGACCAAGTTTAGCTGTTTGGTATGCAGTATGTCCCAGATTGAATCGCAGATAAAACTCACTCGCAAATTATGCATCCTCATATTACATACTACATTCTCATACTACTAGTGCTCTTACATACTACCCTGTTCAACAACTCATAGCGTCTCGACTGTCTGAATTCTCCTGTCTATATTCCGGTCGTGTATAGAGTTTTTGACGTTAATCGTTTGGCCTTAATTAATCCGTGTGTTGTGTTGCTGAGTTAAGTTTCCTGCCATACATTTCATTCTTACTAACCTAATATCTTTCCGTAGATTTCCCTAAGGTTGTTAGTTAAGAAATAATGCACTTCTCCTGTACGCATGTTCTTTTCCAAGGTATGAAGAGTTTTATCGGTATTGAATTGCGGATTTGGATGGTCATTTGTATAGTAAAGCCACCCTCTTACCAGTATTTGTGGAAGAATTGGTTTCGAAGATCTGGTAAGATAATATTGGTAAATCGGAATTAATCTTTTCTAACTTGCCTTCAAATAGTTGTGAACTTTGTCTCACTGTCCAAACTTTTTCCTTTCTTTCTTAAAATGTTTATACAGTATTTCTGGAAATTTCTCAAGAAAACGATGGTTAATCTGAAAACCAATTGTAATTCTTGTAGTTCTTGATGGAAAATTTTCCAGCACGCACGCACTGGACTTTCTGTATAATGACAACGAAATATTTTACTTATACTGGATTACACTGGATTAGTAACTAGATTTAACCACATTATGTCATGTTTATCTCTCACTCAACAAAATACTAATCGCGACAAGAATATTATTCGTTAGCATTTATTAGCGGAACGAAATGTTAAAAAGCTACATTCCATTCACTCCGAGCTTAGGGTCAATGGATCCTAGTTTGCCAAAGTTTATGGGTTCCCTTTGTTTTTGTCTCTCATTATGTTCTTGTGGACGATATCGGAAAATGAAATTTACATAACTAAACGGGCCCCACATTTATACAGAAATCGGCTCACAGTGGTCGGAATGATGAGAAAACGCCGCGAAACTATTTGCAGACGTATTGAAAGCGTGGTTCTGTCGATATGATATTTTTTCATGGCACATTAGGCTATTTTCGATTGTTCTGCTGTAATGTGAATAATAATTTACAGTTTATTGTCAGTTATGACGGTTGAATATGTAGATGTCGAAAAAGTCGACATTTTCAAAATCAAGTTTACAAATACTATCTTGGGTCGTTATGAAAAATAATAATTTAGAACTTGTGGTAATGCAATTATTATTAAATTTGCAGAGAAGATATCATTATAAATAAAATAAACATGTGTTCGGACAGTAATGAAAATCTACATATAAACAAGAACAATAAAGTTAACCAAAAGTCAGTCCGTGTAAGAAATAGTTACAGAAACCAAAGTATCTCGCAAGACGTATATTTGAAACCAAAACAGTGGGAGTTGTCTAATCAAGTACAATAAAAATCACAAAATTCGATTGTGAAATTAATCACTTTCAAAAGTCTCTGGTGTCGAAATATGAGATTGGTGATGGCTATTTAAAACTTGTACCATTTCGTTCGGCATGTTGTTATGATTTGGGATATCCTGAGTCTGAGTGATGAAAGTATCGTGTCAGACGATGACAAAAAATGTGTAGCAAGTCTAGGTTTGTATCCTTCCTAAAGTTTTTCCGGTACCATTTCTCGCGATACCTGTGGAAGTCTGTTTCGAGACTTCTGAGCTTCTTCACTTGGCATCTCTATTGGGAGAGGAACTACGGGCATGGTAAATTATCCAGCGATTTACTATGTGCGCGAAGACTTGTCTAGGTGGCAAAACGACACGACACAACGGAACTAACAGTCAATCTCTGTGAGCATTGAGCGCGCGCCGGCGTTCATTGAAGCTCGCTTCGTTTTTCAAGAAGCAGATAGTAGCAGCTAATTCTAATAAAAATCATTAATTGAGAGATCACAGAAAATATTAAGATGAAAGTGAACTTTGGACTTGCTAGGAAAATTTTTAATGTCTACAAATATATAGCAAAGCATTGATGTTAAGTATAGTGTTGTAAAAATGCCTCCAGTGCTCATACGAAGTGCCTCAGAGGCATGCTATTGGAGAGGATTGCTATTGTTCTGGTCAACAATGCCAATATATAACATCTCATAACTATTACTTAAGAGCAGGGTAAAAGTGAGGTGGAACGCGGGGGAATGCCGTCTCCCAACCTCGAAGAGATATGTACGTGTCCCCTCCAGTTCCTAAAAAATTACAATGGGCAAAGATAGACCGGGGAAACGGCGTCACGTCATGCCGCTACCTACCGTCCCTTTACCTTTTCAGATCCACTTTTACCCCAGCTTAAGAGTAACAGTTCCGTCATACTACCACACATGAAAAACATTTTTACAAGAATGGAAATTATCCACTTTCGACAGGTGTTTTTTCATGAACGAGTGATGCCAGGATGAAAAATCTGTTCTATATAGAGTGGACATTTCCCTACTAAAAGACTATAGACGTTCGTTTCAGTGATGGAGTTCATTTTTTGTTTCGTTCAGCTTTTTTTGCTATTTCGACCACTGTGCGGCGCCACTGGCATGCATTTATTTATGGGGGCGCGGTGGCTCAGTGGGAGAGCGTTCACCTCCGGTGCTTTGAATCCCTGGTTCAATCCCAGCTCGCGCCGTGTGGACTTTGTGGTGGACAAACACCGTGTTCGGGGGTTTTCTCGGGGTTCTCCCGTTTCCTCCTACTTTCTTCATTCCACCACTTTATTAGTTTCTCATAATCAACGTCTCCTTTAGCCTAACCGGCATAACCGGATGTAAAACTGAAAGATTCCATTTCATTTTTTTGCATTCATTAATTTGCGGGTTTCTATTATAACTGAAAAATCAGTTTACATTGAAACTTTAACATGAAGAAAGAAAGAAAACATTTCCAAAGAAGTCGGCTATGATCTATTTATTTAGGGTACCATAACAGTATTACCCGAGTAAGACTGAGAAAACCTATCAAGATGTCCAACCTCAGAATTTAAGCCCGAAATTTTTCCAATTGCGTTGCACCCGTGCTAATTACTCTTTACGTTTGATCTTATTTAAGTCTAAGAAATTACCATGAAAATAATGCCATTTCGTTATAAACTCATGCACTGCATGCTAAAAAAAGTTATTTTAGTGTGCCTTTTTATTGTTTGTTATATCAAGTATTAGATCCTTGGAAATGAATTTGGCACTAAAGTTTCTTTTACTCTATTTTCTTTGTTCGGTTGAGTTGAGAAGGAATGGGATAAGACAAGTGTTTTCTCGCTGAGTTTAAGGTCTTAAATGGAAAGTAACGATGATTAATGACGAAACGAGCTTTCCCTCTTCAAATTGATGTCTGATTAATGAGTAAAACCAAAGAACTGAGTTGTTACATTTGAAGGTTCAACAATCAATAATATTCTAGTTCTCCCACTTAGAGCGTACAATATCTGCGTTTGCAAGACCTGAATTGAAAATGTATTTTTCCCTTTTCCTTTCAGTTGAACTCGTTCTAGTTTTTATACTCAACTCATGCCACACGTACCAATCGGTGGACAGTCAAAGTCGCAATACAGATTTATTGTTAAGCAGAAATACATCCTGAGTGCGAAAACGTGTATTAAATCTTCTGTTTTCTGTGACTAAATAATAGGTCTCATTTATAATGAAAATAAGTGTAACTGGAAGCATTACGTAATAGCTTTGCGTGTTTACAATTTTAACAGAAAAGAACAACTGTCAAACTCGTATGCAGCAACTGCAAATGTTCGCCGTTTCAAACGCACCTCCCAGCCCGAATGCGCTGACAATCTAAAATACACTTGATGTTGCATTGCTAAGTATAAGAATTGGTATTTCTAGTGGTAACGCAAACGTCAGTAAGTCAGGGACTTCGTGAAACTAATATAACCCACACGCATCTTTACCTTGGTGCGCAGACGACTTACACTACCATGTCGAAACATTATGTACAGTACATAATCTAATTGGTGACCCTCTAAGTAAAACCTTGCAGTTGGTTCGTGAAAATATTTATTTCGTGAAATAGAAAAGTTCTATTGTTCCTGAAGTCTTAACATGTTTTCGTAACAGAAGACCGTGGCCTCGACACGTTAGGTTTCGTCAAGTAGAGTAAGAGAAAGCAGAAGTAAATATGTTTTATGCATTCTGAGGCGTATAAATAATTTTAGTGGCGGATTTAGTTGCAGATGTTGGAGAGTTTACACAAGACTAAACAAATAGTGTCCTTTATATGATATTGTTTGTCCTGTTAAACGTGGAGAAGGCATCTGATAGATATTTGATTCACGATGATAAACTGATAAAATCAAAAGCATCAGATTACATTATAGATTTAGTTCTGCACCACTTAACTTTTACGAAATTCTTCATCTCATATGAAAATAAATAACACCCTGTTTTAGGCTCCAAGTTAGCACTTCTACTTTTCAAAATGTACGCAAACGAAATATCAAAAACACCAAAAGTAAACATTGCAATGTATGCAGTTGTCACGATAATAAAAACTATCTTAGAAACAGAATCGAGTTACATATACAATTGTGGAAAATTAAAGACAACGTCGTAAAATGGGAGTTTTAAGAACTTGTTGATTGCTTTTGAAAATGGAGCACGTGAACCAAAAAAGAACCTTTGATAATACAAATCAGTTGGCTTGATATAGTAACGTTTTAAATCCTTCTAGGAAATTGTCTTAGAATAATGTGTCCTAGTGAACACTAATATAATCATATATATATATATATATATATATATATATATATATATATATATATATATATATATATATATATATATATATATATATATATATATATATATATATATATATATATATATATATATATATATATATATATATATATATATATATATATATATTGCTTAATTGGGATCGTAGCAAGTCTTATGCGAAAGTAGTAAGGAATTGGGGATGCACTGACGAACCAACATTTGAGCGAATTAAATGAACAGATTCAAATTTATACCTTTTAATATACGAATTTGTTACCTTCCTATTGATAAATGAGTCTATTGGCCTAGGATGAAAGTCATATCATACTCAGAGAGACTTTGTGTACATACCTCTTTTGATGTCCATACCGGGCCCACTACTTCTCTTTTCGTTGGATGTCTTTTCACTTATGATCACAAAGACGACGGACCGAGGTTCTAACCAGAATCATCCTTAGCCTTACTGTAGTCTGGATTTTATTCAGAAGTCACTTCCTAGGTTCAATTCAGCAGTTTTCTATCATTGAACCCGGCAGTACACTAAAGAATGCGGAATCCAGACAGGGTGGTATGATCAGAACACTATAATTCTTTATGTGTTTTCGTAAGTATCCAGTAAGCCCTAAAAATGACTTCACTTTTTTAACTGTTGTAGGACGAGGAAAATCTTTCACAGCATTAAGTAAATGCGGCGCAATTTGTATACCACGCTCGGATACAAGATCTCCCAAAATCAATGCTTCATTATAAAATAACTAAGTTTTCTTAACTCCTAATCTCACATTAGCTCTACGAAGTCTCTTAAATACTTCTTCCATTGAATTGAGCATAGAGGAAAAGTCTTTAGAATAAAATATGAAATCGTCCACAAACGTGGAGAATTCAGAGGCTGAAATACCTGCAGTTATCATAGCTACTAAGCGACACATCACTGAGGAAGAAATACATAATCCCTGGGGCATACAATTGTACTCTCAACTACCAATATTAGGAATGCAAAAAGCTGTTTTAGGTTTAGAACTCTCCGTCAGTTCAATGTTAAAAAATCCAGAATTTAAATCAAGAACACTGAACCACTTGCAACCTGCTAAATTCGTAAATATTTGCTCCATGGACGGTATTGCAAAATTCTCATTTTTTCGCACAATCCGATTCAAAAATCGAAAATCAGATATAAATCTATAACCACCTTGAGGTTTCTTTACAAGAAGAACAGTATTATTAAATCCTGAAGACCTAGACTTACGTATCACACCCTGAGATTCTAATTTTTCTAATTAATCTCTCATTTGATCTACCAAGTGCAATGGAACAGGATACTGCTTTACATTAACAATAGAGCCATCAGTAGAAATATCACACTTAATTAGACTAGTAACACCTGTACAAGTTTGATCCCAAGAAAATGTATCGCTGTATTTAAAAATTAAGTTTAAAATTGTGTCCTTTTGAGACTGAGGGAAAGCCGGATTCACATTTAACAAAGAAGGATTATAGCGCTCCTGGTGATACTCTATACGCTTTCTAAGGTCTTCTTTTTCAGTTTCACTTAACTCACTTTCCCAGTCTAGTGCCTTTTCACCTTCTCCATCTTCCTCAAATATTTTACAAACAACATCACAAGGCGATGCATAACCAATAACTGTATTCTTCTTTAAAACTACATTGTGAGGATTTAGATTTATAATGAGAATCAGTCTATTCTGATTTGGCAACAATGCATTGGGAATAAAAATATTGCGCTTTAACAGCAAATCTACGTTTGGTTCAAAACACGAACATTCCTCTACATTCTGAACATTTACTAAGTCTAGGAACAAAAGTACGTGTGTGAGGCTGAAGTTTTGTTTTGACCTTTAATACTAATTGAGGCTGTCCTTGTATATTGACTTTTGACAAAATACTATCTGGCAAAACATACTGTATTTTATGAGAATTAGTAAAATTTGATTTGGGAGGTTTACCATATCTATACAATGTCAGTGTCAAGTCGGAAAAAGAAATGGAGGCATTTTGATGACTTAGAAAATCAATGCCCAATAAAGGTTTAGAATTCAAAGGTATAATTCTAAAACAATGTACGTAAGACTTATTTCCTAAGAAAAATTTCAAAAATATTACTTCCTTTGAAATAATTTTAGCACCAGACACCCCTATGAGATTGCTAGTAATTTTTACACGTTTCACGTTTTCTGGAACCAAATGCTCAAGCCAAACCGAAATCATGGCTGCAGTATCAATTGCTAAGACCTGTTGCATTCCATTAACTTTAGCTGTAATAAGACATAACCTTGATTCTACTCTTATGGGGATTTGATGCTTTTGAATATCTACCAGATCCCCCCTTCGATCCGTAGATGATTCTAGTTTAAATTTTGCTTAGGAGCTCGACAAAATCTAGCAATGTGGTTTATTCCTTTGCAGGCCCTACATATTATAGGTTTGTACGAATCAGAATTATTTTGACCTGTGTTCTGGTTACTGGCTGAACTACCCTGTGCTTCGTTCTCCCGGTTAAAATATTCTGAGTTTGCGGCTTTTTCTTCTTGTAATTATTGTTATATTTTTTCTTATCCTTCATGGATGATTCAAGAGCTAACACAAGATTCTGCATATTTTCGCATACTTTCTCAATATCAGTTTGGGAATTAGAGGTGCTAACCTCACGCTTACTCGTCTCATTATGGCTTTGAGCTAAAGCTTGTTTAACCTCCCCTAATTCTTTAGAAAGTTTCTGTATTTCATTGTTATGAAAAGAATTTTGAGCTAGTACCGGCGGTTGATAAGTACGTGGTAAATGATACGAAGAAAGAAGTGAAGAATCATATTGCATATGCGGAAAGGAATGAGAATTTCCCTGTACATGAGGGAACAATGGTGTCTGACCAGACATCCAAGAGCTACCAGGAAAATTGTAAGGTATTCCCTGCGGAATGAAGGGATTTTGTGCATAAGCATTAATTTCTTGCTGTTCTTCCTTAATACGTTCCCTTAACTAAGCTTGTTTCTTTTCGATCTACACTGTTCAACTGCTTTATTAATTCGTCCACTGAGCCAAAATGCTTGTCAGCAACTACACTCATGTACTTGGACCTAAGACCGTCTATAATATACGTAATTGTCTGCTGAACGGCAGCAATGGGCAAATACAACGCAACTAATCTGGCTTTTCGAATGGCGTACATTTGTGGAGATTCACTAATAGATTGCTTAGCCCTACGTAACGTGTCTTCTACTGTTAAAGGCGAAGATATGCCTCTAAAAGTTGAAATCATGTCTTTCTTTACATCGTCATAAGATTTTCCATCATATGTACCTTCCTTCTTATAATTTAAGAACCAATCAAAAGCTAAATCTGTCAAACAAGTAGGCAAAACCTCTTTCAGCTTGTCATTATTCCACTTATAATATCTTGCGGCGTTTTCTAACTGTTCAAAACATAAATCTACTTTATGAGGCTCATAACCTATATAAGACGGAATTTTCACTAACTGTCCTATACACTCCATAAAATTATTCCGATTTTCACTAGTCATTTTGCTACGTTGTGATTCTAATTGCCTACGAAGTTGCCCCCTCGTACGTACGCCACTAAAGACCTCCGTGGTTATTGAAACAGAATATTCCGCTAATACACACAAAAGGAAGTTTCAACTCAGCATATTCATAATAGCGTTGGCAAACGAAGCCTTTAACACAAAGCAAGAAAAGAATGCATTACTACGCATACAAGAGAAAAAAGAAAAAAAGAGGGGAAAAAAAGACAACGAATATTACTCGAAAACAACACGACATATGAGACAGTTCAAACAGCAGATTCTGATTCGTCAAAAACAAAAGAAAATAAGAATAATCTATACAACAACCTTTACAATGCCAATCATGAAATGGATTCTAAATAAATTCATATTTTATTCTAAAAAAAAAGTTGAGTATTATGAGCACTACTAAATAATGGGGAAAAATCAGAAGAGAGGAAAAAGAATAAATAAGTGCTTGAGACCAGCATTCCACTATGCTTAATTGGGATCGTAGCAAGTCTTATGCGAGAGTAGTAAGGAATTGGGGATGCACTGAAGAACCAACATTTGAGCGAATTAAATGAACAGATTCAAATTTATACCTTTTAATATACGAATTTGTTCCCTTCCTATTGATAAATGAGTCTATTGGCCTAGGATGAAAGTCATATCATACTCAGAGAGACTTTGTGTACATACCTCTTTTGATGTCCATACCGGGCCCACTACTTCTCTTTTCGTTGGATGTCTTTTCACTTATGATCACAAAGACGACGGACCGAGGTTCTAACCAGAATCATCCTTAGCCTTACTGTAGTCTGGATTTTATTCAGAAGTCACTTCCTAGGTTCAATTCAGCAGTTTTCTATCATTGAACCCGGCAGTACACTAAAGAATGCGGAATGCAGACAGGGTGGTATGATCAGAACAGAGCAATGTACTCACAGAAAATACTGTAAAACTTCAATGGATCGTTCTCTCCAAGTATGATACAAACAATATATATATAGATATATATATAGGAAAGGTGCCGAATATCGGATACTGTTTGAAAAAAAGGAATAAAAACTTTTCCAACAGATATTTTATTGATATCGCCTTTTCTAAAGGTTCTACTACGTTTGTAGACTATAATTTAAAAGTTTCGAAGCAATAAGGAAACATGAAAAGAAAGATATATACACTTTAGTGCACAGTGGCATTTTTCTTAGTTCTGAAAAAGGTTGCCCAATATCGGATAGTAAGGGGTCTTAATATTGGACGGAAATAAATTAGAAAGGTTTAAGAAAAGCCACAATTGGAGAAGACTGTGAAATGTTTTAATTATATTACATGGTGTAAATATATACAAAACGTAAAGTTGTAAAACACGTAGATTTAACGTGTTCTATAAAATAGACTACTTTCTAAATATGTGCATATATAAATTTATCTCAACTAAACAATGTTCTACAAAATCGTAGGCATTTCCAACATGTTGATTTACTTTGAACTAAACATGGTTCTATCAAACAGACAACTTTCTAAAGATGTAGATTTTCTGGTACTTAAACATTGTTCAACAAAAGAGGCTACTTTCTAATAATGTAGATTTATTTATAACTAAACGTTGTTCTACTCATCTGTAGTAGGATCTACCAAGAAGTTAAATTACTGGCAATAATCATAAACAAAGGATTTCCACGTTTTTGTATCAGTTCATATACATAACTCGTGTTCCCATTTAAAACAATGCATACATCGTATACATAGTTCACCACCTTTGTCAAGTTTATACGGCTGTAAACAAAATATTGAAGATTTTGGGAGCCTTAAGGAACCTCATTTTCTTTCCCTTGACGGCAGCAACGGCCTGGAGCATAGCCTCAGAATCCCATTTCTTCTTTCGAGCGATTTCTGTTATCTGCAATAACCGCAGAGTGACATCAGTAACACCGTTCCATAATATCTAATATCCGATATTTGGAACCTCTGTACTATGCGATATTCGGCAACGTAGGTCATGTGGCAACATTGTACTATATACATCATGTAAACAGAAACGAACTATCAAAACATCATGTAATTTAAGATTACTCTTCTTAGATGATGTTATAAGTATAGAATGAATGTGATTAGGTTATATTTATGGACTACATAACACAATCAACTGAAGTATTGAAAATATTTCATAAGGTCAAAATCACAAAACACTTCACCACACAAATAAACATGTTGCGAGAGATATCATAAGTTAGGTGTTTGATGGCCCATCTATTCGTGTTCAGTTACGATAACGGCCGCTAGGCACTTCACACGGAATATTTCTCGGTATCCGATATTGGGAAACCATCCGATATTCGGCAGCTTGATCTATATATATATATATATATATATATATATATATATATATATATATATATATATATATATATATATATATATATATATATATATACAGGGTGCTCATTTATTGTGTAGCTAAAATCCACTGGTAAATTCCTCACATCTAAACAATGAAAGAAGTCCATATGAACATAGGGCGAAAAACGGGTTGTTTCAAAGTTACGAGATGCCGAAATTGAGAAAATTGTAACTTCGTTGCTGCCTAACTCAAAAATTATGGGAGATATCAAATGTGGTTAAAGAGCTATTAGAGGAACTAATACACTCTATACCTAAATACCTACCTTTCAGAGTTGGGTTGTACCGGCGCACATGATTTTAGGGAGACAGGTAGAAGAGCGGATGGTTCTAAGCCAAAAATGTTTCTATGAACATAGGTCAGAATCTCAACGGTTTGCGAGTCACAGTTTGTTAACCATTTTGAAGACTTTCTTACAGAAAAGTATTATTTTACTCGGCATGTGACTGTCGTTGTGAGAAGTGCTAATAGCTCGTTGCATAGGAAAGGGAGTTAGCGTTCGATTGGTGTATAGTATGGCACTCTGGAAAATTACAAAGGAAAATTTCCAAAATTGTCTCGAAAAAAATTTTCTTTTTCTCGATAATTTATGGAAATTGGATGAAACAGTCACCGAGGCAGACAAGGGAAATGGCACAGCACAACTCATTGTATGCCACACACTGATGGAAAGTTGTCGTTAGTTTTCATAGTATAGTGAATGAGAAAAAAAATTGTTACAATTGATGACAGCAGTGGCGAATCCAGGGGACGATAGGGGGTTTCACCCCACCCCCGGAAGAGGAAACATTTTTAAAATTTTATAGCCTATATAAATAAAATCCATCCCAGAGTTTGGAGCTCTTAAAAGTAGCTCTAAGTATAAGTATTACAACTCACCGAACCCCAGAAGTGCGTCCTGGATCCGCCCCTGGATGACGTTTGTGCCAAGTAAGTACCACTTTGTACTCTAAAAATTAGAATTTCCAACCCTACCAGTTTCTAGAAATTTAATTTTCCATTGCAATCTTCCTGGGCATGGCAATCCCTTTTTTGTATTCAATCAAAATAGTATTCGATTCGAACGAGAACGTGCACCCAATTTTCCCCGCATTCACAAAAAACGGAACGGAACATTTGCTTATTATTTGCATGAACAAAATCATGTACGAATAAAGATTAGAAATTGTTATTCAACGAACTGCCAATTTATCACCAAGTCAACACTTCCAGGCCAAAGGCTTATTCAGAATTCATATGAAAATTGTCCAAAAATTTTTAAGACAATTTGTAACAAAAAATATTACATTGTACCTGCACCAATTCAATAAATCTGAAATGCTTACTCAAATATGTGGATCTATTTGCTCTCAAGGTAAACAAGAGGAACGTATTTTTTAAAATTCGACATCACTACTTCGCAAATGAATTTTCGACTATTTCCATTAAGCACTTTAACTCTGGATTGTATTATTGATGGCAACTGAATTTGTAAAATTTTGTATAAGCAAAATTAGAACTTAGACTCCGTTATCGAAACGGAGATATGAGTGGATGGAGACGACTTCACAGAACTGATCCTGTGAATGAGTTCTGTAATTAAAAAAAATTAATATTGTTCATGATCACAAATGGTTGGAGAAAAAAATCCCCCACTCATAAATATTTTGGAGTCCTCAACATATGTAGATGTTTGACTCTCTCTCTCCCAACCAAGTTGTACAAATGCTTATACTATCCATTTAATCTGCCACCTACCCAACAAGTTGTTTTGTGATAATGCTTTCCTTTATTCTTTCTAACATTTGGTACACAGTAGAAAAATATTAGAATAAATTTGTCATCAGTGTTTATAGAAGCACAAACTGATATATATTTGACACAAATTTTTGGTAACATTTTGATTCGAAATGATAAAAGAAATCTGTTGGGCGAGCCAGTTTCGACGTCAAGTTGACTCGAGCATTGAGAATTCAAATTTCTCAAAATTGGTAGTTGCGTAAATTCTAATTTTGGTGGTACAAATTCGTACATATTGAGTACAAATTTTTGATACCGTACTGATTCGAATTGGAAAGAAAAACAAGTTGTGCAGGCCATCTTGAACCGCCAACAAAAAATTCAAATTTCTCGATATTGGTGAAGGTACTAATTCTAATTTTGGTGGTACAAATTCGTACATACTGAGTACAAATATTTGGTATCCTTTTGATTCTAATCGGAAAGAAAATGTGTTGTCTGGGCCAGTTTGTCATCAACTTGGCCCGCCATCAAAAATTCTTTTTCGCGAAATTGGTGGAGGTAGAAATTTTAATTTTGGTGGTAAAAATTGGTATATATTGGGTACAAATCTTTGGTTCGGGTTAAAAAAATAAAGTGCGTTCCAGCTTGACCCGCCAACAAAAATTCAAACGTCTACAACCTGAAAATAGTACAAATTCTTATTTTGCTGGTACAAATTGGCATATATTGGGTACAAATTTTTGGTACCGTTTTAATTCGAATTGGAAAAAAATATGTTTTGTGGATCTGTTTGACCTGCCATCAAAATTCAAATTTCTCGAAATTGATGGGGGTACAAATTCTAACTTTGATGCTAAAACTTGATACATATTGGGTGCAAATTTTTGGTGACTTTTTGATTCGAATTGGAAAGGAAACAAAGATGTGCTGGCCAGGTTGACCTGCCAGGATAAATTCAAATAACTCGAAAATCATATGTATCCTGTGTTCTAAAACTTGGTTAGAATGTTTGCTTGAATTGGGCCCCCAGTTTGGTCTGTTAATTTAACATAATTTACGGCGGTAAAAACGAAACAAATTACGGTACAATCCGGCAAAAACGAAAATTTTCAAATGATACAACTAAATCGTTTGTACAACGTGGTGGTGGGCCAGATTCACACAGTCCTTCAATTTTGTTTTCTTAATTTATCGTAATATGTTATAGTTAAACTAAAACTCATTGTGGTACAACCCAGTACTAACCAAGTACTTTCATATGACATACAAAAGTCATGTGTACCCTGTGTATCAAGTCATGATTTTAGAGCCTGCTTGATCTGGGCCCCATTTTGTTTCGTTAATTTTTCACAATCCAGGACGGTACAAACGAAACAAACTACGGTACAATACGGCAAAAACAAAAATCTTTCAAATGAGCCAACTAAATCGTTTGTACAACGTGGTTTTGGGGGGCAGGTTCACATAGATCACCCCAATTTTGTTTTCTTAATTTTCCATAATCTATGATGGTTAAACTATAACTCATTGAGGTACAACCCTGTACTAACCAAGTACTTTCATATGGCATACAAAAGTCATGTGTACCCGGTGTATCAAGTCATGATTTGAGGGCCTGCTTGATCTGGGTCACCATTGTGTTTCGTTAATTTTTCATAATCCAGAAACGGTACAAACAAAACAAACTACGGTACAATCCAGTACAAACGAAAATCTTTCAAATGAGCCAACTAAATCGTTTTTACAACGTTGGGGAGGGGGGCAGGTTCACACAGCCCCCCATTTTTTTAATTTTTCATAATCTATTATGGTTAAACTAAAACTCATTGTGGTACAATCCACTACTAACCAAGTACTTTTATATGGTATACAAAAGTCATGTGTACCTGGTATATTAAGTCGTTATTTGAGGGCCTGCTTGATCTGGGCCCCATTTTGTTTCGTTATTTTTTCATAATCCAGGACGGTATAAACGAAACTAACTACGGTACAATCCGGTACAAAACGAAAATCTTTCACATAAGCCAATCAAATCAGTCCTAGGGCATTGTGGGGGGAGGGGTTACCTGAACTTGCCCCCACTTTGCTTTCTTAATTTCTCATACTGCAGTACAGTACAAACAAAAATTTTTGCGGTATAAGCCGGTACAAAAAAAAGTACTTTTTATTGATATGCGGAAATCGTTTGTACCGAGAGAAGGTGGGGCCAGGTTCACAAAGGTAGTTAAATTATTTGGTGAGAGTGAACTGAGAATTCCATCGGGAGTTCAAAATTATTACCGAGAATTTAGTAAATCACGAATACTAAGATATAAACTCCTCAAGTTATTATGTAAACTCCTCATTAAGATGTTGAGCAAAAGTAAATTATGTACTGTATAAATGGAAAATAAGCCTTGTATTGTACAATTGAGTAAGATCTGTATATTTTATGTTTAGCTTTGGAATTATAGAATATATAAATTTTTAATTTTTACTTCGTATGGATTTTCTGCAGTGGGCACAAAGCAAAGAATTATGCATATTTTAAGTTCGAATTGCTAATAACAATAAATACCAATGCATTTACTTCAACAAAATTATTCCAGAAGTACCTATGCAGGACTCTTGCAGGTTGATCTTGCGCTAGTATTGTAGGCATGTCGTGGCCTTGGTCTTGCACTCTTAGGTCTTGGTTTGTGTTTTCCATCGGGATTCCTGGTCTTCGTCATGACCTTGGTTTCAGTCTTGCGTGCAAGACCAACTGCTAGGCTGGACTGTGTTCATCATTAATTGAGGATTGAGAACAGGACACGCAGTGACAAAACCCAATTCTAGTTTCTATGCTACTAAAAAGTATACATGAATCAACTTATGATTATTACATAGTTTCTATATGATAATAGAATATCACTAAGAGTGCCACATATACACAACGCGATACAACATTTTCTTGAATTGGAAATTGAAGAAATGCTGTATAAACTTGAACGTTAAAAGAAAGAAAGAAAGAAAACAAAACAAAACTGACATTAGGTCTATTTCCTTCATTCATGTTATTCAAGAAACTGGAGGAAAAGATCATGTCAGTTCAAATTCGGAAGCAGTAAGAGAGGGACAAAGTGAAAGAGAATGAGAGCAAAGAAAAAAATATAATAAAGAAACGAATCAAGAAAAAAGGGACAGTATTTTGTTTTACGACCATGTTTTATTCATTAGCGCTCAGAGATATAAAACTAACGTTTGGCTTTAGGGTCACAGAGAAAGTACAGCTAAGGGAAGACGAGACCTACTAAAGGGCTAAAGGGGGAACGGGGGTAAAAGGGAAGATGATATCGACCAGAACAAAAGATAAAAATAAAATAAGAGGGGAAGAAGAAGAAGAAGAGATGAAAGAGGAAAACACAGCGAAAAGTCAACATTTCAGTTTCCATGGTGACTTGGTGATTTCTTTCCCCTAAAAACCTGTCTTAATCATCTTTTTCAACAAATATATTCCTAAGCTTAATTTGACAACGTAAGGGGGAATTCGGGAGTAAAGATTCAAAAAAAAAAAAAAAAAAAAAAAGTGAAAGCAGGGAAAATGTCTTTCAACAAAGAATGCGTGAAATGTGATCACGCAGTTTTACGAACACTAAGAGTTTTAAATATTGAAATAGAAGAGATTTACCGTGTAATTTCAACTTTTGATTTCAGTAAGCAAATGGAGAACATTCATACTATCTTAATGTTTCTTAAGCTACTTAAATATTTCTCTTTTCTAAACGGAAAATTTACAGCTACTTTGATCTTTAATTAACTTAAACAAACAAATAATGAAAATAGAAAAGTAATAATCGATTACTTGTATCAGATTTTGAAGTATTATATAATCATTTACTTCCATAACACAAGAGAAACAAATCTTAAGTATTGACAATAATTACAAATAACAGGGGTGTTAGAGAATGAGAAAAAAGGTTGAGTTATTCCAGATATTACTAGATATTATTAGACACTAGCTGAAGTCTCATTCTTCGCATGGGGAAAAGTTTGTGGAAAATACTTAAATCACCATTCTTTTCCTAGGATTAGTATTCCAATGAAAGCATAATGAGTACTCGTATGATAAAACTCCATAAAATACATTGCTTTTCTTTGGCATAAATTTGACTCTCATAGAATACATATTTAAATCATATTATGTATTTAAAAAATGATATGATTGAAAGCTAGTTCAAGGTAGGTGATAACTACGTTCTAAAACTCATGGCAAATGGTTGTGTCGTTTTCCCATAAATTCCATCCCACAGAAGACAACTTTCATTTTTGGATCAAAAGATTAATATATTTCAATCAAAAATTTTCTTCTAGGTCTTATATCTAGAGAACTGCGTATAATGTAGCCAAACCCAAACTATCAATTAACTCAGTATGATGTGCTTATTCCGTAGAATATGTGAAAACTCAATTTAGGGGCGTTCAAAAGTTTTGTTGCCCCTGATTCAAAAACTAATTATTGGTCAAGATCGCAACATTTTAATCCATTTTTGGTTATCCTAATTTTCTTGATCTGTGCTAGATCGCATGTGATTAAATATGTAGCGATATTGGAAATGGTATTTTGTAGTCTGGGATATAGGCACATCGTTTTGTGTATTTTATAATAAAAGAGTCCTTTGTATCCGCACGATCAAAAGTTTCACCCATCTCCTTTCAGAGAATGTGACCACGATTTAAGTACAGTTAGGCAGGTTGCATACGAATTTGGGATAGAGTTGTCAATTTGACTAGAGAAGTAAGGAGTAAGTTTGTATAGTAAGGCTCAGATTCCCACCATCAGTACAATATTCATCTCTAAAAATATTCTGATCCCCAGTTTCTCGTTTTCTTGTCTCATACGTTAAGGTAAGCACCACAATACGTATCAGTGTGAGTGTAGATATTTTTATTTTTGAAAATCCTCTTTGCAGTCTATTTGTTGGAACATTCATCCTCAGAGGTGAGATAAATAGAAGAGAAAGGAAGAGATATAATGTATAGGCTCATAGCATTTATTTGATTCACTAAACAACTATATTCGATTTTATTTCGGATGTACTTGCATATGCCAAGGGAAGCTTACTTGCTGTGTCATTGCATTGAAATGCGACATAAAATGATATATTAACATAATTTAGAAATTGTCACAACCCTCTTTAGAAGGAGAATTTTCAAAAATGCTAGAGCATGGCCACTTCTTTAGCTAAGAAGTTTATATAACTAATTTCATCGTTCTAACACGACAAGCTCATGTGATATGTAATTTTTATCGTATATGATAAGTACCTATTTCCATTAAGATACGCACTCTAATGAAGGAGACTTGATAAAAATCCTTCTCAAGCGAAATGTTATGTTTAAGAGTTCATTTCAAACGATCAGTCATACTTCCGTGATGGTGGTGCACAATGTCAATGTCAGTTTTATATACTGACATAACGTTATATTAATTTCTCTCTTAGAAGTGGAATTTCCTGTATCACTGGGGCACGCGAACACATGCATGTAATATGAATTTTGTTATATGTGTATTTTTGTCACCCTACTACAGGATGTTTCGAAAACGCTGGAGTACATTTTAGTTAGGAGTTTAAATGACAAATTTCACATCTTTACTTTAAATGAATTCTTATATTTGGCACTTTCTGAATAGGTATGGGAAATTTTCATAAAGTTGAAATTTAATATTTCGAGATAACATTGAACATAGAAACAACTCTCCTTCAAAATCTGAAACGAAAAAAAGTAGAATGATGGAATATAAAATTCGTAACTACGACCTTTTCATTATGGATCCAATACTTTGCTGCTGAGTTAAATAGAATTCCTTAACTCTAATTCAGAAATTAATATTCCTGGAATGTTAACTTACCAGATCTCAGGTAGCAACATATACAAACTTCAGTCCGCTTACAGTTGAGCTTCCTTTCACTGAGTCAGTTATAGCCATAAATGTCCAAATTTAACCTTGGTTTATTTTAGATATCTTCTAAAGTCTAAATGTTTCTTTGTTTGTCCTTCATAACCGTAGCTTTAATTTGGGTTTCCTGTTTCCTTCCACATTCTTAATTCACTAGCTCTTTGTTATTATTCAACGTTAAGAGCTACACTTATCCCTACCGATTAAAGTAAAAATATTCTACTATATCATTGACGAAAAGGTTATTTTTTGTAATATGTCTTATATTATTTCGCAACCCAGAATTTTTGCTTCAGTTGAAGATCAGTTAATAACCAGGAAATGAAAAACCTTCCTCCAATGTTAAGAAAATCCACAATGCCTTTTGTAGAAATTTTCGTTTTTATTCAACACAGTGTACATGATCTTTGATATGTTCGACGAATGACTTGTGAAAATTAGTAAAATCATTACGAGTTTTATAGAACGTAGTGTCTGTTTGTTGGAGATTATTGGAGTTACCCCTAAAGTTTAGAGTGAAATTAGTGAGCAGGATAAGGGAGGATCTCTCGCTTGTGTTCCAGGTTAAGAACATACTACAAGATTGAGTCATAAGTCTTACAATATTCTGACATATAACATAAATATATTTATTACAGTTCTAGAAAAGCAGATTAAGATCCAACATATAAACCCTTGTATTGGACTGTCTGCAGCCAACTTTCTGCCAGTTCCTTGATTCCATATCGATATCATATCTTGTCCTTAGAGACAAGGAAGTAATTCATTGTTGTTTCCACTTGCTGCCAGTTGGTGAAACATCGTGATTTTAGGAAGTGCGTCCTGGACCAAAACAGGTTGTAATCGGAAATAACAAGGTCAGGACTATATGCCGAGTGTGGCATCATTTCGATGCCATCAAGTTTCTGCATTTTATGTTGCATTTTTCGAGCTGAGTGTGATTTTCCGTTATCCTGTTGCAGTAGGGGGGACTTTTGGTTCACCAATTCAGGATCTTTCTGTCATAGTAAAGCATACATCTGCTCAACTCTTCGGAATATACTTCGATATTAATTGTGAATGAACTCGAAGTGAATTACCACGTAATGGTTCCATCACTCGAAACAGCTCTTTTTGACGATCAATGTTAGAAGTTGGTCCTTGTTCTAACACTCTTCTTGCTCTTTCAGAGTGCGAAAAAGCACACATTTTTTTTTAATTAATACGACAATTCGCTAAGGAAATGCACATCATGCGGATTTTGTAGCAGTTGTCTACACGCATCCACTCTCTGTTGCGTATGAACCACTATCTCGGTCGGTGTCAGGAGACAACTCTGTGACACAATGCGGCTTTATCTGATGGTGTCTTCTCGAATTCTTAAAGATAATGCACCACAATGGACTGGGACATGTCAAGTTAGTTTGACAATCATTGTATACTCGTGGATGGATTTTCTTCCAGGGTAAATTATATAGTCTCAGAGTATATTAGCCTGGGGTGCCCGAACTTCCGTTGTTCTTAGACATTTTTACAACCTCCGCAAAATTTCTGGAACCAAGGGATTGTTATGCTGTGGTTCATTTCACCTTCCCTTTTCGCATGAGTAATGTTTTGGGTTGCCGCTGAGTTATGTTCAAATTTAAACTAATGCAGTATCAGTTCACGGTTCATACCTTGTTGATTATTCATCTTCACTGTCACTGAAAGCATACTTGACATACTGACGGAGTTATAGTCTCCGTGTTAAATGATCTGATTGCCGCACTTCTCTTGGGCTAGTTTGATCTTGTAGTTACAGCTGATCACAACGTATATAAACGCCTGGTGTTTGGATTGCGGAAATACTGCATGACTTATGACTGATTCTTGTAAAACAGAGGTATGTAAAATACATCACAGCATCGTAACCAGTAACAAATACTGTGCTTCTCTTTCTGATAGGAGAAATGATTATTATGACAGTAATACAGCATTTCTTTAAAATGTGACTGTTGTTTCTATTCGTAGAACAAGTAGAAAATGAACCTCAGAAATTGTTTCGTATAGTTATTTATAAACGTATTATAATGTAATAACTTCTTTCCTGTTTCACGATAGTTCAATATATTAATGTAAGTACTTACTTGCAACCCTAATTGCTGCCGACAACAGATGCATGATGGAAGTAAACTTATCAGATTTATGCGCACTCAAATAACAATGTACTGAAATCTTTTTAAAGTGTGGTTACTTAGGCATTAGCTAAACCACGAAAGTAAAAATGATTACTAGAAAAACATAAGGGAATTGACAAGCTAATAAATTCTCTCGATTAAATTTCTGAAGAGAAGATGAATTAGGCAACATTAACACGTGCCATCTTGTTCGAGGTCCGAATTAGTCTATTTTCTTTAACCTCGTGACCTGTATGATTAATTTAGTGATCTTTTCGATGCTTATATATTCTGATTCTGTTGCCGTGTTCTTGTTTATGCTGTAAGTTAAACATCCAATTTGTTAGAAATGTTGGTAATACTTCAATTGTGGCTTGCTATTTTTGAGGCAGTGTCTAAAACGTTTTCCTCTGTTCTACTGTATAAGAAGTAAAGAAAGAAAGGAGAAATGTCTTTTGCTAGCAAAGAAATTATGTTGCTAAATTCATATTGCTATCCATATTTCTGAAGCAAGGCAGTCAAGGGAAGTATTGAAATGGTTTTAGAAGAAATTAGGGAAACCCTTGGAGCAACATTAGTGTAAACAAGGGATATCATTCCATATAAGTTTGTGTGAGTGCAGCGCAAAAGTGGAGTTTTAGTTTATGATTGTCGGCGTTGTAGTTATACTTATTTACTGCGTTATTTGCATTGAGTTTCAATCCGTATATTTGACGAAGATCTTTACGGAATGAGGCGCTAGAACTATAATAAAAAGAGAAAACGTCGAGAATTCCATGGTTCTGAAGAAAATCTTTCTACTATAAGCAAGAAAGAACATACGGTCTCATATCGTATCGATCTTCCAAAAGAACCCCGCACAATCCTTATGGAAAGTGGATTTCGGTGGAATTGCTTGAAACCGTGGTATGTTTTAGATATTGTGACCCTGAGAAAAAATCTCGATGTACACAATCACCAATCACTGAACCGTTTGACAACTACAGGGCCAGTTTTCTGAAAACAGCTGAAGATGATATTCTGGATTTCGGTGAAAATGACTGAAACCGTGATATGTTGTAGATATTGTAATCCTGAGAAAAAGTCTCAATGGACACAATCGACCGTCACTGCTGTTTGTTCATTAACGGGACCCTCTTTTAAAAACAGCCGAAGATAATGATATTCTGAATCTCGGTGAAAATGACTGAAACCGTGATGGGTTGTAGATATTGTAATCCTGAGAAAAAGTCTCATCGGGCACAACTACCAATCACTGACCGTTTGTCCACTACAGGATCCTTTCTTTTAAATAGCTGAAGGTAACGACATTCTGGATTTCGGTGAAAATGACAGAAACTATGATATGTTGTAGATATTGTGATCCTGAGAAAGAGTCTTACTGGATACAACCACCAATTACTGACCATTTGGCCATTACAGGCCCACTTTTTTTTTTTAATAGCAGATGGTAACAGTATTATGGGATATTGTCGGAATTGTATGAAATCCTGAAGATATTAGACTTTAGATAGTCTCATCCTATCCCATAACCCGGAAAATGAATGTGAGAGTAGAGACCAACACCATTTAAGCATAGATAACGTCCCGATGTTCAACTTGCGAGACAAAGGAAAGTCCTGCAAAACCCTAAATAGGATTACCGGGCCGGGCCGAACCTTCCGAAATCGAACAACAGGATACGACAAAATCTCGCGGCCGAAACATCGCCGGCCAAAAACTTACAAAATGAAACCTTTTTTTAAAATTTACCTAATGAGTGTCTTAATATGCAATTCCATATTACAAGTAATAATAATAATAATAATAATAATAATAATAATAATAATAATAATAATAATAATAATAATAATAATAATAATAATAATAAAGAAGAAGAAGAAGAGGATACAAAACATCGTGTGTGTAGGCTTTCTCGTGGTATTCCTGTTTTCTCTCACTTTCTTCATTCCCTCATTTCCTTCATTCTGAATATCTATGTCTCCTTTAATCTACAGGACATAATCGAGGGATTATCGATTTACAGGACATAATGTAAAAACTCAGTTATTAGTTCATACTTTCATAAATATTATTCGATTTTGTTAGAATTTCCTACGATCACCGCCAAAGTGAAATAAAAACCATCCCAGGCTCAAACCCCATCAATGTTAAAAATTTGATCGAGACCAGTCGAGTGATTCAAGAGTTAATAAGTCACAAACGCAGCCACTTTCATTTTTATGTGTTTTTATATGTCTCCCCCTTCCCCTCCGCCTTCCCGTCAAAGTGAAATAATCAAACCCATCCCAGGCAGTAACCTGATCTGTGTGGCAAATTCGATCGATGGTCTCGATGGTCTCGTGGTTCAAGAGTTATTAAGTTTTATTTATTTTTATATATCTCCCTCTTCTTTTTGTTGTGCCGTCAAAGTGAAAATACAAAAAAACATCCCAAGTCCGAACCTAATCCATGTTAAAAATTTGATCGAGAATAGGCGGGTGGCTCAAGAGGTATGATGTCGCAAACATAATCATTTTCATGTATACAGATATTCAGGGCACGCGTTAGGATTGTTTTAATGCAATCATGTGTTATTACTACAGCCCGGGTTTATATGCAAAATGCATGTTTATAGTAACATGCAGAAACGTATGGAAAGTATATTTTTCTTTCCGACGGACTAGTAAGGATTCGTTTGAGACGCATATGATAAAGCATATAAGTGCATATTTTGAGTGAATTTCGATGTGCATGCATATTTCGTAAACTTTGCAATATACTGCATATTTCCGAGTTTTATTGCAGCATACTAGCATATTTCAGAGTATATCACAAGAAAAGAGGTTACATTTAAATTGAACTGAATCACTTTGTAAGCGCAGATGTAGGTGAAATTTTGTATAGAATAACAGAATAAAGTGTTCAATCCTAAATTAATCTACCTGACTTGTCTTGCACACGGTCTTAATCGCGTAGCAAAAGCAATCAAATGCCAATATCTGGCAGTAGACGTGCTTGTACAAAATGTAAAGAAAGTATTTGTGAAAGCTTCGTCGCGCATACGTATCTTTCGCGAAGTTGCGAAAATGTTCTGCTCCCAATTTTAACCTGATAGGGATCCTTTCTAGAAGCTGTATCATATTATGCAAATAACTTAAATCAAGTGAAGAGAATTGTAGACCCACTAAACCCCGATGATGCAGATGCAGGCGCTATTTATGTGTAACAAAAATGTTTCTCTACAAGTGGCAACACAACCACTTCACGAGAATACCTGAAATTATCAGACAGTTGGAATCCCGTAACAATGCTTTGCATCGTTCACTCTCCTTTTTGGGCGAATTATCACAGACTTTGTCAAGTGAAACCAGGGGCGGATCCAGGACCGATTTCTGGGGGGCGATGGGTTGTCATACTGCTACTTTTAAGGGTTCCCAACTTTGGGATGGGTTTTATTTATATATATAAAATAAGAAAGTTTTCTCTTCTGGGGGGGCGATTGCCCCGATCGCCACCCCCCTGGATCCGCCCCTGAGTGAAACGCATGGTGTTGCGAAGATAGCGTCAGATAAACTTTGCCAAATATCAGGCAAAAACAATCTGTGACATTGCAAATGTTTTAAATCTTGAGAACAAGGAATTAGAATAGGACATAATACACGAAGACATTTCGTGTTTTTCACATGCACCAATGACTTTTGCTCACGTAGAAAAAAAATTCTCGATCTACAAAACGTTTCCTACTGATAAACGCAGAGGGTTTACAGAGGAAAACGTAAGAAAGACGTTCACAGTTCATTGCAACAGAGGACATTAAGGTAAGATATTTTTGAACAAAATTGTAATTTTATTTTCCTTGTGTATATTTCAGCGCATATGTTAAATTTGTAGTGTATATTTCAGTGGATATCTTAAATTTTTAATGCATATTTTAGTGTATATTTTTATATTTTTCGTGCATATTTGCATGCATATTTGGGGGATTGTACATGGAAATCCGGGCTCTAGTTATTACAAAATATATACATATAGTAATATATAGAACATTCTACATCGAAGAAGTCGTCGAGACGAGGTTTTATACTGATGACTTTTCTTCCAAGGCGAGATTACGTCCCGCATAGTTTAAACCAGGCGAGATTCTCTGTCTCGAGATAAGGACCGCGAGGTTTTGCCCAGGCGAGATTTTGGGTATGTCGAGATTTTGGGACGCGAGGTTTTGGCAAGGCGAGGTTTCTACCCGGCGAGATTTTGACCCGCGAGGTTTTGGGCGGCGAGGTTGTCGCCGTGAGGTTCTGGCCGCGAGGTTTTGTATCCAAACCGTGAATAAGTTCTCTAACAATTGACCTACCGTTGCTCGATAAGAACAAAAAATAAACTTTTTTCTTTTCAGAATCACGACATCTACAACATATCGAACTTTGACTGATTTTCATCCAAATCCAAAATATCGTTATCTTCGGCTGTTTTCAAAATTTTGTACCTGTAGTAGCCAAACGGTTGATATGTTCTTCGCTTCGCGGCCCACCAAGGTCTCTACCGCAATGTAATCCATGGCCTTCCAGAACGTTAGCAGAAAGTTGCCGACGCTGATGGGGACTATTTTTGATCTTCCAGATACGTCTGACATGACATATCGATGTTCGAAAGTGATTGGTGAAAAAGCGACACAACTTTCTTGGTTACGATTATATATACACAAGTTCTTTATTTTTCACACTAATGACTTTTTCAATATGATAATTTGCATATTCTTCAACAAATTGAAAAGCGTATGTGATTTTCAGAAAAAAAAAAGAAAATAATGTAACAGAATGCTGAAAACGAATAAGGTACATTGATGTTATCATTATTGAGTAACTTACAATATGGTAGAGCGTTTCATTTGCTTTTACGTTTGTTTCATTCTACTTCTTGAAACGCATTACTTTTACCAGCAATAATTAGAAGCAACGTCACGCTGAACGGTGTCACTTTGAACATCATGTATGTTGTACTGTTTTTATCGTGAAATAGTGCTCTGGTACTTATAGAAACAAACATTTTTTTCTTAAATTGACAAGTACATCACCTCAGCAATTGCTATAACAGCAATAACAGTAAATCTTTGTATATCAAGAAAGTACCTCGTATGTTTTAAACACAATTGGGAGATAGTGTAGTCATTAAGGCATCTGGCTTCCAACTTGGCGGGCCGGATTTGATTCTTGCTAGGGGTGACCGCAGTGGTTCAGTGGTAGAGCGTTCACCTCTGGTGCATGGGGTCCCGGGTTCAATCTCAGCTCCCGCCAAGTGAACTTTGTGGTGGACAAACACCGTGTGCGTGGGGTTCCTCGGAGTTCTCCCGTTTCCTCCCACTTCCTTCATTGCACCATTTCATTCATTTCTCATCATCACCTTCTCCTTTAGCCTAGCCGCCATAAACGTGGGACGTAAAACTCAAAGATTTTATATTCTCGCTAGGATTGTAAACCTTTTATCGTTCTACCCTTGCTCCAAAGCGGCTGTCAACTTCAGCCTCTTTGAAAGGGTTACACCACTTCAATCAAGTAAATTTCCACGTTGGGAGCGTTTCTATTGATTTTCGTAATTACGAAAATATTTGTGGATATTTCGATGTTAATCTCTTGACACAATTCAACCTGACCGACATAAGCTATGACGAAAAATAAACTGTGGATTGTGAAAAGAAACAAATGACTTGTATGAGTTGAAGGAGCTGCAATTTCTAATCATTGGCTCAGTTTATTTGATAATAAACTAAAGCTAGTGTGAAGCTCAAAAGCATTACAGACGAAAATCGGCAAGGGGTATCATAAAGGGGATTTTTTCGATTTTTTTCAATATCGCGCACCGTTTGCAAGATTTGAGCCCACTTGCGGTTGGAATTTCTAATTCATATATGACCAGTGTTTTCTTTCTTTTTGCATCCATTATGCAATAAGTAAATAAGTTAGACACACAATTAATTATATCAGTGATATACGGAGTTCGTTGGGCAAAAAAATTAGATTCTTAGGCTGGAGAAATGGTTATCCTTCATTTTCTTATCATTTGGCCATGAAACAAACACCTGAGAGATATACAACCCCTATATACGACTATGTGATGTTGGAATATATAACTCGTAGGGTATGATGCTTTACATTTTCAAAAATTTCAATACTTCCAGTGTACCACTAAAAATGTAATAAAGAACTTATGGCCATGCTTTTTTAATAACATATTAATTAGAACTGGACATTTTACACAAAATTTGGAATTGACCAATGAAAACAGTACGTTTCTAGCACTTGTGGTTTCAAGATCTCATTGCCGAAAGGACTGGAGACAAACATATAAACTTTTCTATGCGGACAAACATATACGCATAAATCTAGTCTATAGATATTAACTGGAATAGTTTGATTTTCGAGTGCTATTTTTTAATATTCGCAATATTGAAGTTTTTGAACTTATATTTTTCACGCATTTGAAAAAAATATATATCATTACTAGTAAAATTAACCTAATACAAACATTTTTTATTTTTTTCAATTTTTCCAATTTTTCCGGAAAGAAATCTAAAAAACGGTTTTTTACCAACAGGTTCAAAATTTCGGGAAATTTTACAACACTAGTTCTGACACACTTGTACTTTGCCCAGCATTAAACTTTGATATTACTTCCGACGCAGTTCGCTGCTGTCCTGTTTTACCAGTCTGCCCAGCCTACGACGTCCGACATTTGTAATAAGGTGGGGGCTCCCAACCCCTCGCCGTTAGACGTCGTTTTTCCGTGGTTTCGATACTTGTTGAAGACACTCACCACAGCACTCCTCGAGCACCTGACAAGTCCTGCAGTTTCCGAAATTCTAGTGCCGAGTGTTTCTGAGTGAGTACTTTCTTCAAAATAATATTAAAAAATTATAGAAAGGTTTTCGAGACATTCGACTCGAGTCGACATTTTTACGAGCTGTCTTGACTTGACTCGAAAATTCGAGTCGAGAAATACGTTTGTCTCGACTCGTCTCGAATTTTCAAAAATGTGTCTCGACTCGAATCTCGACTCCAATTCGAGTGGAGTCGAGTCTAGATTCGAGGTATGTCTCGACTCGTGCAAATCCCTATTTACGAAGATCGAGAACAGGTATTCCACCAACCCCCGCGATACCATTTTAAAATTCTATTAGGGGACTTCAATGCGATGTAAGACGAGAGGATATTTTCAAACCGAATATAGGTAATAATAGTCTCTACATAAGAAAGTAATGACAATTGCGTTAGACTTGTGAATTTTCTAATATCCAAAAACCTTATTGGGAAGACTACAAAATTTCCACATCGCGACGTTCCAAAATATACTTGGATCTCACCAGGTGGAAAATTTCATAATGATATTGATCATGTTTTAGTAGACAGAAGAATAGAGTCTAACGTAACTGATGTTCGGTCGCTTAGAAGAACTGAATATGACATTGATCACTACCTGATACAGCGATAAAAAGAAACACATCATCGTTGAATAAAGAAAATATTCAATATCTCAAAGCGGAGAGACTTGATTAAGAGAAATTAGAAGAGAGTCTTGTCGGAATACCACGTTGAAGTGTTGTATACACTCTCGATTTTAGGAGATTCGTAGTCCACTAATGTTGAGGATACTTTGGTTGAAATTAGAGATAGCATTAAAATTTCAGATAGCATTAAAAGAAAAGGATTAGAGATAGAATTAAAAGAAAAAACTGGCTCCCGTGGAAATACGTCGGAAGAAACTTCGGTTCGATCAGGAATGTACTAAGCTAGCAGAGTAGAGAAAACAGCAAAACTGCATTGGCTATACATATGTAAAATCAAAATGAAATAACTACTCCAAGTTTCAACAGGTGGGAACTTCCTAAAATTTTAGAACAAAGAAACGCGATTTTTGAAAGATAAAATGAATGAACCTGAAGCTACTAGTAGAGACAAAAATATTCGTTACGTATATAAAGGCACCAACTAATTTAAGAAAGACTATCAACTTTGCGCTTGTATATTTAAGTAATTCGATAGAATAATTCTCATTGTTACATATAGCATCTTAAATAGATGGAAAGATTTCTATGGCGATTTGGCTAATATGTAGCAAAAACTAATGTTGTGGAGAAAGATAAATGCACAAATCAGAACCGTATATTCCAGAGCCTAACCGAACAGAAGGAGAATAAAGATATTAAAGAAACAGAAATCTTTTGGTGTAGGCGAAATTCTAGTTGAGTTAATTTTTGCTGGAGCGAAAAATCTGGAACAAGATACAAACTATTTCTCCTTATCTGGAACAAGGAGGAATTGCCACAAGAGTGAAAAGAATTATTCATTTTCCAATTCACAAGAAAGGCGACAAAACTAATTGTAATAATTATTGGGGTATTTCCCTTCTGTCAAAATCCTATAAAATCGTCACAAATATTCTATTAGCAAGATTGACCCCATTAGCAGATGAAATTATTAGGAATTTCCAGTGTGGATTTAGCCGAGATCGGTCAATTATCAACCAGACATTTACCATTCTACAAATACTCAAAAAGAAATAGTAACACAATAATGCGGTACATCAATTATTTACTGATCTTAGAAAGGTCTACGACTTGGTTAGGGTAGAAACGTTGTACGAGATTCTTAAATACTTGAAATACCGAAAAAGCTAGTTAAATTAATTAGGACGTGTCTACATGAATTCAAAAATGAAGTCTGGGCAGGAAAATTCTTGTCCACGAGCTTTCAAGTCGTAAATAGCCTGAAAGATGTTGTGTTGTTGCCATTACTATTCAGCTCTTTGTAGAGTACGCTATAAAGAAAATCAAGGACAGCAAACAGGGCCTAGAGCTGAGTAGTACTCACCAGGTTACGACGTATGCTGATGATGTGAATATAATAGAAAGTGACAGGAAAAAATAGAAAGAAGTTCAAAGGTCTTATTAAACGCTTGGAGGTATATGGATTTAGAAGTAAATGCAAAGTAAAATAAATATGTAGAAATCGTCGGGATCGTAATAGTGCAAATTATGGATACGTTAAAATATCAAATAATCAAGTGGGTACATTAAATATCTAGGGTCAATATTAACAGACCAAAACCATATCACGAAGAAATTAAACGTCGATTAAAATAAGGAAATTCATGATATTATTCAGTTCAAAATATTTTGTTGTCGCGAATTGTGTCAAGGAATTCATGTAAAGCTTAAAATATATAAAACGATAACCATTCTTGTTGTGCTGTATGGTTGTGGAAAATAGTCGCTTACTCTGAGGGAAGAACGCAGACTGAGAGTGTTTGGAAACAAGATCCTAAGTCGAATATTCGGAGCGAAGGGAAACTGGAGTAGGGAATAGCGGAACCTTCATAACGATTAGCTGCATAATTTATACCGTTTAACAAATACAGATAAGGTTATCAAACCTGGGAGGGTACTAGAATTATGGGTTATTGTACACGGCAAAAGGATACCGCCTCTTGTAAATGTGAGTAGATAAGTTGGAGAAAGTTTTGTAAACGTTAAGTGGTACATAGGAAATGTAGGTCTTGATTTGTAAAAGGTCTGAGTGTTTCCTGGAAAGTTGAATGACATTTGGGATGTTAATGACTCTTGATGCATGGTGTGGCCATGCAGGACCATGGCCCCTGGCTTGACAATGATTCCTGAAGAGCGTCCTTTTCTAGGGACCTTGTATATCCCCTGGCACCTCAAAAACTCGTTGTTCCCTGACTTTCCAGGTTCGATACTAGGTACAGGATAAAAATTATAGCCCCCAGAAGAACCGTGGCTTGAGAATGATATCCTGAAGAGTGTCCCTGTGCATGGACCCTCAAAATAGTCCTTATTGAAGAACCCTGGCTTTAAAATGAGCCCCGGAAGAATGTCCCTGTCTAGGACCCAACCAGGACTCCTCCAATGGATTTGGGAGCCTGTCCCTGTCTTTTTCTATTTTTAAGTATCGCATGAATAGCATACTCCGTAGAATAGCTATTGTGTGATCATATTAATTATTTGTTCTTTCGTATTATTTATAATAATACTCGTTGTTATAAATGGGAGGGAATAAAGTTTATTCATGCGGGACTTATTTTTGAGGCATCGTTTTTTTTAACTCTCTTGTGGGAGACCCGGGTTCGATTCCCGGCAGGAGCTCATCTGGTTCGGATTCCACGTTAATCAGTAGGTCCACGTCTCATATAGCCTCGCTGCTGAACGGGACGTAAAACTCAAAGTCAACTCAACTCTTAACTCTCTCGTAATAATTTACTCGAAAACTGTATCATCGTACTAAAATGCTTAATACTAGTTCATATACAGAACATGGTTTTCGCACTTCCTTCTTGGTCGAAGTCACGAGAGTAACTAAAGTTTTCGCGGGCATTTTGAACCTGGATGGATGGACGGAAGTGAAAATTGGTGGTTTAGGGGATTGACTTTACTGCTACGTGACATCACAGAATGCCGCCTTTTATTAGCAAACAAGTTTCGCGCCACGGTGAGTACACATCACAGAATGCCGACGACTAATATAAAAGAAGTTTCGCGCTGCGTAAGGTGAACACGTGATTAGCTTGTGGGTATGAAAATACTTTAAATATAGGTTATAAGAGAAAAAATATATAAAGTTTCATCATGCAGTCCTATGAGAAAAAAGGATCATTCCAATAGTAATATTGAAGCATCATAATCTGATGCTGAATCAAAAAAATACGAATCATCCTCAGATGAATTTGATATTAACGCAATAGAATCACCAGTGCAAATAGTTTCAGAAACCCCACCCTCATCACCGCCGGTATTATCAAGAACATCGAGATTTTGGAGTTTAGATTGTTGTTGTAACAGTCAAAAAGTAGACCGAGAATGTATATTGAAAAATTGGATTTCAAAGATACATTAATATGCGATGGAGATAGAGAAGGATCCAATCATGATTATGCTAATGATTGTATGAATGTACCCCCTAAGTCATTGGAAACCCGTGCATGGAGTATTATAGCAAGTGCTAGTGTTGAAGAAGATGTGTTTTACGTGTAGGCAAACACACACATTATTGGAACATTAACAAGACAAAAAAAATATGAAACATATCTGGAATTATTAAATGATACAGACTATCACCCGGAATTACTAGACGTTTTATTAAGAAAAGACAGAGGGAAATTGCATATTCCGGATTGAAAAATTGTATTCGAATAGTGTTAGTGTTTCATATTTGTTATGTATTGTTGAAAATATTAATGTGAATTGTGTGTTTAAAACAATAAAATTATACTTACGTGATAATAATCGAATTGAATGCGTGGAATGTAAATTGAATATTCATCATGATTGTACTCATCTTCATAATACTCAAACGTTTGCAGCGAAGTACTAATCTCTTCATAAAACTCTTAGTGAAGTTTTCGAAGTGTTTGCACAAGAACATAGTAAAATCTCATTTATATGCTTCATACGTAAAACTTGTGATCTTTTAAAAAATACAGAATTTGTTGGACAAATTATACCGTTCTTCATTCAGCGCACAAATGAAACTTCACGATGCGTAAATCAGTATATTATTGATATTCAAGATTTTAAAAGGTCTGATAACGAATTTATTATTCGCAAGTTTTGTCTAAGCGAATGGGATGATACAGTAAATTTCCATTGCTTGGTAAAATCACGAATATAATTTATTGCCATTAGGTTGCCAAAAGCAAATTGATTTGTTAACATTAAATTTACACGGATAGAAGTGGGATAGCAAACCTGGATATACTGTATCGTTCATACGGAACCTTGTATATGAATTATGTGCAAAGAATTCTACCTTTTATTATTGTAAAAGTTTAGAGAAATCTCTTTCAATTAAGAGAATATATACATAAGATAATGGTATTGATTTACAAACAAAACATTGTCCTTCATTAAATGAATTGTGTGGAAATACATTTAATGAATATTGTTCTTAACATACAAATATTGTAAAGAAATCAGGATGTGCATATCGTAATGCACAACAATTGAATTATTGCTGCAAATATGAAACATAAACACCATTAACTAATGCATTATCAAGATTGTAATGAGGAATTCTAAATGAAATTCAGAAATGTAATTTTAAAAAGTATATTGTAATTTTTTAAAAATGTAATTAAAAATGTATATATAATAAAAAATTGTAAATGTATATAATAAAAATAAAAAAAATATTTGTGTTTTTAAATTTTGTGTACATGTTTATAAACGATATCATCATTCCCTTTCAAATTTTTCTTGCTAAAAATTTTTAAACGCTTTTGAAATTATTGAGTGCGAATAACATGATGCAAAAAGAATAAAACAAAATATCCGCACAACACAGAATCATTGTCTTGATATTGTTGACTATTTGTAAAATATATTTTAATATTTTTGATAATTTTTTTTTATTTCCTTGGGAATGTCCACAGTAAGAGTATCAAAGTAATATTCTTGTTTTTTCTCATCGATGTACTCTGCAACCCTATGCGAGCCACTCGAATCGGATGTATCAAGATTAATCCCAAGTGCAGCAGGTGGTTCTAACATTACAGCAAGTTCCTCACTGGGGTAAATCTCAATAACACTTGCACCAGTCACTTTATCAGCAATAACATTTTTAACAATTCGTCACTATACATCATGATGTTTATTTTTAATTGTACTAGGTATATAATTATCACTATTATTCACATGCGAGGCACAATCATATACTTTTAGATATTCACTATATAGTAATGCTCCGTGAACACTGCACCTATATTGTTCGAAACGGTGCTTATTTGCTCACACTTGTGAACGTGAAAACTTTATGCAGTATACTTTGGGCAGTCTAGTTATTCCGTAAGTGTAAATACTTGTAGTATTTGAACAATATGATTGATGTGTTTCCTTAAGATGAGAATACTCTACATCGCCTTCGTGCCAGTTAATGCCATACACATTCTCACTTAGATATTTCTTAGTACTTATGATCAGCTCAGGTAACTTATTTAAAGGATATGGTGGTTTAAATATCAAGTTTCAATAAAAGGGAACGTCAGGATTTACAATTACTTTACAATAAATTCATCATCACCTTTACAATAACTTCATCATCACTATCGTGGAAAGCAGATAAGTGTATAATAACCCTCATTATACTCAACTGAATAAATTAGGTGTTATCAGTATAATTATTTCTATCTTTGTCTACCTGTGCTAAGGAATCCAATTATGCATACACAATGCACGTAAGAGGTTCCGTTAAAGTTTCTGAAAATGATATTTTTAAATTTACAGGGGAATCACGAACTACATCCCGTGTATTGTCGTCTAAAGTGCCTGTTGGAGACAGTATAAAGGTATACAGAGCATATCCATTACTATATTCATCAAGAGTAACAATATGCGAATAACTTTTATAATAATAACAATACCTGAAATCAGAGTATTGTAACTTATGAGCTATAAATCATTATTAAAATCTGCGGTGAGTGGGTTTAGAGGAAACGATTTTGAGTCGACGTATAATTGCCTTTTTTGGCAGTAAAATTTCGAAACTCATAGGGATTAAGTTCTGATTTCCCACTGAAGGCTGTTGTGGAAATTATACCAAAAACCAGGCCTTTTGGAACATTACCCAGGAAGAGATAATCAAGGTTGTCCAGGGATAGTCTAAAATCTTGTTTCTACTCTTGTGAGAGGTAACTTTACCGTTTCCAAAACCATTTGCGTATTTAATTACATAGCTAAATCTGCAGCTGCATCAATGCGTCGAACATGAAGAATAACTTCCTCCTGTGGAAATTTATAACTTGCATTTTCAGGAGACATTAAACAAAGTTACCTTTACTGCGGTGTAATTTTACGCGTAAACTTTCCTTATTCGGAAGCATACGACCTAAACTTGCAATATCACACACGTCCGTACATTTCAAAAGATTTACTGCATATCTATACCTTATTTGCACGTTTTTAGAAGCCAGTATTTATATTATCTAATTTATTAAATTGCTATGTAGTATCTTTATGCCACATGCCACATGCTAAATGTCTTTGAGAAACATCATAAGAACAATTTAATATTAATTCAATGTATTCCCGATAAGGATAAGATACTGATGAAGAACTAATTAATTTATCGTTTAACGAAATATCAATTTGACTAAATAATGAATGTAGAAAGTTATTTACTGGTGCAACCGTATCATCTTCAGTTAAATTTTTAGAATCAGGTTTTGTAATTTTAGATCGTACATAAAGATATAGATATGCAGGATGAATAAATTCCTTTGTTTCTACAGGAATAACAAAAAATTCAATAGGCGCTCTTGAGGGTAATGTAGAAATAGGACAATATTCAGAATTTGTAGTTGCTTCAATAGCTGTTTGTGTCATAGGTATAGAAAAGAAATCAGAACTATCTGAATTTAGGAGCGATATTATGAAAATATATTGTTTATATGTTTACGTTTTGTCGGTGGTCCGAACTTTACAATTGCAGGAGCCTTTCTCTTGCGTGACCGTCTCTTACCGCTACCAGTTAGTAACTGTCCAACTTTATTGGTGGATTTCGTCTTTAAATTATCACCAACTTCTTTTACACAAGCGTGAACAGATTCTTTAAATGGATGATTTTAAAATACATCACCTGCAACTTGTATAAACGTTTCTAATGCCTAACGCTTTACAGCTTTTGCAACTTTTTTATGAAATGGCAAAGCAAACGAAATAACCCTTTAAAGAAACTACCTATACCATGTACCCTTTGATATACAGGTTCTGAAAAATATCGTATTCCACGTCCACGGAGATAAGAAACACGTCTTGATCTCATTATTATTATTATTTAGCAGATGCAAAAGAGCGTTTAAAATGTAGTGTTAGGTCAGTGTCCCAGATCGAAATAGCAAATTTCGCCCTGCGTGATCCTTTAATAGTATTTCGATTGTGTTAAAACAAAATTTTTCAAGTGCCATATACTGAATATGTTCAAAGGTAATTGTTTAAACTTTTCCGTATTTAACATCAGGGATTCTTCTATACATAATAATGGTGCTTTTGTATCACCTAAAATTAATATTGTATAATATCTGTATAAATAAAAATTTGATGTGGATACCCAATATCTACATATGGTTGTTTGAATACCCGATGTTCTTTTAGAAGATCCGATTTTTCAGAAAAACGTAATTGTAAAGCTAATGTAGGTGATAATGTAACTTATTCTATACGTTCATCACATTCGACATTGCAATATTTGAAAAACTAAATCTTATAAATCCTGATCCTGTGTTTAATTCATCTATTAAATGATGAATGGTTGGACAATATCCAACAATAACTATTTTTCATAGGCTCTGCATTTTTAAATTTGTACCATATAACATTTTCATCTTCGGTAACATTATAACATGTTGATAGAATATACTTAACCCCACGTACCAATCGGATTCTGATATTCGTATATTGTTTTTAATTGATTAATAAAATGTTTTGTACTATATGTAGGATATACATCTCTACTAGCATTTGAAACTAATGTGATGTAAAAACTATCATCAATACATTCAAAAATCATTTTTGTTTGAAGTGAAGTGTCAAGTTTGAAGTCCCAAAACGAAGTGGTAATTTTAATCCGTGCTCATTTTTAAGTTTACTTCTATCGTATTAAAATATTTCTTTTCAACATTTATATAATGCGATGAGTGAAACAAAAAATTTACATGACTGTATTGTACATTATAAGCACTAATTTTTCGAACTATCGGTCCTATATTTTGTTGTTCTACAATATCAACGCATACATTAATTGTATTAGGAATATTATAATCTAAATTACATGGAAATTTTTCGCGTGTTAATATAAAATCAACATTTCTAATTTTTGTGTATACTACATTTTTAATATCGTTTGTATTTTCATAAATAAATCCAAAAATATGTTGTAATCCTGGTGTAATACCAATCATACATTGATCTTCTAATTTTAAAGAATGTTTTATAACAATTTGATTTTTATTTTCTAAATATTGTATTATACGAACATTTTCAGGAATCAGCAGAAGAATATATGCAATATAGGAAAATATCCCTGTGTTGTTGGAACATGATGACGTTCACCTTTATCATCGATAACAGTAATAATGATAATTTCTTCATTTTCACCGTTATAAGAACTCCCTCTAATATTAGTCTGTGTTAGTGCAACACCATTCTCCATCACTAAATAGGTTGTGCTAATTTAAATCGAAAGGAAGCTTAGTATTATTATCAAAAATTTACTACTTACATTTGAAAGAAGAGAACGTAAAAGTCGTGTGCAAAGTCTCTTATTCATCTTGCAGACTGAAGAGAATCTGATCTAATGCACGAATTTATACTTGATGGATATCCCAACTATTTTACATATATCTATCCATTATTACGCTTTAATACTTTTTACAATTAGATAAATTTTCTTATAATTTATAATTACATTTTGTAATTCTTGTGCATAACATATTCCTTTAATTTCTTCTCCATTCCTATCTTTTAATTTATAAGTTACAGGGTTTAATTTAATACGTTTATCTACAATAAATACTTTTGTGACCATTTAGGTAAATATCCTTTTTCTAATATATGTTTATACTTGCTAACACGTCCATAATCACCCGGACTAAATTTACAACTTACATTCTTTTTTTCATTTTATTTCCGCATAATGTTTCCCACACCTGATTCAGATTTGAATCATTTACTTGTGCAGGTGTCATTTAAATACTTGAACATGATTGATTATAATTATTTACAATTTGATCCAAGACATTAATATATCGATAAGTATTCTTTGCAGTAAAGTAACGATACAATTTTTGTTTTAATGTTCTTATAAATCGTTCTGCTAAAGCGCATTTAATTTCGGAATGAACACTAGAATGACTAATTTCTTATTCTTTAAACAATTGTTTCAAATGACGATTATAAAATTCACCGCCTAAATCTGTTTATCCGTTAAACACTTGCAATTTGTGAATATTTCTTATTGCTGTTGACATTTCACGACCTTCCTTTGTTTTTTAGGGAACACAATATGCATAACGTGGAAAAATATCAATGCAACATAATATATATTTACAATTAGTATTATACTTTGCGATATTTTTCAAATCTGCTAAATCCGTTTGTAATGTTTCGTTTGGTGCACTAACATAATACTTTTTACGTCCAAACTTTACGAAATGGTGCACGTAATGTATAAGTATCTTGAGAAGCTAACCATTTTTTAAATATTCTTTTTAGACAACTTTGTTTTACGATGTAATGTTTGTACACTCGATAGAGAATCACAAGTTGAATGATCATAATATATTTTTGATATGTTGCCCTTTTTACATATTATATTCTTTCCAATGTTTAAATAAAATAGCTACTGCTGCAGGACTAGATGATTTTCTTACTTTACGACTACATTGTCTTTTACTACTACTACTACTTTTAGAACTAGAACTAGAAAGAGTTGGGAAATATGAGGAAATGTATAAGGAGGTGAAATCTGTGGAATTTCCGAGGAAACAAGGATGTATTACGATGCCAGTAGATAACAAAAATGGGAAGGGAGTCAGTGACAGAAACGAGGTCATAGAAACATGGAAAGAATACTTGGAAGACTTATATGAGAGTAGGGATAGACCGTGTAGCCTAAATGCTGAAGTAAAAAATGAAGAATGCCAGAATGATAAAGGATTTGGTATTCTTCTGGATGAGTTTGAAAAGGCTATGTCCAAGAGTAGGAATGGAAAGGCAACCAGGATAAAAATATACTCATTAAAAATATAGGAGCCAAGGAAAAGAAAGAATTGTTCCGAATATATAACGAAATACATGAGACAGGGGAATGACTAAATGACTTCCTGAAGATGATCATGATACCGACGGCTAAGAAATCGAACCCAAAGAGATGTGAAGATTATAGAACTATTAGCCTCTTATCTCACGCAGCTAAAATTTTGCTCCGAATACAGAACAGAAGGTTGTATGGAAGAACAAATTAAGAAGTTTAGGAGCAGTTAGGGTACAGAAGAGGTAAGGGTACAAGAGATGCTATTTGATTATTAAGGGCGATCGATGAAAGATTATAGAAAATGGGAAAGAGTTCTATGTTGTACTCATCCATCTAGGAAAGGCCTTTATCCGCGTGAGTTGGTAATTGTTGTTGGAAGTTCTCAAGGAGATAGGGTTGGAAAGGAAAGATCGAAGACCCATAAGAAACTTATACATGAACCAACAAGTAAGTGTTAGGATAGCGGAAGAACTGACTGAAGAGAGTACAATTGGAAGGGGAGTTCGACAAGGATGCTGTTCTCTCGCCAAAACTATTTAATGTATATCTACACAAGATAGTGAAAAAGAGTTTACATGATGATGACGGCATTTCGGTACGAGGTAGAACGATTAGATGCATAAGATTTGCAGACGATATGGCACTTGTTGCAGAATCTGAAAAGGAAATCAATAGTGTTAGAAAACCTGAGGATGGAACAAACAGATGGAACAAACATATATAAGAGTGGGAGCGGAGCAAAAAGAACAAGTGAATAGTTTTCGATATCTGGGTAGTATTCTTAGTAACGGCATGAAGTGCGAACGTGAAATAAAAGCAAGGATAGAACGGGCGAAAGAAGCCTTTACGAGGAAGAAAAGTCTTTTATGTACGACCTTGAATAGAGAGTTGAGAAAGAGACTAATAAAATGCTTCGTGTGGAGTGTTGTAATGTATGGGACGGAAACGTGGACATTACGTAAAAGTGATGAAAAGCGACTGGAAGCATTCGAAATGTGGGTGGGGAGAAGGATGGGAATAATTAGTTGGGTAGAGCGGAAAACGAATGAGTGGGTGTTAGAAATGGTGGAGAGAAAATAATACTTTTAGATATCGTTAAGCAGAGGAAGAGAAACTGGTTGGGACATTGCCTAAGAGGAAATTGTTTCATGAGGGGCGTCATAGAGGGTATGGTGGCGGTAAAGAGGGAGGGGGCGAAGGAGACTAGAATTAATGGATGATATAAAAACAGAAAGATCATGCGTGAAGACGAAGAGGTTAGCGAAGGACCGTGGAGCATAGAAGCTTCTCAGCTGCTGCAAGTGACCTGCCAGTAAGGACAGAATACCTATGATTACTACTACTACTACTACTACTACTACCACTACTATTCACTTTTGATGCTGGTTTGTTAATAGATCTACCAATAAATTCTATAGTAACATTAAGATCTAATAAACTTTTAAATTCATGAGTACCTATAGGATTCCTTGAATATTTTCTTGTACGAACGTCATTTACTAAATCTATAATATTTGAACTGGGTATTGTTTTTCCCTGGATTCGTACTATACCCGACCTATCCCACTCAATTTTATCAGAACTTTTCTACTGTTTTAGTAATAGATGTGGTTTCCTACGTAGTGTAATGGTAAGATAGAAGTATTTGTATCATGTTGGAAAGTTGATGATGATGATGACTTTTCTTTTTCATCTTCTTCCTGAATAACATGTAATGGAATTGGTTTATGTGAAGATGAAGTATACTGTAAGTAATGATGCAAAGCTTGGTATAATTTCCACTTTTGTTGTACACTAGGATCATAACGTTTTAAAATATTATTTATTTCTTCATCTAAACGTGACTGATGTGAATCTATGGATTTAAGTTTGGATCAAATTTCATGTACAGTTTTTTCAGTACCTAAAATATTTTTACGTAATTCTGACATAATTATCGACTAAAAATAGGACTGCGTACTGCTGAGAGAAGTTGTCGCAAGAATAATGGAAGAAGCGCACCACCTTTTTGTACCAACAAATTCTTTTACATTACTGCCGTATGTTGTTGAGATGAGGCACGTAAGTTATTTTATGTCTACGTAAACGTTGCTTCTGATGAGAATTTAAAGGGATGCTTTCTTTATTGTGTTTTACCTACTTGAGAATTTGTTCTTATTAAAACCTCTGAAGCATTTTGTAAAATTAGTTTTCGTTTTCTACTCTTGCATTTGCACAGAGCGGGGAGCGTGTTGTAGTGTTGTTTCACTTTCAACACCTTGAATCGGAATAAACAAATTCAGTATGCACGTCCTTTACGTTAGCGTATACGTGTGTGATTTCATTAGGAAAAATATTTTTACGTATTCGCAATGCATCGTTTGTTTTTTGTGTTAAGTTAAATAATAAATAAGTGTGAGGATTGCCTGTTACTTCCTCGAACACATTCACGATTTCCTTACTATATCGAGGCATTATTTGGCTAGCTAAATATTGTATTTGTAATTTGTCAGGAGGATCTTTACTTACTATAATATAATGTGCAACTAAACCAATATTACGTGATGTATCCTTATGGAAATAAATTTTGAATAATAAATATTACAGTTAGCATTTTATTATGTGCATACTTTGTAAATAAATAGCAACATCACCATTGGTTTCTGACATTAAATCATCAAGTATTAATAATGAATATTCTTTAATTGTAAAATTACTCATGTCGGGTATCCCCTCCACAAAACGTGTTTTTGCATGTGCATCTAATTTTGGTATTACTGCGCCATAACACCATACTATATCATTACATTTTATACTAAACATTTGATCACGTTCATTAAGTAATCGATTTACAATACAAAGCAAAGAATTTTTGGTCAGCCCTTGACGAATCGGCGATTAAAATACTAGAGTGATGTTGAAACTTTAACATACAATACAAGAACATACAATACTGAAATGAATGCATACAATAGAGATTTTGCTTTATATACACATACATCCAGGTATAGAAAGAAAAATCAGAGGGATATAAGAATATTAAAGGTTGAAATTTATAAAGCTCTCGAGGTTTCACAGACAGCTATCCAATAAATAACTTACATCCACTCTTCATGGGAAAGGAGAATTTAAAAGTCAGTAGTGAATCCAATAAATAATTACCATCGACCTTCCATGGGAAATAAGAATATAAACTATTAACAACGACTGTGCTCAGCAAACGATACGTAAAAGAAAAAGAAACGGACCAATAAAAAAGAAATAAATTAAGAATAAATTAGCAATAAATTAAAAATAAATTAGGAATAAATAATTTGAAGGGTTCACAGCACGAAAAGATATATTCATACACTTCACATTCACTCGTTCGTGGGCCTATAACGATAAAGTACACTTGCACGTTTTCGTATGTGTTCATCGTCAGTCACGTCATGTTCGTCAATACGTTTACGTTTTTTGTTGACCTCACGGTGTGTCTGTCTCTCTACAACTAAAGATACAGAACCCTGGTCTATGCACGATACTACTTAGATTTTCTAGTACTGTGGACTCTAATTGTCCAGATACTAATTATAGAAATTCTCAAAGTTGACTTTTTGAGAGATCCTATCATTTAGTATAATCCGACTAACTTTGGGTATGTGTCGAACATCCCCTTGGGCATTAATTAGCCGCATAGCATAGTTCTTCGCCCAATTTTGTAAAAATCCAGCCTCTGGAATTTCATCTGTTAGATCACCCAAATAGTTTCCAAGCGGTAACAAAGATTCCTCATCTTTTTTCTGTATGAACATGATACTGTCGGAGTCACAGTAAATTGCTCTGTCTGGTCCTACAGTAGTTCGTGCAGTTTATGTATAGCCCACGAAATAATAAATGCGGCTAGTATCACATTGGAAAATTCTAGAGGCATGTTTGCAGTTTCAATGTGTCTGTAAGTGATAATTAAATGTTCGTCATTATTTGATACCACATTTTGAATTTCATATCATGCCGTTGTTAAATACATAAGAAACGTAACCTCATCACTAACAATTACACTATGCGACATAAGAGTGCGCTGACCCGATTTGGCATATAATGAATTGAGGTATAGTTTTGCACATTGACTCAATCCCGGATTCAACCTAGTGTTATAATTCAGCTGTATGCCTTCATGGGCACAATATTCCTCGATATATCTTTGTCTTCTTCAGTTTTACAATAAGCAGGAAAACCAGAGGTTTCCTGCTTCATCTGCAGGAAGGAATCCACATAAGTTCCGAACAAATCATGTGAATTCCCCTCTTCAGGTTCGAATTCCCATATTTCGTCTATATAGAGTATTTTGTAACTTTTTTGAAGAGCAAGGTGTAAGTATGGAGTACAAAATGTGCCTGTGAGAGCACACTCAGCGTCACTATGATTACAATCATTAGTGTTTTCCTCGTGCATACATGTACGACAGAGGCCGGAAAGTTATCGGCCTGCTGCAACGTACAGCAAGATTGGAAAATAGAGGTCTTTTACAGGCAATATGGTGTATTTTACTTCACCATGAATACTTTCCGCATCTGCAAACTTCGACCCCGTATATATCTTAGGTGAATTTACCGGCATAGGCTTACGTGACATGACCCAAGAAAAAAGGCTTGTGATATCTAAATGTTTCAATTTCTCATTACTCGTACAATTGACGTAAGATCGAAACACTTCTGTGCGGCCGCCGTTGTAACAATTCTTGGGAATATGGAAATCAGGCAGATTAGTACAACGTTCTTTAATAAACCTTTTTACGTCTTTATCCGTCTTTACTTTCTCATCCCAGGAACATTTCGTAAAAGTTTATACCTATACTTTTCAGATACTTCCAGCGCAGCATTCTTTGTTTGTATCTTTTTTCCATCGTATTGTACGAGTCCCGAGCGTCATGCAAAATAGCATCGCGGTTAAAAGGGAAACAGCGGTTCCAAGAGTGCAAGTAACAACCCATAATGTCAAGGCAGCGTTGTGACATTCGTGCTATCCATCGACCATGTACCTACACTTTTCTCCACCTCTCCTAGCATGCTGGATTTTTATCCCAAATTGTTCTTCCATACACATAAGCCATTACATAGCTTTAGTACTATACTTGGTCTTATGATGGAAACCCAACACGGGAATTACGAGGATAGTATTTTCAGGTAGTACAAAGTACGTTAGTTAAACATTGCAAGACTTGCAATGGTGGATGAAGTACCATTGCAAGTATTCGTTTTTTTCGATAATGTCGCTAAATTTGATGATCGCTTCTGCTAGAATTCTAACATCGTTCTCACAATAAGAGACCATTTCATTTTCGAGGTTAAACTCCTCGCCACTCAACACTCGTTCTTTCTGCCAGACTTCCAATTCTTGCTCTCCTTCTGTGCTTCGCCCCTCAGGGTCGTAAAAATTCAAGCGCAAGATAGGGACCAACATAATTTCGATTTTCTTCTTATTAAATAAATATTCGAAATCTCCCTTCTTTAAATTTTGCCTAAAGCCTAAAGTTTTAGGTAACTTTGATAGTCTGACACAAAGGTTACAAAAAATAATAACTGAGAAAAATACGATTTCCAAAGTTAATATTAAAAATTTTCTTACCCTGAATAAGGACATTACGAATGATAGAATATTAGGAATGATATGCTGCTCTTCTAATAGATTTTTAAGGCAGAAGAGACCATCGTAGCTGCTACTATTATGGGCGATGCATACTAACCTGGTAAAGACAGGACGCTCTAGTAATACATGGATAATAAATGCCGTCAGCGTATTAAAAGAAAACGAAAGATTTCCAACATTATCACTACAGGGCTCATCGATACCTTTACTTATACAGGAGTGACAAATATGCCTACAAGACAACAACACTAAATCATGTTCTCTTTCGGCACACGCATTCGGTGCCTTCAATATTGTCTCTACATCATAGGCAATGTACATAAACCTATAGCATGAACAGCCTTTTGTTTCCGTACAAAAGATGTGTAGTTTAAATCAACGTGTTGCATGCATGTTGAACAAAAATGTTCACCGCACACATGATCAGATTTTCTCCACCTGTTATCAAAGGTGACACCACAATCAATGCAGACCTTAACGTTACCACATACAGATCTACCCGCTTTATTACGCTTAACATGATTTCTCAAAACACATGCCTTCAACAAACTCACTATTGCATGCATCGCCTTCAATTTTTTTACTAGTACAATCGCGTTCCTGAGTATGTTTGCAAAGAGAACACCGATTTTCCTACTTGCGTTCATAAGACTCAACCTTTCAAACCTTACCTAGTATAACCTTTCAAACAATATTAACAAATACTTCCTTTTACTGAGAAAATATTTAATATTACGAATGGGTTCAAAATGGCCAAGAGTGTCACCTCTCTGATAGTAAATAAAGATATTATTTTCCGCATACTCTCCTGGATAACGAAATTTATATTCCCGGTTATTCTATTCATGCTCCTCATGAATTACGATTTGATACTACCCTTTCAAATACGATTGGAAAGCAACAACATCTGTAAAGTCACAGCCTCCCTTAGTTTTGACGTTAACTCCTGCCATTTCGCAGAGAATTTCTGCTTTAAGAAGCCATGTATCCTTATGTCTTGTTTTTAAAAGATACAAACTTTGACCACTTGCTGTATGATTCTTTATCCAATAAACAATCGCAAAGGGAAGGCAATAAAAATTCTTATTTTCTATATGTATTAAACGCTTTTCCAAATAATCTTGATGCTTTGAATATTTTTTAACAACATTCGTTGCATTTATTTCCCTTCCATACATGCTGTCGGCCATTTGAAACCGAAACTGTACTTCATGTCAAAAAATGAACTCCTCGTTTGAATTTAATACTAGTTCAATTGAGGTTCGGACTGTTCTAGCAGAGAAATCGCGCCTTCTTCTCCATAACACATACACAGACTTGTTTGTACTGTCACTGCTGTCTATGTATAGCCCGATAAAATCCGTGGGGCGCGCATTGGATAACACATGTTCCAACACAAAATCAATTAAACTTTCAATAAATGCTCTGAATTCTTAATGATTCTTTCATTATCTACAGCTCTAACGGCAATTTCATGGCCCGTAAGATGAAACATACGAAACCTTTTTCTGCTCTCTCTAACAACTTGGAAGTTACTATTTCTCTGATTTTGTCTGTCATTACTATTATTATTATTATTATTATTATTATTATTATTATTATTATTATTACTGTTACCACCACTAATAATACTACTAACACAACTTGCACTATTACTATTTTTCTACCATATTCTACCAAAGCTGGATCAGGGGCGTATGACGGGCCAGGATGAGGATCAGATCGGTTCCCATAGTCATGATTATCCTGTACACAATATTCAGGAAGGGGTTGTATACAGGATTTTGTCCCTGGGCCTCTTGCGTGAGTCTAACCACAGCTACGTCCAAATTTTCAACAAATCTCATTTCTTCTTCAGCAGAATTTACATTGTTCAATGTAGATTTACGAATCTAAAAATGCTAAATCATCATTAGTTAATTTATTTATATTATTAGTCAAGTTACGATTTTCTTGAGGGATCACAACTACGGAGGCTTCAGATGGGATTCAGCTTTGTTGTGAAGCAAACTGCGTCTCAAAGTTTGACAGCTCCGTATCCCTTATTCTGTCTACTTGACCTTCCCCACAAGAAAATAAATACACAAATTTCCTGTGTGCCTGATCGTAAGTTTCATATATATGGAAAAATCCGTAAACAAACAAGTCGAGCACAGCAGTACTGGATACACAGTATGCAAGAGTAATATGTCATTACCTTCAAAGACGCGAAGGGCGTGTAGTAGTGCATCGCATCTCTCCGATCCCCGATGTCGCAGTCGTTGCAGCTGAATTGTGGCTTTTCAACGCTGAAAACTCGGATAGTCGTTCAGACCGCACACCAATTCTTGGACGTAGATCTCATCAATCACGTTTTCTTCAGCTGGGCAGAAAAATCTATGTAAAACAGGCAAAAGAGAATAAACGATTTTGTGTTATCAAGCTCACTTTACTAATGATGTTTTAAAAAGAGATTAATGACTTATTTTCAAGCTGGAGTTAAATATTGTGTGACAACAAAAGCAATCGATTATTTTCAAACAACAGTTAAATATTGTATAAAAGAAAGATTAATTAGTTATTTTCAAGTTTCAGTTATATCATAATAATATAAGTAAACGACGAAGACAGCAATCAAATTACTTTATGCAGAGGAATGACCAATTCAAAAAAGAGAACAATCACTTATTTTCAAGCTGGAGTTAAATATTGTGTGTGACAACAAAAGCAATCGATTACTTTCAAACAGCAGTTAAATATTTTGTAAAAGAAAGATTAGTTAGTTACTTTCAAGTTTTAGTTATCTAATAATAATAATAATAATATAAATAAACGAGAAAGGCACAGATCAAATTACGTTATGCAGAAGAATGACTACAATTTAAAAATGATACTCTCTCTGTTCCTTAATACAAGCCAAGGAAAAGTGCTAATTGTATGATTTCTTTTTTAAGGATAGAGTAACAACAAGAAATATAAAATACACACATTGTAACTTCTAGTTAATCTCTGGTAAATCTATAAAACAGCATAATGACACACCCACAGAGGTTGTCCTGCCGCTCAGCAAACAGCAAAGTAATAGGCCCTACTTTAAAAACTGGATTTTTTCCCGCTACTGCAGGTTCCACTTCAGAATCAGCAAGGAATTATGCACTGTAATATAATAACTGTTGATCTCAATAAAAAATATTAACTCGTTTAAAATTCTGCTATAATATTTTTATTTAAAAACAACTGCTTATAAGGCAGACGAAACTCCTATTTGATCTTTAACGTGAGACGGCGTAAATGAAAATTATATCAAAACCGGATAAATAGCTATTATATCACCTCGTATCATGTATACCGACATATCCCATCATGTACGCCGACACTGATACTAGTCGCGACACTTGGTGTCAAATTTTTGAACTACTGTTCAGTTTACTGTCAGATGCTGTTCACGCCGACTTTTCGTGCGTGTAATTCCCATGCTAAGATATGTAAATTTATTTTGTGATATGCAACTTTATTATTATAAATAAATGACCATTTTTTAATTATTGTAAATAAATAAAGATTTTAAACAATTATGCAGATTTAATAATGAATGGGCCTTGGTCAATTACGGGGTGGAGTGACCTCTGGCACATATATTGAGCTTCTTTCGGCAAGCAAATCAGCAAATAATTATTTTCTATAAGACTTTCCTAAAAACTCTAGGTAATTAGTATGCTCACAGTGCGTGTTCGAATAATTATGAACTTTTAGTATTAGACCCCTGCCAGCAAAAATTTTACTTTGTTCACACTTATTTTTAACAATGAGTATACTTGGCATATGATCCGACATATATGCTGAGGATCGTATGCAAGCAATCCGTAAATAATTAGTATTTTCGATCTGACTTTCCTAGAAAAAGTGGCAGAAAGCCCCCGAACTCGCACCTTCAAATCAGGCGCCCCAACAAAACCATGTATCCATCGCGTTTTCTATGGTAAAAGTTCTGTTGACTTTTACCGGTTCACACTTACTTTTAATAAGGAGCTCTTATAACGTTCACTCTGAAAGTGCTCATCGAGTAAAATTTACGAGAAAATAAAAGATACAAAAGAAAACAAATACAAGCTCCTATGCAGTGCGTCTTTGGCGTTACAACCTAAGTTCAAACCTGGGCAAGAACATCTGTCCAGAAAATCGGTTTCTGGTGGTAACGGGGCACATTAAAACTCCAGCAATAATCCGTATTTTTTCCGCCTTATAGCGCAAAAACTCGTCTGATTAATGTACGCAACTTCGAAACCCAGATTAGGCCCGGTACAGTACCGTATGCAACCGCGTGGTGTCCCGCTTGAAAAACCCGCGTGCAGTAACTCATATAGTACACACCTCTGACTTGAAATAACCATGGTTCAAATCTTAATGGACAAAAATGATGCGATTTAGATCCCTCTCCGGACATGCTGGGCTTATACAGTTCGGATTTTTTTTAAAATCGCTACAAACAAAGTCTTGTGAGGATATAACTTCCTTAACTATATAATTAGCTATTAACTACTAAAGATTGACCAATAAAAAGTATAGGTCTACGTCTCATATACCCATGTTGTTGAATAATAATTCAACTCCTTTTTCCTAAATTCTCCCCATTACTTTTTCATAAAAGGTAAAGTTTTTCTTAACGCTTTTCATAGAACTTAGCTCAAAACTCAACAAGCTAGCTTTATACCAAACGTTTACTGTGACAGTGATATTTCCCGGACTTCTCCAATTTCATCCCGCTTTCTTTACTCCATTATTTCATTCATTTCTCAAACATTGTAAAATAGCTCTTAACATCTTTTTACAAAACCTAGCTGAACAACTCAACAAAGTAAGCTTATAGTACACAATGTGTTTGTCCCTGTGGTTTTTTCCCGGGGATTCTCCCATTTCCTGCCGCTTTTCATTTTACTATTTTTCAAACATAGTGTCTTATTACAGCAGAAGTTTATGTTATGTTGGTTTTCAGCAAGCTATTCTTACACTAATAATTACATTATGTTCTTGGGTTTTCTTGGGGGTTCTTCCGTTTCCTTCGACATTCGCATTCCTCCATTGCCTTTTTCAGCAATTTGCACTCCATCTTAATTTATTATCTTACAAAAAGAAGGCTATAAAATAACAAAGCATATAAAGAGAGTGAGAGATTGAAGAATTCTAAGACGTAGAAGAAGAGACAAACTTAAAAAACAAATTACAAAAAAAATCAACACACACACTGTATACACAGTTTAATATCAGAATATAATTAAAAAGGGGAAGAAACCAGGGTTTATAAATCTTTTATTTAAAACATTCGGGGGTCATTCATCTTGCATTACTGAACATTTTCTCTGCTGAAATCTACAGACAACGTCAAACTTTTCAGTGCAAATAAAAAATTATATTTTACAACTTTTCTGGACGAAAAATTTTCAAAATGAAATCTACATAGTTTCTGGGATATTGCAGACATAGGTTGTAATTTTCATCTGGATTTCATGTTCAGCTTGTATGATAAAATTTCATTCTAATGTATAGTCATTTAATTGTGTTGATAGTATCAAATTTCTTAATGTGTTCTCAAATCATTGTTTTTCATCTGCTTTTCAACGACAATTTTCCAAGTAGTGGCAATCAATTATCTCTGTCTATCAAAAGTTGGTCACGTAGGTCAGTCACCCAAATACTTAATTTCGACTACCCCTTCAGTCTCGCATCGTCCAGTTAATTCACACAGACAGGCTGTTCAGAACTGCAAAGAGGGAAAAGGGGAGGGTGGGTGCATACTATTGCCAGCAAGACTATGTTCTCACTCGTACAACAGAAAGTTGCTTCCTCCTCCTCCCTTCACCCCTAGAACGCATCATAGTACTAGCTCAATCACATAGATACTTGCTTTTTTCCGTCTCAGACAGGTCATTCACATGCTGTATGCACAAGGAACCACCGTAAGCGCGAGCCAGGGGGAAAGTTCATAAGTATTTTCCTCTAACAGAGAATCCAGCACGGTCATTACCACTATGAGGTGGATGGCTGTGACTTCACTTGCGTAAACACTTTCACTCTCTGACAAGAGAAAGCTTACTGCTAGTTTCATTCAGTGCTGTGAAGCCGTGAGAGATGCATGTATTTGAAGACTGCTCCGCACCATGCTACAACTTTTAATATGTTCACACATAAATTTACCAACGAGTATGTTACAATACGATTCGTCAATATACAAGTTGCAAAAGCAAACGATCCAATGATATAAATGAATGAATAGAAATTTTCCTTCCTTCCTCCACTACATCACACAAGTTCGTGCATTTTAGTATAATCACATAGGGGGTCCCGGGTTTGATTCCCATTTTTAGCTCACTCGCTCAATTTTTACCGGTTCACACTCATTGAGTGTTCGAGTAAATTATTATGAGGTGGTTAAAATGTTTGTAATGCCATGGTTAAGCGCTTACTGTACACATCTTTGGCGTGGAACTTCCGGGTTCAATTCCTGTTGAGATCTCCCTTCGATATCCTGTTAGTGTGCAGGGCTTTCCCACAGGGGAGTCCTGGAAGGGGCATACACAAGGGCACTCTTCTGACAACCATTTTTATTACATTACAATCAGTTTTAATAACGAGTATACTATGCATACTATCTGTAAAAATAAAAAACAGGGGCAGGGTCCTAAATCCATTGGAGGGGTCCATTTTAACTAGTTTTTTTTTAAACGTTCACTAATAGTGTTCTGAATTTTCAAATGTAAATGATCTAATTTAAAATAAATAATACTAATAAAATAAAAAAACAGGGGCACTCTTCAGGGCTCATTCTCAAGCCAGGGTTCTTCTGGGGACATATTTTTATACTGTACCTAGTATCGAACCTGGGAAGTCAAGGAACAACGATTTTGTTAGGGGCCAAGGGCTATAGGAGGTCCCTACACAGGGACACTCTTCAGAAACCCTTTTCAAGCCAGGGTCCATGGTACTGCATGGACACGCCGAGCATCAAGGGTCATTCACTTCTCATAAATGTCATTCAACTTTTCCAGGAAACACTCAGACCTACTTTCTTCTCATGTAGTAATTAAGATGACAGCGCTTTCTATACATTCTAAAACAAGATCAAACCATTAAAAGTAACACATTCTGCAATAGGCGGTATCGTCTGATGTTGAGAAACCTACATCATTCTATTGGGGTTCAGCTGCGCAGGTCATGTAGCAAGAATGGAAGGAAGTAGGAATGCTTTCAAAGATTTTACTGGTAATCAATCGAAAAATGATCATTAGCAGGACCTATGCGCAGATGGGAGCACAATAGTAAGATGGATCGCATGGAAATAGGAATACAAATTAGAAACTAGATCCAATTGACTAAAGACAGAAGTCAATGGAGTGCTTTCGTGAACGCGGCATTCAACTTAGGGGTTCCATAGGCCACGTGGTTATTTAGTTACTCATTTATTTCAAGAGCTTTTCTTCCAAAGAGCATTTCCACTTTTGTTCGTAATAATTCAATTTTCAACGATTTTTGAATATTTGTGATGAGCTCTGTTGGATTATTCAACACGGTATATATATATATATATATATTTGTTGTAGAAATCACAATGTAACTTTAGTCGTTTTTATCTCATCCATGTTGTTTATTTACTTCTGTGCTTTTTATTCAAAAGGGATCTTTCACCCTTTGGTGATCCCATGGTACAATCTGTACCATACGGGGTGTTTCATGGTACATTGCGTTATAACTCTCCTATTTGAGCTTTTTTTTTTTTGAAGTCCAGAGGCATTCTAGAAGACCTTACGTATGGTTTCACACCTTCCTGCTTCGAGACATAGGAGGTGATGACGTCATAATTCTAAAATATATATTTTCTTTTAATATTGCGGGGCCGGTCTATGTTCATTATCTTTGGCGGGCTTATTTTTGCAGGTAGAAGATTGAAATTTTGCACAAACATTCAGTCCAGCCAGTAGTATTTACCAGATTTTTTTTCAGATTTCTGCGTTAAAACAGGGGGATCCAGAGGGGCAAAACGTTGAAAAAAGGGATATTTTTACCAAAAAATCCCTTTCTTCGCGATTTTCCCACCTTAGATACATGATGCAGACACGTGAGTCATACCGTCTGAAAGGCAGTTCTATTCTGAAGAGAATGATGGGCGAAACATGACCTAGGGTAATTAGGGATGTCTCAGGGAATTTTTATCAAAATATACTTCTGTATAGGGGAATTTTGGACATTTTCGGTACTATTTTTTGCGGGCTTATTTTTGCACCTAGAAGATTGAAATTGTGCACAAACATTCAGTCCACCGAGTAGTATTTACCAGATTTTTTACGTACTTCTGTGTTAAAACAGGGAGGTACAGAGGTGCTAAACGTTGAAAAAGGGAACTTTTTAACCAAAAAATCCCTTTCACTTGATTTTCCTGCCTTAGATACGTGATGGAGTGCGGTGACTCATACCGTCTGAAAGGCAGTTCCATTCTGAAGAGAATGATGGGCGAAACATGACCTAGGGTAGTTAGCGATGTCTCAGGGAATGTTCAAAATTTCCCTCTGTATACGGGAATATGGGACATTGTCGGTATATATATTTTTGGCGGGCTTACTTTTGCACCTGGAAAATTGGAATTGTGCATAAACATTCTGCCCACCTAGTAGTATTTATCTGATTTTTTTTAGATCTCTGCTTTAAAACAGCGGGGTCTAGAGGGGCTAAAAGTTGAAAAAAAGGATATTTAGACTCAATCTCTTTTTTCGGGATTTTCCCGCCTTAGATACATGATGGAGACACGTGAGTCATACCGACTGAAAGACAGTTCTAAGCTGAAGAGAATGATTGGCGAAACATGACCCTAGGGTAATTAGGGATGTCTCAGGAAATATTTTACCTGAGATCATGGAGTTTTACGGTAATTTGCGGCATGGTGGGAATTTCTGATAAAATTTCTCCCGTCCTTAGTATTCAAGGTAGAAACTTGAAATTTGGCACACACATTTTGTATATGAAGTACTATTTATCAGATTTTTTTTCAGATGGCTTCGTTCACACAGGGCCCCTCCAGACCCAGACAGCATGTTTGCTTGCCGCAAGCTTGCCTATCGCTTTTATTTGATTTTATTTCGCTTTGGCTTATACACAAAAGCTTATTTCTGCTTAGCGCAAGCCGTAGTGCGGGCAACCCACGCTTCGCTTGCGAGACGCTTTTCTTTAGATTGAAGTAAAAAGCCAGCGCGCGTTCGATTTTCAGTTGTTCTCAAAATCCACGTGACGCTGACCTCCTTACTTTCGGCGATAAGGTAGTGTTCGCGTTGTTAGTGTCTTGTTAGCATTCAGCTTGAATAAAGGACAAACTTAATTATTTTTTTAATTGTTCCGTCTAGTACTCTAGTTCCACGTACCTATAATATCGCTCTTTATTTCCTCATATTTCGGTAACTATGAGGCATAACGAATTGTAGTATTTATGTATAAAGCATAAATGTGAACATAGATGGCAGCAGATTTGAGCCTACTTATTTCGCGAAAGAATACAGAACTGTTGCATATATTTTAATATAAACTTCAAGTTTAACTTAAAGTTTACTATAAACTTTATCTGAACGCTGTGTTTAAAGTATAAACATTTTTCTGCGTTTTTATATAAAAAGGTAGAAATTTCAAGTACTCGCGGCTAATATAGCAACATGTTAGATATTTGCAAGAAGCAACGGCGCGTTGCGTGCATCTTTCGTCGAACCTAGCTCCTCTTGTAGCAGTTACTGTACTATGCTGTGATCAAGTATAGCAAACGTACTTGTGAGACCAGTACAGATACCCTACTTAGGAGTCTGACAGAAGGTTTTCATCTTCTGGAGGGTATTAAGTTACGATTTTGAAGGTCATTGTTTTTATACTCTGACCAACTTCTTGTCGCTTTGCGACACAGGTTGCTCTTTTTGGATCTCGAACTTTGCATACGACTTAGGCCATGCATAACGGACTTCCTCGGACAGTATCTCAACGTTCATCTACTTCTGCTAAATTTTCCAAAAATGTCTCTTCACCTCCATCTCGTTCTCGCTCACCAAAACGAACTAGAACATCTAGTACCAAAGAGATGCACGTTCTCGCTCACGCTCGCCATTACGAATCCCATCTGAAACTGATCTTCATGACACATCTATGGATTACACTGCAACAGAAACTTCTGCTACTCCGTCTGCCTCTGTCAATCCTCAACAGCCAACTCTTTATAACTTTCTGCTAACTAATTTCGACACTAAGTTCAAGACTCCAAAACACATCTTCCAGCAACTTATAAAATGTGTTCCACGTGTAGAAATCAGTGAGATTATCTTCCGAAATAATGGAGTTATTTTGAAATCCTTTAACCCAGATTTCCATCGCCATGTCAGGAACAAAGCAACTTTTGAAATTTTTGGCAAAGACGCCACTATAACGCAACTCCAACCAAGACAAAACAAACAACCTCAGCCTCCTCGAAAGCCTCCGATGCTATCAGTAGTCATCAAGGGCGTTGACCCTGAATATACAGACACTGAAATCGAGGAAGAACTCAAAGCGGAACAAGTCCATAAATGTATTCGAATCCGGAATGACAGGGGACCCACCTACCTAGTACGTGTATTAACTCCTGAACAATCTGTTGTCGATCACCTGCTTCTTACAGGAGCGTACATTTACAGACGAAGACACAAGGTTGAACCTTCAAAAACTCCTGCACCACAGCCTATACGTTGTGAACGGCGCCAAACTTACAATCAGCATTTGACCAAAGATTGTAAAAACTCTTTGATTTGTAGCTACTGCACACAAGCCCATGCTACTCGGGACTGTCCCAATGGAAATACCAATCCCAAGTGCAACACATGCTCTGCACAACATCCTACTTACAGTTCAAAGTGTAAGGTTAAACCTTCAGTTGATCCTACTCAACCAGAGCTTACTGTACCAATCAGAACGTCTGATCGTCCAACGCCACCAAATAACTCATTAACTCACCCTGTTACAATTGAAGATATGATACGTTTCTTTACAGTAACAACCCAAAACATTCATCCCTTTCTGCGTACTCATATTCTTAACCAAGTCATACTTACAACTAAGCAACTATACAACATTCAACTTTATGCTACATATTCTGGTCAACATGTTCACTTTCAACTCCATCCCGTTTCAACACCTGTCTAAAATTATACATATCATCATGGATTTATCATTTCTGTTTTTGAACATTCGTTCCTTCAACACTCGCAAGGTACTACTCCACACTCTACTGTTGGAAGAAAATATACACGCCTTTGCCTTGAACGAAACATATCTTTTGCCGCATCAACATGTGCATTATCAGCCATATACTATTTCTCTTTGCGATGGCCCACCTGGAGATCGAGCAAATGGCGGAACTTTAATAGGAATTCGAAGCAGACTACCTCAACGCACGATCACGCATCACTTTCAGGCCCCTCTTCCGGAGCACAACATCACTCTGATCTATTTTTCTTCACGTACTATTGCCTTTGCTACTATATATGTTAGACCCAATGTTCAAATTCCCTTGACATTCTTCCAATACATGGACACCTCGTTTCGTCATTATATTATTATGACTGATCTCAATCTATCTAGTCGCACTCTTACGCAACGACGGAACTTCTATCCATTTCTTATGCTGCACACAAATGCCGAACTATGCGCATTACCAAGACATACCCGGCCTTCCTCAAATACAACACCTGACGCAGTCATTGTTTCCTCTACATTACAACCATTCGTAAATTGTCATGTTCTATCTTCCATCGGTAGTGACCATGACCCAGTTAAATTGACATTACATTTTCCAAACCACCGTCAAGCTCCTGACACTTCACCACGTACCGTTCTCTGTTATGATCGTGCCGACTGGAACAAATATCGAGAAGATTTGACTACTACCTTATCTAACGTGCCTACTCCAGTACATCACTCTGACTTACATAACACGCTTGATACACTTACTACTGCTATACAACATAGTAGCCATCAACATATACCCACGATTAAATCTAATTATACTCGACCCGCACTTCCTCCTCAATATCGCACACTAGTTGCTCTTGCACGGCAGGCATACCATGAATATCTTCGCACACGTGATCCAGGGCTTTTACAACTATAGCGCCAATATTTACGGCAAGTTCATAATTATATCATCGCCTATAAAAGACGCAAGTGGATCCAAACAGTTAACCATCTTGATCAAGAACATAATCCTACCAAATTCTGGAATGCCTTTCATAGACTCTGTGGGACACGCTCTTCTCTCTCTTACCCTCTCATCGTCAACCAGACCTCAGTACAAACTGATACAGAGAAGGCTAATGTGTTTGCTCAATCACTTCAAAGCATTTTTACGCCACCACTCATCACCTATACTCCTGAACGTTTACGCACTAGAATAAGCAACGTAAGAGATCCGCATCAATCACAACTTCGTATTAGTTCTAGTCACGAATTAGACTCGAATAATCCTCTTACTCGTCCAATTACACCTTTGGAGATTACCGCAGTCTTAGCCAATAAGAAGAATACAGCTCCAGGGTTTGACGGTGTCACTTACCGCCATATTAAAGAGGCTCCACTGGTGGTTCTGCTACTACTGTCCGCTATTTATAACCTTATACTTCGAACAGGTGATTATCCGGCTTCCTGGAAAACTTCAAAAGTCTTAATGTTTCTGAAACCGCATGAAGATAACACCAAGGCAGAGTCATACCGTCCAATACAACTCACGTCTACACTGGGAAAGATCCTCGAACGCATCTTCCTCTACACCAAACTGGTTTTCGTCCTAAATGCAGTCTCAATGATAATCTACTCAAACTTACCACTATTCTTACCAACCACTTCAATAGCATCCAACCTTCCTGTTTATTATTATTTGACTTAGAGAAGGCTTTCGATTCAGTTTGGCACGATGGATTAATTTACAAACTTCATCTTCTACGATTACCATTCGCATATATCAGACTAATTTATCACTACCTCACCAATCGCATAGTATATGTCTGCATTAATTCATCTTTATCATTTCCTATTTTTCCGCTTAGTGGTGTACCCCAAGGGTGGATTTCCTATTTATCTCCACTGCTATATATAATATATGTTCGAGATTTGCCTGTTCCTCCTGATCCTATCTACACCTTTACCTTTGCAGATGATACTGCTTATCTTGCCTGTGGAAAATCTATTCAGCATATCAATAGTATACTTCAAGAGGCAATAAATAAGTTCTGTGACTGGTGTGATACTTGGCGACTCCGAATCAACTCCACTAAAACACAGGCACTTGTCATCATACCACCAGGACGTACCAGTAGGGTCCGACGCAATAGATCTCTCTTACATCTTACTATAGCTGGCACACGCATTTCCGTCACCCGTACAGCGAGATATTTGGGTATTATCTTTGATGACCATCTTTCATGGCGTGGACACCTTCAGCATCTTATAAGTCTAGCGCAAAATAAACTAAACCTGTTGAAGAGATTAGTCGGAACTTCCTGGGGCCTTCATCAAGAGACTGTGTTAAACACTTACAAAGTCTTCTTGCGACCATCCATACTCCATGGACACATCGCATGGCTTAATGCCAGTAACAAATTCTACACTCGCCTCCAGATCATTGAAAGACATGCACTACGCCTTGCATATCGTATCAAACTGCCTAGCCCTACCCGGCTACTCTATGAGCGTATTCCATTTCCACATATTCTTCTTCATCTAGAAAAACTGCGTACCAGGTACATCACTACCCGTTGGACTCAAGGCCATCCCATCCTTCGCAGTTGTATACGCATCGATGCAGATCAAGATGTTCCACCCCGTCTACAATCTACACCACTCCAGCACTTAGTTACACTGTACCTTCTCACACATCCTGACGAACAAATAGACGAATTTCTATTAGCATATCAACCACCAGACTTATCACCAAACATTTATCCATCTTTTGCACTTTAATTCGCACTAACAAGGGCATCATTATGTCTCTCATCATGTGTCGAGTCGCCCCGAAACAAGAAGATAACCCTTCACCTGTCTAACTAACAATATCACTGTGTTGTAACGTCTAACTTGCACCTCATCTTTCATCTCATCACACATACATTTCGATAGATATTGTACGTACAATAAATAACGATTCCTGATCAATTGATGAATAAAAATCCCAATTATGAACGAATAAAGACAATAAATTAATAAATGAAATTAAACCTCTTTGTCCATCCAACTTATCCTTTGTTCCCCTTACGCATAACTCCACTCCCAAGAGAAGGTATTTCCTTCTACGGGTTCTTGCATTGTAAAAAAAAAAAAAAAAAAGCGCGTTGCGTGTCACAACTAAACCGTAACAATTATGCTTATTTTGATGTTTTGCAGAAGCGGATGGGAGACTTGGGTGTTTTCATGGTTGTGCATGTGCTTCAATAATTGGGGAAGGGAGGGGGCAATATATTGTAGCATAGATTTAGTCAGACGGTTAAATTATACTGATTTCATGCTGTTTTATGTAAATTCGCTTAGTGCAAGATTCCATATAACTTCTTTGTCGTGTGTTTCGCTTGCAATAAGCTTAATAAAGATTGCCATTGATGAGAATACGCTTATACTTGGCTTGCGTTTGAGATAATTTGACTTATGTTTAACTTGTGAAGACAAGCTTGCCCCAAGCCATGCCCAGATGTAACTAACTAGCTTGCCACAAGCTTAAAGCAAGCTAATTGGCTTGCATAGTATAGCTTGCGGCAAGCTAATTTACCTTGCAACAGCAAGTTTGTGGCAACTTGCAGCAAGTTTAAATTGCTATCTGGGGAGGGGCCCAAAGTGAGAGAAAAAAAATCCTTCCGAAATTTTCCCTTTGACATCATTTTTCCCGCTGCTGGTATGTGGTATGAGCATGTACCATTTGAAAGCCAGCTTCATTCTGAAGAGAATGAGGTATGAACCATGATTCTAGGATAAATAGTGACGATGCAGTAGCTGCTTGACTGAAAGTCTAAAAAATAGCCCAAAACGCCGGGTACCGGAAAGGGTTTAAAAATCGGTTGTTGTGTTTGTGTTAAGAGTTTTTTCCTCAAAACAGCACATTATCAGATACATTTTCATGTCCTCTTTTATTCCCTTCTAATGTACCAGTAGAATTAACATTTTGCGAAAATCTTCCCTTTTGGAAATAAGGCTCTCATTTATTTTAATTTTGTATATTTGGCTTTCAACATATTTTACAAAGCTTCTAGACGTGGTTTGGATATTAAGTAAAAAACCTTTAGTCTTACAAGTTATAAAACTATGTCAAAATCCCTTAAGGTTAGAAACATGAAATTTAATATTTGGAAATTTCATTTAATAAGTATACCTGGATTTCGGCATTAAATAGTATTTGACCTAAAAGAAAAGAAAAGAGGTAGGAAGGAAAAGAGGTGGGAGTGGAAATTATTCTAATAAGATGTCTATGTTTCAGAATTTTTTTACTTAGAGGCACGAAATTTGTCATTTATGGTATTCACTTTAAATAATTGAATAAGTGTTTCAGCGCGTTTTGATACATTATCGAGAAGGGAAGGAAAAGGGCTGGAGATGGTTCACTAAGATACCCATAGACGATCTTCAAATTTTGTGCGAGATTTTGGTTTCAAGAGAATTATGTATAAAAGAAACAGGAAGAGAAACACAAAATATAATCTTTTGTTATTGTATTGCACTGTATTAATAATGTGTATTGCACTGTATTAATTAATACTTGGAAGGATGGTTCCAAGTATTATTCAAGTGTTTCGAGTGTAACATTTGAGATTATCACAACTATCAAATAGTATTCATTAAATTCAATCAATCTTCCAACGGCTCGCATGAAAATAAACAAGTTAACAAACACATCCATTACATAACATATCTATTACACATCCATTACACAAATAAGTAGGACCTTATTACATATCTGTAAAAAAACACTGTTCTCCTTTTAGGTTGGCTGTACTCGAGAATAAAGCGAGGGCCTTTGTCGTATGCAATCAATTGCAATCTTGAGTTAAACAGAATAATCTAACACACTGAGGCTAACATTCAGAACTTCCAAAATTATTATTATTATTATTATTATTATTAATAATAATAATAATAATAATAATAATAATAATAATAATAATAATAATAATAATCGGAAAGTATTTACATTTAGTGAAAGCGTCAATATAATAGCTTTTTATTAATTATTTTCTCCTTGCAAAAGTCAATCGATGAAAGATATAGAAATCAGTGAAGAGATATTGTTATGATCATTTGAATAAGTGTTTTTTCGTATGAAGAAGAATCCAGCGCTACTGAGAAATGGTTCTCCGTTTTAGTAGTAACAAAAAACTGTCCTTTTAAAGGAAATGATCATTTCAACAAAGATGTTAACATGTAATACGTGTAACATGAAGTTTTATAAATGAGGATATACATTTTAGGTGGGGTCGAGGTGGCTCAGTGATAGAGCGTTCACCTCTGGGGTTCGATCCCAGCCCCCGCGAAGTGAACTTTGTGGTGGACAAACACCGTGTGTGTGGGTTTTCTCGGTTTTCTCCCGTTTCCTCCCACTTTCTTCATTCCACCGTTTCATTCATTACTCATCAACACCGTCTTCTTTAGCCTTACCGGCATAACCGTGGGACGTAAAACTCAAAGATTTCATTTTAGGTATAACTACACAACACTATGAAGCAATTGGTAAACTACTTTTATGAAGAAAACAATCTGTAGTCAAGAAGAAGAAAAGTTTTTTTTTTTTTTTTAATTCAAGTGCATTGCCCTGATCCCATTACCAAATTTAATTTAAACTCTCTGTCGTCACGGTCTATAAAGAAGTATAGCCATCAAGCTGGAGCATTTTCATTCTGATGATGTGTAGTGAGTGCATATCAAATACCATTAATTCTAACATTCAAAAAATAAGATCCTTATACGTCATCTCAAGTAGCAGATTTGGAGTTTGGCATCCCTTTCAGCACTAAGGATAAATGAGACGAAGACCTACTGCTTGATATGGGATTCGTACCACATAAGTTTCCACTGCGAATCGATCTCAGATTTCCAACGCCAAAGGTGCGTAAGCTATCCATATAGTCGCGAGGAAGCTCTTATCTCAAGTAGCTCTCAATCGTCTTACAGTGCTGAGTTAAGAACGAAAATTCTGCGAATATCATGTAAAATATGATCTCTCAACAGCGAACAGAAAATGCACATACTTCACGAGTCAACTACTGTTTCCTTTTTTAAATAAAATGTCTGAGTTTCTTTTAAAATCCTGAGTTGCAGATACAAATCAGATAATTGAATAAAAAAAAAGACAATTTTTCATAATGAAAGCGAATCAGAAATATTTAACTACAACAATGCGGTGAATGGCAACACTGTTTCGCTAGGGGAGAAATATTTTGTGAATGGTAACCACGTTCGAAGCACGCTGACGCAGTCTGATTCCTTCTTCGTCTCCAACGATTTTGAAAGCGTCACGAACTAACTTTCTGCCAGTAGAGATGGGCGCATCTGTGTGTGAAAGACTGTCTGTGTATGGGTATGAGTGAGAACGAGAAAGATGATTGTTCAAGAAAGTATTCCCTACCCAAATACAAAATGAAATATGACTCCGCCCGCTAGATTCGAATGTTTCTCTCATATTTCTGCACCAGCAGTGGTCCTCACAATATGATGACACCCCCTACTCATACAAGATATTGTTTCCAGCCGTTTGATTCATCAGTTACGTGTTAGATAGCTATAGTATAGAGTAGTTGAGACCGAATGTCGTTGCTTATGAAGGCGTGATCAGAATATCTGATTCTCCAAACTAATATTGTGTAATAATGTTTTATACCGTGTAAAAATAAAAGTTGAAAGTTTTGTTCACATATATTTTTTGAATAACTTGTGCAAAGCAAAGCAATTAGACCATAAACTAAGTAATTTCAATTAAGTGAAAACAAATATGTAGTTAATGTTCAAGGATGCAAGCAAAACTGCCACTTCGAATACTGATAGCTTAGCAGATGATGCACCAAACAACTAAATAAATGCAATTTGGTGAGTGAAAATATATATGAGGTTTTCCATCGTTGTAAGTAGGAAGCTATACAAGGCGGAAATTAAACTGATCATCAACTTGATATGTCATTGAACTAGTTATAAAAGTAGAATGTTTTTTGAAACAGTTCTTTAAATTCTTTTATCCAAATAAAAACAGGATATTTGCTTAGGAAATCGTGTTTTAGATAGTTCCTCATGTAAGAATTCCACTCTGTTTAGTTAATATTAGGTGATATCCGAGATGTATTCAGCGAAATTATTGTCCCGGAGAGAGGATAGCTACTATCAGAGCTTTTCTGGATCTTCATGTTTTGAAAATAACGTATTCAACCGTTCAACGTATTCTATAAAATATTCTTCCTTTTTGGAAATATGGTGAGAATGGCAGCTAACCTGAAGATCATAATTTACATTAAGGTACTGTGCTGTTCATCTCTTCACTCATTGGTTCCAGATTTCATACCTACTTTGTACAGTAACAAAAACAAACAAAAAAAAAAAAAAAAAAGAGAGAGAGAGAGAGAAAGAGAGAGAGAGAGAAAAGTAGAGGTAGTTCTGCATGTTCTTCTGTTGATTAGGAATCCATATTACGATACTGTACAGAAAATTTTGTTTTATGCATGAAAATAAAACAAAATTATATGTAATATTTGGAGGAAATAACTCATTGTACATAGAATCAATTCTTCTAATGGCGTGAATTCAGTGATATATAAATATGGTGAAAAAATGCCCGACTCAACTGCATTTTTCACTCTTTGTATATCATTTAATTGAAATTGTGCTACGCTTTCGGAAGTTATTAACTAGAGAACATGAAGGGTATATTTTCAGTTAGTGCGAATGAAATGTCCACTTTCACGTCTGGTAGGAAACTCACCTCAGATACAACACAAGGACGGATTGAAGTGATGCGTCTAATTAACGAATTAACTATGTATGTGGCCCATGAAACCGCAAGTTTAATGCAGCATTCACAAAAGCTCCTCACTGACTTCTATCCTTAGTCCACTAGATCCAATTTCTATACTTCGTACTCCCATTTCTGCGAGATGCATCTTAATATTGTCCTCCCATCTGCATATAGGTCTTGCTAATAGTCATTTTCCGATTGGATGTGATGTCAAAACTTAAAAAAGAAAAAATCATATTTCCCTCCATTCCTGCTACATGACCTCTCCACTTGAGCCTCCTAACCTTGAAGTCTCTAACAATGTTTACTAAACAATATAAATTGTGCAGTTTCTTGTTATGAAGTTTCCTCAATTTTCTATTCCCGTTCCTCTTGGGTCCAAATATTCGTCTCAGATTTTATTCTCAAATATTTTAAGTCTGCGTTCTTCTCAGAGTGAGCGACCATGTTTTCCAACCATACAGCACAAAAGGCATGATTATTATTTTACGTATTTTAAGCTTTAAATTGCTCGATAGAATCCATGACGACAAAAGATTTTTCCTTGATTTCAGTCTACATTTAATTTCTTCGTGGGCATCCACTTTGTCCACTTCGTCGAGACTATTATTTGATATTTTGACATCCAAAATTTGCAATAATACAATCCCGGCGAACTTTAGTTTTCTCTGCGATACGTTCATCGTCCCAAACTCTGTACACGTCCAACAAATAGTCTCGGGTATACGGACAGTAAGAGAGGCAGTGCGCTGTTTAACATGCTGGTATGAAAGTGCAGCATGGAGAACACATATATGCAAGGAATGTTTCTTTATGAATACAAACTAGAATATTTTGCGCACAAGCCGTAAAGACATTAACAGCGCATTTGCGTCGATATTGGTTTGCCAAATTTTGTTCTGGTGAACAGCATTGCAAACGAGTCTAATGAGCACCGACCAACATCATATTTCCTAGGAACTCCGTTGAAACGGATCCTTGGAAATGTTTTTCTGTCCCTATGAGTCCATTGGTGATGAGTTAAGTATACACCAAACCACTATTGTTTGACAGCTCCGTGCATTCGTTAATGTGAAGAAGTGGGACTCATAGGGACATGGCTCGGAACTGACCAAAAATAATCAGTATCTGGGGTATGCAGTTCTTTCCGAGTAACGAATAACTAGGAAAGTTTACTGTATCGAACTGTCATTTATGTTGCTATGGCAATCGGAAACAGTCAGAACTATGGTTATATCATGATCAATGTACAGGACGGTCTTCTACGCCACCTCTCGAATCACATATGTTGTTTCTGGAATGGTGGAAGTGATCAATTTTGTATTTCTAAGGCAATCTGAAACCATCAATACAGAACACTATAATGCTGAACTCCGTGGGAAGCAGCCCAAACTTGTCCTCAAGTATCCAGGGATGCGTCTTTGGCGTGTGAGGTCCAGATTCGATTCTCGACAGAAGTTCATATGGTTCGGATCTAAAGTTAAGCTGTAGTTCTATGTCCCATATTGTCTTGCTACTGAGAAGGACGCTAAATTCAAATCTAATCCATCCAGGAATGATCAAGAGACATGGTATCCTCATGTTGTAATCCCGAACGATGTAGTGAGTTGCAGTATGGTACAGTTCGTCAACACCTGTATTCCCTCAATATATCTTCCACTGATCACAACTTCTTTCGCCGTCTCGAACACCTCCTGGGACGGAAGACATTTCCTCATCATCGAGCGGTACCACATGCGATCACAGACCCTAAACTACTTGAGTCACGGAACCCAATCATTGGCTGAGCGATCACAAAACTATGCTGTTGCAGACTGCTACTATTCTGATTAACGAGTTATTGTAGTTTTCATTTTCATTTTGTTCTTCTTGTTCTTTGACCTTGGAAATGACACGTCTGAGACTGACATTTTATTCACACCAACCTAATATATTTATTTTTATAAATGGATGCACAATACGGTTACACTATTCACAAATTTGGTTGCCGGAACTGTAAATGATATATAAGGATATTAATTATCAGAAAGCCCATCTTCGTACGTGAAAAATTAGATTTATAGAAAATATTTGAAATCCTATGAAAACATTTCCAGGTTTCAAAATACGTGTTGGTGCAATTTCGATTGCACTGCCGTTGAGTAAGCACTCACAAAATTGCTTCCAAGTAACGTTTCACAAAGTCTAGGTCAAAGCAAATCATTTTCTCGCACTCTAAAACTGTCAATTCATCCCGTCCATGGAAAGTGTTATTCAAAATTATTACCCCGAAATATATTTATTTGAGAGACGTCTATTAAAAATATTTAATCGAAACTGAGACCAAGTTAAATCACTGTCTAGTACCCGGAATCGGATAATTTTCAGGTTCCCTCAAATTTCCTATCATTGAGTTTGAATTTTCCAAATATTAACTTGAAATGTCTTTTGTTTCTCTGTTTTGTCAGTGTCGTAACTTACAAGGAGACTTACTGAAGTGTCACTCACCGATTTGAAAACTTTGCATACTTGTAGAACATCGAAAAATAATCTACACGTATTTTTTATTTCGGTAATGGTGCGGGTTTAAGGTTAACGACCTTTTGAACGGTAGACGTGGTCTCCAAGTATAGACAGAAATCAATCATTTAATGTAGAAAAGACATACTGCCAGGGGTTTTAGAACAGCTGATGCAGAATCTGATGTCAAAATTACAAAATTCAAAATGGCGGTTCCAATATGCTGATTACAATACAAAAGTCTTCTCATTTGAAATGCTCTGCAGTTAGACAAGAACAATCATAGTTGGTAGAGGTTTCTGCGAAAAGGTTGCTGACCGATTTGAAACCCCTTTCTGTACGTATTTTAACGGGATGTTTAATTAAAGTGCGTCTCTGCGCCTCTTACTATTAGGGATGCTTATTTAAAGTGAGTTCTCTCGCCTCTCACTATCAGGGGTGCTTATTGAAAGTGAGTTCCCTCACCTCTCACTATAGTCCAAAACAACTTCTTTAAATCTGAAAATGTCCTTGTGAAAACATCAAATTAGGAAGAATTAGAAAGAAGTCTTGTGAAATAATGGTTTCAAGAGGTTTTTTCTCCCAGCGTCTAATGCAAAGTCAATTTTGTTATTTGATTCGTAGCGTGATCACAATCTATTTTAAGAACAAAAGATTACCTCAGAATAGAAACTATTCCTGCAGGAACAAGTGGTGAGATTCAGCCTCTTGATTTGTTCTTCTTTACTGCATAGGAAAACTTTATGAGACATTTTTCTGACATTGTCCTTCTCTATAACTATAACATAAATTTGCATTTCCTTAATAATAAATCTATAATAAAGATTCAATTACTGATTCATAACCAGTTTTCTTCTCCCAGATTTGCAAATCTTATTAGGTATACGTGGTACAAAAGCGGTTATTTGGAAGAAAAACCACCTGCGTTTGAAAATCCCGTAACATTATGTCTCAAAGATTCTGGAGAATTTGCGGTTTGTTTACAGTCATTTCTGCAATAAGTGTGCGTGGTGCAAACGATGTTTATACATCACACACTTTTTTGCTGAATATCATTACTATAAAACGTTTTCTCGATAAATTCATAATTATAACAACTGAGGATACATAAAATCCTGGCGTAATGAGAGGCGAGGAGACTCACTTCAAATAAACACAGCGACTAGTGAGAGGCGAAAGGATTCACTTTCAATAAGAACCCAAAATAGTGAGTGACGAGCGGTTCACTATAAGTAAGCACCCCTAATAGTGAAAGATGCAGAGACACACTTTAATCAAGCATCCTGTTATACTACGTGCAGAAAGGGGTTTCAAATCGGTCAGCAACCTTTTCGCAGTAACCTCTGAAAACTATGATTGTTCTTGCCTAACTGCAGAGCATTTCAAATCAGAAGACTTTTTGTAATTGTAATCACCATATGGATCCACCATTTTGAATTTTGTAATTTTGACATCAGATTCTGCATCAGCTATTCTAAAACTCCCCGGGCAGTATGTTTTCCTCTACATTAAATGATTGTTTTTTGTCTATGCTTGGAGACCACCTCTACCGTATAAAAGGTGGTTTCTACCCTTAAACCCACACCATTGCCGAAATAAAAAAAATACTTGTCGATTATATTTCGATGTTCTTCAAGTATGCAAAGTTTCATTCAGATCGGTGAGTGACATTTCCGTAAGTTTCCTTGTTAGTCAAATAGACTTCTTGTATAAAATATCACGTTCTGTATACATAGTCAATAAATGCCGAAGTATTCTGCCAAACATTTGAAAAGGAATTGAAAAAGCTTTCAACCTGGGTACCACTGAAAGCGGAATTACTGTAAACTCTGTCTTAAATGCAATTTAAGTAATGTTAGAAATTGATTTTTTATATGAATTCACCGTCTCAAGAGTAATTTTCATCTCCATCTTTATTACTTTATTGAAACCAAAATGGTGAAAATCTACGATTTCCAGTTTCAACACTGAACATTGTAGTGAAATAAAGTAGTAGTGCTTCTATCTTCGAACTATTTCAAGTTTCAATACAGATTTCCATAGAGCAAAAACAGAAGGAGATAGTGGCATTTTTAAATATTTTTAAATGAAGTCAGCACCTCAAAGCTAAGTACGACCACAAAAGAAAATAAAAAAATGAAACCTTTAAGTTTTACCTCCCATGGTTATGCCGGTAAGGCTAAAAGAGACTGTGATCATGGGAAATGGATGGAACGGTGGAACGAATAAAGTGGGAGGAAACGGGAGAACCCCGAGAAAACCAACGCACACGGTGTTTCTCCACTACAAAATTCAGTTGCCGCCAGTTGGGATCGAACTAGGGACCCCATGCACCAGAGGTGAACATTCTACCACTGAGCCACTGCAGCCCCTAAGTACGGCCACGTTCTCTATCCTATCAGAATCGGAACTCGCTGAAATCTACTATTTTCATTTTCTACACTCATCGTCATAGTTGAAAAATGGTAATAGATAGCGAGAATTTTATTTGATATGGATTCAGTACTGCAAAAGTAGATTCCATCTTTGACTTTACTTCCCTATTGCAACCGAAACTGGTGGAGATCTACTACTATCTATGATTCCATATTGATTCTCATGAACGAAGGCGGCAATAGGAGACGACAAATGTTTTCTTTCAGGGCCTTAAAAACAGATTTCATCCGAGTTCTTACTCTTCTACTGAAAACAGAAGTAGTTAAAACTAGTATGACTCCATTTTGAATAGTGATTGTTAAACAGTAGTAATTGTAACAGATAGGGGAAAACTGTTTTTTAATATAGATTAAGCGTATGAGTAACAGGTTCCACTTCTGACCTTACACGTATTCCTATATTGGAATTGGAAGTTGTACTTCTATTGCTTGTGAAACAAGACTCAGTCGCGACAGAAAGAGGACAGGAACCAGTTCAAAATATAATCATCAATTTACCTGAAGTGTGTAAACGTGGAGAGGGCTAAAAATGTAATATAAACATAATATATACAGAAATATTATTTTTTTTAAATAAAGATGATAAATTTCGAGACAATTGATTTTTCATCTTTAATTTTACATTGTTTCAAATAATAGTTCTTACTTGTATGAAGGGAATAAGAGAATAATATATTATATTATGAGTAATATTGTTTCGGACAATTTATTAACCTTAACCACATCTCTACATTTCACATTGTAATCTGCATGTTGTGAGTGAATTGAGTTAAAAGCAAAGAAGAGATGGAGAGAAGTAGGTCTACGTTTAGAATTTCCATCACATCCACGCTAAAGTTCTTTTGTTTTGTGACAGCACTGCTACTAGAAGCTAGCTTTCATCCCCTACTCATGTTGTTTCCTGTTCGCGGAACATACCCAAAGCCAATGTTGCCGAGTGGCATAAGTGATAAATTTTTGAACACTTCCAAACCTAAGCTTCTCTTTCTCTCATTGTTCTCGAGAATCTGATGATACAACAGCCCAGACTTACTCAAAAAATAAACAAAAAAAGAAAAAGCACAGGAAGAAAGAAAATAGAAAAAATTGAAGAAAAGAAGTAAAATAAGGAAAAAAAGGGTTGGTGGTTTTAGCAAATGTTTTCCCCTAAATATTTAATATTTTTAAAGTTCGCTTTAATGTTAAGTAGTCAGGGAAGAGATCGTTTCACACAGAAGTGTGATTCTAAACCATTATGCCTGAGAATGTGGGAAACACAAGTGAGAGAAACACAAGAAATGTGTGTACCCTTGTTGTCTGTCTCAGTCTAGTGATATACATCCCTTTTTTTTCACTTTCTTATCATATTGCTTCTTCGTGTGAGTAAGCTAGAGTTACCTTTCCAGCTACCAATCCCTTAGCAGGGACTTATAAATTTTATTTGAGGATTTATCACTGAAATTCCAAGGATATATATATATATATCGCTCCTCGAGATAAAACAGAAATAAAGAAAACTAAAGGATATAAAACAGACAGAGATGGAGAAATATTGGTTTGAAACAATAATGAAATTAGAACCATTTCAGGTGAAAGGTTGCAGAAAAAGGGCAAAGAAAGGCCATAATGGAATGATAAATAAGTAACAGCCACTAGATTATGAAATATTCTGAATGTCTTTTCCTTTCCAGTTTTGTGGTCATATGGGAGACTGAAAATATATGATAGTAAATAATGTTTTCAGGTTAGTAATTCAGAACAGGGAAGGAAAATATACAGTTCCAAGTGAATGAATGGTTCTTACATTGTTCTTTACTGAAAGCATCTTACAGCTCAAAAGTTAAAAATGCAAAGTTCCCATATATAAAACAGCACTTTTCTCAAAATGACAGGTAATTTATAGATTTGTTGTAGAAGTTTTGAAGATGCACCAGAATAATTCTTGGTTGCATTGGAATTTAAATTATGAGCAAAAGTTTCATGATATTTTAAGGGTTACTTTCACATCAACACCATAAAACAGAACATTTTCCAGTGAAAGGTTTTATATCGTCAACGGAAATATTTATAAACATAATGTCAAACTTTTGTTTGTTCATAATGTTAGTAGTATATTTCATGAGATTGACAATCTATGGTAAATCATATGGATATCTATAATAAGTTCAAGACATGCAAAATAACCAAAAACAAATTTTAAAATCTTACAAAGTGATCATCAATGCAGGAAAACTCAGAATTAAATTACGTCACTATACCAGGGGATAGAAACATTATTGTTAAAGTCTGTGTAAGACGTACAAGAAAGTCAAAGAAAATGATTCAGTCTCGATTGACTTTCGTCCAATGTAAAACCATTTTCAAATGGTTACATTTGTGGTATATTGTAGCAAAGTAACTAAACTGGCTTCACTACGGAAACTGATTAAAATGTATTTTTAAGAGCAATTTGCTGTAGACATTCAACCAATATATTGATCATACAGTAGTTCGCCAATGTCAGTAGCGTCTAAATATCACTCTCCGTGATCACATAAATTAAAAATGATTTGTAGCTGTTTCTGATGTCAATATAAATCTTGTGAGAAACTTGTTATTTAGATATTTTAATGTTGAAGTATGTATACCTTTCCGGGCATCTCTATGTTTCAAATTGGTGATTTAAATACTTCACATGAGTCAAAGGATTTACTCTCTGCTGTGCTTCTGCTCCCAAACACTTATAGGATCCAGTCCCTTTAAAAATGAACTAGATGTATACAGTTGCGGATCTAAAAGGTAAAAACTGGGGACCAGCCAGAACTCAGATTACAAGAGGTGTATTATGAGTTTAGTATAAACTTTCAAAAATACATAAACAATAGCTTCAATTATTTTTGTTACTCAAAAACTAGGGTGCTAGTCCCCCCGGCCCCGGACTAGTTCTGCCACTGGGTGTATATGAGTCAAATATTTTATGGACGTGTTCTTTTATGCCATACAATGGCAAAAATTAATGTGAAAATAGATTCGTAAAGCGTAGATTTTATAATCTCGTGTTGCATTCAGTTTGAAGGTAATGATTTTAGATCGATTAGGCAATCATAATGGTTAGATGTATTTTATTGTTTTTATATTGATTTATTTGTCTTTATATGATTCTGTTTTTCTACAATGACACTTTGTTGATGTACTTATGTACAATACTTACAATGAATTTTATGTTGTTTTTTTACTGATATTATATACGCACGTACTTTATTAATTTCTGTGTTATAATTTTATACTTATTACGATGTTCGCAACATTTTAAAAATATAATTAAATTAAATTTTAAAGCTGTAAATTTATTTTACAGTAATTGTAATTTTTTATTAGAAAACTTTATGACACTTTATAATTTCTTATAGTAAAGAAAAATAAAGCTGTGCTAAAATAGTTTTCTACTTGGAAAGTTAGGAAATTATTTTCAAATGTTTTTATTTTAATTCATATAAATTTTGAGTGACAATAAGAAATTGATGCTTCCGAATCAGAGCGTTCCATCATAGTATAAGCTGTATGCTCTTATATGCTACTATACTGATAAATACTATGATCGCAACATGCGTCCCGGCGTCGAAATGTGGCGCCTTCATCTCCCAGTTCTTCGACACTACACTCAGCCACTGATCCTCCAGGTTGGAGACTATGCCGGGCCGATCATCCGGCATTTCAAACCTGCGCTCAAAGTATAAAGTGTAGAGGAAAGTATCGAGCAAAGTATAAAAATAGCTTCGATGTGGCCTACTTTCTCTGGAAGCCAACCTCGCTATGGCCTGTTTATCATTATTGAATTTGTGATTTGGAAGACGCATGGACCCAACAGAAGCGGATAGAGTGGTGCCCTAAATGGTTGTTGATAGTCTTCGGAAGTGTATAGTCGGTGGACATTTTCCTCCATCTGAGGTGGACGTGCACTCATTCCAGCCGATTGTTAGGTGCATCCAGTATTCGTATTATCCGGTGTCCAACTCTTTGAAAATATTAAAGAAAAAATTATTAAAACATAAGAAGTTAAAAATAATAAAAACAAGAGAGATAAAAATCCGCACACTTTTTTCTCTTGTGCGCTGGTGGGGTTTACTTTTTCTATTCGACAGGTTGTTTCTTTCAGTTCCGATTTTTGCTTTTCCGGAACCATGCGTTTCTGTCGACGGAAATGGTTTTCTTACACTCCGATTCCCCTTAACTGCGTCGGCTCCATGCTGATCCTACAGTGAGGGTGTGCTTACGGGATGGCTTGGAAAGTAGCGTAAGTACTCCTTGCAAGCGCCCCGGTTTGAAGTTTTGGTATTCATACACAGTTTCTATTTATAAATATATACTTAGTACCAACTTTTTATGGATACTAAAACTTTAAAATCGGGTCTGGGCTCATCCTTTCACAAAAAGGGTAAACCAAATGAGTGCGGGACAAACTCTCAAGATATAGATAGAAAAAAACAAGTATGATACATGTAGTCCGATATTCTGTAATTAAAGATAAAGATTCTGGTAGTGCCAATGCTGAAGCAAATCGTCCAAGTGCTATTAAGGGCTTGTCTCCTTTTCTCATTAATAAAAAATGAAATGAAATGAAATAAAATTTTTGAGTTTTACGTCCCACAGTTATGCCGGTTAGGCTAAAGGAGACGGTGATGATGAGTAGAGTAGAGGGGGCAAGAGTACGTGGGGGGTAAGGATACGATTCCCTAAAATCAGGTGAATATATTCGCGTATGGCAATAATACGTCACGTGGAGTTTGATGTTAATGGCGTCTAGAACCTAAACAAGTTTGAGTGTGCTGCGGCAACCTACAAGCTATCTAGGTAATTATTTATGTTTTTCTAATAGTTTGATATAATATTGGGACATAAGTAGTTAATGAATAACTTACACAATTTTATAACGATTTCAAAGTACTATAAAGCGTTAGTTTCTAACATATCCATTGTTTGACAGGATGGAGTAAATTGACTTTCTTCCAACAGTTGGCTGTACAACATCACGGAAAAGTCAATTGTGTAGTGAGGGGGCAAGGGTACGCAGATACCTATGGGGCAAGGGTACGCGTGCGTACTCTTTCCCCTTCTGTTCTATGAAAAAGAATCCAATTTGATTTAGATCTAACAATCAAAAAAGAATGTAGATTCCGTTGTAATAGAGAGTGACGGCAAACTTTACGAATACTGGTTCCCATATGTAGCCTCTAACGTTAAGAATTCTGAAGAATCCTGATATTTTCTTATGTACGACGGATAAATTTTTATTCTAAATACCATTCCTTACATAACAGTATCTAAGGTGGTGTTTGAGTTTTCGAAACAGATAAACGTGTGAGATAGTGACATCTGCAGTTATTGAATAACGTCACGCTTGCTTATTTTATTCAGGTTTCAGAAATACTACGCTTTGTCCTGTTTTATCTTAAATGTCAGTAGTCTTCAGTAATAAATTTCAATGGGCCTTATGCAGAGTCGTTCTGATGCGTGATTAGTGCCATACTAAAAAGTTCGACTACAGTATGTTTCCTGTAGTAGTCAGTTCTTTAGTAATCATACGTTAAAACGACTCTGCATAAGGCGGTATCAGTCCAATGATTGGTATGGGATTCTATAAAGATATATGAAGCTAACCTAACCTAACATTTGACAATATGTAGCTTCATCAAGGATAGGTCGAGAAGTTTTCAAGTTACCCTCGTAGGTGACAAACATTCTGTAACTGATGGAATAAGCTGGAAATATATTTTTATAAAGGGTCTAAATATTATCTGATCTTTTTTGTATCCTATGCATTCCCATTACTGATATAAGGAGAATTAAGGATTTTTCTTTTCTTTTTTTGAATGAGAATCTGCAACGTCTTTAGGTACAATAAAGCCAGTAGGCCTATTTACCGAAGAAATGGAGAACGAATTAGTACAATATATCACATTACTGGATCAATTCTTCTATGAATTAACTTTAAAAGATCTAAGAAGAATGGCATACAATTTTGCTGAACGTAACTAGGTGCCCCATATCCTTTAGCCGTGTGAATCGAATGGCAGAAAGAGATTGGACAGAGTCTTCCCGTCGTAGACATTTAACAATTGCTTTGCCACAGCCTTCAAAGACTGGTCTGGGGAGAGCTCGTGGTTTTAGCAAGCCATAAGTTGAATGTTTTTTTTTTTTTTTTTTTTTTTATTGTCTAAAAGATCTTGTAAGACAAAACGGCTTTTCTCCACGGGATATCTACAACATGTACGAAACTGGAATAAATACAGTTCCTCATAAAGTTCCAAAAGTCGACTAAAAATCAGTTGTGAATAAAACTGTACCCAGTGATTTTGGAGTTAACATAACAGCTGTTTCATGGTGAGTGCATCTGGTTCCTTTATTCCCCAGATATTTAACACAAAACAAATGAAACAAGAATTATTCGATGGCTCGCCGCCAGGTTTGTGGAATATCTAATTCTGGTTCATCAACTCACAACTTTTCGTAGAATGGTTATATTATTTACACCAACATGTGCGATCAAATTCGGTTACGAAAAAGGTATTTTTACTTGTTGACAATCAGACCTCTCACATTTCAATCGAAGCGATTGATTTCTGCAGGCAAAATAGAATAGTGATGTTGAATTTACCACCAAATCCCAGTCATAATTTTAAACCATTAGATCGCTCCTTTTTTGACCCGATGAAATCCTGGTATTTAACTGTGTGTGATAAATGGATGAGGAATCATCCATCCCACATAATTCCAAGTTGCGAGTTTGTTTACTGAGGCTTACTACAAAAAAGACTCATGAAATGCTTCGTGTGGAGTGTTGTACGGTATGGGGCGGAAACGTGGACATTACGTAAAGGTGATGAAAATCGACTGGAAGCCTTCGAAATGTGTGTGTGGAGAAGAATGGAAAGAATTAGTTGGGTCGAGCGGAAAACGAATGAGAGAGAGTTAGAAATGGTGGGTGAGAAAAGAACATTTTTAGATATTATTAGGAAGAGGAAGAAAAACTGGTTGGGACATTGCCTAAGAAGATATTGTATCATGAGGGACGTCCTAGAGGGTATGGTGGCGGGAAAGAGAGGGAGGGGGCGAAGGAGACTACAATTAATGGATGATATAAAACAGAAAGATCATACGCGAAGACGAAGAAGTTAGCGGAGGACCGTGGAGCATGGAAGCTTCTCAGCTGCGGCAAGTGACCTGCCAATAAAGGCAGAATACCTATGATGATGATGACTATAAAGCTGCAACTATTGGTATCCAGCCTTCAAGAATCTGGAGTTGTCCTACGGAATCCAGATGTGTTCACTGAAGAAGATTTTCTTCCTTCTATTGTGGATGTGATAGACTTAAATGTAGAAGCCAGGTCTGAAGACGAAAGCATTCCTGAAGCAACAAATCAAACATTAGACCTGAATAGAGCCCAAAATCGTTCATCGGATGATTCACTGGAAGTAAAAAGGGATCCATGCGGTGCATCCAGATCAAACACTCCTTTGCCAGTTGCTCGTCCTCCTCCATCTGTTACCAAACCTTTAAACAGTAACGTTAGATTCTCACTAGAAGCAAGCAAGAGCTCATGCGGACTGTCCACTTCAAACACTCTTCTGCCGGTTGCTCGTTGTCATTCATCTGTTACCAAACCTTCAACCAGTAACGCTAGATCCTCACTAGAAACAAGCAAGAGCTCATGCGGACTGTCCACTTCAAATACTCTTCTGCCGGTTGCTCGTTCTCATTCATCTGTTACCTAATCTTCAACCAGTAACGCTAGATCCTCACTAGAAGCAAGCAGGAGCTCATGCGGATTATCCACATCAAACACTTCTCTGCTGGCTGCTCGTTCATCGGTTACCAAACCTTCAACAGTAAACTAGATCTTTACTGGAGGTAAGCAGGGGCCCATGTGGACCATTTACATCATGCACTCCTTTGGTGGTTGTCAGTCCCCCTCCAACTGCTACCAAGCACTCAACCAGTAGATCTTGAATCTCGAAGTTAATCAGAGATTCTGACATCCTCTCCTTTCAAGCAGAACTTACTTTCGAAACGGTGCCTTCCAAAGAGCAAAGGCAATCACCATCTTGCATTAGGAAATCTACAACCGAAGTTGTAGCTACAACTCCTCAGGTCAGTGAGAAAGTAGTGTACGAGAGTCCAGTATGCAATATCATTTACAGTGATCCACCAATAGAAGACTGGATCAAGTGCGCAAGATGCCATGAATGGTGGCATGAACAATGCACATCATATAAAGGAATAGGCACCTTCATCTGTGATAATTGTTAATGCTCTTTTGGGTGCGTACTCTTGCCCCTTTGATTTCGTACTCTTGCCCCACATATAGGGGCAAGAGTACGAATTTGAATGTTTTCATTTTATGAGTTCTAGTTCCTCTAAGAATAGAGGTATATAAAAGTTGAGTTCACATTTCGTAAAGGAGAGTTCAAGCTTTGTGTTCCATGTAAAAGTTTTCCGTTGTAACTATTTTTTACCAAAATATATAAGTTTAATTAAAATTTGCGTATTCTTGCCCCCCTTTCCTATAATGAATGAAATGGTGGAATGAAGAAAGTGGGAGGAAACGGGAGAACCCCGAGAAAACCCACGCACACGGTGTTTGTCCACCACAAAGTTCACTTGGCGGGAGCAGGGTTTGAACCCGAGACCCCCAGCACCAGAGGTGAACGCTCTACCACTGAGCCACCGCGGCCCCCACTCTCATTAATAAAGTTATTATAGCTCCGGGCAGGTTAAAGATATCAAGAAATTACGGAATGGCACTTTATTGCTGGAAACGTTCAACGTGAAGTAGACAGCCAAGTGAGTAACATTAGACCAGTGAACTGGTGGTAGAATCTCATCGTCTGTTGAACGTCCCTCGCGGTGTGATATATTGGGACCTCCTAAACGCCACCGAGGAAGAGATTAAAACAGAGCTGGCTGACCAACATGTTACAGATGTAGCTCGTATCAAAAGTAAGAAGTCAGGTGAACTCATTGCTACTTATTCACTAATTCTTACTTTCAATTTACCTACACTTCCGGAAAGGCTGATAATGATCGACTTAAGATCCATCTCTATATTCTCAGTTTCCTGCGCTATTTGAAATGTCAACACTTCGAACACACCAGCACGTCGTGTAATGCGAGTGCTGCTCTTTGTGCGGATTGTGACCAGGGTACTTCTGAAAACTTCGAAGGATTACACGGAAGGCACCTCCACAGCCTTAAAGTGACGGTGTAGTCTGTTATAAGCAACATGCTATTATTGGCCCTTAGTTTTTGATGATGATAATGAAAATTCTACCATCGTGAACTCAGAGTATTATACCGAGATGATCAACTTCTTTTTTAGCCAAATTATCATACAACGAAAATATATTCACCATGTGTTGTTTCAACAGGATGGGGCAAGAGCCCACACAGCTAGAGCATAAATGTACATTCTTTGTCCTCTTTTCCTGATCGCCTTATTTCCAGATTTAAGTACATTCATTGGTCTCTTCCGCCCCTGACCTGTCCAAGTGCGATTATTTCTTGTGAAGTCACGTCAAGGCACGTGAAGTCATGTCAAGGCAATATATACAAGCGTAAGCCCTGTACATTGGAAGATGTGAAGGAAACTATTCACGTGGAAGTTGCCCAAATCGACAAGTCTATGTTTGAAAGGGATGCCAACTTCGAAGAATGTCATCAAAAATGCATCAGTGATAATGGACACCACGTGCCAGATGTGTTTTCACACTAGATTTTGTAAAATACTATTTCAATACGAACTCTAGTCTGTCAATAGATTTTGTTTCGGAAACGAATTAACTATTTTATGCCCACTCCACCTTTTCTGCCCCATTCTTTATAACTAATGCTCATAAATTCAATAATGTGCATCATGACATTTTTATGAAATCTTTTAAACTATAATACATTGTGGTAACTAACCTTTTAGAGATTATCTAAAAATCTGGATACCTTAAAATAGAGATGTTAACCTACTCCTTGTCAATAAGCCACATGCTATTATACTTTTATTAAAATATCTCTGTGGTTTAGTAATTGTGTAAATTTCATCTCTAGCGTTAACATTTGAGCATCTTAAGCCTTGAGCTGAGTGAGTTACTAGCTACTGACAATATGAGAGAATGTTGGATGAAAAACCAATAACATTATATCATTAAGGTAATACATTAACGAGCTTTAAATGTTATTATTGCTTGAGTTTTAAAAATTAAACTTGGATTGCGTTAGGAGAATATTGTAACCTGGCATTCTATCCTATGTTATTGATATTACCTACGGACAAAAGAAATTATTAGTTAAACTCTCTGTCAAAAGTAGGAAAGAGAAAAAGTCATTTTTCACTTTACTGAACGAAGTTACATTGGTGTGCATGGTTTCAGAATTGATCCTTACGGAACTTACAATTCGTTCTTACTAAAATATAAAGGAAGTAAAAATGTACTTCAAATAAGAGAATATGAATTGCGATCTAGAAAATTACAAACTAAGACAACGGTATGCGATGTGATGACCATTGTTCGTGCTTCATCTGAAATCTCACTGTTCCATATTCTCCATTGTAGCCGTAACGTAATGGAGTATTTCTTTCGATGCATAACTACATTTTCAACACTATTTCTTTGCTTATGTGGAGAAAAAGCATACACACCAATTGAGTTTTTTTTTTCTTTTTAATAGAAGAGCAAGTATAATTGACATATTAACCAAATTTTCAATCCATTATTTCCATAGAACAGTTAAAGCAGAGATATATATGCTACTCTGTAAGAACATTCACCCAACCCTGATGGCAATGTGGAGTCTTAAGAAGCTCACTTGCTTTCTAGTTTTGGTAATTTGTCATGCTGGTCATGACGAAACATTGATCTGTAACTTAATAAAATATTCACACTATTTGTTTTCTCACTGATGTGAACCCAAGAGCAATCCTAAGTAATAAAAAACTATAGATAATTACTTTAGTTATAGAGTAAGAATTTGCAATACGAAATGTTTAAATGAAAACAAATCTAACGAATGGAACAAGTAATTAATTTAGGAAACTTCATTTTTGTGAGTTCCTCCACGATAGCAATGTTTCAGTCAACCTCTTGTGGATTGTTAAAAGTTTCACATACCATTAAACATCACACCTAACCAGTAGCGTAGCCAGGATGTGTGTTTGGGGGGGGGGCAAGTGCTGTTATAGGTACATATAGAAAAATTACAAACAAAAAAATATATAAACATAAAAATATATAAAAAATTACAAACATCACAGCACCAAAGTACATTGTCGGACCTCTTTGGGGGGGCCCGGCCCCTCCGCCCCCCCTTCCCTACGGGAACAATGCATCTACAGTCATTGTCAAGTTTGATCAGGCAATTCATTTTTCGAATTTTCAAAATAAAAGACACTTGCAAAACAATATTTTTAGACCTGTTTTTGAAAATAAACAATGTTGTTCATACAAGGATAAAATCCATATGCTGATCATAAAATTCATTATCTTGATTAAGACAAATTTATTGAGGAAAGCTGCTTGGGAAAAACTGATAACTAATGAACAGACAACTAACGTCACACTTTGTTGATGAGACACCGTTTCAACGGTACGTAGTGGTGTGTGTATGAACCATTGTCCGTAGTTATTTATTTACATCAACAAACAGTTGTGTATGCGCTATTCAATTGTGTCGTAATATGGGCAATTGGATGCAAATCTGTGACATGCTATTTTACTGTTTTCATTCACGTGAACCAGTTGAATAATATGGAAAACATGTAGATATTATAACGTATGGCAAAGAAACTGCTAAGAGTCGAAGCACGTAGTCAAGCGTGAGAAGAGAATCATTATCTGCGAAAAATCGCTTAGGAATTGGACGGAGCAGTGTGTCGGAATCTTGAAAGATAATCACAAAGTGGTGTAAATATTACAATGAAACGCACTGTTCCTCCAAAAATAACAACTTCTTTTAAAAGGAAGTTTACTGGAAAAATAAACAAACGGAATAGGCGTTAACCACTAAGAAACAAACAAAAGAACTATAGAAGAACCATTTCCCTTCGCTATCAAAAGGACTGTAGTCCAGGCCTTCAGAAGTATAGTCTTGGGAGTAAGATTACGGTAAAGGAACTATTCCTTCCACTAGGAAACATTACAGAAATGTATTCTTAGGACAAAAATAAATAAATAAATAAATAAATAAAAATAAAATAAAATAAAATAAAAAATAATACAAAACAACGATCGGAACGATGAAGAATGGAAGATGGCCCTCTGAATCGATGAATCTAAATTCCAACTTTTAATTTTCCACAGCTAGAACTTTATGCGTCGCCTTCCCAAAGAGCACTTTCATCTCGACCCTGTAATACCGTCAGTAAGCTACGGAGAAGATAGAGTCACTGTTTACTGGGTGCTTTACAGACTACCAAGTTGATAATTTAGTTCAAATTAATGGAATAAAAGAAAAATGCGGTTCACGACGTTTAAATAAGACATGAAATTCTATCAAGAACTTAGATTTGAGGTAGTTACTTCGTACTATAACAGGATTCTATCTCAAAAGTTTCTCCAAGTTATGCAGTAATAATCGACAATGGAAAGAAGACGCTTACATCACGAACAAATAGAGTAGTCACCACAGTCATCGGATTTGTTACCCATTGAGCTCTTATAAGATGAACTTGACAGAATAGTCCGTCAGCAAATACTGAAGATCTTTGGAAGGCTCTTCAGAGCTACTGGAGTTGCGTAGCTTCGTGAAAGTTGGATAAATTAATAAAACAAATGTCTGTAGTTTGTCAAACTCTAATCAAGGCTGAGGCTCGGCATTTCATTAAACGCAAATATATTGAATAAATTGGTTTCAGTGGAAACACAACCACATTTTTAATTTCTTTATACGAGCAATGAAATTTATTTTATTACAAAACAAGTTCAATAAACTGGGCTTTGTAAGAATATATTCTTATTTGAAAATTCTGAAAAACCACAGTGTGATCAAACTTTGACAATGACTGTACATCACAAAACACGAAATTACATCTCAAATATCACTACAAGTGAAGAGGGTGTGTAAGAGGAAGGAAAGATTTAGGAAACTTGGCAACAACTTTTTTTATATCACTAATCGTTAGTAGAAATTAGCGGGAGATTTAGTTTGAAATGATGAACTATTGCGATCGGACGGCTGTCCTCTGGGGTGAAAGCATGGACGTATAGATATGAGTTTAGAGATATTATTATTATTATTATTATTATTATTATTATTATTATTATTATTATTATTATTATTATTATTATTATTATTATTTTGAAAAGAGAGACTAGGTTGAGAGGAAATTAGAAGTGAGATAGGAATAATTTTATTGTGACATTTAGGTGTCGAGCTGTTTACTTGTTGCAGATTGGGTTTTGTATTTTATTTTTTGACTTTTTTTATTTTTAAGATACTTTGTTGTTTGCGGGTTTTGAATTGTTATTGTGGTATTTTTTGTGGTTTAGTATTGCAACCACTGGCCAACTACCCCAAGCAGAAGTTTTTGGTTTTATTTAACGACGGGCCCAGGGCCTTGCCAATTTTTATTACTGAGCGACGTAGCGAGTTTTAGACGTTACGGGAGGTGTGGTAAAAGATTGTGGGAGGAGTTGGGAAAAGTTTTTTAAACACATATTTTAAAACGCAAAACAATTACATAAATTATATTACAATAATTACAAGATGCTGAATTAGCTAAACACAGAACAGTTGGTTGCAGGTTTTTAAGGGCAATAGTTTACACTTCGCTTGTTTTTTTGCGTTGCAACATAAACACACAATAATAATACCAAGGTTTTAAAAAAAAATACGTTACATTTTACAAAACACAAAGTTAATTAATGAATTATTGTTTAATTATTATTAGTTTTTAATTTGGGTTCCAGCACCAACATACAAATCCCTTTACATAAGTATAGAAATTACAATATGAAACTTCACCCTTCACGACACATTACATCTTGAGTACCTTTATTAACCTCCTCTTCCTCTCACTAACTGATTTTTTTTTCACACTTTCTAAATACTATATTACCAAGAAAGTATTGAACACCTGAAATTCCATTCTGAGGATTAAGCTTCTCCAGTAACCACTAACTTCCATTTATAAACACAAAACTTACGCTCAGGGCACACAGCTCCGTTTTTGAGATCCGAGCTCCTTTCCTACCACAGAGTTATATCTACAAGCACAAAGTTCCCTCTTGTAGTGCGTAGCTCTGTGAAGACCTTCTAAAGTACACATTCTTGTTTGAGAACTTAGCTCAATCTTAGTATCTAGATGTTGTTTAGCATATACTTAAACCACACAAGTTCCACCATGAACACTCAGCTCCATACAGTATCTTCTAATCTTTTCTGGAACTAAAGAGACAATTATAAGAATCATTACTTTCAATAGTTACACATTTCTTTTCCAATTAAAATGCACCAGCAGATATGTCTCAATAATTGTTGCATTTGTTGAGTTGTTAAACATTATATACGTATCCTCACGATTGAAAGTGCATTCTCACCCATTGCCTTGCAGAATGTATAATCACGACTTATGCATAAGAAGACAGGTTTCATAAGAATCTGTGATATTAAAAAGTATAATGCTGAAGTACAGTACTCTAACACAAATACACACTTTTGCAAGTAACAATACTGAAACACGATTGGAGCTAAGAATAAAACCCGCCATCAATCTTCCAAAAATACTTTATTATTTAAGTACGAGCAGGTAAACAACCACGGAACCATTTGTTCTTACCATTGAATACTCTTTTTCCAATCGTCATAAATCATTTCTACATTTTCTGTTTGCAAGAACAGAACAACAACAAAGTATGTAACAACTAACAAAATCATTTTCTGCCCAACACTCTCTCCCTTTTACCAAAACAAAATAAGAATTACACAAGGTAAACTAAAATGACCTACCTGGCCTTCAAATGGATGGTCAAAAGAAGAGAAAGAAGAAAAGAATGGATTAAATAACATTGCAGTTTGAATTTTAGAACTTCCGACACCACCTTACGAAGAGAAAAAAGAAAGAGAAAAGAAAGAAAAAGGGAAAAAGCTCGATCTAGATTACCATCTCCTTCGGAAAAGAAACACTTCGTATTATAGTCCTCACAAGTACTTTTTTGGTGCACAATGAGAAATCCCTTTGGACTTGAGTTTACTAAAACCAGCTTGATAATCTCTTGTTGAATTGTTTATCTGTATGGATCCCGACGAGTGTTGACATTCCGCTTAAAACAGCTGCAACGTGCGCTTAATTCCATACCATACTTGCTGAAGTGACATTTGCTGGAGAATCTCTTCATCCGGAGAACATTAAAGGCCCTTATACTCTTCAAAAAACTCCATCAGACAACACGGCAATGAAATTATGTGTGCTGCTTTCAGTTGAACTTTCTTGGGAATAATTGGATAGAAAATTGAATGACTCATTGTCGAAGATACAGTATTGTTTATCATAGTCCGGCGAAATTATGTCAAGTTGTATTTAATGAGCAATTGATTGCAACTGTTCAGCACAATTAGTTCTCTCGGCACATTGCGTCTCTTCGGTGGAACAGACCATGGCCAAATGATTCCCCTCCCCCCCAAAGCGGAAACAGAACATGCCCACTGCAGAACACACCGACCTAGCGTGTCTGAAATAATATTGTTTACAACGTCTGGTTTGTTCCTTACTTTTCCTGAGCGAGGATGTTATGCATCCGAAGAAACTGTTGACTTGAGAGTGAGAACGTCTCAATGGTGCGTGGACGCCATTTAATTCATTTGAAATTCAAGAATTGAATATCCTCAACTGATGTTCTGTTTCCATAGCAGTTGTCCAATGAATTGCACTCTAAAATGGCAAGTTTTCAGATGTTAGTAACTGTCTTCCAATCACTCACTGGACAAACCAGAAATAAACTGGTTCCTTAGATTCTGGTCCGAACAACAGGGAAAAAATCATAATACACCATCTGCATTTTTAGGTCAAAAACAAACTGCATTATGCTCTATTTTTTTTCTCTTTAGCAGGTGAAACTGATACCGTTCTGAGATAATATTGGTGCTTGCAGCACAGTGCTCCTTCCTTATTGCTTTATGTTGTTCATGCGACTGCTCGATGGTGTATCTGGCCAACACATGTCTTGCATTCTATGCAGTTTCCCCACTAACAGTTAGCAAAGTTGAAACATTTTCTTCCCTTAACGTGAGCAACAATGCAGAAATTCTCGAACCTTTCCAAGTACGGTTGGATCCGGCTAACAACCACATCATAAGATTGAATAATAGACAGGTTTGCCATTATATATGCTGAGAACGAAAATACGTAGAACCTAAATGCATCAAATTGTTAAAATGAACATAGTGCTGAAGTAGTAGAGATACACTAAACTTTAACAGAAGTACACACTTATGCATGTTACAATACTCAGACAGGGTTGGCGCTGAGAATAGAATAAAAAAACGTATCATTCTTCCACAACGGTTTTATTATTTATGCTTCATGTTTATTATATGCAATGGGGGAATAATTGAATTCTAAACATACACTAATACGTAGGTAAACAAGCACAGAACTAATTATTATGACCAGTGAGTACACCTTCTTCAATTGTCAAAGATCATTTTTATATTTTGTGTTTGCATAGTACCATACTCAAGATTCCCCGACAATGAAGTATATAACAAGTAAACAATTTTTTGCCCAATATGATACAGTTGTTAATTTGCCTACAGAATTAAGGAGTAGGTTTATACAAAAAAAAAATAGTTAAGGCTCAGATTCGTAACACCAGTCCAATATAATCTCTGAAAAGATTAGGATTCTCGATTTACTGTCTGACACGTTAAGCTAAGCACCATATATCAGTGACAGTGCAGATCGTCTTATTCTAGAAAAGCATTTCTGGAGACTAATTGCCAGAATATTCATCTACAGAAATAAGATAAAGAGAAGCGAAAGGAAGAGATGTCTCTAAGATCCGTTTGGATCACTAATCAACTATTACTTAAAATATTCAATTTTTTAAAAAAATGAAATGGAATGAAATGTTTCAGTTTAACTTTCCAAGATTATGGCCTTTAGGTTAAGGGAGATGGATGATTTAGGCAAATGAGTGATAATGTAAGAATTGGTGGAATGATAGTGTGAAAGGAAATGGGAGTACCCCGAGATATAGTCCATCACAAATTTACTTGGTCATTGATCGAACCAACAACCACAAGCACCAGAGGTAAGCGCTCTACCACATTTTTAATTAACTGATTTACCGAACTTTCCTCAGCAATTTAATTTCCCTAATTACCAATATTTTTACTTGATTTTGCTGTTTTGCATTAACCTTAAAGAACAGGGAGATGAACACAGAAACATCAAAGACAGTTAAAACGTCAAAGGCTGTCCAACCTGGAATCGCGCCCCGGACCAATCGCTAGCCCCTAGACCAGCGAATAGGGCATCAATGACCCAGCATATTCAGGTAAGATAAAGGAAGGGATATTAAAAAATATTAACTTTTAAAAACATTCTAGAAAGGCACAAATAGGATTAAAAATGCAAATAAAATAATGTAACTTCTCTCTTATTTCTTTCACTTCAGGTTTTTCTTAGGAGGAGCAAGATCCTTCATTATAGATATTAAAAAGAGAGAGAAAGAGAGGGAGGAACAAATAGATGTACATCTCCACTACTCTAGTGTGTACCTTAGCGCACGTGCACAAGATACCGTTTAGATTCCCAATAGGGGAACATTGAATGTACCGGTATCATAATGGTTAGATCGTACACGTAATGTCTGTCAAACAAATAGATGTATGTTTTCTGCGGGATAGTATCTTGCCCCTTGCTGCTATGAAAATAAAATACTACACATTACCCCATATCATTTCGCCAGTAGCTCCCTATTTGCTGATCAGTTAAAACGGCATTCCTGAGCATCATGGCGAAAAATGTATTTGCTTTTTCGTGCTTTGTACAAAAAAACAAAAGGAGTGAGACGCAATAAAACAAGGAAACAAGGAAAAAATACAATGCGATGTAAAGTGCTTGGAATCTTTCGACAAACCACTCAATATAGAGCTTTCCTTGCAAGTAAGTCTTGATGGTGTAATCAGTAACACCGTGGACTTAAGTTCACGGGGTCCACAGATCGATCCCTCTGCAAACATACTTTTTATCTCTTTACAAGGATAGAAGTTAGTTTTAAATTATCCAGTCATCCGAGAAAGGGAAATTCTGTAGAAACACAACATTTCACTTTTGTATTCACATTATCACGAAGAAATATGATCATCTCTTGCAGTTCAAACTGTAGAAAATAAGTTAGTGAATAATGTCTTTCGGTCTTTTTATAAACAATGTCCAGTGTCTTGTTGTCGGCAGAGCTCTACACTGTAGACTTTAAAGTCGCAAGTTTCTGAGGAAAACAGTGTCCATTTATCATTATCTTTATTATTATTATTATTATTATTATTATTATTATTATTATTATTATTATTATTATTATTATTATTATTAATATTATTATTATTATTATTATTATTATCACTAGAATGACAAAGGAAGGAAAGAAAAAGACACATAGTCGAAGCTATTGATAGGAACAGAAGAGATATACTTATATCACATTCTTTTTAGGTTAATACATGAAATTAATAATATTATTACATTTATAGATTGACAGATAGAATTATTATTTTACGAGAACAAGAAATGGAGTAAAAATACTTGTTAGCTAGTAGCAGTAATGAATTTTGTTTTGCCCTTCTTCTAGATAGGTTGAGTTGATTTTGAGTTTAACGTTCCTTTCAGCAGCAAAGCTCTATGAGACGAGCCCTACTGATTAACGAGGAAACCGTACCACATGAGCTCCTACCGGGAATCGAACCCGGGTTTTTCTAGGTAGGAAGGTGAGGTGATACCTTGAATAGAATCGTTCTTGTGACTAGAGTTGTAAGTTCGATCGCTAGTCCACGAATCGATTACCGTGCACGCAGAACCATGTTTATTTCTTGAGCACAAGTAGAAAAGGAAAAAAAAAATCGAAACGCATGAAGTTTACAGCTAACAAGAAAGACGAAACCAAAGGTATGGGTGATTACGTGATTTGTTTAAAGAAACAAAAAATGGAGGAAAGTTGTTTTGTCTATGTCTAGGAACGGAGTATAAATTTAAAAAGAAACTACACTTCTGTCCAGAACTTTTTCGCATGTCTTTCAAAATTACATAAATAAAAATAACTCTCTTTCTTACTATAGAAAATGTTAAATGTCTTCTTAGAAATATACAGAAAGAGGAGACCAATGTTTTGAAAAAAAAAATCTGCAAAAAATTAGGAAATAAAGAAATTATAATTAATAAGTGAAATCTCTGAAACTCATCGCAAAATTCTAAGTTCCATTTTCGTAAGTGTGACAAACACGCGGCGAAATTTATAGAGAAAGAGAGAGAGAGAGAGAGAGAGAGAGAGGAAACTTTATGTTTTATTAGAAATACAAAAGACATATTTCAAATCGGATTATTGGGGGGCTGTGCCCCCAGTTCCAAGATTGGAGAAGACATGTTCCCCTCATCCCCCGGGATTTGCGCCAGTGATAGTTAGGCCTACATTGATCAGTTTCCTGTAATATCTTAAAATCAGCCACTTAAAGAACAAACAAATTAACAATTAACATCCACCTCTATTCAGCTCCAATCATGTTTCCCCATATGTTATCTTTTTAATAATATTATCCATCTCTAATGTGAAATAAAAGGTTTCAATTATGAAATAATGAAATAAAAACTTATCGTAAAGACCGTCTTTTATGTCCTTATCCTTACTTTTTATTGACGCATGTATATTTAAAATAATATCATACCTTAGACCCTTAAGAGTAATAAAAGGAAGTATATTAATAAACGAACTCAACCCGCTTAATTGCTGATATTATTCGTTTGTGAACGAAAAATCCTCCTAGTTGGTGATTTTTATTTTCTTTCCCGTAAAAGAACGTAAATTTTCCGCACTTCATTGCTCCATTTCTTATCTAACTTCCTGAACTCCTACTAGATCCATCCTCTATTTCTCTAACTCACTTGTTACGGATTTTAACGCGCCTGCCCTATAAAGACTTTTTATATTCCGTGTTCCAAATCTGGTGTCTATTTTACTTTGCTGAGGTTGTGTCAAGTTATCATTTCTGGCCCGAGGATTGTCGTTATATATGTACGTGTAAAATATCTTTATTGAAGTCACATCCGAACAATTATTCAGAAGATTTGGAGAAGTTGCACCAGGAATACGTCTCCTAAGCAAACAGGATGCTTCTCTTCTAGGTTCTGCTCTCACAAAGGAAGCATTTACAACTGTGCTATCAACCAAAATATCCAAATTAGAATATTTTCTATCTCGTCTTGACTCGATTTCAGCACACGGAGCTTTTTTCCTTCTACGTGCTTCATTGGCAATCCCTCGCCTACACTACTTTCTACGGTGCTTTCCATCTTGGAATGAGACTCCACTGCTGAAGAAATATGATCATATCCTCAAAATGGGTCTGGAGTCAATTTTGAACTGCTCCTTGAGTGACGAATCTTGGATGCAGTCATCCTTACCTGTTGGATTAGGAGGCCTTGGTATTCGACGAACCGTTGATATGGCGATTCCTACCTTTTTAGCGTCCTACCACGGATCCCTTCGTTTAATCGAGGCTCTCCTTCCTCAAGGCTACCACCTGGATCCAGATGGGATAGTTGAAGAAGGCTCTACCAAATGGATAAATATAACAGATACGGACCTTCCAGAAATCAGCAAAAGAGGTTCTCAGGCATCTTGGTACACACCAATAGCAATACATTTCCATAAACTTCTTTTACAATCCGTTGCTGCTCCAGAGGATAAAGCTAGACTTCTTGCTGCGTCATCTCCCCATGCTGGTGCATGGTTAAATGCGTTACCTTCTCCCCAATTAGGTCTTCACATGTCTAATGAAACCTTTCGAATCGCAGTAGCCCTAAGACTAGGTTCAGCTGTTTGTGAGCCACATCGCTGTCCAGCTTGCGGGGATCAAGTTACCCAACGCGGCCTGCATGGCCTCTCATGCATGAAGAGCATAGGCAGAAACACCAGACATTCATCTGTTAATGACATCATTTTGCGAGCCCTCACGACGGCAGAAATTCCTTCGATTCGTGAATCGTCAGGCTGTTGTCGTTCCGATGGTAAACGACCTGATGGCATGACATTAATACCCTGGATGAGAGGCAAATCTCTAGTATGGGATTTTACATGTTCGGACACATTCGCCCATTCAAGCCTGCCGTTGACCGTTGTGAATGCTGGAGAAGTTGCTAGACGTAGAGAGGCAGAAAAGGAAAGGAAATACAATAATCTCCTCGATAAATTTATATTTGCTCCAATAGCTATCGAGACCAATGGAGCATGGGGTTCTAGAAGCCTTGATTTTATCAGAGAGGTAGGCAGACGCATATCTATCGTTTCTGGAGATGTTCGTTCAGCATCCTTCTTATTCCAACGTATATCCATTGCGGTCCAACGTGGCAACGTTTCGTCAGTTCTTGGTACGTTGCCACCTGGAAAGGAACTGGAGGAGGTGTTTCTTCTCTAGCGCAACAGAAACAAGCGAACAATAGAATAATAAAAATAATATATCAACTGTTCAGAAAAATTTTACATATGTATTATATTGTTATCCATTGTTTCTAAATATTACATACTATACGCCTTATCTCCGAAACTTATTTACATATTTTTACAATCATATATTGCTGTAAATTACTGTTTGATGCAAATGTATAATTTTAATTTATTTATTTTACTTAGAAATTATATCTTTATATATATTCCATGTAATATTCCTAATTCTACTTTTGTTAGATTAGGTGGTAGAGCAGCCTACTGCTGAACCTCGCCTCATGAATAAAGGCATTTTCAATTCAATTTAATACATATACATATTACAGAGGGCACGGTAGCTCAGTGGTAGAGCGTTCCCCTCTGGTGCTTGGGGTCCCAGGCTCGATCCCAGCTCGCGCCAAGTGAACCTTGTGGTGAACAAATACCGTGTGCGAGGGTTCTTCGGGGTTCTCTCGTTCCATCCCGCTTTCTTCATTCCATCATTTCATTCCTCATCATCACCGTCACTATTAGCCCAGCCATCATAAGTGTGGAATGAAATACTCAAAGATTTCTTTTTTTTTTAATTACAGAATGAGGTTATTAGCCTCACATCGAACCCTCAGTCTTGAGGACTACTCGTTGTCGTCTATCCGTGACTGCTTGTTCGGTATATTTACAGCTAAGCTCTATGTTTACATGCCTTCTCCTCAATCCGCAACCTGAGATGCGTCCTGGCGTTATGACAGGAAACTACAATTACATGGTAAAATAGCATGAATAAAATTTAAAATAATAATATTATTGTTGTTAAGCTGTTGGTTTTGATTTTAAAAAAATGTCCTGTTTACCAGTAAATAAGATAAGAAGCATGATAGAAGCAAAATGACAAACTGTCTCCATTGTGCTATTTCCAGCTTTATATTAGTGAACATTACGCTACAATCTTCTGTTCTGCAACTGTATCAAGTCTATAATGAATCGTTGTCGTTTTCTGATTCTATGAGTCGATCACACGAGCTCTAGCTAACAAGGAAACACGAAGAGACATATGTTTTCATTGACAACTCGTTATATTAACTAGGAAACAAGCTGCAATATCCAGATACAGTGAAACCTGTCTATGTTGGCCACCATCGGTTCCATCGAAAAGTGGCCAACTTAGGTGGCAAACTTACAGAAAATAAGTGTGATTTGTGTATTTTTAGAATAGGATTTCTAGTATTACTTGATTGTAAAATTTTAATAAGCAGTGCCACGACAGCTACTTATAAATAATGTATATAGAGTAATCATAAAAATATACAGTTCTAGAAAATATTACTATAGTATGCAAGAGCGCCGATTTCTCTGTAAATTTGGGAAGACCCCTTCAGATGCAGAAGGTATATATATGAAGATTTTAAGACAAATTGCACTCGAATTATACCAAATATTGTATACTCATAAATAGAGATGCAAAAAAGCCGGCTTTTTTGAATCGATGGTTTTTTTCACATAAAAAGCCGGCTTTTTTGGGAAAAAAACGAGAATTTTGGAAATTTTGGCTTTTTTCAACTTCATGATTTTTCTATCTAAATAGCTTTCTTATAGTATATTCTATAGTTAGATAAGAATTCCATGACCTGAATGTGATATTTCGCTCTGAAATTCACCATCAAGATGGATGGAGCACATGTTTTACGAATTAAAGCTAACATGCAGAATGTAGTATTTGAGGGTAATTTTAGAGACTATTTAACTTTATTTTAACTTTTGAATTATCGACATCTTTTTTTCTTCTCTAGTTTGTCATCCGTGTTTCATTTCTAAGAGCTTTTAGTACTCTAGGTTCTAGCGCAAAAGTTAAACTTGCCCGTTTTTCTATTTATCCGTCAAAGCGTACGTTTTTCAATATATCCGTCAAACCGTACTTCCACATTTCTGTTATACTGTATGTGTGAAGTGATTTAGCAATAATTTTCCGGACACAACCTTGAATACCAATTTATACAAATAATCAGTAGCGGATTTAGAAAAGTACTTTAGGATGGGTTTTTCTGATTCTTTCGTTTCCTAAAAAGTCCTAATTTTATTTGGGAAGTGCTTGAAGTTTATGAGTACAGGCATAACTAATATTTCGTTTCGTTTATATGTTTAGCAATAATTTTCCGGATACAACTTTAAAAATCATTTTATACTGAGAATCAGTGGCGGATTTAGAAAAGTATTTTGGGAAGGGTTTCTTACTAATGTTTAGTTTTTTTAAACATTCGTAATTTTTATTTGACGGGAGCTTAAAGTTTATGAGTAAAGGCATAAATAACACTAGTTAACAAAGGTTTTGTTACATAAAAGGAAATACCTGTTCTCAAAGGAACTTTTTGCGCTGAATTCGAATATGCACTCGGTTTTTCTCCATCACGTACGATTTTCCCGTAACAGGGATTTTCGGGAAAATCCCTCAAAAATTTCCCTTTTCGTTTATTTTACACCCCAAGATCTTGTCCCCTTGCATATACTAACATAGAAATTATACCTAAGTATACTTTGATTCATATTTAACAAACCCTCCAAGTTTCGTAATAATCGCTTTATTCTTTCTAGAGAAATAAATATGTTTGTATGTATACTGTGTGTACTGTTTATTGCACCTTATAGTAATGCTTTCAGATCTCTTAAGTTGAGGTAAAACGTTTTGCTTTATTACCACAAACACATATATAAAATATAATACAATATAATTTACAAGTGTGACAATTTACAATAAACAATAATACAAATGTACCAAAAGGTCATGAAAAGACAATCAAAACTATCACAATATATGAAACTTCCATTGGGTTACAAAAACGTACACTACTTCCTTCTTTTGTAAGAAATGTTGCATTCTCTAACAAGACCCCAACAATAGTCCCCTATCATTGAAGGATCCCATCGTCCCTGGTACCTTTTCTCCATTGCCATTATATCTTGGTGGAATCTTTCCCCTGTTCGTCGCTGAGAACACCTAGGTTAGCAGGAAAGAAGCTGAGGTGGGAGTGCAAAAAGTGGATTTTTAAAGACATTCTACAACCCAACTCTTTGTATTTCTGTATCATGTCCTGTACGATTTCTGTGTAACTCTCAGCTTTGTTATTGCCCAGAAAGTTGCGCACAACACACTTAAATGCTGTCCAGGCAGCTAGCTCAGCACTGTTTAACTTGCTGTCAAAGCTATCATCAAGCATTAATTTCCTAATTTGGGGACCAATAAACACTCCCGCTGAAATCTTAGCATCACTCAGGTTAGGGAACTTATCTCGCAAATACTTGAAAACTTCACCAGATGTGTCCATGGCTTTGACAAAGTTTTTCATAAGTCCTAACATGATATGAAGTGGCGGTAGTAATATCTTATTAGGATCTACCAAAGGAGCGTATTTGACGTTGCATTCTCCAGGTACGTAATTCACTCTAGGTTCCCATTCCTTCACTTCATAATGTTTGTCATCAGCTCGGCTATCCCATAAACATAAAAAAACATTGGTACTTCGTGTAACCGCACTGCAGTCCTAATAAAATACCAACTACCTTGAGATCACAACATATTTGCCAACAATGGTCCTTGTAATTTATAAGATTTAGCAAAGTTGACATGGTGTCATAGGATTCCTTAATCTTCACTGAGTGCGCAAGTGGTATAGAAGGTTTTTTATTTCCATTATGTAAAAGGACAGCTTTAAGGCTGACCTTTGACGCGTCGATAAATAACCTCCATTCTTCTGGAACGTAAGG